>NC_135014.1:25692241-26414116 GCF_051020955.1 Megalopta genalis | reverse complement strand
ACGAAGCGCGGCCGATCTGAAATCAAGAAGAAAATGGTAATTGAGCTCTTTTAGTAATGATTGCTAACATTAATATAAAAAAAACATAAAAATCTTAAACTATATAATAATAAATGTTATATATTGAACTAATACCAATCAATATTAAAACTTCTACATCACCTACCCGATTACTGAAAATGGTTAAAGTACCTGAATTTAAACTATTTTTATTTTCATAATAAATTACTAAACAATATGAAATAAATCCTAGTCCATCCCAACCTAATATAATTCTTAATATTCTAGGACTTAAAATTATTAAACATATTGATAAAATAAATAATAATAATAAATAAATAAAACGAAATAAGTAAATATCTGTATCTATATAATTAACTGAATGAATTGGAATAAATCCAGAAATAAATAAAACAAATCTAACATATACTAATCCAATCCAATCTAAATATAATAAATAACTAAATTTTATACAATTAAAATTATTAATCACCCATACAAATAATATTATAAATTTAAATATTTCTATAAATATTCTTGTTAAAAATAATAGAATAATAATCGCGCGTGTCGTCGCGATTTTTTATCCGCACGATTTTGTTCGCCGAAGAAACAGCGCTTTTGTCCCGTTACACCGCCGCGAGCGACTCGATCGCAAATATTTGCACGAAAATATTTTCGATTGAAATATCAGAGAGCACGACTTTCGTTTCGCTTCGTTAAAAACAACCGTTCAAAGGCGAACATCGCGGAGACGCTGATAAAATCGAATTATTAGCTCCTCGTGCGCGTGTTAATCGAATTAATTAGCATCTCGTATGCGTTACGGTGTCGCGGAAAAATTATTATTTTCGGGAGGAATTAATTCCGAAACGCATCCAAGTTCTTGCGAAACGAGCGTTGTGCTTTTAGAAACGACTATAAACAAATTGCGGACCGCGACAACGGTTGCAAAATTCGTCGAGCCGTGCGCGAAGTTGTCGAACAGCCTCGTTGTTTGTCGACTGAATTAGAAGGTTCCGCCGTCGGCTTGAATGCGCGCGTGTGTTTCTTTCATCGAATCAACGTTGTAAACATTTGTAAAAACACGGCTCTATTAGGGTTAACGATTGTCGAAGCGTTGGCGTTGGAATAAAATGCGAGCCGATGCGTAATGACGGGCGAGACTAAGCCGCTCGAGCGTGTTCGGATTTACATGTTCAAGGCGAACGAGAATTTGGCTCGAGCGGATCTCGCGAGCTTAAGTCGCTCCGCGAGCCTAAGTAAGCAGGTTCTGCTCGAATCGACTTGAATATTTCAGTCGCCGGTCTCCGATTTTCTTTGGAAAATAACCGAAAATCAAAGTGAAGAGAATAACCCAAAAATAAAAGCAAAGAGAGCAAAGCTTTAAAGCAGCAAGAATCGTAAGCTTTTTTTATTTTGCGGTACAAAGTTGTTGCAATAAAATTATAATAATAATAAAATTATTTATAGTACTGGATATAATTTATAGTAAATATATAGCGTAATAAAAGCCTCCGTTCGTCGAAATGAATTTTTTGTTCTTCAGATATTTCGCTAAATTCCTATAAAAATCTATCATAACTTTAAACGTCCATTAAAAATCGAATATAATTTAAAATTTCTATCTGAATTTTTACATAAAATCTTTGTTATTCTACTACATCGTATGCTCACACATATTCACAGTTATTAGCAAGTATACAATTATAAATAACTATACAATTATTCGTAAGGTATAAAATTATAAATAATCACACAATTGTTTATAATTACACAACTATGAATAGTTATATATATATATTTATTGATGATATAATATGATTATACGTTTTACGTTTAATTAAATGATTTCCATAATTGGTTATTCGTAAGTATACAATTATAAATAACTATAAAATTATCCACAAGATATAAAATTATAGATCATCACAAAATTATTTATAAAATTACACAACTACGAACAATTATATATATTTATTGATAATATAATATGATTATACGTTTTACGTTTAATTAAACGATATCCATAATTGGTTATCGAAACGTTCGACGGTAGCGCAATTAGGCCGCGCGATGCTTCTCGAACCATCGTTAAATAAATGCGAATTAGGTGGAACGAAACGGCGAAAGTGGTGGCCAGCTACGATTGCCAAGGGTTATTAAATACACTATAAATGGACACGACGGCAGACGTTCGCCTTATCTTGGACACGTGGACATCCGGAACGGAAGAGGCGCCTCGGCCGATTCGCGCGTCCCACGGCGTACAACAGGAAGAGAATCGCGCTAACCGGAAATGTCATTACAAAACTAATACGGTAACGCGTGCAACTTGTTTTTGCCGGCGGTGCACGCAGCACCATCGAGTTGCCGCTGACGATGATCGTTAAACTTGATTGCAGTATTACAAAAAAAGAAGAAAAAAAATGGAGAAAAATAAAAACAAGGAAGCGAAGACAGAGATCATTTTTCGAGCTGTCGTCGGCAATTCCTGGAAAGGTAAACGATGAGAAGTCTGGTCGCGGAGCATCGTAGAAGCGCGTCGGGTTTCGAACGCTATTCCAATTTAAACGCTCGTCGGACAATTAAACTGCCAAGCCGTACGCGCGTTTCATAACGATTAGGTATAATTAACCGGCTAATGAGTTTATCTTTTGATCAAACTGTACGCGCGGCATTGCAGACAACTGGACGAGAGCAGAGCAAAAAAAACGAAGAAGAAGAAGAAAAGAAAAGAAGTTAGCACGAGTGTAGAAGGAGGAGCGCGCGAGCGCAAGAAGTTTAGAAACCTTCCGATATAATCTCGGTTTTCTGAGTAATGTAAGGAGACAAGAAAGCATGAGAATATTCTTAATTGCGAAACGAAGTCGTTTGATTGCGCAGTTCACGCTAATTTCCGAGTTCATGCACAAGAAGGACCGTTAACCTCGGCCCGGCACGTTACGAAAACGCATGATATGCATGAAACGTCTCTCAAATATCGTAGAAATACGCTGATACGTGCATTGTCTGTTTTATTATATTGTTATACATATTTATAAATTTACGACATCTGTCTCATTCTACGTACAATAAATTCTCCCAAATTTTCCTTCAGTTTGTAAACGAAAATGGACGATTTGGGGAGAGGAAGTACGATTATTCGAGTCTTGCACCTCTTTTTTTACAATTGTTGACAATAGGAAACTATAAAAGCGAGCCGCCAGCCTCCAATTTTGCTCACAAGCTGAAGAAAAATTCGACTGCGTAAATTTGCTGCATTTGGCAATTCCGACAGAATTATCTCACACCTTCATCCGAGCGAATTTTCAGCAGAAAAAACATTAATCATCGTATGAATAACTTATAATGAATAATGAATATGTAGTAATAACAATATTACTGCATATTAGTACGTGACATTACAGCTGTAATTTTTACGTCCCGAGTACAGGAGCTGACAAAGCTTGATCGCTAAACCTCGGGACACCCTGTAGCCTGTTACACCAGAAACTGATAAAGATTTCGCCGAACTGGTCGGGAACTTTTGTTCGTGTAAATAGCGCGTATTTACCAATTCTAATAACAAGCCAGGAATAGGTGAATGGGTTTTACTTTCTCCGGTGAAGACATCGATACTCGAAGATCTGGAGAAAGCACGCGATAATTGGTCGCGAACATCTTCCTACCATTCAACAATCTTCATCCGACATATGGCAAACACTGTATATTTGAATTCGTGAATAGAAAAGAGTATGCTACATGGTGTAGAAAAATATTTGCTCGGCTTGTAGTTGCGATTTGTTCTACATTACTTTTGGAGAACACTGTGAACAGTTTGTTCGAACAACGTTTTCTACTCGCGAACCGTTTCGTTGTAAATTCTCGCTAAGATTGTCGCTCAGATTGTCAACAAAAGTGGACAGTTTGGGAAGAGGAGACACGATTGTTCGACTTAATTTTTGCGGCTCGTTTTCATGGTTCTCGACGATCGGTAACTATAGAATTACTATAAAAACCACAAAGTAATAGTAAATTATAAATAGTGAACTGTTAGTAGTAATCTGTAAATAGTAAACGATAAAATAATCGTGTCTCCTCTTCCCAAATTGTCCATTTCTGTGCAGAATCTGAGCGTTCGTTTTAAGACAAACATCTTCTACCATACAGTAATTCCGCGAAAGTATTTATTGTTGCATCATTGTACTTTATTGTATGGACATTTGTAATCATTTATGCGTTAGGAACTTCTATATCATTGTCTTTGTACCGCCGACAATCGCGACTGTATTATGTAATTATCGAGACTGAGAAATAAAGCGATATCTTCCGTACATATTGCAGAATACAACTGGAACAAATTATCGTCGATTAGAACACTTGACAATGATCCAGTAATCTGATCTTCATTGTTTCGCGCCGCACTTAACATAGAACTCGATTGCTTCATAGTTAATTACAGTGAATTCTCTCCAATTGTCGTTCAGCTTGTACAGTAAATGTCTCCCCAATTGACGCTCAGTTTGCGCAGAAAAATGGACAAT
Source organism: Megalopta genalis (assembly GCF_051020955.1). Taxonomy (NCBI): domain Eukaryota; kingdom Metazoa; phylum Arthropoda; class Insecta; order Hymenoptera; family Halictidae; genus Megalopta; species Megalopta genalis. The sequence continues at coordinate 26,409,590 of NC_135014.1, read as the reverse complement.
TTGGGAAGAGGAGACACGATTATTTTATCGTTTACTCTATTTACAGTTTACTACTTACAGTTTACTATTTATAATTTATTATTACTTTATGGTTTTTTATAGTAATTCTATAGTTACCGATTGCCAAGAACTATGAAAACGAGCCGCAAAGATTAAGTCGAACAATCGTACCTCCTCTTCCCAAACTGTCCATTTTTCTGCTCAGAATCTGAGCGTCAATTAGGTAGAGAATTTACTGTAATCACAGAACGCAACTCGCAGCGCAAACTTCGAATCAGCAATTTCGTTGTTTTCGTTTGAACGAATATTTCTGGACCTATCAGCAGCAGCAGTAAATGAAAACGAATGGGACGAGTCGCTGTCCTCGTTAATTAACAAAATTCCGTTCGAATTTTTTACCCCTTAATGAACGAACGATGCAATTATATCGTACAATTTTGACTCGATCTTCCGCCGGATTCTAACGAGGCATCGTTCGTTACGATCGAACTTTGCCTCGGAGGTTTACCCTACTTTCATAATGATGGAGAATTTCAGCCGAGTAGCCAACTTCTACGATTTATCATATCAAGGAATTTCCGCGGATCTCGGCGAACGTTATCGACGTCGGCTACTGCTACGTTGCATGTAGTTTTAACGCGTTCAACATGGAGAACGGGTTACAGAGAAACGAACGTGAAACGAAACGTTTAGCGCGGTCGCTCATTCTTACCGATTTTAACCCTTTGCACTCGAGCGGTGACTCAGAGGCACCGCTAAAGTTCGTTACATCACGTTTGAAGATAATCTTGATATTAACAAAGTTTAGATTTAAAAAATTGTTAAGAGCGTGACCGTTGCGCGAGTCCCAAGAGTCAATTTCATATGCATAAAATGCGTTTCATCGTATAAAATAAAAATACTACAAGTTAGAAAAATGATTTTATATTTACAGTTGAAATCGCTTCGAGTGCAAAGGGTTAAGCTGTACCGAACGTTCTTTAAAAATATGAGAACAACGACGGCGAACAAACTCGTTCGCGCGTTAAGAATTCGCACGACGACCGTCTGCAACTCATAATAGGGGATGCGATCTAAAATGATTAATTAATCGCGAGAACGGAGCGCTCCTCTGCTTACGCAAGCCAAAGACAATTCGAAATGTTTACACACGAGGGGTTGGTACAGTGCACCGGGAAGAGCCGTGCAATCGATACCAGGGATTTCCAGTTCATTCGCGAGTGCATCGCGGCGGAGCTGCAGGTAGAAATGGGAATGGAGCGCCCTGTCCGTGAGATCTTGGTAGTGGAGTGACGTAACGCTCTCGCGAACCTGTGTTCAGGGTGCATGGCGACCGGCGAGAACCGCGCACCACCCAAACGGGAACGTCCGGTTTTAATGCAACCGAAAGCAGCCGCTCAATTTTGCAATGCACAACCTATCCTTTCGTTGGCACACCAAATGTTTGAATGTTACATTTATTCTTGTTGGTTGCAATTTGGAATATATTTTTGTAATTCGGAATGAAGATTGAAACGAAAAAGGAATAATTGTGGAAAGGGTGTGAATTAGCATCGAATTCGGAATTTAACCCCTTCGCGACTAAGGGAAACATTTTTCCTCATTTTAAAATTGGCGACTGTCGTATTTAATTATTGGTTATTTTTGTACGTGTAATAAATGTATAATAAATGTCAACCCTTTGCACTCGTCTGGTGACAGCGACAAAGCACTTAAAATTGTTGTACAACCTGTCGAAGTAATTTTAACATTATCTTTATATTTATATTTTAAAAATTGTTGAAAATGTAATCGCATACACGAGTCGCAATAATCAATTTCATACAAATAAAATGCATTTAATTCGTACGAAATGGGAATACCGCAAATCGGGAAAACAATTTCGAATTCACAGTTAAAATGGCTTCGAGTGCAAAGGGTTGACAATGTCCGCGGAACAAGGTATTCGAACGATTCCGAAGAATTCCGCGTTCAAGCTCGCTAAAACGATTAAACGGAAGAACGGACGTTCGGACGAGCTTCGCGCATCTTGCAACGGGAACGCGGACGATATTTATTCACCGTAAAGCTCCGCGGTGATCGCGTTCCGACCGTGGAAGACGACGGTTGTCGGCCGGATAATTTGATTCTTGCTTCGTGATTTCCCGGAAGAGCCGGAGCGAGAGCGCAAAAAGTTTCCATTTAATAAATTCCCTCGCCGGTGTCCGGCGTTCAGCGATTCGGTTCGGCAGCAGCTTCGTGTCCCGATCGGAAAAGGGTGCACCCTTGGGCATATAGCCTAAGACGACAACCGATCCGTTCGCGAAGTCCCGCGAAGCCAGCACGGTCGATCGAGGAACGCGGCTCGCGCGAATCGCCTATGAAACGAACAGGTCGAACGAACAGGTGGCTATGTGTACACACGAAACGTTTATGTAGCCGGTGCGATGGCCTCCCGCGGATTTTCCATCCGTGTGGTTCGAGCGTCGATCCGCCGCCGGTTGCAGGCTCGCCGGTAATAATAATGACCGTCGCACAATGCGACGGTACTTTAAACGGAACAGAAGCCGGCCGGCCGGCCGGTCGGCCGGCGACGGTTTATGGCAGCCGAGCCCGAATGATCGGGCACCGCCGCCGTTCCACCCGGAAATCATGATCCTCGGCAGCGAACCGGTTCGGGTTAGGTCTCGGTTAGGTCGATTCCGCGACCGGGAGGTCGTCGGCTGCATCGCGGCGTGTTCATGTTCCCTTTCGTGCGTAGGCGTGGCGTAAAGGGGTGGAGGGCGTGGCCACTCGCGATCAATAAAACCATCCCCGCTCGAGACGCCGGCGGTGCTCTCACCTCCGAAAACCGAGAGGCTCTACCCGGTGGTAGTGGTGGTTCTGCGCGGGTGCACAGACTCTGCCAAACCACATCGATCCCTCGAACCTTCCCTTTTCACGCGCTACGAGCTCCTCTCGGAATTACGCAGGAGATTTCATTCGCGGCGGTCACGTGAGCGTCTGGTTCCTCGAACAAGTCACCGGCTTTTTGATCCTTCGCGTCGCTTGCTCGCTGGTTCGTTCGTTCGTTCGTTCGTTCGTTCCTGTTCCGTTATCGACGTACGAGCCCAGCGAAACGACTGGCATCCGATTCTCTCGCGCGCGCACACGTTTCTGTGCTACACGCACTTGTTTATGCAAATACGGGGAGAGCTGCGTTAATTAGGGACGCGGCATCGATGCTCGATACAGTAATGTCTCTCTAACTGACGTTCAGATTGTGCAGAAAAATGGACAGTTTGGGAAGAGGAGATATCATTGTTCGAGCATTGCAGCTCGTTCTTATAGTTGTTGACATAAAAAACGAGCCACAAGGCTCGAATAATCGTATCTCCTCTTCCCAAATTGTCCATTTTTGCAAGCATTGCTTTCTGAGCGTCAGTCAGGGAGACATTACTGTATGCTGTTGTTCATAATCCAACTGTACGGACGATGTTCTCGTTTGGCATTGATATCGGCTAAATGCATGATTATTTTTAATACAAAATTGGAATTGGAATAATCGTCTCCCTTCTCCCTAAATCGTCCATTTTTGTGGACAATCTGAGCGTCAATTAGAGAGACATTACTGTACACGGTAAATTATCTCTGATTTTCCTTCAGCTTGTAGACGAAAAGGGACAATTCGGGAAGAAGAGGATAAATTGTTGAGACTATAGAAATGAGCCGCGAGGCTCGGATAGTCTCCCCGAATTGTCCATTTTTGTGCACAATTTGAGCGTCGATTCGGGAGACTTTGCGAATACAAGCTTTCGAAAGGAAAGAAAGAGGGAAGGAAATTGGTAAAACGATGCACCCTGGTTGCAGATCTTCTCCGAAACGATATCCCACGTGTCGCGATCGGAGAAAATACGATTGCACTTCGATTCATTCGCGGACAATATTTCTCGTCGATCCCGACTTGCGCCATCGTTTTTCCAATAACGTAAATTCATAGCGGACGGAGGAATCGCAGAAGTGTTACTCTGGATAAAAAAAACCCGAACTTACAGCACGTTTGCCTTTCTTTTTTTTAATAGTCTGTTGCAAGCTGACTGATTGCAAATACAGTAAATTCTAATCGATTTTGCTTCAGCAGAAACAAAAATGGACAATTTGGGAAGAGGAGATACGATTGTTTTATAGTTTACTATTTACAGTTTTTACTATTTCTAGTTTGCTATTACCTCGTAGCTTTTATAGTGATTTCACAGCTAATGATTGTCGACAACTATAAATATAGTAATAGAGATATAGTATATATAAATATAGTACATATAAATATAGTATAATAAATATAGTATAATAAATATAGTATATATAAATATACTACATATAAATATAATATAATAAATAATCGTGTCTCCTGTTCCCAAATTGGCCATTTCTGTGTACAAGCCGAGCGTCAATCAGGACAAATTTTCTGTACTCTCGGAAAATAAGAAGAAAAAAAAAGAAGAAAAATTTCTTACGCGATCCTTCGTGCTCCAATCGACAAGTTGCAACCCTCTTCTAATCGTTCCCTAGTCGATTAGTATACATATCATCGTCGCGGAACCAATTTCTTCCTCTTTCTCGCAGTTCTCTTCCACGTGGCACCGCGCTCGGGGCTGAAAAACGTTGGAAAAATAGAGTTTCCGGAACAGAGGATTCATTCATTGCGCGGCTTTGGTTTGCGGTGGCGGATGCGTGGGCGTCATTGAAGGGTCCAAAGTTCGGATTAGTCGATAACCCCCTCGGGCACCCCGTTCCCCCTGTTTCCAACGAAAACGCAACGTTCGTTGGAAACGCTTTACTCTTTTTGATCGCGTGGGCGACGTGGTTCAGAAACGGCGACGTTTCTGTCGTCGAAATTCGTTGGCTGTTCGCGGGCTATCGGTGCACGAGTATGCGCTTCTTGCGGCAATATTTGAACGCCCATAATCGGATACCGCTGTGCCAGAACCGGCGAGAACAGCCGCGGAATAAAAACGAACGTCACGCTCGTTAGCACATTTTTCAATGGATAAATATTGAAAGATGTTTTACCGGCTTAAAGGAGAGGGAGGAGGCGGGAGGCAAATAACCTTTAAGATGTTCCCGGCACTCTTTCATACCGTTCGCCTAAGCGTCGCGATTATCTTATGTAACATTCGTACGCGCGGCCACCGCGTTTTACTCTAGAATTTGAATTAATGGCCGGTGTGTGTGTGTCTTTGTGTGTGTGTGTCTTTTGTCGCATGCAGCTAAACGCGGCGACACGCGCGCCATTGTGAATAGGATGTCGCGACCCATTCAAAAACTCTTATCGATCATTCGCGAGCGGCTGTTCGGCGAGGACACGAATCGATTCGGTCACGAACGAGCTATCATCCAACTTCTTCGATTCAACCGGGCTTATGGCACGGGATCATGAATTTACCTCGAATTTACTCGATCACGCGACAAACGTTTTTTTCAAATCGCTTTCGTTTTTTACCCGCGGATCTTCGCGCGTCCGCGGGGGGTGCGCGGATTTTTCAATTAAAGAGAACGCGGCAATTAACCGGTGTACGTGAGAAATGGTATTTTTACTTTTCCGTTTGCGATCGGTGATTTTTTAATTAACGAAGCAGATATTTCTCGTCGATTCCGAGTTTCTAGAAATATTGTAAAATTAACCCTTTCCACTCGAGCGGCGAGTCCGAGGCGCCACTAAAAATTGTTACAACATTTTTCGTTCGATAATTGTAACAGTATCGGATTTGTTGTATTTAAAGAACTGTTAAATTTGCGATTATCGTGCTTGCCAATAGGCCAGAATCTCAGACGCATAAACTGCACTGAATCATGTGAAATAAAATTGCTGCAGATCGGAAAGCATCTTTTGGATTTCGAATTGAAATAGAGCTTCGACTGCGAAGGGTTAACGCGTGCCCGTTAGCATTTCGACTGGCGAATCGGATGGCTATTCTAGTTTTTTAACTCGTGGGTGGGCTTCGAGGTCATCTTGACTATTTTTTCTTTATCACAAACCTATATTTTCGATTTTGGAATCGTAATTTCGTTCGAGAACATTTTATCCTTCTACTTAAATATTTTTTAAGGTACGTAGCCGATTTCTGTCACGTTTGTGTCACAGATAATTTCGTTTTTCATCGATAATTCAATCTCTTATCGCAGAGGTCTTTCGACGTCTTCCATCGCGCGCCTCTTACGCCATCGAATTTCGTACATGGTTTCGCTTTCGTGAAAAATTCTATTTACGTTTCCGACTTTCTCGGCTCATCATACTTTATAGATAGCAATTACTAATCCACTTTCACCGGGCCCATTGTCAGCAATTAATTTATATGTGGCAGTAAACACAGTAAAGCTGGCTGTGAATAATTTTCTTTCATACGCATGCACAGAAACAAAAAAAAAAGAAAAGCCACATTTTATTGCACGAGGTGCTCGGCGAGAAGAATGTCGCTACAAGGAAGGTATATGCATATGTGCATACACGCGAGATAAAACGGAGAAGCGAAGCTTCTATCGGCACTGTTGCGAACGCATATCCGACGAAACCCGCGTGTCTCGTGAGATTTTCCAACGCTTCTCTACGCGGTACGTCGAGTGCCTTATGTCATGAACGCAACCGTCCAACGGTATCTAGTCATTCATTACGATTGTCAATATCGATGAAATCATCCGTGAATATAATTTTCTATGAAGATAACGGTGGAACGATGATCGTGCACATGAGCAAATTAATAAATTAAGGCGAATGCGTGCAGGTCGGTTAACGATAACAGTAGTAATAATAAATAATAATAATAATAATAATAATAAATAATAACGCTTAATAATAGTAGTAATAAATAATAACGCTTAATAATAATAATAGATAATAACGCTTAATAATAATAATAATAAATAATAACGCCTAATAATAATAATAATAAATAATAACGCCTAATAATAATAATAATAAATAATAACAGAAAATAATAATAATAATAAATAATAACAGAAAATAATAACGATCAATAATAATAAATAATAAGGGTAAATAATAATAACAAGTCTAATAATAACAAATCGCTTCAACTAATATCAGTTTCGATAAAAGCACGATCTAAATCGCAACTGTCTAAACGAGCTAAACAATTGGTCACGGAATTTCCTAGCGTTTTTTCTAGCGTTAACTGTAATTCTGAAACAACAATAACTGCGCCAACATTTAATCACCGGTAAACCGTCCATCGTATTCGAACGACGGCTCTCTCTCCATCCATCAATCGATTACCCAAATCCGTTTCGAAAAAGCTTTTCCGCGTGAATAAAAAGCTTCCGCCCGTTTAGAGACGATGACAAACAAAAACCATACATCGAACGACCCGGGGTCTCGATTAATTGAAATATAACTCGATCTCCAAATTCGTCGAAACCACCTTCTCGACAGTTTCTCGCATTTGATACGCGTCTGCCGCGTGCACGGGAAATGCGTTCTCAAAAGTTCTCGAACGCACCGATCGGAACGGCGAGAGCTGCGAAAGGGTTGAGTCCGAGCGTAGAAAGTCGAGCATGATTTACAAGGGACAAATAAACCTTCGGGATATTTACGATGCCCGTTTCGTTGTGTGTCGCATTGTGCACCCTCGTATATTATACTAAACGCGCTCGCTACGCGACGCGAGCGATCCAAGCTATTATCAAAACATAGCGATCGCTCTGTGCATCGACACCTTTTTGTTTTCTCGCATTTCGGTATCCGACACAATCGGCTGTGCCCGCGGTGAAAAAAAAGGTTCGCGCGTAGTTCGCGCCACGGTTTCGAACACATGCATATATTCGACGTCGAAAGCGTGGCGTGCGACACGCAAAATGCTCGTCCCGGAGACCAGCAAATTTAAATGCATTAAAAACCACTTGTATATTCGACGCGTGCCGAGGAAAACGTTCTTTTATCTTGAGCCTGATTGATCGCCGCAAGTAATGCTGCCGGCGGATGTGCGAAAAAGCAAGCTTCGATCGTCCGAAGCTTATCGGAAAAAAACCGGCGAACGTGTTAATACGAACTGATGTTAATGTTTGTCGTGGTTCCACGAATGGGTGGCTTTTTGGTCTGTTAACCGGTTAGCTGTGCCGCTAATCCAGGACGAGAAAACTCGTCGTGACAGAAAATATAGCGACTTCTCTGTGACGAGTATACTCGTCGTGATATAAAATACTGCCACTTTTCCATGACGAATATACTCGTCGTGATATAAAATACTGCCACTTCTCCATGACGAGTATACTCGTCGTGACACAAGATACTGCCACTACTCTATGACGAATATACTCGTCATGATGTAAAATACTGCCACTTTTCCATGACGAATATACTCGTCATGATACAAATACTTCCACTTATCCACGACGAGTATATTCGTCGTGACACAAATACCTCCACTTTTCCACGACGAGTATACTCGTCATGATACCAAAATACTGCCATTTTTCCACGACGAGTATACTCGACATGATACCAAAATACCTCCACTTTTCCACGACGAGTATACTCGTCAAAGACAGCTAACCGAGGAAATATTCCGATATCGCGTCGATAGAACATGTTTAACGCCACTTCGGTATTCCAAATTACCATCGATATTCCGAACGCGGGGCATTCTTTTGTAACCCAAGAAGGAAACGAGACTAAAGTATACGTACGTAGAAAAGTCTTGGTTTTGTTCGCAGATCTAGCCGATCTAGACGACAAGAAAATATCGCATTCACCTATTTCTTTCAGACTTCCAAGGTTGCGTATCTCCCCCCCGTAATAACTCGCTCGAAGAACTCGGTGGCACGGAAAAATCGAACGCGTCTGCCATTGTCTTGAACCGTTCTTAAAACCTTTGTAAAGAACCGTTAGAAAATGCCCGTTCACAATCGTTTCCGACGTTTCGTCGCACGCGCGACGGTGTACAGTGTCTCTCGAAACTTTCTATGCGTACGCCGACACACGGCACAAGGCTCGACCTAGACTAATTGTATATTTATGGTACGTTCGGCTTTGTCGGTTCCAAGATGCTCTCTTTACGTGAACCTATTGACCTCTCGTGGACAAGAGAGACGGTTTACGCGACGGTTTGCAACGCTTCGAACGGATTCGTGTTCGACCGAACGTCACTCTTCTGTTCGTAATCACGGGAAAGGGTGTTCGATAATTTCGAACGAAACAGTTTGCGACAAAGATCTTTTGTATTCTGTATCATTTTTGTTTAAAATCATTCTTTATCGGCTAAATTGCAACGAAACGTATCGAATCGACAAGGTCTAATCGCATTTTGATCTTCTCCTTGCAATGTATAATTGTTGAATCGACGAAACTATATCCTTCGATGCTAATTTTTGTTGAACGATTACATGAGCACGATCAACAGTATTAATTAAACATGGACGATTTATAACAGAAATGGAATTCCTGGCTATACGTGACAGAGGAATAAGAAAATAAATAAAATAAATATATGTACGGTATATATTATATTATTATATTATATATTATACTATATTATATTATTATTATAATATATTTATATAACATTATAATATTTATATAATATTATTATATATATATATATATATATATATATATATATATATATAAGTATATAATTTAACATAAAAATCAGGAAAAGAATCGGACAATTTTAAAGTATGCAACACTGATCAAAATATATATTTGTGAAATCGAAATATTTATATTATCTAAGCTGAATTATAATCGACGATGCAAAAGGAACGCGCAATATCAGCAGAGCCTCGATAATTAATTTTCCTTCTCGTTTCATTCTCGACATTACGGTAATAATTACTCCGTGGACCGCTCGTTTTACGCGAATATTTGCATGTTTATAATGCGATCGATCGTATCGATGGCAGATACCGAACGGTCACGTATATCGTAAAGGGGCAACCGAATCCATTTATCCAGGAAGAACGATTGGAATTGTATCTCTCGCCCAGGTATGTGTACGTACGTGATATGGATTTAGATGACCATGACTCACCTCGAATCGATTTCCTCTGTCCTCAAAACGGGCGCGTTTCATTTAAGAATAACATTGTTCTTATTCTTATATCGATCCGTCTTTATCCGTTCTCTCCGTGATTACAATAACTAGCGCGTTCCGAAGATGGCCGGTGAAACGAACGGAGATTCTTCGTATTGCCGAGTTCCATCACGTAGATACGTGTTTCGTTACTTTTCGGAGTCCACCGGAACGGAGGAGAAAGGGGATACACACCCGGGTCGAACAAACAGATAAAAATCTACGAAATGAAATGTTTTATCCGCGACGTGTCTACATTCTTTGAAACAATACGGCGTGCCGTAGTTGAAAAATCAATAACTTTGGAAAATCAACGAAAACTTAACGTAGCGGAGTCGGTTGCTGCAAGGGCAGCCAATTACAGTAATGTCTCTCTAATCGACGCCCAGACTGTCCACTAAATCGGATAATTTGGGAAGAGGAGATACGATCATTCGAGCCTTGCGGCTTATTTTTGTAGTTATAAATTGTCCACAATTATAAAAACGAGCCGAATAAGGCTCGGATAATCGTATCTTCTCTTCCCAAATTATCCAATTCAGTGGACAATCTGAGCGTCAGTAAGGGAGACATTACTGTACTGTGTCAATAGTTCATCTTGGAGCAAATTAATTATTTATTTGTTAAAATTAAACATGTAAGTGACGAAAGTTCTTAAAATATAACAGAACTTATTCCAATCTTCAATAACAGAACTTTAAAACATTAAATATTTAAAAAATTCCTAGCTATGAGTAGCTGTAATATAAAATTTTAATGGCATAGAAAAATCTAATAACATTGTTACACTATTCTCATCGTATCAAAATTATTGAGGGAAACGATATAATAGCATTTAATTCGATTTAATTTCTGTTCCTCAGAAGTCCTCTCGGGAGACTTGCATTTCGCCCGAAGATCCGCGGTCCAATTACATCGTTCTGCCGGAGCACCGGTGCCCGATGTAACGCGAAAAGAACGAAACTTAAATTCTAAACAACAGCGTTTAATCTATATTTAAACCGCAACCCGACCATATTATATCCGTGCGTTCTCTGTGTAAGGCTAACACTGTTGCTAGACCGGGCAGCGAAGTTCTCTTGTGCAAAGTTTGCCGAGCATGTTGGTTCAAGAATTCCAGCGGATAGTTTATTCATAAGCAGCTAAGCACCGGCGTGATCGCGGCTAAGATGCTAACGCGAAATAGAACACAGCAATGCTAAAGGTTCTAAGTCTAGAGATGCGTTTCGTTCGGCGCAAAGCGGCTCCGCGACTAAACGATTCCGTTTGTCGGATCAGCGGAATGGACCGCGCAGAGAGTACAGTGCTTTAAAGAAGAATTTAATCCTGCGAATGCAAGCGAAACGCAAGAAAATATATAGCATTTGATTTACAAAGACAACGAAATAGATTTCGAGTGTCGCTTCGGCTCCGCGGCGCAGCGCCATTGTCGACGGATAATTGCTGTTACGCGGATCGTTCCAACGTTTCAAATTTCCGTTGCTTCGCGTCGGCGGATAAAAATCGGTATTGTTTCAAACGAATTCCGTCTTCGTTAAAAAAACGCGCAACGGCTTGATTACACGACGAAACCGGTCGGCCAGCGTTCGCACAATTACGAGCCGCTCGCCGACCTTAGCTCCGTCGTTGCATCGATTCGCGGTCATTAACTACCTCTCGGATGGAGCCGAATTGCAAACCCTGTTACTTTTAACCTCGTGTAAACTTTTTCAAAGCGAAGAACTTTCCGATTTGCGAACAAGAGGATTGACCGATCGACGGAAATCGATCAAACCGTCGACGAAAAACAAGAGGCGGCGAGTCGCCGGGGAGGAAGACCCGGCGAAGACAATAATGTTTTTCTGCTCGGGACACAATTTGTCAACGGGACGTTGTAAAATAGTCTATAATGGATACCGCGTAAAGAGGAGACGCGAGCGTCTCGGCTTTAATTAACTTTCACTCGATGATCCCCTGTAGAGCAACTGACCGCCTTCGCACCTATTGCATCAGGAAAACGGCGCGGACTAATGAGGCTTACGACGTGATCCCGCGATTATCATTCAGCGATTCGAACGGTGCCCCCCCCCCTACGTTATTCCCCCAGCATGCCTCGCTGGAAATATTGTTTCTCTCGATGTCGATATTATCTTTACGATCCGCCGAAATCACAATTAATAAAATTTATGACATCGTAGAATAATATGGTTTGTTTCAAGGTATACTAAATAAACCATATACAGTAATGTCTCCCGTACTGACCTACCTAACCTCCCCTCAGATTGTCCACTAAAATGGATAATTTGGTAAGAGCAGACACGATTATTCGAGCCTTGCGGCTCGTTTTCATAATTGTGGACAATTTATAACTATAAAAATAAGGGCGTCAATTAGAGAGACATTACTGTAAATCAAGGTATAGAATAATATGGTTTCAATATACTTCCATATATTGTTAGTATCCATTGTTAGTACATGTAATCGATACTCGTACCTGTTCGAATTCGTTGCGATATATGTTTTTGCGATTTTTATTGAAAACCGTAACTCGACGCTCCGAAATGAAAAACGTTTCGTACAACAATTTCAACTTTTCATCGGAGCTGCTACGATATTATTTTTCATTTGAAATAGCTAACTCGGTCGCGATTGGTTACTGCATCTTTTATGCTCGCAATCGCTACGCCGAGATTGCCAATAGTACTTCAGCTTGTAAATAAAAATTTACTATTTTGGGAAAAGCAGGTACGAATAAGCTCGCGGTTCGTTTTTATAGTTGCCGATCGTCGACAACTATGAAAATATAATAAAAGTAATATAATAAATATAATAAATATATAATATAGTAATTAATAATAAATAGTAATATAATAATATAATATAATATATATAAATATAATATAATATATGATACAAAAATAAAAAACAAAGATAATGCAATGAAGCTATGAAAATACAGGGTGTCCCAAAAATGTCTCGCATTACGGAAATGTGGGCTAGCTGAGGTCATTCTAAGTAACTTTTTCCTTTGCGAAAATGCATTCTGCGGCTTTGTTTACGAGTTCTAATCGTATCTTCTCTTCCCAAATTGTCCATTTTCTTATGCGCGATCTCAGCGCGAATTATGGAGATATTACTTACTTAATCCTTTCCCGATAAGCTGCCATCTTTGTTCCTTCGAATGTCCGAAAATCTCGTCGAACGAAAACGATGCGACGCGATTCTCTATTATTTTTTACGGACAAAAACACGCGTTCGATGTTCGTTCCGTCCAATTGCTAGATTTAGCAATATTTACGAAAATTACAAATAATATTCTAAATATTTGGCATATAGTTTGTGCCAGACGATTCTCCACGCGATCGCCGGCCGCGGAGCATGTTAAATCGCGTGTTAAGTAGTTGCGAAACTGGCCATGCGAGATCCCGTTTCGTTAAATCTATAATACTAACAAAGACCGGGTTGCATCGAGACGATGGTAATCGTCCGCTGGCAGACTAATGGGCTTTACGTAAGCGCCCATGCATCGTTGTGAACAGGATCTAGACGTAAATGATCGTTACGATTCCGAAGAAACCGAGGCAAGGCGCTCGAAAAATTTTCGCGGTACATTTCGAATTTAGAACAGAAGCGTCGACAGCGTTTCCAGCCATTTATTATATTAACGCGTCCCGCGCCGAGCTGTCGTTTATTGCTCGACCGTTCCATTCTGGTCGATCGATACTTTAAAAATTGATACATCGCACGCGTAACAACGAAACGAACACATTATAGCTCATCGTATCGGTGGAAATTAATTCTAAGCTTGTTATAAAATATCTTTGTTATCTACGAGAGGCGTTTCTTAAATTTCCGAGTTGTAGGCTCGAATAAAAAAGTTAAGAAATCGGGAGTTTTTATCATTCTTTCAATGAATTCAACGTGGACAAAGATTTTAGCTATTCGTTTCTCGATCGTAGCAAAAACTGTCGAAGCATCGATTAACCCTTCGCACCATTAAAATTGTTACAGCACGTTTCAAGATAAGTTTTACACGATCAAAGCTTCGATATAAAAGATCGTTAAAAGCCTAACTGTTGTACGAGTCGCAAGACTCAATTTCATACGCATAAAATGCACTTTGTCGTATAAAATGGAGATACTATAAGTCAGAAAAGTTCGTTTAGATTTAAAGTCAAAATGGCTTCGAGTGCAAAGGGTTAATGTTTCTCGTATTCCCGAGACGATTTTCAAGCAATGTTTGCACGTGTTGCACCGTTGTCCGCGAATCTCGCGACGAGGTAAACAAATAGAAATCACGTGATCGTTCAAAGTGTCCCGATAACTCTGCGAGTGACAACAAAAGGTTGTCGGAAGAAAGGAAACGAGGAAGGAAAGGATCAGGAAAAAAAGCAGAACTGTTTAATAGCAGCCTGCCAGGAGCAGCTCGCGGCCGACATAAATTATTGTTTCGGCGTGCTCGCTGCTCGACGGGGTGCCGGTAACCCTGCTGTCTCTCTTTTCACGTCACCTCCGCGCAACCCACCGCCCCTGGTACTCACGACAGCGTACCTAATATAATATTCTAGGCAATTACAGTGTTTGCGGATCAAACAGAGGGACTAGTTTTATCTTCGCCGTAACTTGCTACCCCCGCCAGGGAACTCGTGTCTCCGGAGGGTGGTGAGAATCACGCTGGTGGCAGACGAGGGGCTGTCCTCCATGTAATATACACAGAAGAACCGCTAGTTTTTTCGTTCTTTTTTATTCTTGTATTCATCGAACTTGCTTCACGATTCGGACATTCTTCTCTTATCTTAACCCCTTGACCCTTGACCTTTCTTATATTATATAACCCTTTGCACTTGCATGGTGACTCTGAGGCACCACTAAAATTTGTCACGTCACGTTCTAAGGTAATTTTTATATTAATAAAGTTCAGATTTAACAAATTGTTGAAAGCGTAACTGTTCTGCGAGTTACAAGACTCTACTTCGTACGCATAAAATACATTTTGCCGTGTAAAATTAAAAATGCTACAAGTCAGAAATGTTATTTTACATTTACAGATGAAATAGCTTCGAGCGCAAAGGGTTAATTCCGACGCAGTTGCTCGTAAACGAATAAATAATATCGTCGATTCGTTTGAAATAATTGCGATCTCGAAATAATGATTTGTTCCGTTGCGTTTCAAATGTCAAATATGCCGAGAGAAATAATTCACAATTAGTATTGCGTGAAAGACCTAAATAGATTGGATGTTACTCCCGCGCGCGCGCGCGCTAATTGCTCGCAATTGTTTCGATGCTCGCGTACCGGCAAACCGAATGCTACGAATTAATATGAGATGCGTCCCGGTAAATAGTACTCCATGGAATACGTCGTCGCGACGTTCTCCTGCTTGCTCGCTCGATTTCAGAGTCGCGTAACATTTTTAAACGTGCGTTTATGGTTGCTCATTTTTTTGGCAGGGCGAACTCTCCACAATTTATAAAGCAAATTCTTCCCAATTTTCCTTCAGCTTGCGAACAAAGTGGAGCATTTGGGAGCAGGAGATGCGATTATTATATATTTATTTTTATTATATTATATTTTATGTGTGTGTGTATATATATAAATATATTACATTATAATAATAATAAATTATTATAATATTATAATATAATAATAATAATAATATATTATAATATTATAATATAATAATAATAGTATATTATATTACAATAATAATAAATTATTATAATATTATAATATAATAATAATAATATATGATATTATTATTATATAAACAAAGCTGAAAACTCGAATAATCGTATCTCCTCTTCCCAAATTGTCCATTTTTGTGTAGAATTTCAACACTAATTAAGAAGAATTTGCTGTAGATCCATTTGATCGAACTGCCAATAAACTGTGCTTTCTTCTATCCTCTGCAGTTGCGTATTAATTAGTGCCTCGACATAGCACGAAAGCGTTCTGTATCGGTTTCTGCTTGATATTAGAAGGTGAAGGTCTCTCGCTTGTATGCAAAGTCTCTGATTTTCGGTAAGCGACTAACAAGAAGAGCGAAACCGACGTGGAACGATTAAATAAAATCAGGTTCCATGATTCTATCGATCGTGCAATCACCGCGGAGACAGTAATTGCAAGACAGTTATCGATCTGATTCGTATGTTTTTTAGTTGTTTCCCAAGAATTCAACGTACAATCCGAGCAAACTCGGTTATATTTTCGCGAAGAAGATTCGTCGTTCCGTGTGTTCGCACGTTTTGAAATCAGAAAGCTATCCTTGGCGCCTTACGACTTTAGAATTAGTGTAAAAGTAAACGCTGCGTGCTCAGACGTGGACCTGTATTGCGCGATTTATATTCCCGTGTTGCGTCTTCCTACCTGTAATGCGAGTCTTACTTCATCCTGTTCCCATAAACGTTTCGCTCTAGCGCGCTGAAAACATTCTCTCTCTCGCGATTGTACTCTTTTTTTTTTTACTTGCTCGCATTTAGTTCTAATCTATTAGAGAGCGTTCGAGTTTCTAAAGTTATTCGGTCAGAGGAGCAAAAATTTGAAATTTTCTATCGCTAGAATCAGCGGACCGCGGACCTAAGTGCATTTACGGTAATGTCTCCCTAACCGACGCTCTGATTGTGCACAAAAATGGACAATTTGGGGAGAGGAGATACGATTATTCGTTTGTTGTTTTGTTTCTCGTTTTTATAGACAATTGGTAATTATAGAAACATTGACAATTCGCAATTATGGAAACGAACCGCAAAGTTCGAATAATCGTCTCTCTTCTCCCTAAATTGTCCGTCTTTGTGGACAATCTGAGCGTGAATTAGAGAGACATTACTGTAAATCGTGCGCAATACAGTAATGTCTCCCTAACCGACGCTCAGATTGTGCAAACAAAACTGAATAATTTGGGAAGAGCAGATACGATTATTCGAGCTTTGCAGCTGGTTTTTATAGTTGTTAATAATTTGTGACTATAAAAGTGAACCACACGGATCGAATAATCGTATCTCCTCTTCCACCTTTGTGGAAAATCTAAGCGTCGATTAGAGAAACGTTACTGTATAGCGCGTGCAAGCTTTATCTTTTAAACCGCGAATAAAAAGAATAATTTAAAAATCGCTGCTCGAATAATTTATAATTTTACAATATAACCAAATGTTATACATATTCATGTACATATTGATATTAAAGAACTGTTTTTAAAGGAACTGGAAAGGAGATTCTTGGAGCGGTTTATATCATTTTTACAGCGAACTGTTGCGCGCGCGTTCTCCCGAAAATTGTTATGGTCGAAAACGAGGCGTCCGTCGGAACTCGACAAGGGTTAGGATTCCCCTGACTCTTTTCTTGCTAACGAGATTTTGCGAGAGATTTAGCGCTGTGTTGTCCCATTCAGAGTCGAAGTGAATTCGATCGAATGGAACC
The DNA here is from genome assembly GCF_051020955.1 of Megalopta genalis. NCBI lineage: Eukaryota > Metazoa > Arthropoda > Insecta > Hymenoptera > Halictidae > Megalopta > Megalopta genalis. The sequence continues at coordinate 26,392,152 of NC_135014.1, read as the reverse complement.
AAATTACACGGGCCGCTCGCTCGAACGTTTCAGCCTCGAACATCGAGGCCTCGAGAACCTCGAACCTGGAGCCCTCCGAGACGAGCCTCTCCCTTCTCTTCCGCCTGATCACCTGTTTCCTCTTCCGTTCTTAAAGAATTTTGTCCCAAGAATTCCGATGCTTCCCAAGCTGTTCTTCCGTAAACAGTATCGATCGAAGTTCTGCGTGCAACCTGACCAACTTAGGCCAATTCGGAGGATAAGAAGACGATCGAAATTGCGACAAATATCGTTCGTGTGCTTATTATTATTACTGTAATATTATTGTGCTTATTATTATTATTATTGTGCTTATTATTATTATTATTATTGTATTATTATTGAGTTTATTATTGAACTTAGGCCAATTCGGAGGCTAAGAAGACGATAGAAATTGCAACAAATATTGTTCGTGAGCTTATTATTATTACTGTAATACTATTGTGTTTATTATTACTATTGTGCTTATTATTATTACTGTAATATTATTGTGTTTATTATTACTATTGTGCTTATTATTATTATTGAGCTTATTATTGAACCTAGGCCAATTCGGAGGCTAAGAAACCGATAGAAATTGCAACAAATATCGTTTATGTGCTTATTATTATTACTGTAATATTATTGTGCTTATTATTATTATTATTATTATTATTGTGCTTATAATTAATATTTCACGTTAATTTTATTCGCACTCGTATTAGCCTTTTCAATTTATTCGTTCGCAAGCAATCGCAATTTCCCGATGGTACCGCGATTAGGCGAACATCCACGCACGGTTAATTGTCGAACTGCTCGACGATTCGCGCGAGCGTATCGTTGTAAATGTTCATTAGCGTAGAACAAACAGCACGGCGTGTTAATGCAACCTCTCTTGTTCGGGAGAATTTATGAATCAATTAATCATCCGTAAAGCGGATCCGAATGTCGCCTGTTTTCACGAGAAAACGTGTTCATCTGGAAGATGAAACAACGCCGATAACACCTTTGTATTCAAATCTTTCGGGCACGTAATAATTAATATGGTAGAAATAATTGGTGTAATTTGCGAGAGCAGAACCTCGTCGAAATAGATGACAAAAGACTTTCGATTTCAATCGTTCGCACGGTTGCGAGTAAAATCGAATGCGCCCGATGGCAAAAGAAGCTTCCATTAAAAAAAAAAATTGAAAAATATTAAGTTGTAACACGATGCCTCCGTATTTAAGTTCCGTGTCCGAATCTCTCTGACGTCGATCGGACAATCGGGATCGATTCGACACGCGAGAGCGCCGCGTTAAATGCGGAACGTCGTGATAAATTAATGCGTCCCGTTTTATCGTTTCCGAAAAATATGCTGTCGTCGACGTCGCGATCCCTTAAAATAGACCTATCGAATGTCGAAGCTTATTCTTGACATTTACAAATATTCGTGGCACGGGGATATCGCAGCGCGAATCTTCGGAAGAAAATATCGATTTCTCTTTTGTTACATTTCTACTTGAAGAACCAAAAATACGTCCGCGAAGCCTCGTGCCTGAATTAAGAAAGTTGCAGGTGGCTGAACGTTCGTAATACGGTCAATTCTTCTTAATTTTCCTTCAGCTTGCAAATAAAACTGGTTATAAAAAAGTATAAAAATATAATATAGATATATAGTATATAAATACTGTATATGTAACTAATACTAATATATATACTAATATAAATATAATGTAAATATAATATAAATATATTATATAAATATTATATTATAATATTATATTATATATATATATATATATATATATATATAAATACTGTATATATAACTAATACTAATATATATAATAATATAAATATAATGTAAATATAATATAACATAATAAAAATAATATACAACAATTATAAGAACGAGGTGTAAGAGGCTGGAATAATCGCACCTCCTCTTCAGAATTCACTGTATTTCTATTTGCGATCAGAAAATGCATGGAACGTCAATTCGGCAAAGACAGATCCAGAGCGAAATAGATAAGAGTCGACGTGCAGTGATTTATCGATTGGTCGCGCAAGAGACGAGACGAATTATCTCGTAGCCTGTATTCATCCAATACGGATTAATCAACCAAAAGACACCTATATATTCGATCGAAGAACGACACCGACACACCAGCTGTTGCATTAATTGTCTGCCACCTATTATCATTAATCTTGGACCGTCGTACGTATATAGATGTTGGATGGACCATTAAACCCGCTTCACGAGTCATTAAGAAATTAGTAAAAACTGTGGCATATCCACTCGGGAGATTAATAGTGCTCCCCGCGAACAGGGAGCTATACACGCTGATGGCAGGCCGGAACTCGCGCGCGCGCGTTAATAACCACAGCTCTGCCACGTTATCGATACGATCTAAGGTGGAAGCACCTATTACGAAACACCGCTCGATTGTCACCCCTGCTTGAAACAGTTGCACAAACAATGCGTCAAATAATAGACAGAGCGTACGAACGCGGATGTAAAAGAATTCTGCCCACGTCTTTCAACGTGGCTCTTCGTAAATTCACCCGCGCAAACATTGTTACGTAACGATCGGCTATGAAGAAAAAAAGAGGAAAAGAAGAACGTTCGTTCGAACGCGGTTATTAAGCACACGTAAGCAGATGCATTAAGCGCAGCTTTTAGCGCGCGCACGTGGAACGGGGGCCTGTAATTAACCGTACAGATTGAGAGACTTTAATTTCACCCACTTTCAGGGACAAGAACCTGCATTAAAAGCGCACGGATCTTTAATCTCGCGGTGCACGCGCGCGCGTTGCGCGAACCTAAGCGCCTTCGGTGCACTTTTAAAGCCACGACCGACCGCTAATTTGGAGCTCGCTTTTCGCGAAAGATAGCATCTTCGATAGATCGGAGATGCAGTAAATTCTCCCTAATTGACCTAATCGACTCTGAGCTTGCAAACGAAAATGGACACAATTTCGGAATAAATAAAATAATATAAATTATCGTAAATAAAAATCCAGGCGTACCAGGTGTTCGAACGATCGCAGTGCGCGGCGACTCGTTAGCGTGCTAATTACATTGCGGCGAGCCTACACGTTGCGTGGTTCTACACGAAACTTGTACACATGGAACCGTAACACAACTGCGCCTAACAGCTGAACCGAGCTCCTTCGTGTAGTCCTCTCCTTTTCTCTTTTTCATTCATTCATTAATGGAACAAACCGGCAACAGTGAAACGTGGTTTCCAGCGTACGCACATAAATTTCACCGTAATTATGCATTGTGCGATTAAGATCGGTCGCCGCCGGTTTCCCACTCGCCGTGGCGAGATTTTATCAAGATTTCGGCTATAAAGCGACCGAGCCATAATTTCAGAAGGGTTCTTCGTTATAGCGTTTTCACGACGAACCCGCTTCGCGAAAGAACTTTTCGTTCGCCGCTGGCCATCGATCGATCGATCGCGTCCTTCGCAAATAATATCGCGTCCATGTGGATATTATTTATTAACACGTCGCGCGAAAACGAATTTCTTCGTGAAAGCGACCAATGGGTTCGTTCCATCGATCGTGTACGGGGCGACGGTAATTTTTTGATCAGCCGTCGAAATTAATTTTCTAGGTGCTTTACTAATGTCGCTAGGATTTTACAAATGCAAAAGGGCTTGAATCGATATTTCCTATGGCAAATTTGAACTTTCTACAGTTCAGTTTCATTTGTCGAATTGCTTAGATTTCGCGGGAATTTCTGGGATTAATTTTTGGCATTCAACCTGTTGTAAAAAGTAAATAACGACTGCGATAAAAATTTGGTTCGACCGATCGTTCGAACGGAATATTAATTCGGTAATTTTTTGTCACAGAAACGTCCTGGATACATTGTACTTTCATGGTAATTTCTTCGAATTAAACAACAATTTTCCTTCGCATTTAAAATTCTCCGTTGTCTGCTATCTTATTCCGATCGGATAAACGAAATAAATCATTTTCTCGATGCGAGTCGCTCGATTTTCATGTAAAATATAACCGGATCTGCCACGCGTGTGTAAAGCGCGCGTTGTAATGCATTTCTAATGGCATTTCTGTATCGAATCGCGCATAGATTATCCAAAGACGCGGATTTGAACACCATCAAATTTACATCGAGCTTTAATTAGGCCGACTACTGCGGGATAATGCACGCGCTATAATCTTGCATTCGACGCTGCACGGATTATCGTTTCCCCAAAAATTCATGCTAATCGCTACAGAAGCGTTGCATTTCGAACTATATTTGTCCACGCTGAGATAATTTCGGATTAAGACTGGCTACAATTTTACAAAAATTATAAATTATTTATTACATTATATATATATATAGAAAGTATTGAATTAATTTCACGTTCATAATTTTATGAAATCCATTCGATGTCAAATCCATGAAATCCGTATATTCCGTTAATAATTATCGACGTCTGTTTTAGGTGACGTCGCGACGAGCTCCACCGGCACATTTCTATGGGCAACCATAATTCTTCAGAGAGATCAACTCCGCACCCCCATTACTGGAAACTTCAACGAGCGCGAACCGAGTTGCGTGTGCAGAATGAGTCTCCGCGAAATCGTGTTCCCTCGATCAACGAATCTACTTCGAACAATCGTTATATTTATTCACGTAATTAACCGTTGACGTATTAACCATATTAAATGTATTAATAATATGTAAATTTTATGAATCACGCGCGTTCGGTAATTGTTTGCACTCTTGTTTGCAAGACGATACCTGAATGCATTAATGGAAAATCTGTAATTTTCATGTGTAACTGTGATATATATTTGTGAACATATAATTATATATATGTATATATAATTGCATTATTATATATTATATTATATTATTATATTATAATATAATAATTATTATTATATAATTATATATTATATATATAATTGTATTATTATATATTATATTATATTATTATATTATATTATAATATAATAATTATTATTATATAATTATATATTATATATATAATTGTGAATATATAATAGTACATATAAGTATATATCATTGTGAATATATAATCGTATACATAAGTATATATATTTGTGAACATATAATCGTATATATAAGTATATATAATTGTGAATTATTTATTATTTGGTAAACAATTTAGTCGACAATTTAGTTCGAATCAAATCTATAGTTCTTTTCTGCTGGCACCACTATGTAGATCCGTCGAAAGATCTCGAAGATCAATGATTCATATCACATGATTCGTATCATATTCAATATCACGATGAATCGAATTCAAAGAAGACGCGAATTCAACGATGCTTGCGAGTCGCTTAAATATTTGAGATTGGCTGGAGAACCAGGTCATCGTTCAACCCGCGACCAATCCGTGTACAGTTGTTCATTAACGCGGGGTAATCAATATCGATCTGCCTATTCGAGACGTTAAAATACCCTCTTTCGCCATTCAATTTCACTCGGCACTCGCTGAAAAACAATCAACCATTTCCTATTCGAACCGATCTGTTATTCGGTGATTTTATTATATTTTATTATTATATTTGTTATTCGGTTATTTCGATATATATATTGTACTATGAATTTATTCTTAATAAGACGATGGAATGTTGGTCGATATTATTATTTGTTATATGCATATCGATTCCGAGGCTGACCGTTTTCATTGCAATACTGCGACGTGTATTTTATAATATAATAAATCTGTAAAATCTTGTTCGACAGGAGAATATATTCGATGTTACAATATATTCATAAATATATACAATATTCGTTGTTATGCAACACGAAGTTCATCCGCATATTACATTTTCGATATTCCGTCGAGAGATATTCAGATTTTACGCAATTATTTTGCTTCATGTAACTGTAAATATACAATGCAATACAAATATATAATAAATAATGTATAAATATATAATACAATAAATGGAATAAATAAATACAGATAAATATATAATATGTAATATAAAATGCAAAAGATATTTTAGGAGAGAGACTATTATGGGAAACCATGCTGTACGAACCATATGGATTACATTATATGGTCTACGAACGTTGCCCGACTTTTATGCACGAATTTCCTTATGCAAACTCCGACACGCCCATCCACAAATTAATAATGCATCTATTGGTACACCGATGCATCGCCGCACCAATTATCGACGACCGATACATGTATACAATATGCAATTAGCTACGCAATTTTCCATGATCATAGCTATTTCTAATAACAATGAACCCGTATAAACGAACAATGCGCATCGTTGAACACACGACATTCGATATAAACAGTTTATCCAGGCGTGCAGCGAATGCGGCTGGAAAAGTGAGAAGCACGATTTACGAATATTACGATTTACGTTTATGTTCGTTTGTAAATTCGATCCATCCACGTTGCACTTGCCGCGACAGAAGCTGCACGCGTCCTTTAAATCGCGCTCGCGGCGCGGAAAGACCGCTTCGCGCGATAACGAGCTAGAACAAAGATCGGCGCTCGCGTCTCCCGCAATTTTGTTGTTGGTGTAATCGGACCGGTTGACACGATGCTCTCTTAAACAATGCATCGGAGTACCAGGAATATTCTCCGATATTCTGATGCGCCGATCTCTTTCTGGATTCTCGCCACCCGGTCACGCTCTCACGCTTTAGACGGTCTACTTAGCAGAACATAACGCTGCCCCTGCAGAATGTCTCGCCGAGCCAAGAAACTATAAGTAAGCTCATTATAGGACCTCGGAATCTTCTTCTTCTTCTTCTTCTTCTTCTTCCACCTCCTCCCCCCTTCTTCTTCCCCTTCTTCTTCCTCGTCTTTTGTCATCAAGCCCCGTTCGGAAACTTCGAAATTAGGTCACGTTTATTATATTAGGTATGGCCCCGAGAGCTCCATTATTTTTCTTATTCATCTTTCCATGACGGCACAGCGGTCTGCAGAACGAATCGACGTTTCCAGGCTGTCGCTGTGCATCAGATCGATGTGGAATCGTGCTGATTGAACCTCATCAGCCGGTTAGGCGTACCGGTTGCGACCGCGTGTTAACGATTTATGCGAATTTCAATGCGAACGCGGCGAATTCTCCCTGGATGTTTTATTGCCGGAGTAATGAAATAGGTGTGCGTTTAACGCGGCGCTCGTTTTAAGACAAACATCTTCCACCGCGTGCTGCAGTAATTACGTGAAAGTATTTATTGTTACATCATTGTACTTCGTTCTACGGACATTTGTAATCAGTTATGCGTTAGGAACTTCTATATCATTGTCTCCGCGCCGGCCGACTTCGTAATCGTATTATGTAATTATCGAGACTAAAATGTGATATTATTATATTATATCGTCGATTAGAACACTTGACAATGATCCAGTAATCTGATCTTCATTGTTCTGTATCGCACTTAACATAGAATTCGAATATTTCATAGTTAATTGCAGCGAATTCTCTCCAATTGTCGCTCAGCTCAGTAAATGTCTCTCCAATTGACGCTCAGTTTGCGCAGAAAAATGGACAATTTGGGAGGAGGAGACATTTACTGTACAAGCTGAGCGACAATCCGAGAGAATTTACTGTAATCTGAGCGCGAATTAGGGAGACATTTACTGTACAAGCTGAGCGACAATTGGAGAGAGTTTACTGTAATCTGAGCGCGAATTAGGGAGACATTTACTCTACAGCTGAGCGACAATTGGAGAGAGTTTACCGTAATCCGAGCGCGAATTGGGGAGAATTTACTGTATTCTCAAAGCCTCGTATCGCAAGAGAACGACTCTCGATTCGAGAAAACTCGACAGTGACATCAACACGTTCAACGAATATGCCCTTATCCGCACGCTCAAGTCTCCCCATTAATACGAGCGAGTTTGATACGATTTCCCAGCACGCAGCTTCGGAAATTCTGCATCCGATAAATTTACGGGCCGAATTAAACGTTTGTTCCGTAAATAAAATATTTCGGATTTTCGGAGGAAATCCTGCTTTACGATTACGTTACCGTGTGTAGGAGCTTGCGTATCGGTTGTTCGATGACGATACGCTCGTAAATATGATATCGAGCAAATCTTTACACGTTTACGAAGCGTGCAAATTTGTGAAATACATGAAAATAGAAAGAAGATAATAGAAAGTTAATATTCGGTCTAGTTTTGCTGTGACGAATCTTTCAATCGACGGAAGGAAATTTTTCCCTCTATCGAATGCTTGAAAAATGAGTTATAGAAATGGAGATAATTGCACGAAGATCCCGAATTACAATTGACACGTGACACAAATAGCTGTTAATGGGAGCTTCACACTTTTCTTTTTTATACGTACGACTCTTATATTTCCAATCACAATGTAAACATCGAATAATAATAATAGCGAAATAATCGCGAAGGCATCAATTTCCGTAAAAATAGAACATGTTACTTTGTTCTCAGCATTGTTTGTAATTTTGGTTAAGCTGATAATAAAAGCGGACAATAAAAAGAGACAGGTGTCGTCAAAACAATAGCCTACAATATTTCAATGCGATGCAAAAGAAGCTCGTATCACGCGCTGTTAAACGAAACGCGTGTCTTGAAAAAAAACGCGTTTTAAACATTCACCGAAACGTCGGTCCAAATTAGGTCGCGCGGAGATTTTTTGCCATTCTCGACAGAGTAGAATCGAGTAAATTTTTAAACCGAGAACGACTTCTACCTTTAAAATAGTTTTGCGCTCCGTTCGACGAGCATTATTCAACGAGGGTTCGCGCGGCACGCTCCTATTTCGTGAACTAGAATCGAACTTCGTAATTACCAAGAATGTCTTTCTCTAGTAATTAAGGGTAAAGTAAACGTTCCGTTTCCACGAGCCTTTTGCGAATTAATTCGACGCTGATCTCTCTTTCTCTCGCGCGAGTAATCATCACTGGTGAAACTAAAGATTCATTTTACCTTGCAGAACAGGATTTCGAACAACATTCAACGCGTTAAGAAAATCACGACGAAATCTCCGATCGTTAACGCTAGATTTACGTAGCACGAAAAACAGAGCTGCTTCATATCAATTTATAAAAGTAACGATAAGACGTTTATCCTGACTTTTAACAAGCGTTATTATTGCAACATTTATCCACCGATGTAGGATAATCTTGCAAGACTGCTAAATGCTGACCCGGTTTCTTCGAAAACTGTCGACGTTTCGATCGAAGAAGATTCTCGTCGTTTCGAATGCTCGTTAATGAGATCAGTCAATCGAGCACAGAAACTGCGTCGCCAAAATAAGAAGACGAAATTAGAAGACCACGCCGACAAAATAAATGAGCAAACAGCTTCGAAACGAAACAAAGAAACACACGCAAAACGAACACCTCGAGGAAATTACATGAAATCTAAACCCCTGAAATTCGCGGAAATCTCCAACAGCGCGAATTAAAGACGATCGACCAATTCGTTGTCCGAGTATCCGCAAGATCGGGTCGCATCGGCGACGGGTTCGACTCCGCTACGTGTGCACCTAATCAACGTCCCGTGTCCTCAAGTTCCCGGATAAGAACGAGCGTCCAATCTGTGGATGGTCGAGGCGCGGACACGCGGCCCGAAAAGGCGAAAGCCTGCGATCAGCGAGAACGCGATCCTCGACCCCTGAAACGGGGCGAAACCCCGTGGCCGAGCGTTGGGCGAACCCGCTAACCCGTAAGGAATCGGTAAAAATCAGCGGAGGTTCGCAGTTTTTCCCAGGTAACCGTGAAAGTTCGTGGCTCGAGTGACAGGTCCGGTCGGCGGCGTTTCGCGTCCGAAGGAATCCAACCTCCATTCCGTTCGCCACGTCCGAAGCACCCTCTTTTCCCATCAGCCCAGAGTCGTACAGGTGAAGCTCATATCGACCTGCCGCCAGAAATACCGCGCAGCATCGACCGTCGCCGTTATACCTGTTCTCTTCCTCTTCCCCCGGGAACGTGCCGGCCCCCTGTCCCCCCGCGGCGCACGCGGAGGGTGCACGAGGAACGCGGAGCAGAAGGGGGATGCGGATGGTTTGATGGTGGAGGGTTTGGGGGCTGACGCACGGCCTCGGTGCCGCGGCCAATCCCTGGATCCTGGAAACCGCGACTGCGCCCTGTCGCGATTTTCCTCGGAGGCTAGGGGAACATGGGGACGGGAAGAGGGTGACGTACGACCCGGTGGCGGGGAGGACACCGAGGGCAGACGTTCCAAAGCTACCCCGACGGAGAGACACACCGAGACGCCCCTGCCATCGGGAGCCCTTCGGTCTCAGTAAGTATTATCAGTCGTCCGGTATTTAGAGCTTTTCGCGGCTCCGGCCTCGCGTTCACCCTTTGCTCCGGGGGTGGCCCGCGCTGGATCCTCGCGGAAATTCGGCCGCGTCGTCGTCGCGTCCTCCGACAACTGAGAATAGACCGCTCACCTGGACAGAGGGTGCCCGCTACCGAAATGTCGGATACCCCGTCGTCCTCCTCGACGCGCCTCTCGCAACCCGGATGAGACCGTCCGACGATCGCGCGATGGCTTCTCGCGTCTGTCGGCTGGTTCTAGGGATCTGTTTCTTTTTCTTTTTTTTTTTGTGCGCCAGTAGCACGCGTCTTCTCCCGGAATCTCCTGTAGGAATCTAGATGATCGGTCGTGTTCGGGTCACCGAGCCTCCTGGTCGCCGAGCCATCTAGCCGCGTATCGATTCGCGGTGTCAATTTTGGTAGCCACCTTTCGGTAGGCCGTTAACACGTCGCGCGCCCCGAATATCGGGCTCGAAGAATTCGATATCGAAGTCGTTTCATCGATGATAAGCAGAAACTGGACGGCGGAGATTTAGGCGCAGGTAATAAACTATTGTTCGGCTGTTTCGGATTCTACGGATCCTAGGAATATTAGGGTTGTTCGGTGTATTGCGATGAGAATGAGTTTCGGAAGCCTGGTTAAAAAATTAGTGTCATTAGTACCGATAGTACCATTAGTGTCACGCGGTAAACTGAACGTATTAATCTCGACGGTTCTCGGTGCAAATTCTTTTCGAAGGCTAGCCTTTTTCAGGGCTAGCTGTTGAGAATATCTGTTCTATCGGCACGGCCTACTGACGCTCGATCGGAATCCGGTGTCACCCCTTTCGTCGCTCGAATTCGTCTCTATCGTGCTTCTCTGCTCTCGCGCGAGAGAATTTTGCGGCGTTCCTTAGAGAGCGATCGTTTCGAAGAGCACGATTTTGTGAAATATTTCGGGATCCGCTTTGCTTCGACTCTCGACGCCGTTTCAACGACCTTCCTCAAAGATCTTCTCGAGATCGGTATACGCTTGCAGATATCGCGAGCGTAGATTTTTTCGTGGAAAAGTGGTTCTAGTTCTTCTTAAATGTCGTCGGTCTTCGGTGAAATTTTTATCCGATTGTTAATTTAAATGTAGAAAATTTTGACAATCTTTGCACGCCGTTAGCAAACCGATAGAAGACGTGTTTCCTTGATATTGAATTATTTAATTCCGATAAAAAGGTGATAAATAAATAAATGTATTCTCTGTAAGTTTAGAAGATGATTCCTGCTAGATATTAATTTTTGTATGATTTCTCATAGCGCGACTGTTTGAATAGCTTCCGTTTCGGGGAAATTGAATGCTGTAGCGGCCGAAAATCTGTTGGGGCAACGGTTACGGCCGCAAAGAATGTGACACTTCGCGATGATACTGCATCGAATCGTCTCTGTGAGTTCGTATCGGAACGAATACTTTTAGCTTACAGCTTTTTAGAATCGTTATCGAGCTATTATCAGGAATTTTCGACGATTTTTATTTTCTTTTCGTCGCAGATCCTCGATCGTGCGCGTCGAGACACCTTCGCGCGAACGTAGAACTACGTTGTGCGGTGTCGGTGCTTCGTGATAGCTTCTGAAAAGAAGCATCGCAGGGAACCTCGTCGTTAAAACTTCATCGAAATTTCATGAAAACGTCGGAACGGAATTAAGGGGAATACGTGGCCGGAATGATCGCCGTTGCAACAGCGACGACGAACGGAAAAATTAGTTTCGGAAATGCCGTCGCGCGTGTGCCGATCGTTCGAATAGGAAAGGTGTAGAAGAAGACTGGACGTTATAGATAGATGTGGACGTTCCAAATATAGATTGTCCGATGGTAACGTGTGCGTAAGATAATAGAAGTGTTAAGGAAATTGTGTCGGTATTGAAGGAGGAACGAATGAAATCAACTTATAGCCTATAGATAGAAGGGAAGCGTGCTAAAGACTGACAACTTTTTGATTACTCTAAAGTGGGGTCGGTGAATGAGTATTTTTAACCGCGATCCATCGAGAGATACAAAAAAAAAAACGCATTTTTCGTTCAACGTTATCCTGCACGCGGTCCGCTTCGACATTTTCATGGTTACCTATTTAAATATCTTCTTACGGTAGTCAAATATTCGATCCCGGAATTATTTCAATGGGTATAACTATGAAAAATCGAATTACACGTGAATAGTATTAATTATTAACCTGGTTTCTTTCTAATCAAATTAATTATTTTATATTATAATAACTCAATGACTCTCTTACGGTAATAAAATACAATCCCGGAAATATATGTTCGCTATTTAAATTACACAATTATATTGTATTTTCTTTGTTATATTTTTTATCTATCGTGCGAACTAAATAAAACGATATTACGTGTACTTATTAAAATATGTAAAAATATTAAGTGAAATAAGAAAAACATCATATAAGATATATATTATATAAAATTATATAAAAAAAATATTAAGTGAAACACACACACACACACAAGGAAAACATCGTTTAAATTATATATTATAAAAATATGAAACCGGAACGGACTTGTGGTGTTCGCAGGCCCGGTTCCAAATTCAGCTAAAAAGGTGGAGGGCCCAGGGACGGGAGGTGCAGAGGAGTCGTTAAACGACTCGAAGGACAAGGACAGCGTTGCCGCTACGCTGAGCAACCTGTTCGCCGGACTTCCGGCATTGGCGGGCTCCCAACGCCTTGCCAATTCCCTCAGGCAGAAGTTCGCCAATAACTCCGGTAAGTTTACGAATTTTCTTCGGTCCACGGCGTTTCCCCTTCGTCATGGAGGCTCGTTACGATCGTTGACGAAGTTACCGTTCCCCTGCACGACGCTCACCAGTCACCGTAATTAATAAACGAGGGTGTCGACACGCATTTAACTACCTTCGACGGAACGTCAGTTTACGAATGATCGGTCCACAATAATAATTAATCCGTTTCTGACAACGACACGGTGGTCGATCGGCGCGACACGACGTTCGTTAATGCCACGACACGGACGCGCATCGCCGGTGCCAAGATATATCTCGCGAGTCCGTAAAATAAACTGCCAAATGCGGTAAATTCGCCCTAATTTTCCTTCGACGAAATTTTCTTCAGCCGAGGTGAACGGAAAAGTGGACAATTTGGGAAGAGGAGATACGGTTGTTAGATATTTAGTTTTATTATATTATATTTTATATGCATGTATAAATATATAATATCTAAACATAATAGATATAATATAAATATGTATATTATATATATTATTATATAATATAATTATAATATTATATATTATATTATAATAATTTATTAAAATTATATTATTATAATATAAATATATATATTATTTATATTATACATGTACGTTATTTTATTATTATTGTAAAAACGAAGTGCAAGATTCGAATAATCGTATCTCGTCTTCCCAAGTTGTCCATTTTCGTTTACAAGCCGATGGAAAAATAGCGAGAATTTTCTGTACGCTGATTTTAATAACCGAAACCCCGTTATAGTCCGTTGTTTTCTCCCACGCGCGACGACAGCGCAGGGTGCGTTCCAGCTGGAACGTCGTTGGGACAACGCTCGAAATTTGCGAGATCTGTTGCACAATTTATTGCGATAATTATACCGTGCTGTTCTCGCATTTTGTTATGAAATCATTTCACCGAATTCACGATCGAGAATACTGCGACCTGTTTCTCTGTGCGACCGTCGACAACGATTTTTAATTCAGCTATTGACCGGAATAAATGATCGAAAAACAATATCCTGTCTATATATATATATTTTATAAACAAAACTTCCAGACGTTTCCAAACTCGTCTCTTTCGAACACCGCGAATTTTCACGCGAAGACGCGAGAAGAAAAATAATTTCGTGTTTTTCTTGTTCTCGACGCACACATTTTGCATTTCCGTTCAGCGATAAAATTTAGCAAGTCGTGCTCGGTACACCTCGTTCAATCAGATCGCAGGGACGGCCTCGAAACCGACGGTTCGACCAGTAAATAATCGAAACGCTTGGCTCCGTTTCATGCAAGCCTCGCGATTCGCGACGACATTTGGCACAACTTCGACGCGTTTTAAATATTGCAACGCGACACTCCCGGTCGTTCTATCGCGGACTCGGCTGAAAAGATGGTCGCGACGAAATCGATCGTTCCCATTTCGCACGATTTCGGACGGTTCGCAGCGATCGCCGCCAGGATCGGTTCCTTTCTCTCGCGGTTCCTTCCTCCGAGATAAATAAAATGACACCGTACCGACCGAAAATACGAGGCCACAGATTTAATTGATCGAACAGATTTAATCGATCGTAGCGTAGCGTCGGCTATAAACTCCGCGCGAAACAATTGCCGGGGCGGCGTTTATTTACGAAGTAAACTCGTGTCATCCGAGGTACCGACCTTCACCCTCGTTTCGCTGGCAACACAGCCCACCCCCACGTTTCTATCTCTGGTAACTCGAGACTCGATACGAAACATAGGTAGCCGAGAACCTCGAGGGGGAGCCTCCACCCGGTGTTAGGTTCTACCAGAAGCAACCGAAGAATCAACTTCTAGCTAGAGACGGAGCGAAAACCTTCATCGAAACGAAGATGAACTCTTCTGCGGCGTCGCTGGTAGCAAAAGGTCGGGTTGGGGTGGGATAAACGCCGATCAGGCCGGGTCAGGGCTCCCCTATTCTTGAACTTCATGAAATTCTCTCTCTCTTTTTCTCTCTCTCTCTCTCTCTCATTTGGCCCGAAAAACCGAAACGAGCCCGATGGAAACGAGCACAGCGGTCGAACGGCGGACAAAAAAAAGCAGAAAGAAAATTGCATAGAATAAAAACAAAAACAAAAAAAAAATAAAAAAAAGAAACAAAAAAAGATTGCATGATTTCGGGAGCTAACCGTGCCACTCGGTGATCTGTTGTAGGTTATCCCCGGCCCGGCCTGATGCGCCCCAATCGCGACGATCTCTTCGTCACTCCCGAGTTTAGTTGTTATTAAACCCTGTGGAAGACGATCCTGTACCATTAAAGGCGGCTACCTCTAAAGACACACCACCATGTCGACGAGAATACCCATTCTCAACATACCGGTCAGCGAGCTCAAGGAGCTCGTGTGGATGAAGCTGCAAGAGCCGAAGGCGCAGCGCAAGCTCGTTTTAGTAATCGTCTCGATAGCGTTGCTGCTCGACAACATGCTGTACATGGTGATAGTGCCGATCATACCGGATTACCTGAAGTACGTGGGCGCATTCGGCGAAGAGGAGGAGGAGGTGAACGCGACCGGCCCTCCGGTCCACCATCACGGCCAGGACTCGGCCACGGGGATACTGTTCGCGTCCAAAGCGATCGTCCAGCTGATGGTGAACCCGTTCTCCGGGGCGCTGATCGACCGTATCGGATACGACATACCGATGATGATCGGCCTGAGCATAATGTTCTTGTCGACGGCGGTGTTCGCCTGCGGCGGCAGCTACGGCGTCCTGTTCTTCGCGAGGAGCTTGCAAGGCGTCGGCTCGGCGTTCGCGGACACCAGCGGCCTCGCGATGATAGCCGATCGCTACACGGAGGAGTCGGAACGCTCGAAAGCGCTCGGCATAGCGCTCGCGTTCATCAGCTTCGGCTGTTTGGTGGCCCCGCCGTTCGGCGGTGCTCTCTACCAGTTCGCCGGGAAAGAGGTGCCCTTCCTGATCCTGGCGTTCATCAGCTTGGCCGACGGGTTCATGCTTCTCCTGGTGATGAAGCCGATCTCGGAGCAGCTGAAGGAGAAGCGCGGCAACGACACGCCCACGATACCCATCTGGAAGCTGCTGATGGACCCGTACATCGCCGTTTGCGCCGGTGCTCTGATGATGTCGAACGTGGCCCTGGCGTTCCTCGAGCCGACGATCTCCCTCTGGATGGAGGACAATATCACCCACGACAACTGGAAGATGGGAATGATCTGGCTGCCGGCGTTCTTCCCGCACGTGTTCGGCGTCGTGCTCACCGTCAAGATGGCGAAACAGTATCCGCAACACCAGTGGCTGATGGCCGCATCCGGCCTAGCTTTGGAGGGTTTCTGCTGCTTCATAATACCGTTCTGCACCTCGTACAAGGTGCTCATGATCCCGTTGTGCGGGATCTGTTTCGGCATAGCGCTGATAGACACCGCGCTGCTGCCCACCCTCGGCTATCTCGTGGACGTGCGA
This sequence comes from Megalopta genalis, assembly GCF_051020955.1. Taxonomy (NCBI): domain Eukaryota; kingdom Metazoa; phylum Arthropoda; class Insecta; order Hymenoptera; family Halictidae; genus Megalopta; species Megalopta genalis. The sequence goes on along the minus strand of NC_135014.1, from coordinate 26,375,738 downwards.
TACGTCTCCGTTTATGGCAGCATCTACGCCATCGCGGACATCTCGTACAGCGTGGCGTACGCGGTCGGCCCGATCATTGCCGGCGGGGTCGTCGAGGCGATCGGTTTCACCGCCCTGAACGTCGGCATAGCCTTCTCGAATCTGCTGTACGCGCCGGTCCTGGTCTACCTGAGGCACATCTACGACTTCAAGCCGTTCCAGGACGAGGCCGACGTCCTCATGCAAGACCCGCCGGACAAAGAGTACCAGACGTACGTTCTCCAAGAGCAGAGACCGCTCTCCGGCGACGTCGGGAACCATCTGAATCAGACGCGCATGGAGACCGACGTGGACCAAACCGGCTACGAACAGAATTACCAGGCGCAGGACTACCAGCAGCCCGATTACGGGCAGAACGTCACCGGCTACAACCAGGCCCAGGCCGGCTACGAGCAGCCGCCCGGCTACGAGCAGCCGGCCAATTACGCTCAGACCGGCCAGGCCTACGGCCAGAGGCCGTACGGCCAGGAACAACAGGGCCAGATGGACATCAACCCCTTCAGGAGACCGAACGCCGACCAGAGACCCGCCGGTGGCGACAGCAATCCCTTCAGACAAGGAATGTACTAATGTGCGTCGGTGTGAACCGGTGCCGAAGAGTCTTCGGGACAAGCTTCCAGTTACCAAGAGGATGAACTATGACGACGCAACAGGTCTCTCTCTCTATATATATGTATATATGTATGTTTACATATATATGTATATCGGTGATCGATGAAACAGAAAAATAAGAAAGAAAGAAAGAAAGAAAGAAAAGAGTGCGTCATCCTGTGATTCTGACTTGTGGAAGGGTGGAACTTGGGGAAGACTTCCAAAACGATCGTTTCGATATTGTTCATCTTTATGCAGATATGTCGTAAATGGTTGTACGTTATACCCTTTAGCGGTGCTGTTGGAGTCAATCCGTGTGGTAGTAGTGTCGAAGAAACTTCGTCGAATCGTAGGAGATTTTAGTGTTACGTATCGTATCCGAGAAGCGAGGCGTTCGAAGGGGGATGACGACGGTGTCGAGAGTCGCCGGGGGTGGGGGTGGGGGCCGATACGAGTTAGTGTTAGAAACGAAATTCTCGTGCGATGAATGTGGTCCAAAGAGTTATCAGTGCGTTGGCTGCCATGTTGGATCCTTTCGTAGAAGTGATTTTGCCGGTTTAGTGATTATATTTTTGTGTGCACGCGGCGACACGCGCGTCCTCGACGCGATCGTCGTCGCGTTTCCCATATGCGACGATCCTCGAATTCCTTCGATCGTGGAGAATTCGACGACGGAAAATTCGAGATGGCTACATTTATTTGTGTTAGCTTCTCTTTCGTTCTTTCTTTCTCTTCTTTTCTTGTTTTTTTTCTTTTTCGCGAATCGTTTCACGTTTCGTTGGACGGTCAACATGGCATTCAACCGGTGGAAAACGAACGTCGGCGGAGGTCAAAAGTTTACGGAGACCAATTTCCACAACACGTCGGAATGTCGGATAATATGCACAAAGATAAATAAGTAATGTAAAACGAGGAGAATGAGAAAAACTGTTGAAAATCTGCTGCGAGGAGGAACGGTGTTGTTACAGCGGATCGAAACGTGGAGAACGCGAGAGGGATGTTTTAAGGAATGCCGGACAAACGAATGGTGGATATTCCAGTGTAAGACGCGTAAGTGTTGTTCGCGAGAGAGTATACGGGGAGAGACGAATACGAGAGTGACGAGCAGAGTTGGATAAACTGTAATTTAACGATGGCTCGCGACCGTAATTACCGGCAACGGCGAACGTATACAGGCTGTCCCCGGGAAAATACCAGGCGAGATGACCGTGTCGCAAACTCTTGATCTCGAAATCGACGTTTCTTCGTTTCTCGCTGCACAGCACGTACATAATTTCGATAATCTTCCTTCAATGCTACGTCACATTTTTAAACGCGTATACATACAATACTATATTATATTGTGTATTATATATTATTATATATCATATTATATGTCATATAATGTATATTATTTTACATTATAATATTTTATTATATATATATATATATTATATCATATAATGTATAATATTATATTATAATATTTTATTACGTATATTATATCATATAATATATAATATTATATTATGATATTTTATTACATATATTATATCATATAATGTATAATATTATATTATATTATAATATTTTATTACACATATAATATAATATAATCTACAATAATACATTATATGTATATACACAATTTAGCGAATACATCTATACATATGTATTCGCAAAATTTTAGTAGATAGTTGAATTTATGTTCGTTGCTCGTCCGTGTTAAGTTTAACAGAGTATATTTACCCTAACCTCTACATATCGAGCTGCATATCGAGTTATACAAAATTCACAGTCCATGAATAGTTAATCGTAGAATTATCTTCTATATGAATTAACTTCGATCGCGACGAAAGCCGACGAAAGTTTAATAACTCAGGAACAATCTAGGCCTAATTATCACCTGCCCGAATCGTAGCCACGAAAACGGGACTCGCGCGTGAACCCTGATCCGTTCCGATCTATAGATTAAAACTTCGCCTGGTTTGAATTCAAGGGTGACTCAAAATTTCATCGGGAACAATTGCTACGATCGACGAAGGGTTAACGGTTGCGACAAATAATTAGCAAAGTTTTATTATCGTTACGTTATTCTTAGCTGTTGTTAGTCTTAAGTCGATACATATTAATTCGTATCCCTTTTGAACAAAACTTTTTCTTTAAAAGAAAGCTGCTCCAAAGCTTATCGTGCTCGAGAGTTTGTCGGCGTGTGCGAAGAGGACTATACTGGGAGGAGGGGGGACACTTGTATACGTAAAAGCACGCGCATAAAAATCGTGTAATTCGTGTACGCTTAAATTCGCAAAGTCGACGATCTCGAAGAGGAGAGATCGAAGCTCGAACAAACTTTCGCGTATTCGCGAGCGAAGAAAAAAATCAACGAACTCGACCCACCAATTAATTTGCTGATCGCTTATATTCGCGAGCGAGATCGATTACTTGCTGTCCAACTCTGCTGAGAAGTAAAGTAAGAACTGATCCTTTCGAGGACACGACTTATGGTAGCGCGATGGCGGCGAATGCGTCCCCTCAGCAAGGAGCATCGTTCGCCGGCGAAATCTTCTGTTTTTCTCGATTGATTTATGCCGTTATCTTGCTGAACCGAAGTTAGCATATCATTAGTTAAGGGCGTCGGTTTGAACCATAACCGTTGAAGCTTTCATGTAGGTAGTTGTATAGAGAAATGGTTATTCGAGGTATCTAACAAACAAAAAAAAAAGATAAAAAATAATAATAATTCGTCGCCTCAGCCACGGTGTAACTCGTAACACATATCATTATTATTATTCACACGTTACTTAATCTCCTGTTGTTAAAAAAAAAAAGATAGCCGACGGATATTTTAATTAGCCGACCGAAGAAAAGAAAATTTAACCGTTAAAGGGCGTATTCGAGGATTCTAAAGAATGTTGAATCGTAATTAGTTCCGTTACGTCTGTGTGTCACAGCTTGCTAATTCGAACGTTCGCTAATCGGTGGATTATTATATTAGAATCGTAAAAGAATAAAAAAACGAAAAAAGAAAAGAAAAGAAAAGAAAAGTCAGACGTGTTTTATACAGTTTGATATTTATCATTTACAATTTGAGAAACTGCGGACGAGGAATCAATGAGACTTAATTAGTTAGCGTTCCGTTAGCACGTGTTTTTTAGTACTTTTTCAAGGTATGACCAGTAGTAGGACGATAAGCGTATCAGAGAGATCGGTGTACAATTGCTCGACGTATTTTAATTGTTATGTTCGTTTTATCGATGCATTGCCAAATATAATACGTATATATATATACATATATTTATAGCGTAACGACGATATCACGACGAACGCTAGCTTCTGTTGACCGCGTCGAGATAAATTCGTTGAGCCGATATACAGGGTGTCCCAAAAACGTCTCGCAGCCCGGAAATGGCGGGTTCCTCGGATCATTTGAAGCAACTTCTTCCTTTACAACAATTTTCTCCGAGGCATCGTTAACGAGTTATCAACGAAAAACAGTGACCAATAAGAATCGAGTACGGCCGACGCGAGGCGGCCCAGCCAACCGTCGCACGAAGCCTAGTTCCGCCCATTGGCTCGGTCGCCTCGCGCCAACCGAGCTCGCCTCTCATTGGTCACTGTTTTTCGCTAATAACTCGTTGACGGTGCCTCGGAGAACATTTTTGTAAAGAAAAAAGTTGCTTCGAACGACCCGAGGAACCCGCCACTTTCGGATTGCGAGACATTTTTGGGACATCCTGTATAATAGTATCTTTAATTTTGCCACGTGCCGAAGCAAGTGTTTTTATAATAGAGAGCCCAATTCCGCGAGCAATCGTACACCGAGTGTGCTACATATCCGTGTATTCCCGATAGTTTCCTTTCTTTTCGTTCGAAGTAGAGAAAACGTTTCCTCTCGGTTGGTTTGTCAATGGAAATCGTACAATGTTTTAGGTAATATACGTAGACGTACGTTTCTATTCTACATGTATATGTATATACGCAGATTAACGATTATCATGTGCCAGCGACTCGCACGTAAAGCTTCACGAGTCCTTCTCGAACCTATCTCTGCTGAATAATAGAAACTTCCTTTGAATGTCGCGTGTGCGTCGGTAATTGCGACGGAACACGGAGAAAAAAGAAGAAAAGAATAAACCGCGTTGCTCTGGCGTCGACAGATCAAATATATCTATATTTTTGTTTTTATACGTCGTCTTAAGCAAATTTGATTAAGCTAATGCAAGGAAAATGTCGATTTTTCTCTCACGGTCGAAAGAAATTAGTCGAACGCCGCGTCGCGTCGCATCGTGCCGTCGAATCGACGAATATACCATATATATACATATATACATATATGTATATATAGTAATGTCTCTCTAATTGACGCTCAGATTGTCCACAAAAATGGACAATTTGGGAAGAGAGGAGCCTCGCGAATTCGAGCCTTGAGACTTGTTTTTATAGTTACCGATTGTCAACGATTATAAAAACATGCTGCAAAGCCGGAATAATCGTATCTCCTGTTCCCGAATTGTCCATTTTTCTGCACAATCTGAGTTAGGGAGACATTACCGTACTCGTCGCTGAAAGAACGACCGCGCGTTGTCTTTTATCGCGATCCGCGAGTTCAATCTGTGCGCGCGCGACTCGTCCGAATTGATTCTGACGTTCGATTCGTGGCAGCCTCGATAACGATAAATGTGAAATGACTCCGTCGGTCATTCTTTACTAAGCAATAAACGACGAGGAGCGTCGATCACGATCGACCTGTACTCGCTTCGAAATTGAGAAGGGCGCGGAGCACGGGGTGCGAGGCGAAGCGACGAAGTTGCGTTCGATAATACCGAAGAACTTCTCGATGGAAATTCGATGAACCGATCGATTCTGTTTTACGTTAAAGCTGAAACGTTGCTAGACTAGGGAAAACTAGGGAGAATGCGCGGTACGAACGTTCTACGACCTCGAAAATAAAATGTATTTTATTGAATCATTATATTGAAAATGCAATATATAAAATAAATACGATATCGTATTATTTTATATTTATTTCGATATAATACATGTATAAATACGATATTGAAACTATATTAAATCGATTAAATTCGTTGAACGTGTTCCAAGAAAATTGCGATTTATCCAACGCCGTGTACAGCGTGTCCAAAATCTACGGGAAATTATGTACAACGTGTCATTAGAAAAGAAAACAATAAAGAATCCAACTGCCCACGGTATCGGATAAATCGCAATATTGTTGCAACATTTCGCGTTTGATCGAACAGGTGTTGCAGTCGCTTCGAAAAGCGTATAAAAATTCTTACTGTAATTATGCTGTACACGTTTGATTTCCTTCGCATCACACGTTCGTTCACGACACTTTTATAAACTGTATAATTTAATAAAGAGTATCAATGTGTTATTACATCCTTCTCGACCGGTCAGCGATTTTTTACGAGTGCACACACCCCCGCGCAACGTTTCAGCCTTAACCGAAAGAAAAAGCGGTCGCTTTATCCGCCTCGTTCGTCGAAAGTTCCTCGATTGCGGCGCAGCCTCGCCGTTTCAGTCCGATCGCGAAGCGTACGACGAGCACGAGCCCCGAGACGGATCTCCGTTCGAAGCTTTCGTCGTGTTAGAAATCGTGTAAAACGAGGGAGGCGGGACTGTAAAATGGCATTTCATAAGCAACGGCTTAAATATCCTAATTGGGAGATCCCCGTGCGAAAAGCGTGCCTGCTAGGCTCTCGTTCAATTTTACGCCCGTGTCCTATACGCAGCATTTCCGTACCTACTCGTCAATACTTAGCGCAAAGAAACGAAGCGATCGAAAAGCATAAAAGAAAATTTCGGGGACCGGCGGGGACCGGTCATCGCGGTCCCGTCGGCCGACGAGAGAAACCGTCATCGCCCATGGCTTTGGTAACCTCTTGAACGTCGCGATCTCGCGGTCGCGCGTGCTTTGAGTTTTCACAGTGCCTGAACAACCTAAAGTTTCTACCCGTTTACGTGGTACACTCCCGATCCCCAAAAAACGCGCGTGTGTGTATACACTCCTCCCGAAACAGCGTAAAGCTTCTATATTATACATACATATATGTAGCTTAGCCATATTTTTCTGCAACCAGGCGATTCTGTTTCTTCGTAGCGGGTATAACAGGATGACGGGGTCGGTCGAAGTGAATCACTGCTACTTTTATTCTCTATATTTTGCAGAGATCGATGTGGACAATTTCTTTTATTCGGCACAAATATCCGCAGATATTCTTATCCAGCGAAAAGAATCGTTCGACGAGCGGACGAATTTAAAGTTCTGGCGAACGAGCTTAAAATATAAATTTAAAAAATTTAAATAATAATATAATATATAAACTATACTATTATTATAATAATATTACTATATTATTATTATATATAATATTATTATAATAATATTACTATATTATTATTATATATAATATTATAATAATAATATTAATATATTATTATATATAATATTATTATAATAATATTAATATTATATTATTACTATATAAATGATATAAATTTGATTTATATACAAAAATCGTTCGCATCCGCTTCGACGGATTCTTTTCTAATAACCTCGTACACTCCGCGGACATTAACTAATTTTAATAGTATCCATGGTAATTAGCAGCCCGACGTTTGCGTTGTAACCTATTACAAGCGATAGTACTCTTTTCGTTGATAGAACGGTCGATTCACTTCGCACACGACACGGCGACACAGCGAGCTGGCCTCTATGAATCTTAGCGTAATAATTAACGGAATGTCAACGTGTTACTTGCCGATGGTTATCGGAGCACAAGAGAGCCGTCGTTGCAATCTTTTTGCGGACGAGATTGTTTTTAATAGATTATAGTCGAAAGAGAATGAGAGCAGGTGTCTGGAATCCTGGGATGAACTGTGCTGTCTGTGAATTTTTCTATGGTAATTATTGTACGCGTAACGTTGTAACCGTTAACAATCGCTTGGAGCGAGCCGCAACGATAGCGTTCGTTGTGACGAAGCACCGAAATCGTTGTCCGTAATTAATTGGTTAGACTTTGGTGAAATTCGAAGAAGAAGTATTACAAATCGTTTTAAAAAATCGAAGATAAACTTCGCCAGGAACGTTTGAAATTTCAGAGCGAGACAAACTTTTGGTACTTTGTCACAGATTATCTATCTTCCCGTTTAATTTAAGTTACTTTCGTATTTATAGCGAGGAGATATTCAGGGTGTTCCATAATTATGTTGACACTCGGTAGAGGGCGATTTCTTAGGTCATTCGAAGCAACTTCTTCCTTAGCGAAAATGCGATCCGCGGCTTCGTTTACGAGTTATTAACGAAAAACACTGACCAATCGGAGAGCGAGCGTGGCCGGCGCTCCGCCCTTGCGGCCAATGCCGCGTCAGCCGTACGCGATCTCTCATTGGTCAGCGTTTTTCGTTAATAACTCGTAAACGAAGCCACGGATCGCATTTTCGCTAAGGAACAAGTTACTTGAAATGACCTCAGGGATCATCCTGTTCCAGATGTTAACATAACTGTAGAATATCCTGTTTAGTATCATATCTTATTACGTGCGCATCGCGTGTACAAGATATATAATATTGTATAGAGAATACATGGGCCGTTGAATGCGGAAATGGTGTGGAATTTCTGTAAAATGCAATAACGTGAGAAATTGTTACAAACGCTTCAATGTAGTTCTAATGTTACTACGTTGCGTTATACTTTCGTGTAATATCCTTCGAGCTCTAACTTGAACCAATAAAACGAATCGAATGAAATATTCAATTAAATATGATTTAATAACGTTAAACGAACCTGGCCAAAAAACAAAATGGACTTGCGTGCATCAATTTTTGCTCCGAACGGCTCATGTAAAGATAGCGAATTCCGTGCGGTACCAATCGTGCGCGGATTGTTCTTCGAACTTGATCACGAATTCGTCGAGTTGCTAGGATTCTCGGTGAAATAATAGGAAATGCGTCGAATTCTATCTCGATCGGACGATCTCTCGCGTTCGGGGAAAAACTGTGTACACGGAGAACACGCGAAATCTATATTTCTTTGCGGTTCGACCCGTCGTAATTGTCGGGAGCAAAAGATAACTATCGAGCAAGGCGTTGTATGTACTTATATATCGTAAGTTGTATTACAAATATAAATACATATACACTCGTATTCTATATGTATGTATACGGATAATATGTCGCGAGAATACATAATCGTAGCTTCTTTCGTCTCTTGTAAATACAATTAGATGTGTTCGAATATGCGACGGGGAAAACGCGCGTTGGTACTCGATTATCGCGGAAACAGATAATATTAATATCTTATTTCTGCGAAAATAAGAGAAACATTTAAAAAGGGTGCTCCCGGTATATGCGAGAGGAGAAACGTAGATTTATTCTACGGATACCCGAAATTTCGATCTAATTGTTACTTAAATTCAAATCTAATTCAAATCTAATTCAAATCTAATTCAAATGTAATTCGAATCTAATTCAAATGTAATTCAAACTAAAATACAGTCGAACTCGAAACTAGAGCTAGCGAAAAAAGGGGAAGTCCGTGTTCATTTCGAAGATAATTTGCACGTGATCGAAACTCGAGTCCAGATCTAATTTGCAAATTTCTGCTCGTGCCTGCCTCATAGCCGATATCCTTTGGTCGAACTCCTAATTTAAACTACGACCAGAGTTATAATAGATGTTGTTGATCTGCAATTTAATTGAACTCGATTCGAACTGAAGTTCCACGGGGGAGGTTGTTCCACGAAAAGTTGAATTTGACCGAGGTTCGAGCACAAATTTCGATCCAGGTTTCGTCCGTCTGCCTCTTCTCGTCAACTTGTAACTGTCTCGTCGTGCCGGCTTGTAATCGTTATCTAGTTTCCCTCTAATACCCATTTAAATGGAAATCGAATCGAATAAACCGACCATCGAGACGCGGCTTGAAATATAACTGCGAAGGATGCGACGAGTCACGATTCGAGTTTCGAATTGTTCGGGTCTATGGAAATTCTTGTATTGTTCTGCAATTTATTCTGTAATTTGCGTAACAATGATCACAGTCTTTGAAAGATCGCGAATATTAGCGTCAGGCTGAACGGGGGCCGGTTACTGCGGTATCGTGCTACGATCGTACTTCGTTCAAATATTTCTCCGAATTTATCACGTGATCATCGGGAAAAATTATTATCGCCCCTTGAAGCCTGGAACTTTTGTCTGGAACTCTTTTCTCCATTGTTAAGAAGAAAGACGAGTTATTCGAGCGATCCGTTCAAATTGCGCCGCCCTGTGCAGCAACAATATTAATAATAGTTATTAGCCTACGATTAGATATAAATAACTCTTTAAAATAATTCTTTATTGCCCGCGGTGATAGGATATTTTATACCGCGGTGCGCGATTACCGGCGACTAAATATTTATTCGCGCGTTCCAAATTTACGTTCCAAAATAATCGAGTGCTAATACCTGTGTTGAACTGTCTCGAAATAAACAAAAAAGGGAAGATCTCTCCTGATTTGCATACGAGGGACCTGCGTGCATATCTTGCCTACGTGTAACATAACATATCAGTGTGTAGCGACAGCGAAATCAAACGCGGCCGATCCGACTGCGGGATACACTTGAAAAAAAAAACAGGGACAAAGAAGGAAGAACCGAGGCGAGGGAAAATAAAAAAACCAGAGGACGCGTTTCGGAGAAGCGTCGATAGGATCGCTTAGGTTTCAGGGCATATTTTTTTCGATTTTCGCGGGTCCATTGGCCACCGCTGTATTGGACTCGCGAGCAAACAGCGAGAGGACGGGCGACAAAACATTGGATTGATGCGGAAATAATGCAAGTTTCGGATTTCCTAACTGAGAAGAATCGGGGTCGATAGTGTTTTTCTTTTCTTTCTCAAACTCGGTGCCAGTCTTCCTCTTCGTCACTAGTTAAATTTCAACGCCTAGCAGTCCTTTTTCTAGAATCTCGCGAGAATTCTCTACGGTTAAGATAATTTCATCCCCCGCCATTTTAATTCCGATCGGAAGGACCTCGACCCTTTCAGCACCTCCGATCGAATCGGTTTCTCCTACGAGACGCCTTCGTACGAATAACAACGATTTATTCTTTCCTAGATAATCGTAATCTGTTTTCTCTCCCTTGCACGAGACTGCAGCAAATTCTCTCCAATTGTCCTTCAGCTTGTAAACGAAAACGGTCCGTTTGGGAAGAGGAGATACGATTATTCGAGGCTCTCGGCTCCTCCCCGAATTGTTCATTTTTGTTTAAGAGGGAAAATTAGGGAGAATTTACCGTGCTTAGAATTTATAACGAGAAGCGCGAAGACGTAAATTTTAGAGTAAATTTTAGCGAACGTCTTCGAAAGCGTTATTATAGTTTCTCGTAGGTTATGTTCGAGCATCGCGCGGAAGAACTTGCGAGGTGCTGAAGGGGTTGAAACTGAAATTGAAATTAGACGAGGCCGCATCTCGATTTCCCTTGATACTCGTTTCTAGTCGATCGAACTTCCATTATCCTAGCATCAATCCGATAGAGGCGGTTTTTCGGAGATTATTATCCACCGTAGCAAATTAATATGTCGTCGTATTTTAAGGATCGTTCGAACGTATTTACGAGAACAAGCGAAGAAAAGAAATAAAATCATAGTTAAACTGCAATACATTCGCGCACTTCCGTCGTGCATATACACCAGAACGAAACGCACCTGCACCAACGAGTATGCTATAATACATAATACACGAACACGTATTTGGCGTATACACGAGTATATAAAAAAACGGTATATATACAAGAGGCAACAAAAAGTGAAAAAAAAATGAAGAAGACGAAACAAGAAAACGGAAGTACATGTGAGATATAACGAGTCTATATATAAAGTACCCAAGCAGGACACGTATGTATGTATGTATGTACATTTAAGGGAAAAATCAAGTATTGAACTGCGTATTTACTTGAAATCTATGATACTGTAACATTGTTGAACCAGTTATTAAACATGTCATTGTTACCGAAGAATACCTCGAGTTTTCACGTCTTTGACTTACCACTTTTTCGATTATAAATATTATACGAATGGTCGTTATATAATTATGATATATTAATATTAATTATAATTGTAATAATATAATAATATAATTATATAAATATCACGTTTTACCGGTTGGTTACAAATTACTTTCGGCGGGGTCAGCCGAAGCAATTTTATTCTCGGTCGAACTTTTTAACGAAACTATACCGTTAGCGACATTCTGTTCGGTTCCTCCGCGTCGAGATTTTTAATTAATCCATCTCCAGTTCGTGTTAACTCTGTGTTAATTTACACGCACGCTATAGGAAATCGTGGGGAAATTAATGATTCGGTGTGGAAATTAACGTTGCAGATTGCTTTCGAACAATTTAAAAAAATTTATATGGCTTTTGAACATTCAAATATGCGGCGAGGTTGATCTTAACCCCCATAATCCCACCCAAGGGAGGGTTAACGCGTCGTTTCTTATGCGAAGTGTCGCTAAAATGCGTCGCGAGCATTTATTTATTCCGTAACATATTTATTCCAATAGCTGCGTTCTTTGATCGAAAATATTTCACCGTACCCTTTCGCCCCTGTAATTTCTGGCCGCGAGGTCAGGTCACCCCTGTCGTCAAAATGTGATCGGTTAGCGTGCGCAGGTCGAGTGGCAGCCGTTATGTCGTTCGATTCGCGTAATTCGTTCGTCAAAGGCTTTTCCGACGGAGCGAATTATCGAGCTCGCCCGTTAGAAGTTTCGCGAACGTTTGATAAATATTTAAACGACTCTCGCCGGTATTGAAAGCGAGATGATGCTCGAGCGCCTTAATCTTTGCTTATTGTTGGCGCGGAATTCGGGCCTAATGAAAAAGCAAAGTATAAAACACGCCCGCCGCGCCGGAAAGAAGGGAGGCGAGAGAAAGCATCGACGGGTTGTCTGCGGGGCCCGGTTTCAACCTTAACCCCATCAAAGTGTAATAATATTTATATTAGGGCGCGGCCCGGAGGGTAAGAGACATCGTTGGGGTTCCGTGCAGGGGAACAAGGTATTCGAGGGGTGAACTACCCTGAATATCCTGGAAACTTCCCCGATATGTTTACGAGTGGTTTGCTCGTTCACTATTCCCGATATCGATCTAACCGTTAATTGGACTCGAATATCGGGCCGGCTTCGTTGCCGCGCGCTGCTTTTATTTATCAAACGAACGCGAATTGCAAATGTCCTTTTTTTCGTGGAGATCCGCCGTTTCGAGCACGAAACTCGCTGGAAACTCGTGCGTTCCAGCGGCAATAATATATAAAAATAGAACCGGTAACTTAAAATAGAAGGACTCGCGTACCGGACAATGACCAAAATACCTTCGCCTAAATCTTGCAATTACTCGGAACGGGAAAAAACCACCGGTATTTTCTGTCATCCCTCTTTCGTCGATGCGCCGACAACGGCATCGCGTTTCGACGTTGACACGTTCAACAATTCATTTCACAAACACGAATAGATCCAAGAAATATTTTCGAAGGAAATATCATCCTCGCCGTCGGAGACACACCCTGAACTATTGTAACGAAACAATACATGTATATATGGGGTGGGCGGGGGAGGGCATCTCATTGTACAGGTTTCGTATTATTGATCGCGTTCCTGGCCGATACCTGTCGCCGCTGCTTAATTCAGGGTGTTGCTCGAGATATGATCACGATTTGTCCTAAATTCGAGTTATTTCCCCTCGTGGCAACATCTAAAACAACGACGACCATCGATCTGGCTATTTCTATTTTTAACGGCGGTTTATACGGCCGAGATTTAAGTTGAAATTCGTGAAACGATAATCGTGTCACGCTACGCCGTCGCTGGGAAACTTCTTTTTCATGGAACTATTCGGCACCGTGGACATTTACAACGGATAAAAGTCCATTTAGGGTAACGTCTGCTCTGAATTTCGTCTGATCATCGCCGAACTGACCGTCTGCGTTGAGTTTTTTCCTGGCTTTCGTGCTAAATTTAAAGAAGAATGGGATTCTGCTTACAGTGAAATGATTTTTATTTTGATAATTAATTATTTATCGAAATATTGTATTATATTATATTTATATGTATTATATTGGACACGGCATTATTTGATAGCATATTGAACAAACGGGGGTGGACGCTATTTATGTCGATCACTTCCTCGCGTGGAGAGCTCGAGGACTATAATATACGTATCCGTGGTATCGAACGCTCGCGCAGCACGATTGTGGAGATTTCAACGAACTCTTCGATGATTTCAACGAATGTAGTAGTCCATATATAACCTCGAACCTTCTTTGTCTCACAGATTCTTGTTCGTTATCCGTTTATATTCCGAATCGCGTTATTCTTGACTCGGATCGACGCTCTAAAAATAAAATAGGATTTTCAGCGTTTGTTTAATCTTCATCTAGATTCAGTCTTCTGATGATTCTTTTAAAGTCGAACACCGGCAGTTCGGAATTTCTTAAAACACTGTTCAAAGTCGACGATAATTTCATTGACATTAACTAATAATTGCATAAACGTAATACCTATAAATAACCGTGTCATCCAAAGTCGTGTATAAAATAAATATTAATTTCGCGGGTTCTTGTCGTTGCAACGAAAACCAAATACGCACCCCTGGCAATATCGGGCAAGGTTTAAATTATTAGCGTGCCAACGATTATCAAAACAGATCCGCTAATCGCGTTAATGATCGCTGAAAACGATGACGGTGCTAGGCTAACAGTGTTGCGGGCAACACGAAGAGCGCTGGTAATCCCTAAATCCGATTATTCGCCTCATCGGTCCTCAACAACACCAACTTGCCACCCTCTCCGTTCAATCAATGTTTCTTTTGCCATCGAAGGATGCTTCCCCGCCTTTTTTTGCTGCTCCTCTTTTCCATTCTCCCTTTCATCGTCGCGTCGTTTGTAGCGCGAAGATTGCTTCGTTCGGATGTAATATGAAATTCGAATATTTGTCCAAGATAATTATCCGAACCAATTCTTCTTCGGTGAAAGACAATTGGTAATATGTTAGTAATTTGTTATAATTTTAGTTTATCGTTGACAATCGCCGCGAGGCTCGAATAATCGTATCTCTCTCTTTCTCTCGCGTTCTCTCTCTCTCCCGCTCTCTCTCTCGCGCTCTGTCTCTCGCTCTCTCTCTCTCTCTCTCTCTCTCTCTCTCTCGCGTTCTCTGTTTCGCGCTCTCTCTATCTCTCGCGTTCTCTCTCGCGCGCTCTTTCCCTCGCGCGTTCTCTCCCTCGCGTTTTCTCTCGCGCTCTCTCTCTCGCTCTCTCCCGCTTCCTGCGCCGCTGAAATCCGAGAACACAGAAATTGGTAATTAACCATACCGGCCCCGGTAGCGATCAAAGGGCCGGACGAGTCCCTAGATGAAGAAGTTAAAATACAAGACTCAATCTGGAGTCACCAACACCCGACACAGAGATCTACACGGCACGCTAACATCTTCATGGGTTTCTTCGCACCCTCCCGGAATGCGTAAGTGTCTTTTCGAATCTCGTCTCGAGAAGTCTCGAAGGGCTCGCTGTCAATTAATCGTCCCTGGCCAATCTCGAAGGGTCGCGCGAGTCGTTCGAGGTGGCAAGGGAAAAGGACGCCGAAGCGCCAGAACCTAATTCAGCTCGAACGTCGCCCACCACCCCGAGTTCCTTTCCGATGTCTGGCATCCGTGAATCCGATTTGTCGACTCGTTTGTCTTTCCGATACGCTCCTCCAGATATCCTCGACCATCCGACGCCCGTTATCGCGCGAAACTGGCCGTCGTACATTCAAGGGTGCAGCTGCGAATTTCGCCTCGACGGAACCCAGATCGCCGCGTTTGTAGACGCGCGATATTTCACGGTTACACAGGGAAAACATGAAATTTTGGATTAATAACATTAACAGTGCATTCTGTCTGATTCCGTGATCGTAGTTAGGGGTTGAATGAAAATAAATTGTTCTTCTCGATAATTGTGGTAAATTGAAAATAGCGTGAAGATATTACTAAAATTTTCTCAGGGCACTAGTGCTATAATATATTTCTCAGGGCACTGATGCTAGTATATAACAATAATTTAACCTTGACATAACCTTGACAATTGTGGCAAGTTGAAAATAGCGTGAAGATATTACTAAAATTTTCTTGGGGCACCAGTGTCGATAGAACAATAATTTAGTGCAAAAGCAGCTCGTTCAGAGGTTAGTTATTTTTTTGTTACTTATTTTATTTTGTTGCTAATTTTATTATATCACTTATTTTACGTGTCGAAATACAATTCCCTGCGGCTACGTTGCACCGTGGACTCATCCAGCGTTCGATTTTCGGGGTAAGCGTTGGGAAGGGAAAATAGAAGTTGGGTTCCGATAATGGTGCTCGTGTATCACGTGATTTATCAATCGCGAGCTTATCGATGTGTCCTGCGCGTCGGAAGAGGGGAAGATCGCCGGTACCTAGGAGGAGGCTTCTAAATGTGACAAATCGTTGACGCGTCGTCGGCGACTTGGCATTTTTACAATTTTCCCCGCGTTTCGACATCCTTTCGTTGACAGAATAATTTCAGACTCTTGCAACGTCTTTCGTAATGCAATCGTTAAATATTCAATTTGTTCGGCTGTTAACGCGCGCATAAAATAGCTCAAGGTTATTTTTCTCAAGGTCTCAAAGTTATGTCAAGGTTATGTCAAGGTCAAAAATCGCAATTTTAGGGTCACAAACCTCCCTTAATTTTTACATAACGTATAGCAGGGGTGGCGAACAAATAAGTTGAAACTTAAACTCGAATAATAAACATTGACAAACAGATTCATTCGCACAACAGAGACATTTAACTGTCTCAACAGCAAGTTCTGGATCTTCTCCGGCGATTCGCGTCACCTGATACATCTTCGCGAGCCCTTCTTTTCTCCGCCGTCCTCCCTCGCGATGCTCCGATGGGCGACACGGATCCCCCCTCCCCCTTGCTATAAGAGTTATACAAGGTATTAAGCGCGGAAACAGATGTAGGCGTCGAGCGATGTGTCTAGAGCTCACCCTTCCTTTGCACCGACAATTTGTCACATTCGCGACCGCCGACAATGCCACCCCCTCCCCCTCCCTATCTATCTCGAGTACGCAACACATCGATAAGCTTGATAAATCGTGCGATACACGATCGTTATTATCGGAGACTGCGACCCCCGCCCACACCTACCCCACACCCCGTCCACCGACTTTATCGCGCTTATCGGTGAAATGGGATAATATGGGCACGCGTCCGATGCGATCGTTGTCCTGCACGCGCGTGCGTCGACTATAGCGAAATAATAATGACGCCGATAAAACGGCATTGTTCGAGTGTCCTTTGTAATTATCCCGAGGACTTGTCGCGAAGTTACCATTGCTGCGACGTATAATTGTAGACAATTTATAACTATAAAAATAAACCGTAAGGCTCGAACAATCGTATCTCCTCTTCCAAAATTGTCCATTTTTGTACGCAATCTGGGCGTCAATTACAGAGACATTACTGTATCTTTTGATTACAGTAATGTCTCCCTTACTGACGCTCGGATTGTGCACAAAAATGGACAATTCGGGAAGAGGAGATACGATTATTCGAGCCTTGCAACTCGTTTTTATAGTCGTTCACAATCGATAGCCATAAAAAAAGCTCGAACAATCGTATCTCCTTTTCCAAAATTGTCCATTTTTGCGGACAATCTGAGCGTCAATTAGGGAGACATTACTGTAGTATTTCATACTGCTTCACTTTATTTATCGAAACAATGCCATTCGCGCGGAGTAAATGGATATTGCTTCGTACGATTAATTACATCGTAATAACTGTAAATTAATCGTTAATATTGTCTGCGTTGCAGCAATCATATAAAAAAAAGAAGTAACCAATAAAATATTAAGGGTTGCGATGTTACTTCGACGATGTTGTAACGTTCGAAGCCATCTAAATTCGAAGTTTCTTGCCTTCGAACTTCGACTCGCAGGGGCGTACCTTGACAGGTATTCCGTAATGTTTCCGGGAAACTCGTGTGTCTGACGTTTCGATCCGAACTTGCTTAGACGTATCTCATTCTCCTCCCGCATAGCGTATCGCTGCGATGGCTGTTGATCGATACAACGCTGACGCCATTCTTAAACTTTGTATTATCGTTTCAATTGCCATGTGCCATTTTTTTTTAATTTCAGTTCTTTTTAACGTTTCAATCAAATTCGAGGAGAACTGTATTTCTTTCATTTCCACGCGATTATTGTATCGGCGAAGAATTTTAATATAGAAGCGGTTATTTATGTTTTTATACGGAAATATTTGACAGAACGGATATCATATTTCGAAGGAAATCATTAAAACGCGCGGTTTGTACGTAAACGGAGAAAGTGGACACCACCAAATGCCAGGGAAGCTCCAAACGACCGCATTTCCGATTCGTGCGGCAAAGTGTTTCCTTTCGAGGGGTGGTAACCCCTTCCGCTCATTGGCCGAGGGTAAAGGGCAACAATGCCATGAACAACCACTCAAACATCGGTCTTTGTCTGAAAATCTCACTCGAGTTCTTTCTGTTCTTCCCTTTCCGTGGCCGTCTACGCTCCTGCTCCTCTTCTCCACCTTTTTCATCCCCTCTCCTCGAAAGTGGCAGCCGCAACCTTCTCGATTTCAGTATTTACGATAAGAAGTTGCGAAGAATTTTCTTCTTTTTCTCGCTTCTCGCATTGTTAGGATACTCTTATTTACTACGGCAACGTTATTGTTACGATACTCCGATTTGTGGAAGCAACAGTATCTCTGCTATGATATTCTTATTAATTAAATGCAGAATTATTGTTGTTGTTATGATACTTTTCATAATGGATACAGTACAGCCATCAAAGGCTGGGGAAAAATATATTTTTCAGATAGTAAATGGACTATACATATTTATATATCTTTTCAGGTAATACAGAATGGCAAATAAACTTTTCTCGAGATAGTAATTACGTATGAATATCGCGTAGTTGTCATATGTCATTTTTTAAAATATAAATTTCTGTGTTACACGAGAAGTGCTACAAACTATTTCAATAATCTACTTTTTCCCTAGCCCCTAATTATCGTTGATACCAATTTTCCTTCAGCTTTTATACAAAAAATGGACAATCTGAGAAGAAGAGATTTTTGTTCGAGCCTCGCGGCTAGTTTTTATAATTGTTGACAATAGACGACTTGCTCGTGCAACGTTTTTTACCCGATTCATTTAGCTCCTCGAACAATAAAAGGCGTTCGAGCGCAGAGAGTTAAATAAAAAAAAAAAGAAAAAGGAGGGAAAATGCAAGATCAACGAACACGTTCGAGCGCAGAGAGTGAAATAAAAAAGAAAAAAAAGGGGGGAAAAATGCAAGATCAACGAACACGTTCGCGAGCAAGACTGATTCCGAATTTCTCGCAGCTCCGCGCGGTAACCGGAGAGGCCGTGCATGCGACCCCCGAATCCACTTAGAGGGCACGCAGTCTGCGCGAGTATCCCCTCGAGCGGCACGGCTCGCGTGCTCTATCTAACTTCGGCCCGCTCGAGGCTAGCCGCCCTCGAACAAGCCGCGAGGGGGAAGAAGAAAAGGGCGAAAAAGGAAGAGAGGCTAGGGGGGTTGATAGCGGCGAGCATGGTGGTCGAGACTTGGGGCTCCGTAACAAACGCGGATCGTGTAAGGGGTCGAGAAGATAAAACGAGATCGTGTCTCGGGGCTGGATACGAGGGTGGAAGACATAGGATGAAAGAAATTGTTACATCGTTTGGGAAGAATGAGTCGATGGACCGCGGACTGCGCTGCGAACCGGACACGCCGGGGTCCGTGGACAAGCCGCGGTCTTTTCGGAGCGCAGCGCGCCGGAAATTTTCATAAAAATGCGCTCGCGAGAGATAGAATTAACGCTGGACTTACGGGAACCCGTCAAACATTTTTATCGAGTCACTAATTCTTTAATTCACGATTATTCGTATCGTAAAGATACATTTACGAGTCATTTATTCAATTTATATGTTACTTACAGCAAATGTTACAATATAACGCTTGTTAAAAATCAGAACAACTGTGTTATTGTTACTTTTATAAGCTAACATAGAACAGCTGTTTATGTGCTCCGTAAATCTAGCGTTAATTTAAACGAATGTCGGATTTACAGGAAATTCTCCCCGATTTTTCTTCAGCTTCTAAACAAAAATGGACAATTTGGGGGAGGGGAGGATTTTGTTACATTTAACCTGTGCGAAATTTCAAGCGTTCCTTCGTGCTTTATTCGTTGAAAAAGCCCAGCTTATCGTTCGTCGAACAAGCGATCGAACGACGGAGCACGTGAAGAACATCGAAGATAATACGTCGTTAGAAAGTTTGTCCTCCGTTAATTAATTCAAAAGAGTCCTGAAAGCGCGCGCTACCGCCTAATCTTCTCGAGGACTCTCTTCTGCATCTCGCTCTTAAATGTACACTCCCATCTTACCATTTAACCGAACGAATCCTCCGAGTTAACCTTACGAATAAATTCACGGATACTTTGGCCAAACGGGCAATTTTCAATTGAATTTGTTTCCGCGAGCAGAACATCGAATCAACGGTCTCGCGACGCGACGCGAACGCGTTCAGTGACGTCTTAAATGATTTCAATTACTTTTTTACTTAAATTATTCGCGCAACCGGACCGTCCCCTCGAGTTTATTTATTCAAGGTATGAGAAAAAGATCTTTCAGAATCCTCGTGTCGGTCTCGTTCGCAACTTTTTGGCCGTCGTCGTCGTTCGAACTAGAAATTCCCCGGCGAATTGCTGCTACCTGGCAAGAACTTGTCGTCGCTTCTTCGAAACGACGCTCGGAGCTGAGCGTTGTCCCCTCCCCGATACTTTCACGTTCACCATAACTTTCTTCTTTATTGTCTTCATTCTACGAGAATCGTCCCCGGCTTATGAATAAAACGAGCGGTCGCGCACACATGTACCCTCTTAGTATCATCCGCCAACACCATATTCCCACCGGCGACGACGTCGACTTTTCTTCCAGACGCGACGTACGGGCCTACCATGGGGCACCATGTTGCGTTACGGGTATCAAGCCGCACATAAAACGGTATTAGCGCTTCCCCCATATGCTCTGGTCCCGACTCTTGAATTTATTCGAGCAGACGAACGAAGCTGCGGTCGAGGAACCGTCTGGAACGTCTCTTTCGTTCCGATCCTAAACGGTGACGTCGTGTCTGTACTTCGAATTTTCCGACGTCGGGTGTTTCATACGATTTTGGACAATAAAGTCGTCGACGGCGATGCTTCGGCGGTGTCTCGTGTTTAGATTAACACTTAAATGACCGCATATTATTCCAGTTTAAATTGGAATTATTATGAGAATACCGAGCAGTGTCCAGCAAGCTCAAGATGTAAACAGGGTGATAGCTGAAGTTATCCGAAGCAACTTTTTCCTTTGCGAAAATGCAATCCGCGGCTTCGTTTACGAGTTATTAACGAAAAACGCTGGCCAATGAGAGGCGAGCTCCCCTAGCGCTAGGCGACCGAGCCAACCAGTGGAGCTAGGCTCCGAGCGCTCGTTGACTTGGCCCGCCTCGCGCCAGCCGAGTTCGCCTCTCATTGGCCAACGTTTTTCGTTAATAATTCGTAAACGAAGCGGCGGATTGCATTTTCGCAAAGGAAAAAGTCGCTTCAAATCACCTAAGGGATCATCCTGCATACATCTTCAGCTTGCTGGACACTGTTCGGCAGTCTCAAAATAATTTCACTTTGAATTAAAATAATATGCGATCGTTTAAGTGTCAACCTAAAATATACCTATTACGAGACACCGCTGAAATCGCACGAAACACCGGATAAAATCTTTCCGCTCGCCCAAATTTCCGCAACGTGGAAAGTTTCATACATTCCCGAAAAGGTCAGGCCAAATTGCCTCGTTCCCAGGAACGCCTACACCTCGAAGCTCTTTAAGAGGCTGTTTCCTCGAAGCCAGAATTTCGGGGCAAAAAAGACCGAAAGCACCCCAGAGATCGAGATTGGCACTGGCGGAGGGATCTCGGCGAGGCAACGGTCAGAAGGAAATCGATGGTCGTTCGAGTCGAATCCTCGTTCCAGTCTCGACGGAGCGAAATGGCTTGATTAACTGACGACGCGTTGTTACCGCGACCACCCTGCCGGTCTGGTCCAGCATCGCCGGGGGTAGCGGCTGCATTTGGGGTGCTCCGGGCGGCAAGAAAATGGAAGGAGGCGTAACCCACCCTTGCTTATTTATTCGCGTTCACGGGAACCGTGGTTTCCCGCTGTGCTCGGTGCATCGCCGCCGAATGCGCAGGAAACGCGTTAGATTTTGAAACTATCCTATTCCAAAAGATGTCCATTTCAGCGAAATCTCGCCCATTCGCTTCGCTTTTCGTCCTTGATCTTTTGTCCGCTACTGTACGCGCATTTCGAATAATAAATAAGCTATTTATTATTCGTACTGAATGTACAATAATCTTTAGTTTAACTCACCCTCTTCTGTGGGGGGTAATAAACTAATAAATTGTACCATTCCTGCTCAGCATTTATAATTTATTTAGGTACTTGATATATTTAAATTTAAATATTTTCATACGAAATTATCGGGCCGATAAATAAATTATTCCCGTTTCATATATACTCGCTCTAAGAAGATTTACTATAAATACGAATACTCCTTTTGGTTCGTTAAGATAATTCGTAAACTAAATCGACATTTAACCCTTTGCACTCGAAGCTATTTTAATTATATTTTAAACATATTTTCCGATCTACAGTGTTTCCATTATATATGATTCATTGCGATTTATGCATATGAAAGCCTATCGGCAAGTACAAAACTTGCAATTTTAAGAGTCTTTTAGATATAAACGAGTCTGATACTATTTTACAATTATTTTAAAAAATAGTATAACAATTTCTAGCGGCGCCACAGAGTCGCCACTCGAGTGCAAAGGGTTAAAAATTATCGATAAAATAGAATCTACGTCTGCCACGCTTCCGTCGCGAGCCCTTAGAGCCCTTAGAGCCTCCCCGATTTCACGCATCTTGTTAGCGGCGAGTGAAGTGCGCCGAAAGGACGCTTCCTCTGCGGCTGGTCAGCCCGTGCGATCTTTAAGGTCGGCGAAGACTCTCGTTGACGGTCACCGGCGGCACGCAAAGTGCACCACCACTGGACAGAGGAGACACGGCTCTATCGGGTTTCATTGTCATTGAAATCGTCCTGCTTTCGGCAAAGAGGAGAGGAAGGAACGACCTGCGCAATTTCCGGCGGGACAGGAGACGGATAGAAAGAGAAACGGCGGGGCCGTGACGAGGGGGATGCAACCCTCGTAATCCCGCGGCTGAAAGCCTCGTTTAATATTTATGATTTATTTCGGTTTAATTCGACGTGCAAACGCGGGAGTCGCATTTATATTCGATGTTTGCCGCACATGCGGCGAAACGGGATTACCGGGCTGCGAGAACTTTTTACGAATCAATATTTACTTTGAACAGTTGTTCCAACATTCCCACGGATTGTGAAATGTTTGAGCGCGGCAAGTCGAGACGAGAACGTGCGGACGCGATCTTCCGAGCGACGGAATTCCAAGATAATGTAAGATGCAAACGTTTTCGCATTGAAAATATGCTTGCGAACGCGATGGAACGCTCGGCTGACTTCGAAGTACGCTAACAATTGTTCGGAAATAATAGTTAGTATTATTTTATTGATATAAATAATTTATTAATTTTTTTCATTTATTAATAGATGATATAAATTAACGTAAATAATTATTATTATAAATAATAATTAGTAAACAATAATTACAAACTATCCATTTCTCTGTACAAGCTGAGCGTCATTTAGGGAGAGTTTACTGCAATTGTTCTTGTCTATTAGAAATGATACTTTTCAATAAACAATACAACGCTTAGACAATAGAACGTTCTCCAAAATGACTTATATTTATAAAAGTTTACAGTCGGATTCCAGCCCTGATAATAATCGTTGATACTTTATCGGTGCACCATATGAGAACGTACGGCACGCCATATAGGCATAAAAAGATGTAAGCTAAACATAAAAAAGTATATAAAGCAGACTACTACGCACTGAACAGCGTGAAACGATAAAATTCGTCGGGTCGCGTTTCATCGCATACGTAAGTTGTTCCAATGTTACGTGATTTTTAGGGCCGCCGGTGCGGCGACGAGCGCGTTAATAAGTGTAAAAAAAGAAAATGAACCTGTCCAGAAACGGCGATAAATTTCGAGCGATATCGCGGACGGTTTTACAAGCAGAAACGGTTTCGTAGAATCGTCGTCGTCATTGTTCCAGCGACAATGCCGACAATGCCCCGATAGAAATGCCTTCACCCTCGTATCCGGTTCCTTGCCGGGCCTAGGGGAGAGAATTGCCCCCGGTATATTAACTCGCGTAATTGAGATTTATTAATCCGGGGGCCATTTGGTGGGCAACGCCGCGAGCCTATCCTTCTCTTTCTTTTCTTTTTTGTGGTAGACTTTATCCCGTTACTTTATTATAATTACAAGATCGGGAGCTTCGTCCGTTTTATCACGCGCACCGACCGACACCGTTCGAGCTTTAAAACAGGGACAACTCGGACGAATCGCTGGAACGCCTGATACAGCAATGTCTCCCTAACTGATGCTCGGATTGCGCACAAAAATGGACAATTTGGGAAGAGGAGACACGATTATTCCAGCCTTGAAGCTAGTTTTTTTAATTATTGAGAATCGATAACCATAAAAAACGAGCCACAAGACTCGTACAATCGTATCACCTCTTCCCCGAATTGTCCATTTCTTCAATTAGAGAGACATTACTGCAGTTCCTTCGTGTTCATCGTCCGCAGTCCGTCTCCTTTACGCGAGTCTTCAGGACTTGTACAACTTTATCAGCAAAGTTCAGAATTGCTTTCCAAAGCCATGCTCGCTCCAAGCCATTTGCACTCGAAGCCATTTTAACAGTAAATCTAAAATAATTTTTCTGACTTGCAGTGATTCCATTTTATATGTCAAAGTGCATTTTATGCGTACGAATTGAGTCTCCTGATTTATAGCACAGTTATGCTTTGAATAATATTTATAATCTAAACTTCGATGATACAGAAGTGATATTAGAACAATTATTATACAATAATGTCAGTAGTGCCTCAGACTCACCACTCGAGTGCAAAGGGTTAAAACGCGATATTTAAGAAGCTTATTTCGGGAATTATTGTTGTTACGAACTGGAGTACAAAGAACGTGGACTGCTAATAAAAAAACTTGTGTTTTCGAGACGGAAGATTTCTCGCGACGAAGCTGCTTCGACGAGGCTAATAATGAAAATGAAACAGGCGAAAAGAAATTCATTCGATCGAATCGTCCGAATCGTGACGCCGCGACCTATGGATCGAGCAATTAAACCTTTCCGGGGTTGGTGTCGTTCGCCGAACCTCCAAACACGGGACCCCGTTTCCGTGATTAAATCCGTTTTCATCGCCAGCCGTAATATAAACGGGACAAGGAGCGATCCGTCATCAAGCCGTTTAATGAAAGTCGCGGCTATAACTTAGGACATTTGGGCTTAAGACACCGTCGAAGGAAACAGAGGCAGAGTCGAAGGCGGAAGCTGAACGCTTAATCTGGCAATATGAAACCACCCCGGCGGCCTTACCCTCACATAATTTATCCCAGTCCGGTCGTTCCCGTTTTCTTATTCGCATTATGCCACACCGCGGTAAATAATCGCGGCAAAATATACTGCTTGCGCGTAGAATGTTCGGAATAAAATTATAACACTTCCCGCAGAATGTAGTATATACCGTTTACCCAAATCCCATTGATTTGTGGTTTTGTAATAGCAGCAGGTCGTTAAATTCGCCTCGACACCCGCTATATCGTTTCGACCAGAAAAATATGAGGTGTCGACGAAAGGATTAATTTACAGTGTGTACCATAATTATGTCAACACCTGAAATAGGATGATCCCTGAGGTAATTTGAAGCAACTTTTTCCTCAGCGAAAATGCAATCCGCGGCTTCGTTTGCGAGTTATTAACGAAAAACGCTGACCAATGAGAGATCGCGTACGGCTGACGCCCCGCCCTGGCGATCACTGCCGCTGCGTCATACGGCCGGCGCGACGCGGGATTAACAGCAAGGGCGGAGCGCCGACCGCACTCGCTCTCCGATTGGTCAGCGTTTTTCGTTAATAACTCGTAAACGAAGCCGCGTATTGCATTTTCGCTAAGGGAAAAGTTACTTGAAATGACCTAAAGAATCACCCCGTGCCGGGCGTTAACATAATTACGGTTTTACCGTTCGGATACGAATGCGACACCCAGTACACGAGAAGGTCTATTTTTCCTTTCTCTGTTTGTTGCTACAGAGGGATGGCGGGACTCGGTGTTGGGGGCCTCGCGACGATTATTGGAAACCATCGGCAGTCTCTCCAGGGACGTATCGGCGTCTCCTGACAAGGTAAGTCGCACATTCTTTATTTAACCGCGGAGTAAACCGTACAGTGGCGGCGTGCGCGATATTTACCTCGGTCTAATTGCTGTACAAATAATTCGCGGACGACCGAACGAACGGCCGAACGTTAAACATTTCAGGGGCTCGCAAGCCGCCTCGCGTGGTACAACACGTGTCAGGGAAGTATGTTCCGCTCGGAAACATCGCGGCTAAAAAAATCTGAGCGAACGTTAATGAAACACTCGTTGCTCTTATCGCTTCCCTAGCGCGTCACCTCGGGGGGCCAGAAGCGTGCTCTCGATACCGAAATGTAAATCGAAAGGTGGTTCGCCGACCCTCCTGCATTTCGGATTGCCAAAAGCAAGGATCTGCCGAACGCCTCCGGCTGAAATATGCAAATGACACGCAACGGCATCGGATACGATCTCGTTACTGCCGCCACGAGGGGGGAAGATAATATTTATCGCAGGGAGATCAAGGTCCACGATATTCATAGAGTTTTGCCATCTTTCTTTTCTCTTCCACCGCGAAACCGACGCCGCGCGTAACGTCAGTTTATTCGTGAAAAATCTTTGCACGTCGATCGCTTTTCAAACAGAAGGCTGATCCTTGAGACATTTTTGTAACGAATTTCTGTCACAAATTCAAATTATAATAAACTTTTAATATAACCTTAGATCGTAGTTAATTTTAAATAAGGATAAAATTTAATATATGAAATTGAATTATAATAGATTTTTAAGAAGAAATGTAATTATGATAGATTTTTATTTTACACAAGAAGTATTGAAATATTTTACGTGGAAATTTAAATTGTACGAGGGACTTTAAATTGTGAGAGGATTTTTAAATTTTGGCGGAATCTGGATTATCGATCTACGTATGGAATTAACGAACATAGTTTAGGAACGCGCGCACAGGGAGAAAACGATGTATCACTATTTTTCGTAAAGTGAATAGAGGGCTCGGAAAGTTTCGCGACACTCGCGGAAGTGGATTAGAGTATAACAGTTCAGACCATGCGCGAACGTTCGGATAGAATAAAGTGGACTTAACGGCTATTCTCTCGGCAAGTTGCCTTAAACGTTTAGATTCTTATAAATTGTTCAGCGCATTCAATTGTTCGATTCATTCATTTCTGTCGCTCCTCGATCGAGCGATGCGATTCGCGCTATAATTTCCTCTACTGCGATAATTTTACAGTCTCTATCCAAGCATCTAGTTCGAATAAGTAAATAGATCAATTTATGACGAATAAATAAATAAATAAATAAATAACCGTCGATCGAATAAAGTATTCGACTGAACAGAATTCGCTCGGATAGTTATCTCACGATAAAAATTTATACGAAACAATTCGCGTACATAAAGCGTCGAGTGAACGATATTTGAAATGTTGCGGACGCGAACGCGTATTGAAAAATATTTAAAATTGTCAGAAATTGATAATAGATACATTTACAATTCGAATTGTAACACCGGGAAAGGATTTTCCATGGCACGTTCGTTCGAATGTCTCTGCGCATATGGAGACTTTGGAAACTCACCCTGAATGCATTATCGATTTCAAATGACAATCATGCAGGGAACAAAGCCGGCCCGAATTGAAATTTTCGACTGTTTGAGCAATTGTTAATTGATATGTGGGCGTGGTACACCTGGTTGGCCGATCGATACCAGAGGCCCCTACGGTCACGCATCTCATCCCCATTTCTACCTCTGCTACTCGCTCGTATTCCCTTCTCTCTCTCTCTCTCTCTCTCCCTCTCTCTTTCTCTCTTCTCTTTCCTCCTTTTTCCCTCTATTTTCTCTTTCTCCCTAGCTCTTTCTTCTCCGTCCCTCTCTCGCCCTCTCTGCCCCTCTCCCATGCCTCTCCCATTCTCTCTCGCTCTCCCGGCAGCACTCGACTTCGGGTCTGAAAAGAGGCAATCGTCTAATCCGATCTCCCACCTTCGATATACGTAAAATCGGAGAACATCCTCGTGAAACATGATCGGAGATCCAATATAAAACCAATATCGAGAGCGACACTCTACCGAATATTTTTTCACTTCCCTCTCTCTGTCTCTCTCCCTCTCTCTCTCTCTCTCTCTCTCTCTCTCTCTCCCCGATCATACCCTCCACCCGATCACCGAAAGAGACGACGGCTCCCCGGAGAGTAATTTTCTTATGGGCGCTGCGAATTCTCGTCGTTCGTCATATTTTCCGATCTGCGGAAGAACATTCGATGGAAACGGGATGCCACGCTCGTTCTAATACATAGCGGAGAGGCGACAGCAAAGGGACAGCATCCTTACGACTCTTTACGCGTCCCCGGAAAGGAACAACAAAAATATCCGGACAGATAAGAGAGCCTAAACAATGGGCGACGCCGAGGGGTGTCGCGTTGCGCGATAAGAAACTAACAAAACCGTGGCACGTGTCGGAGCCAACTGGACGTTAAACGGCGAAAGCCCACTTATTCTACCTGAGCGCATCCCTCGATCCCTCGAATTGCATTAAGGCTAAACGATCAGCTTTACCTGCCCGCTGCCCGCCACCTTTTTTTCCTAAGGGTGCACCGTCACGAGCCGACCATAAATAACGCATTATCTCGAAATCCGATAGAGGCTAATTTATTTACGAATCGGAGCCGGTGGCGGAGGGCGACGGTGGTTCACGTGGTGAGTCACGTGCCATCTGCCACCATCCACCTACTCTATTATGACATAGACTGCATTTATCATCATCATTATCTCCGATGACTAGGTTCTTCATGAACACGGAGCAATCCGTTCGAGGAAGCCCGATAATAAATCGCTCCGTTTCTATCTACCACGGCGAAATTGTTTTGCAACGATCGTTCGAACGTCGCAGGAAAAATCTGTTGCGAAATCTTTTTGTTTAACCTTTTTCGACGACCGAACGTTCTCACCGCGTTTATGCGAGGTGTCCCATAATTATGTTAACGCACGAGGCAAGGGGCGATTCCTTAGGTCATTTCAAGTAACTTTTTCTTTGGCGAAAATGTGATCCGCGGCTTCGTTTGCGAGTTATTCGCGAAAAACAGTGACCAATGAGAGGCGAGCTCGCCTAGCGTTAGGCGGCCGAGGCAACGAGCGCGTAGACGCCCAGTTCCGCTGATTGGCTCGGCCGCCTAGCGCTAGGCGAGCTCGTCTCTCATTGGTCAGTGTTTTTCGTTGATAACTCGTAAACGAAGCCGCGGATTGCATTTTCGCTGAAGTAAAAGTTTCTCCAAATGACCCGAGGAACCCCCATTTGCAGATTATGAGACATTTCTGGGACACCCTGTACGCTTCGATGCTCTCTATCGAATTATATATTTTACGAAAGCGTTCTGTTCAAACAAAATACGAAGCGAATCGAACATGCACGGTTAAATTGCAGCTACTTGCACGGTTTGCAAGGAGATTGCAACAGCCTACAGGTTGAAACAAGCGGCGACCGGTTGCACTATGTTGCAGCTAATGCAAATTAGTTCCCAGACGAACGATCGGTAAATTGGATCTGTTCGACGCAAGAGGAATCGTGTAACAGGTCGAATTCTCGCAGCATTTACGTTAATAAGCACGATCCGGGGTTGCAGAAAACTGAATGGCAGCGAGGCGCGTTCGACTTCAAAGCGAATCGAGTGTCGCTAACTAAAGTTTGAGCGACACAGGGCGGAGAGAGAGAGTTTGCCATTTCCAATCCGAGTCCATTTCGTGATTAAGTGTAAACTTCTGAAGTTGCCCCAGAGGACGGACGCAAACAGACACGCGTATGTACACTGTGTGCCTCCTTTTCATGTTAAATGGCCATTTCTCGACGAGCATCCGAGAATAGAGAACGCGCTTTTATTATTTGCCGTAGACTTTTACGGAGAACGTATTAAATATCGATCGGCCACGCTTGTTTACTTATATTCCTTAAATGTTGCAACGAATGTTTCACCGATACGGCTCCTGCAACGGGGTCGCGTCGATGTTGGGCAAATATTATTCGGAATAACGAATAAAATAATAAAGAATAAGTTTATTCGCCGTTCTCGAATAAAAGGTAAATTTAATTTATTAGAGAGAGAAACGAAAATATCTCGAAAAAAGGTTTAACTAATTTTTTCTACGTTCGAAAAATGTTTGAAACGAGTAATCATTTATATGCAACAAAATACACGCGTCGTCCTTTCGTTCGTAGAATCGAAACGACGAATAAATTGAAAATTTATCATTATTTAAATTGAATTATATAAATTAATAATTGCGTATAAAATAAATTTGTTATCACTTGTTTACGTTATTCTGGAATCAAAAAGAAAATAATTGAACTGGCCCGTTGTTATCCCGAATAACATTTGCCCGACACTGTCGGAAATAAACTCCGCTCCTGTTCCATCGCTTTAAATAACTTAAGCCCTGACAACACGAGGCTACGGGGTGTAAAAACAGGAGATCGATGAAGAGATTACAGGGCACGAAATTCCTCGCAGCCAGCGTAGCCTCCCTTAAAGTTTAAGCGATCCAAAATGAAATATGAAAAAGCGAGTCGCTTGATATCGGAACAGATATCGGGTTCCTAATGGCTCGGCGGCGCCCGTCCTCGCACCGTAAAAATGCACGCAGGGATAATTGAAGGGAAGACCAAGGCGCTCTCTATTATTTAGTAGCTTCCTTTTGCCTTCGCTCGGTTCCTTCCGCTTCACTCTCGCCGTTCCCTGTTAATTGTTCGCCGAATTACTTTCCCGTGCTGTAGTTTAATCGCACGGAAATTCGTGTTTCCGGCCGATCGAAACCGGCAGCGATAGTTTCTCGTCATCGGAGTTGCTATACCACGTGCGTCGAAGTCAAGTCGTTGTCGCCGATCGGTGGTTTTATATTTTTTAATTTATATTTATATATTTTTTTTCATTTTTCATGCTTATATTTATGTTTTTCGAGCAACGATTTAAGGGTGAAAACGATCGGTTTCCTTTTTATAAAATAATTATCAGAGTAGTACAGTAATGTCTCTCTAATTGACGCTCAGATTGTCCACGGAAATAGACAATTTGGGGAGAGGAGATATGATTATTCGAGCCTTGCGGCTCGGTTTTATAATTGTTGAAAATCGGTAACTATATAATAAATATAATATAATATATATAATATAAATATAATATATTATAAAAACGAGCCGCAAGGCTCGAATAATGGTATCTCCTCTCCCCAAATTGTCCATTTTTCTGCGCAATCTGAGCGTCAGTTAGGGAGACATTACTAAGACGTGAAATTTTGTTGTAACAACTCGACAGTGCTCAATAATTAGAATATCGTGGGAGCAACGATAAGGTAAATATTTATAACGTTCAAGAAAAAATGAATTAAAAATATCCTGCGTATTTCGTTAAAAATATTTACATTAATCTTGGAAAATCTGAGCGGGTTGAAATCACAACGGCGTAACTCGCAGTTTCCTCGTTGCGAGAAACAAAGAGAGCGTCATCGTTTGTTAACGCGCGTACTGTTTACCGATCAAATTTATTGCTAAGTTAATTTAACGTTCAGCCAATTTGCAGCAACGTTACAATTCACGCCACGCCACTGTGAATCGCTCGCCGATACATCGACGAATAATGTTTACGAACGTGTTTACACCTCGAACGGTACATATGTACATCGGAATGTAGAAAAGTTTGTCAACGTTCGACGCGAAAGAGTGAAAATAAATTGGAGGAGGGTGCGCGGCATACTTGTACAGGGGGTCAAGTTCTCGGTCGTCTCATTAGAAACGCGAACATAATCCCCTACTGGTTCGCTCTCCAATTACTGTTCGCTCGTTCCGGGTTCCCAGTTTGGAGCAGGTTCAGGAGATACGCAGTGGCGTAGACGTTGGTTCGGATAAAACGTAGTTACGCGTACAGGTGCCCAACACATTTCCCCACGAAAATTCGAATAAATACAGCGGCGAACAAACTATCTCATTAGTTATTTATACACTAGCACATAATTATTTAATATTTATTTACCAATATGTATATTCGTATCCTATTCTATATAATTTAACGCTAGAACTACCGAGTCCTAAATACGATTGACGTATCTATAGTAATAATATTAATAATAATTTTATGCACGAGAATAAATATCCGCATTTTAAAACAATATAAAAAAATACAAGTACTTAATAAAATCGATACGCTCGAGCCAATAAAATTATTAAAGAAAGAACGGAACTTCTACGTCATTAACTCGAGATTATGCTAATCTCGACGAACTAAAAGAAATATCTGTGAAACGATGGTCCGAGAATTCTGTCAGGTAACGCGGCGCGGCGCGGCGGCTACGCCACTGGCGCGTCGTTGCCGAGGAAAACTCTCTCGGCCCTTTTCGCACGTGTACAAAGAGGTTTGCACGCGTCGTTCACGCAAAATCCGTAATTGCTTCGCACGGTTGCACATCGCTGACTGTTTGCCAATTTGTTCGGTTTGCCGGTGTTTGCATTACGCTGAAAACACTCTCGTCGGTTCCCTCCTTTCGCTTCGCGAATTTCGTCATCGTGCTCGAAACGCATCGGGATCGCTTTCGTTCGACGCGCAAGCGGCGCCCGTCCTAAAACAATGCGCCGTTGTTTATAAAAGATTGTCGAAGACTGTTGACCGACTACGGTCTCTCGTGCCGTCGCCCAGGGAAATGTCGACGTTCTGAAAAGCAAAGCGCGTCCGGATTCGATTGAAAACGAGACGAATGGCTTCGCTTTAGTCGACAGGAAGTCGATACGTTTTTTCGACGCTTCGAAAACAGCCACTTTGTTTTGTTTTTATAAAAGTATTGTTTTTACGTTCGCTCGGATTTGTAGCGATTTTTATTGCGATTATTATTATTAATCATATAAATATATTATGTAAGTAATATAATATAGTATAAATTATAATATAAATATTATTTATTATAACAATATTATATTATAAATATTATTTATTATAATATAAATATATTATATAAATTACACATACATATACATCTTAATAATCTGAAATGAAAGAATTTTGTTGCTAATGTTATTTAAAGGCCGATGTACTCGTCGATTAATATATTCGCTTAGGTACCATGACGTCATCGGTATATCCATGCCATGTGACAGTAAAATGAGGTAGCAAGTTTCCTTTGTGCTCCTTAATCAATGTTTATCGATCTCTTTTACGCGCGCTGTGGAATATCATTTCGTACCGGAAAAGCTAAATGGTGCTGTGTCATATCTCATTGATTCTGTACGAAGATAAATTACAGAAGATCAGCGCTCTATAGTAGAATGCGTTCTTTTGTAGTTTTACATCGAAAGCTATTTAATTCAATTAAATTCAATTATTTTATTTAATTATAGAGTCGTTGCAATTTTGAACAAGAATTGCCGTATTTTTAAATTAGCTTAATCGATGGATCGGAAATCGCTTCGTGCAACTGTGAAAGAGAAAGCAGGGAAAGCATAGGTGAAACCAGCAGCCGCTCCGTTCAGAGGTAGCGTTAAGGGACGATTTTCATGAAAATTGTGCGATTTTCACCACGTAATTATTATTACTACATATTATTATATTAAATACTATTAGTAATAACAAGCAATATCGAACGTATCCACATGTAACAATTCTGTATTTGCTGAACAAACCAACCGATTTGAAGCATTGACAAATAAACCGAATAAATAAATAACGGTTAAAAATTAGAAACTACATAATATATATATCTGGACCGAAAAATTTCTGAAAAGCAAAAACTTCCAAGGAAAATTTTTTATCAAGCGTTGCTTCCATCGCGGACCACGCGATTGACACACGGCGACTATTAAATAAATACATAGCGACGAACCCTAAATCTTTATATATTCGCATTAGAGGCGTCGTCTGCAACTGAAGAGATAATATATGTGATTCTTTATCTTATCACGGCCGATGAGGATACTAAATTTTTCGAAGGAGACAAGAATACACACGAGCGGATTTATCAAAATTTATAATTAAAATGCAGCGCGCAACATTCCCACGGGATCGCTTTCCGCAATCAGTTTGTCAACTTTCGCGACACGTCTTTCTACCCTATATTCATCTCTGAAAAACAGTGCTCAAAGAACCGATGTGTCCGAGACATCGCGATGGGACTGTTCGCGCGAGGCGTCGCTCGAGTAAGAAATTTTTCTATTTGTTAACTTTCGTTTCATCGGTAATAGCGTGAATTTTTTTTCTCGTCGATACGTCGCGCTGAAATTTGTTTTGTCCATTAAACATTCGGAATGTTCGAACAGAAAGCGTGCCGACAAAAGTTAAGGAACTTCGCGCCTCGTTAATATTTCAGTGAAATTCGATATTTTAATAAATACACGTTTTATTCTTTTCCTCAGCGCGTGCGATAAATAAAGCAAAATTATGAAAAAAGACTAAGAGAAAAGGGAAATAAAGAATAATAAAAGAGATAGGAAAGTAAAATAAAAATAAAAGAAATTAATAAGTAAAATAAAAATACAAGATTAAAAAGACTATAAAGAAATAAAATTAATATGTTCATCGACGCGATACAATCCGAGATTATGCATCCGTGTAACACGTTTCTTAACTTTTGTCGGCAAGTGTACGCGCAACGAAGCATTTTTAAGATTATTCACAATTTATCGTTTCCGAGTACGTAAAATCTACAATGATCGTAATGAGAGCGTTCGTCGAAGCGCTTTCGCAGGAAAAGGAAGCAAAATTATGGCTGAGGCAAAATATTTCGAGCTCGCCGGCTAAATTCATTAAGCTCGATGAATCGTATTACTCCTTCGGAAGCAGCATCTCGACACGCAAAATCTCGACCTCGTCGTTTGCTTGCTAGAAATTGCAACGTATGTAAATCCGCGGCTGTAGCAAACGAATCCGTTTCATCCCCGAACCACCCGAAAAGCTTGCTCTTCCCGTGAAATTTCTTTTTTCTCCGCCATTTTTCGACGACGAGGGTGACTTTATTAAAGTGTCGGCCAGAACGGTCCATAGGGACTGGCACGATTATGTGACAGACTCGAGACGATTAGCTGTACGACGAAAAAATTGAGTATCGAAGGTCGTCGCTATTTTTTGCACGCGAATAATAATAATTATTATTAATATTATTATATGGTCCCTCAATAATGCGTCCTTCTGTATAATTGTGCACACGGGAGTTTTGTCTATCGAAGACGACTGAATAATTGACACTTATTAATTGGTCGTCGCTATTTTTTGCACGCGAATAATAATAATTATTATTAATATTATTATATGGTCCTTCAATAATACGTCCTCCTGTATAATTATGCAGGCGGGAGTTCTGTCTATCGAAAACGACTGAATAATTGAAACGTATTAATTGGCTAACGTGAGCTGAATACGTAAATTTCTTGCTTGATCTCGGCAAAGGAAAGCAGATAAGAAACTGTCGGAACAAAGAGTCGATACATTCGAACGACAATAAGCAACTTCCGACGATCGATCCGCATAGCTACGAGCGACCAGATGAAACAAAAGTCGACTAGGAGTGGCTGGTTCTTCTTATCGATGCAAAACAGTGCGGAGGGTCGTAGCAATTAAGAGATAACAAGGTTTCCCCCTCGGCACCCCTTCAATTAGTAACACCCAGCACCCCCGTCCCTTACCACCGGCAGACCAGGAACAACCCCCTTAGGCTTCCTTTATATCTACTGTTCTACCCGCTATCCCTGCCCCCCCTCCCTCTCCTTTCGCCGTTTCCCCTTTCTACCGCGCGTATTTCTTGCCCATAATTATTTTTCGCCCGTTCTCTCTCTCCTTTGTACCGAGTTTTCGTTTTAAACGCGTCCTCGCGGAATTTTTCAGCACATTTGCCTCGCGAACGTTCCCCGTTTTCCTAAGGCAGTCTTTATTTTTTTTTGTTTCTTCTTCTTTTTATTTCTTTTGTTCCACCGTTCGACGATACGAAGGGAAAAAATCGTAGAAATTAAATTCCACCCCGGAACGTATCCTTTCCGCGCACTCGGCGGCCGCTCTCTCGACTCGTTCGATTTCTGTATTTCGGCCGAATATCTCGATCTCTCGTCGCCGAATCGACTCTCGCCGCTCCACGGGCCGCGAGCAGTTTGCATAGAATACAGGCCCACCGGGAATTCCAGCAAGGGTTCGCGAGGTGCCACTCGTGACGGGGGTACATATTATCTGGCGCGCGCGCGTCCACGGTAGGGCGGACCGAGGGGGATGCGCGAGGAAATTGAGCGTACGTAAAATTTCCGCTCGGAGGAAATACATGGAAATCCTCGATGGAGAATCTCCTCTAACTGTTGCGACGCGGCCTGTCGCCTCTATCGACCGCGATCGTTTCATGGGAAACGTCGCATCGGAACCCGATAGAAGTATCGAAAGCCCTAACTTCAAAGAAAAATTCGACTCTTCGTCGCCTGTTTTCTTTCCTACCTAATCGCTTTGTTCAACGTCGCGTGAATTGCTGTCGTTTGTATTTCGGTTCTTGGGAACCGATATTATATCGGTTATTCGTAAATATTATTATCAATGTTATTATTATAAATATCATTATTTATATATAACCGATATTATAGCGGTTCTGCAGGCTGTCCCAAAATTATGGTAGTTACGGGAAGTAAGGGGTTTCTGAGGACATTTGAAGCAACTTTTTCCTTTACAAAAACTTTCTCCGCGGCTTCGTTTACGAATTATTAACGAAAAACACTGATCAATAAGAAGCCAGTTCCGCTGGCGCGAGGCAGTCGAGCCGATCAGCGGAACTGGGCTTCGACCGCGCGCCAGCCGAGCTCGCCTCTCATTGGTCGCTGTTTTTCGTGAATAATTCGCAAACGAAGCCGCGGATCGCATTTTCGCTAAGGAAAAAGTTGCTTCAAATGTTCTCAGGAATCCCTGGTTTCCCGGAATTGCCATAATTTCGCGACCATTATTTTCCGATTCTGGATTTCGAAATATGGACGGAGCAAATATAAACGCAGCATATCTTTCCATTACGCGAACAACAAGCACGGAAGCTCTGCAGACGCTATAATTCATGCTCGTACGTCGCTGGTAGACTTTTTCCGTCGGAACGATGCGGCTTGTTTTCTTCATTAGCGAGCTGGCTCGCGCCGGCGAGCGTGTGATCCCGTTTATAGGACGTTCGTTCTGTTGCAACAGAAGCCGGCTAGGGAGAAAATACGAGGAACGAGGGGTTTGGGGGATGGAAGGGTAATTATTTCGTATTCAGTGCGTTCGAATGGACAGCACACGTCCAATTGATTATTATCGAATCGGACAAACGAGGCTGTTTGATCGAGTTTCTTCGACCGTTCTCGGCTCCTCGCAGATTTATATAACGTATTCTATGGTTTTTATTAGCGTTGTTCCACTTCGCCATTAAATAATCGCTGCATTTTCATTCACGGTAACATTTACAGTATTATTACGGAGGACGGGCACATTTCTTCTTCGTGCTTTCAGCGTTCTAAATATATTTAAGAGCGGCGACGTAGTAAATTGATTCTAATGGAATTATTTGAAAAAAAGGGAATATGTATATTTTGTAATGTTTAAAGATAATATTTTAATGATATATATTATATATATGTATATATATATATATATATATATATATATATATATATATATATATATATATATATTATATATATAGCTATTATATTATTATATTATTATATTATTATATTATATTTATTATATTATATTATATATCATATAGCTATTTAATACTAGAACTACCGAGCCTAACAATTAGAACTTAACGTTTAAGAGCGCGACCAATATACACGGTTTTATAACAATAAATAATGCCCACCGGTACATCTAAACCGAACGAAATCCTAGGCGGCCAGGGGATCGGATATTTCAAATCCAGGCAATCGCGTGGCTCGATAAGATGTTTCGGTTCGAAACGTTGCCCGTAGGTTCAGGGGTGCAAAGGTCGTTAGCAGAGTTTCGAGCGGTGCATAGCAATGAGCCTTGAAAAGAGGGTAGAAAACCTCCTGGGAATAGAGACACCCGTTACATGGAAACTCGTACGAAACGAACGGGCTGTGCAACGCCGAGGGGGCTAAACTGACGCATGCCAAAGCAGTATAATCGAACTCGTTACCGAGCATTCTCTGGATTCATTTCGTGAGCCGAATCGAGTATTGCCTATTTTTCTAGATTTCGCCACCGTACTGCGATCGGTAAACGACTAGCGCTTAATCGTTCCGTTCCTTAAATCGCGCTTCGTTCGATAGCACCGTTGAAACGTACTATCCACTTTTGTGACGTTTTTAACTCTAAAACTACCCCCAACTATTTTTCGGCGTCGGTAGTAATATTTTACAATGTTACTATTATATATTATATAGTATAATAGTATAATAGTATAATAATATAATAGCATAATAGCATAATAATAATATATATAATAATATAATAATATAATAATTTGCAGACAAATTAAAATTTTTGCGGGGTCGCCGCAACCCTGGGGGGTTGTCCGAGGGTTAATCCTCGATCGATAGAGAAAATGTATGGATTAAATTTACAAAATTAGAAAAATAGAAACCGAAAATATTTTCATAATTATACCAGATAACCAAGCAAGCAGTTGACACATACAATAATGCACGATGGCAATTAGAAATTACGGAGTTCAACGACATTATTGGTAAACGTTGAAAACTATGCAGAATAAACTGATGAATGGAACAATGGAACAATTTTGATACACATTTCCTCCAACTTAGGAAAGAGTGGCAGGAACATAGCACAGAACGTAAAAGGAAAAATAAAAGTAGAACAGTATAAATAGCCAGATAAAAACAGAAAGATAAAAATAATTTCTTTCCGTAGAAGCATGTGAGAGGAAAATGATTCCGTGGAATTCTGAAGGCGCGGACTTCCTAGAAAGAAATCAATGGTCATTCGCGGTTGCGTGTCGGCGATCGCGTCTCTTTAGAATCGCTCACGCTCGAATCGTTCGATGACAACTAATAAAATAATAGATATGAAGAGACAAATTTTTGCTAAAAATTCAAACTTTACGCGGCGCTTGATACTGCGACGACTCGTTTTATCCTTACGAAAATAACATATAAGAAAATAATTTATTATCGTAGAAGTACTTTTTGGATAAGAACGCCGTCGCCTAATTCACCGTCCAGTCTAACCGGTGCGACCTCGGTCTTCCTGTATGCGGTCACGGAAAGAAAGCAAATAGACGCGGTCAGGGGTGAGCGTGCGTGCCACGCGCCGCTCGATAAATAGCCGACTTAGGGGCTCCGTAGCCTTCGTCGAGAAGCGGCTACTTGTCGAGCGGCCCTTCGACTTTGTTAGTTAATAATTTTCATATAAATTACTACAGTAATTTTATAATACAATTTAATTTAATTTAACAAAAATTATTTTCGACGACGCAATCGTTCTTACCCTTTGCTATCAAAAACGTATTCTTTCTTATGGTAAATCATATTTTATTAGAAACAGCTAAACGTTAATCGACTGTTCTAAAATATATCATCGGTCAAGTTGTTTGTATCTTTTTAATTACAACAGCTGCACATAAACGCACCGTGAATCATGATTCAAAGAAAGCGAATCGGCGAAGGCGTGTCTCCTACGCGTTCGGAACGTCGATGCGTCGCTTTCTCGAAATCGCCGTCGATGATTTCACCTTTGCCGAAAGAAAATGATCCGATGCCAGGTCTATAAGTTACGTACAGTCCAAGCAACTAACCCCAGCTCCCTTCGTCTCTTTCGCTCTCCTTCTCTCCCCCCGCTTCCTCCAGTCTGCGCTCTTTCCCACCTCGCAATCCCGTCCGCCCCTCTGCCCCCAACCCCTCCCCCGCTATTGCACTTGTGCCGGAAACATTCGAAACGAAGGAGGAAGGGTCGCGTTCGCAGAGTCGGCCTCGTTAGAAAGGGGGATTCTGATCAACGAAGCATAGTGCCCTTAAGGGCCCTTGCTCCCGCAGAGGCACGCTTCGTTTCTCGATCGATTCTTTATTTTACAATCGCCGTGACATCGCGTATAAAGGTCAACGCACGTCATCCGCAAATTTATGTGCTTCCGTACTTGTTCGAAACTACGCGCTAAGGGCGCCGCTCGCTGTCCCCGGTTTACACGGTTTATTTAACCGAACGCAACGATTCTCTGCAACAACGAGCGCTGAAACGCTTCGTCGTAATTCTCACTTTTCTTTCGCCTTTACAGAAAGTACAAACTCTGCCGATTCTACCAGTCCCGAGCCTAGAGGTGACCATGCAGAAGTATCTGGCCCAGGTCGAAGTGGTCGCTCCGAATCATTTGGAGAAGACCAGGCACTTGGTGAAGGCGTTCCTTTCCGGGCCGGGGCCTAAGCTTCAGCAACGCCTGGTGGAACGGAGGCAGAAGATGACCAATTGGGTAAGCGGGTACCGAATTGTCCGTCAGCTTTCGTATTGCAGATCTGCTTGCGGCTTTTTAGGTTTGTTAGAAAAACGCGGAAACCTTTTGAACGTGTGCGACAGACGCGTCTGTGAACTCGTACATGTACGAAAGTGTTCGTACACCTTTTGAAACGCGGTAACTATTTTATAGAGCTAGACGACTTGTATTTTTTGAGACGATAGAGGCACTGGTCTATTAGACGATGACTGAAATGCCTTTTTTTTTTAACTTTGCCACTACTTGGAACGACAAAAAGTAGATCTCGGTAACTTATATGCGTGTTGAAAATCCGTCAGCTTCGTCATCTAAAAAAGAATTCAGGTCATCTAGTTCAGAAACTCGCGTATAAAATGGTTCTATTCCAAAAGATTGTATTTCGCAAGCTCTCTAACAGGAATACAAGAAAAAAGAGATGAAAGTATTATATATAGAATTATATCTAGCTGTAAAAATGAAAATATAAGGCTTGTGTAATGGGAACAGACGGACGGGACTCGTGTGTTCGAAAAATTGTTTAATCTGTACGCGCGTTCCATCGTTAGAAGCGTCGTTAAAAATTATGGGCGCAATTACATTGTGTTCGAAATAACGCTCTGTACGAGCAGTTCTCATGCCCAACCGTGCGAAAAGGCAACATTTCAACAGTGCGTGTAGTCCCGGGACAAAACTAGGACCCGCTCGTAATACGGTCTTATGGAGTTCCCTTCTACGGTGATCTCTATCCTACACCGTGTCGAATAAAATCATTGCGAACCGCGATAACCCGACCGCGGATCCTCGCGTTAAAATAAACATTTCTCGCGTCGGTTCTCGAGAAACTGGAGCTGAATAAAAATTGCTATTTTATAGTAATTTTATAATAATAATACTAAAACCAATACCGATACTACTACTAATACTATTAATACTAATAACTTTATAATAATAAAACAAAACAATAATAGTATTATAAACGTTACAGTTTGGAACGACCAGCACGAAAATGGAACGCTTCGTAGAGAAACATATTTGATCATATTTATTAATGTTATAACGAGACAGTTTAAAAAATTTCAGTCGACCATCGTAACTCGAAAAGGTCACAGATAAAAAGAAGATAAATTGCGAACACCTCGTGGCTGACATAAAACCGCGTAAAATTCTCCTATTAAACTTTCATGTACCTTCGATCACTCGCCAGATATTTTCTTGGACATTTATAGAAGGACACCCTGTATACGGGAGTGTAGATCCGTGCACAGCAGGGCTACCTTTTGCGAGCAAGCCGTACCTTTTGAAAGTAAAATTTGCGGAAATTACTTTTTCTTGCGAAGAAGCGACCCGTCGCTACCAGAGTCTGAAGTAATAAACCGCGGAGTTTGTTGCACCTATACATACGTACGTAACAGAGCTTTGGTTTTATACCTGTGTTGCTACCAACTCGAAGTACATATTCCGACTTTAACGTTCGTTGCTCGGTTCCGTTTAGAACTCCTGTTCTAGATATACAGAGTGTCCCAAAATTATGATACTTTCGGGAACCGAAGAGTTCCTGAGAACATTTGAAGCAACTTCTTCCTTTGCGAAAATGCGATCCGCGGCTTCGTTTACGAGTTATTAACGAAAAACAGTGACCAATGAGAGGCGAGCTCGGCTGGCGCGAGGCGGCGCACTGTCGAAGCCCAGTTCCGCCGATTGGCTCGACCGCCTCGCGCCAACAGAGCTCGCCTCTCATTGGTCACCGTTTTTCCTTAATAACTCGTAAACCAAACGGCGGATCGCATTTTCGCTGAGGAAAAAGTTGCTTCAAATAACGTCAGGAACCTCTCATCTCTCGGAAATACCATCATTTTGGGACACCTTGTATTCAACGAGCAAAGAACACTGCTAGATTTTGCTGACGACACGCGATAAATGATTACCAAACTTTACGCAGAATGTCAATAATTTGCAGAATGTTTTTCATCGAATTTTTACAAGCTTGTCGCACGCTTGTAATATTTAAACCACGCGCCGCTTCGTGCCGTACTGTTTTTCTCGTAAAACCGACGGCGGAAAACCTTGAGACGACCTTGAAAACTTGGCACGTAAACAACAATTTAAAATAAAAATTACAGCGCGCGTTGTTCGCGACATACGCCAGTGCTTTACTTACAATAATTAGATTATCTGTAACGAATTAAAATGTTCCTCGTCGACAATCCTTATTTATAACAAGAAACTATTCTCGTCCTTTGTAATGGTTTCACTCGTGATTTAGAGCGTCGATTCCTTTCATCAGCGGCAATATTTCGCATCGCTACGTACAAAAGCGAAAAAAGAATAGTTTCGATCAACGATTCGACGCGATGCTAACCGAAAAGCGTTCGCGCGGACAGAGGAAAGACGCGTCGTCCTCGTTCGACCGTCGACGGAGGCTGGCTTTAAAGAGGTTCGTTAAATATTCACGGCATAAAAGCTGCCGGAAATCGGGCACCGTGGCAGAATCCTTCTCGCAATAATAGACGAACGCGCAGAGGGGGCGGGTAGAAAGAGGGGGAGGGAAATGGGGCAGATTCTTTTTCCTGTCTAAGTGGCACAACAGCATTTTCGTTTCAAGCCACCTTGCCTCGGGAGAATTTACTCTCCTGGCGACATCAGCCTACCGCGCAGAATATCCGTGACTTCTGCGATCTTTCTCCCTGTCCGCCGTTTCCAGTGTCCCACGGGAATCCCCGGTTCGATGCATACGCCACCGTAAGCCTCGACGTCCCCACGACCATCCGGTCCCCGCGCTCCCGTGGCACATAAATAAATAAATAAATGGATTTACGAGGGCTCGCGCAGCGACTCGTCTCGTAACGGTTCGCTGGTAAGGGGCCAGGGACACGAGATGGATCTGGTGTACTCGAAAATACACTGGAACAATGCAAATATTGCGACAAGACCGGAGGGTGGAAGGGACAAAAGGGTTGAGGAAAGTGTACGGTCAACGATTGTTGCCCGATCGCGTGCTTTTATTCTGCAATTTTCGCTGTCCCGTTATCCAGTTCCTATGTATTGTCATTGCAAATTTAGTCGCTCAACGGAATACGCCAACTATGGTCGCCATTCTTTATATTATAATTTGATTGGTAACAATTAGGTCGCAGCTTTCGACGTACAAAATGGAGCAATAATTCTTATCGCTAACTAATATGCAAAATATGCGAAAATACGTGCAAGATTTGTACGAACTATAGTGTACGACGTGTGCAGAAATCTGTGAAAATGTATAGAAAATAGTGGAACTATGTACGCTGCATTACTTATTTTTATTTATTGCTCGTTGTAATGTACATTACGATATGCAAGTATGAATTCAACGTAGAAAAAACTGAGCACCGAATGCAACGTTGTTTCTATTAAGTTTTGAAAATTGAGTCTCAAGCCATTACGAGTGATGATTTTAACTTTTGAACGGTGCCGTATACTGAAAGCTGGGAACTTTTAATTGGCTGAACTTCGCTTATTAATATTTGCACGAGCTACGCGATGATGCGCGTGGACGGTTACGGGGATGTTTCGAATATGTGATTCGCTTGTTTTTCGAGTTAGCGGTATTACTAGAGATTAAATTGATTCAAGTATGATAGCGAATAAATAAGATAAATAAATGATAGAGAATAGCGAACGAAGAAAGCAACAGATTTTAACGATATAAATATTCCATAAAAGATATAAAAATTCTACAAGATTTCGAACGACATTCGAAGATGTTCGACTTCTATTGGAAACGATGAACACACGAAATTCTTGAAGAAACGTTCGTGCGAAGCGCATCAATCATTTCGTGCGATTGCCCAATGCGTGTTAGGTACACATAACCTAGACGTTCATTAGGGAGCTTGATGCATTACAAGAAAAAGGGCGAAGAATCGCTGTAATTAGAGATTACGATTTGTGTGGTGTTCGAATTGATAATTGTGATGGTTTCGCAAGCTTCTTCGAACACGTTTCGCATCGGCGCTGTGCAATTTTCCAATGGGTCAGAGTCCATTGCCTTTCGACCACCGATCGTCACGTTTTCAATTTATTTCAATTTGTAATATCTGGCATAAGGTATTTCAAAGGCAGATTATCGATTTGTAGGACGAAATTCGGCGGATCGACGTTGCCAGGTTATTTTCAGTGTCCACAATATCGAGGAGGAATGCCACGAGGCGTTAAAAGATAGGTAAAATGTGCGAACTTTTTTTATAGGTAATTACTAAATAAAAGATTCATTCTTTTTAAGGGGATATCAGCGTAACTTTTAGCTTTGTCTCTTAATTTTTTCGGAGTAAAAGTCGTACGAAACAGCGAAGTTATTCGTTATTTCCGAAATCCCTTCTCGCAGAACATCGATCGCTGGCCTTCGCTGTTGCGTTG
Source organism: Megalopta genalis (assembly GCF_051020955.1). NCBI lineage: Eukaryota > Metazoa > Arthropoda > Insecta > Hymenoptera > Halictidae > Megalopta > Megalopta genalis. The sequence goes on along the minus strand of NC_135014.1, from coordinate 26,330,897 downwards.
TTGTTGTAAATCTTTCCCAAATATTTCGCTACTGCAATATTATTATAAACACGTCGCGAATACGATGTTTCATTCGTTCTGCGAGCAATTTTATAAAACGATTTTGCAACTGCTTTTCGAACACGCGATTAATAATTGCTTCGTGCGAACGTGTAATTAATAATTCCTCGAGTCATTTTCTTCCCGTCTGTTATCGAACACCGAGTGTCCCGACGGAGTTAAACAAAACCGATTAACGTGTGTAGCCGGAGTCGGAGTCCGGTATCGATCAAACAAGTCGGGACAGCGTGAAAGGAAACGCAAGATCGAACGCGCGTGTAACAACATGAGCGACGCGACGCTCGACTCTCTCGAGAAAATTGCTTTCGCGACATTTCGTTGGGGTGTCGGATCTCTGTGTGTCAGCCCTCCGACATTGCAAGAAACGAGAACGTATTTCCAGATAGGCGCAACCGGCAAATCGAGAGAACTCGGCCCGTCGATCACCATCGTCCAACTCCAAGAAAAATAACTACTCCGAATCGAAAATAGTAAATACTTTGAATTCTCCCTAATTGACCCTCGGGCTTGTACAGAAAAATGGACAATTTCGGAAGAGATTATATAACATAGAAGATAGTGTATAAATCGTTTTATAAAATTCTCGCAGAACGGAAAATGCACAATTTCAATTTTCGATTTACTTGTGAAATGCTTGCAGTAGCATTGCAATTGCGAAGTACTCGTGCATTGTTTGTAACAATACTGTAACAGGGAATTATTTGAAGAATATTTGTTATATATAATTGAAGACATTAGATATTATATATTAAATATCATATGCAATATAAATAAATAAATTATATCATATATTATGCATTATAAAACGGTAAATAAATATAGTGAAAATAAAAACGAGCCACAAGGCTCTGATAATCGTATCTCCAAATTCCCAAATAGTCCAGTTTTGAAACCATTTTACAATTAAAACCGGCATAAACTGTATTTTAATCCGATCTTTACGCAAACAAATAATATTTTTCTGTTGTCATAATTCCGAAGAAAAATCATAGCGCAATAACAAGCAAATTGCGAACGGTTCCTGGAATGATTAAATGCAGTTTTAATGAACCAGTCCGTCCCCCAAATGCCAATCGGTTATTTCCTTGGCCGGGGCCTCTCCGTCGGATTCTCCCGCTCCACTATTTTCACCCCTGCCGACAATAGAGCCGCGTTTCTCGGAGGCGAGAACCGCGTCTCTATAAAATCGTAGCATGGGGTGGACAACCCCGGGACGAGAGGCGCGCGGTTCACGGGCTCCGCCGGGGCCGAGGGGGGGTTGGCTTTGGTTGTTGGAACCGTGGCGGCGGTAAGCTAATATTACGGTGCCCCGCGGCGAACTGGAAAATTTCATTGAAACTTCCATTATTCATTCGCGAACCGCTTCAACCCCGACTGTCCGTCTGTCCGTTCATACCTTTCCTGCCGGTAAATCCAATTCGAATTACAAGGGCACGAATTAGCCCGCCCCTGCCCCACGGAGTTTCTCGATTTTGCTCGCGATATTTCGCCGGCCGGGGATCGAGCAATTAGGCCCTTTAATTTTCGATCCTTTGGAATTTACCGAAACGGTTCGTCTGCGAAACGGTTCGTAGGGTGGCCAACGAACGAACACGCTTCGGCTGCGGGTTTGCTAAAACGAAGCTGTTTCATTAACCGTTCGAGTCCCGAGCAGCGCGATCGCGCCGTTCAGATCTTGCGTCGCGATCAAACTTTAGCGACGAGCGTACATCGCGTAGCTGCTTTTTCTCATTTTTTTTCCTTTTCGTTTTATTTGTCGATCTTGACGAGCGCTGTCGCGCCGCTCGATTCTCTTCGCAATCAATTAAGACAAGCGCTATTACGCTGTTCGCCACTTTTCGATTTTTCTGAATAACCCATAGGGGACTCGAACGGTTAACAACCATAAGTACGTTAGAATGGCCCTTGGATGTATGTATAGGAGTCGAACATTTATCTCTGAGAATTTGTTGCTCCGTGGAAAGTACTCGCGAAGTCGAGATGTGCATCGAGATATTCTGTTCCCATTAAATTCGGAGCATCTGCGAGATAAGGAGACGAGCAGACGGACGCTTCTCGAAAAATATATCGCGGACACGTGCGAATGGCTGTATGCTCAGACTTAGGGGATGCTGCTAAGGAAAGTACCATCTATCTATCTCTCTCGCTCGCTCTCTCTCTCCTCTCTATCTCTCTCCCACCGAGGGGAGGACGAGCCGAACGGAGGCAATAAAGTTTCATGTCTCAACCGGTACAGCAGCAGAAGATAGCTTCCGGAATTCTTCCGGGAATCTTCTTCTCGCGAGCACTCTCGCTCGTACCACGTGCAACGTGTGCCTCCGCTCGTAAACCAAGTCTTTGCGATCTATCAATTTTATCCGCGTACGCGTGAACGTGTACTTAAATCAATTTCATTAATGTCCTCGCAACTTCTGCGCTTCTACAAAGTGATATTTTCGAACCGAGCACCCGACGCGCCGTAAAATCCCTGTCGCATCTAAGTGGTCGGATTTTTCAGAGCCACAAAAACATACTAACGCGCATTCTAATTTACGACTTTACAGTTTGTTATCCTCCGAAGAATTATTGCCGCGGTTAAACTCTCAGATTCGATCCGAGAAATGTTCAAAATGTTGTCCATTGCACGCAATGTGAGCGTGTAGGCGATTTAGCAATGCGTTTAACAAACATGTTTAAGTGTTTCACATTTTGTGAAGCGACCTTCATAGTTTGTTAAAAAAGGAAAATGGCAACAAATTAAGTCCTCTTTACATCAAACTTTTATTCTTCGAGATACATAGTTTCTTTATACAGCACTTAGCTTACAATACAAATTATATATGTAATTATGTATATATATATTATTTAATTTTGTATATTATATATATTATGTACATATATTTAATTATGTAACTAAATATATAAATAATATAATATAAATATAATTACAAATAATATAATTAATTATGTATGTAATATTTCAATAATCTTGTAAGAAAGTGAGTGAATCGGAAGGATTGTAATTTACATAGACAGAATATTTTTCCAAAAACCGCTGAACCTAAATTAAATAATTCTTACATTTCTGTCAGACGAGGTACCTTCGTCGCGAAACTTCCTCGCCGTCCACGTCGGGAAGAACTTCCACGTGCCACGATGGAACTTCATTTAATCTTTGAATTTATCGCGTCGCGTTCACATTTGTTTACATCATATTTATTGCTCGGGAGCGCGCTTGGACCGCGCGAGAGAAGAAAGACCGGTGGATTTCGAGAAACGTCTGGAACGTTTTCCCCGAAAGTCCGGGGAAAAGTGGTTGATCCCGTAACGACGTGGCTGAAAACCCAAAACCTTATTCACGCGATGCCGTAGGAAGGGTGTGTCTGGCGGCGGCGGCGGCGGCGGTGGGAATCACCCCGGAGTACGTAACTTTTCTTATGAATCCCCGTGGACAAGCGTTTCTCCGATGGAAGAAACGAAGGGGCGCTCGAAACTTTCTCCCTGGTTCCCGCGGCGGAGCGGAGACTTTCTTCGAGCGATTCCGACCAGCGAATAAGGGAAAAGAACCGTGTCTTCCTGACACGCCAGGTAATACGATGGATCGCGGTGCTTTCTTTCCAGCATTTTTATCACGGCCTTATCGCGCGCGCGAAGAGAAAGACGCTCGCCGCAACGGCGCGGCTTTGACGCGCGGGAAGCGATAAAGTCGAAGCTCCGGCTAAATCGATACCCTTTCCGTGGATTCCTTTTTCTGCCGAGCTTTTTTCCGCCGTTTCCAGCAGCTCTTTGCAGGCGAGGGAAAAAAACGGTGAAAGGACGCGCAAAGAACAAGGGCGCCTTCAGCGATTCGCCTACCTTCGGGTTTGCTTTACTATACGAAGTCACGACGGTTTTTCACATTCGGTAAATACTGAGTTTAATAGCTACCCTTACACCACTTTAATTCTAATTACTTATTTTATTATTATTATTATTATTATTATTATTATTATTATTATTATTATTATTATTATTATTATTATTATTATTATTATTACTATCGTTGTTACTTCTTTTACTATTGTTAATGTTATAGCGATTATTATTCAGCGATTCAGCTACCTTTGATGGGTTCGCTTTACTATACGACGTCGCGATGGTTTTTCAAATTCGGTGAACAATGGGTTTAAAAGCTACACTATTACACCACTTTAATTCTAATTACACTTACTTTTATTATTATTATTATTATTATTATTATTATTATTATTATTATTACTGTTATTATTATTATTACTATCGTTGTCACATCTCTTACTATTGTTAACGTTATATCGTATACTAACGATCATTCCATTGTCTTCTTATCGAACATCCCGAAATCTGTAAGCCATGATTTCACCCTTGACTCGTCCTCGACCTCCATCCTTGCCGCATCATACCTGAACCTTCGCCTCGCCGCATCCTTTTCAAAACTCTGATTTTATCGTATTATCTCGGCGCAGAGCCCTTCAAAACCTGCGCCAGTTTAATTACCTTAAAAACATGCGTCTGCATCGACACGCTCAGAAATGAATTGCTAAAATTAAGAGATAGTTTAACCCTTCTTCTCGACTCTCCCGGTGTACCGTGGCGACACAACGTCGGATTTTACCGAAATTTTACCGAACGCTTTTATTTATTCGCGTACTTTTCTGTTCGCCGAGAAACTCTCCAGTGACGACAAATTGGAGTTCGTGCTTCTTCGGACTAATGATTACGCATTGGTGGTTAATGCGTCGGATCGAAATGAGCAACCAAACGGAATTATCGCCGGTACTACTCCTCTTTGCCTTTGATCTCGCAGTCGAGTCGTATTTTCGTCGGAGCTGCCGAGAGTCTCTTTTGGTATTTGATCTGGGAAGCAAACACCGTTCTCCGAAGGGTGAACACAAAAGTGAATGGGAAACACGGTTCGCGAGCCTGTACATGCGTAATGCGTAACGAAGATCATGCGATTTCGATGGTCTTGAACGAGCTCGTTACGCTAGACGATGAGTTGTTGTTGCTTCTTTTTTTATATATAATTATATACATATGATATATGATTTAATTTTTAATTTTTATATTTTGTACAATCGAACGATCGACCGGTGCGAGAAAAATGAGGGTGGCACGAAAAATGGGAGACGACTCGGAATTTATTTGTTTGCGAAAATACAGTAATGTCTCCCTAATTGACGCTCGGATTGCGCGCAGAAATGGACAATTTTGGAAGAGGAGATACGATTTATTCGAGTCTCGCGGTTCGAGTTTTTATGATTGTTGAGAATCGGTAATTATAAAAACGAGGCGCAAGATTCACATTAATCGTATCTCCTCTTCCCCGAATTGTCCATTTTTGTGGACAATCCGAGGGTCAATTAGAGAGACACTACCGTATCGTGTATCGATGTACCGCGTGAAAAATCGAGATTGAACTTCGAGGCCTCTCACGGACGTCTTCCGATTGTTTGAAGAGCGTTGCCCCTCGGGTAATTTCGGAGGACAAAATAACGCAGAGGTTTCGCGGAAATTGCCTGGCAGAATGACTTTCGCAAGAGCCGTTTGTCGCTGAAATCTAGGGTCGAAGGCATCGCGGTCCGACGACGCGCATTCCGTTTAAAAAGCCTTCGAACGATGCAAATTGACATCGCCGTCGGCGTAACACGTACAAGTTAAAACGATAAGTACTCGTTTACGTATGAAATCGTGGATCGTAGACGTGACGAGTAGCTTTTTTGCAATCTACGAGAGGGAACGTACAGAGTGTACCTAAAGTATCTATTCCCTCCTTGTACGTAATAATTATTGTACACAATAATCCTTTCCTAATCTCGATCGCTCCTAAAAACAGAAGATATTAGATTTGTTTCGATTCGTAAATATTTTTCATTGATAAATAACATATCTAAAGAAAAACTATAAACTTATGGTAGTTTGCTGTATCTACTATCTATTTGAAATAAAATTATGCAATCGTATCCGCACAATATTCAACAAATATTCATAAAAATACTAATATTCAACGATGCTAATAATAATACCGATACTAATATTAACAGCATAATAATAATACCGATACTAATATTAACAGCATAATAATAATACCGATACTAATATTAACAGCATAATAATAATTCCGATACTAATATTAACAGCATAATAATAATACCGATACTAATATTAACAGCATAGTAATAATACCGATACTGATATTAACAGCATAATAATAACATCAATGCTAATAAATAAATATTACATGTTTGGGGTAAAAATTGGGTCAAAGTCTCCGTATTCGAAGCGAGTAATTATTAGAGTTCCGTATCAAAGCGAATAAACGAATCGGAAAATGTCTTAAAATTGAACACTATGTATGTATATACGACGGATCGTTTCTTAGAAATGAAAATCTCTGCCATGGTAATGTCGGAGCTCGTAAAAGTAGCAAGACACGGCTATCCCGGGCTCGATAAGAATTTACAACTATGGAAAATGCAGATTGCAGCTTGTCCGACACGAGAATACGGTCGTAATGACGAACGCGAACATGAAAAATCACAGCTATATCAATTAGATGAATGGCCGGCGATAGCCGCTAATGTAATAACTCTGAACCGTATGAACCGTTGCTGAATAACTAAACTATTGCATACTTAACTGTCATAAAACACATTCTTCGATCATAACCTCCTTATAATTGTGCATCGTCCTCGTTTATTTTGTCCAAGTCCTCCGAATACATTTTTACAACGAAATCTAGAAACTCTGAAATTATGCGCGCGCATAATTGTTCGATTTTACAGGTTATTTGCGAATTAAGATCGGTGCTAGAAAAAGTTGTCGCAACGAAACATAAGAATTAGATTAATATAGAAAAGGGAATAGAGAAGGAACAACAACTCACCGGAGCGTTCCACTTCTATCGTCGTTGCAATCCCGCAGACAATCCGTAAGGGCTTAACGCTGTTTCAACGAGGGATTACTGTCGCTTCCCTAAGCCGATAGATAGGCGACCCTTGCGTATCCGTATCGTGGGCAAACATTTAAATTGCCAAGATTACCGAGTACTCCACCGCACGCGACTTCTTTTATTTCTTTAGAATTATAGACAGCATCGACGGAGAACGTTTCTCCTACCCCGTTCGCACTGGCTCCAGAATTCCGATACTTAACCTCTTAGGCACGGCTGAATTTTGCGTGGACCGTTTGACGGACTGTACGGCAGAATTCGACACGAATTACGCGTAAACGATACGGCACTGCAAACGTATGACACCGACGTATAAAAAACAAAGACTATGTATCCTTTCCGTATATTATTAACACTGTTGTAAAACGCTGCGACGGCAAAAGAGCGCGAAGCAAGACAAATGAAAGCGATCAAGTTTAGTTCGGACGATGAGCGAGAGAGACAGTAGAGCGAGCCACTATAGTGCTGCGCCGTAAATAAAATGACGTTCGCGGAAGCCACTATAGTGGCGCGTCGTAACTAAGATGTTAATTCGCTTCGCGTAAGAATCGCTTGAATTAAATAAAAGCACCAAAGATGCGCTTGCGTGAGAATCGTAACAGCGATATTCACTCTGTTAAAGCAATCGAAGGTCCATGTTACAAGTTACAGTAATTCTTCTCGGAAATTTTCGGAGATCGGAATCGAAACCGGCAATTCCGAGAATACTATGTCGCGATTCTTCGAGCCTCGCGGCTCGTTTTTATAGAAAATCAGGGCGGTAGGCGAAAAGAATTGTTTCTAACTTTTTGCCACGATTCGAAGGCAATTCGGAGGCCTAAACTGACCATTTTGGGTCGTCTTCCGTCGACTCTTGGCATCAACGTAGCAGTACATTGCATAGGCGTAGAACTAGCACAGGGGAAATTCACGGCAACCCGAAATTTGGCATTTCCGGGAGAAATTTTACGGTGTATCGAATTAAATCGAAGAAGTTCTATTATAAGATTTTTATTTTTGTATGTACGTTGTTCCTTGATCCTTGCAGAACCGCCTCGAGGAAAACGAGAATTCGCCGGGTCCGTCAAAGAATCGCGAGAACGGAAAATGCAATCAACGGAATAATTTCCGCGAGCCGTTCGCGCGCACCGAAGCGTCAACCCTTCTTCGGTTTTATTTCTTGGGCATACACTTTGCCGAGCATTCGATGGAATTATAACAGAAGCTGGGAAACCGTCGGTGGAAACGTAACAGCCGCGGCGGTTATATTTGCTCGCCGTTGGAAAGACGCGAACAAATTGGATCTTTTATCCGGGAAGTGGTTTTTCCTTCTGAAAAGAGCGAGTCGTCGAGCGAGTGGCCGATCCGGCAGAACGCTAAAAATAAGTGAATCCGTGAGACAGAGGATCGGCCGGAACAGGACAAAGGGAAAGCCGTTCGCAAAATTGCACGACATTTGTCCGATAGGCGACGGTTCTGGCGCCGAGCGGGAGGGGGCGCAAAGCCAATTTTACCCTGGAGATTCGCGCGAGGCGGCGAACATCGGTACAGAATGACTGCCCCTTCGGTGATCTACGATGGTCCGGAACTAATTCCGAAATTTGGGGCGCTGTTAGAAAAAAAAAGAAACACGTAACTTCGGAATAAATCATAACGGACGGATTGTTAAGACGTTATAGTCATTGCAAGCACGTGGTGATGCGCTACAATCTCTGCAGAAAGATAGACAAACACCTTTTAAAACGCGATAACTTTCTTCGAACTGGACTAAGCGAGTTGAAGTATTTTTTAGATATTAAAAGGATTAATTTACCGTACAACGAATGAAATATATTTTTTTTAATTCCAGATTAAATTTAATTCCAGATTTTATTCCGGAACAAAATCAACAAAAATGGAGGAAATTTGTCAAATTCCAAAATGTTTGTAGCTTCTTAAGAAATAATAATCTATCGTATCAATTTATAACAAAATAGCATTATCGATCTTGCTCTGACAATTAAATACTTATTAAATAATATATAATAATATATTTAAATATAGACGAATATATGTAACAAAAATGTTAAATTGCAAACATGTCGGAAGCGGGTTTTCAAGCAGACTTTTCTTATATCGCGAGAAAACGAAACGAGCAAAATCCAACGACATCTTTCCGAAACGCGAAAGGGTAGTCAGGTGACTGGACAAAGGGGAGAAAAGGAGGTTTCGTGTCGCGGAGCCCTGTTCTTATATTCCAGGAGGCACTTAAGAGCGCAAATATTTATGGTATCCCGAAGGTACGACCAAAAAACAAAGCCCTCTATCTATGCAGAAGATAAGTCGAGGGAGGGAAAAAGAAGGAAATCCCGTCCCTCGTGGAGTAGTTATACCCCGTGGGATTAACCTTTAATTCTATCTTGACTCGACAGCCCCTTCGTCCTTGAAAAACGCTCCTCCGCGCATCGAACGTCCTTGACGTTCTCTGCGTCGAGCGTGTAACAAGATCGAAATGAAATTTCGAAAATGGATCCCCGAAGACAGCCTTTTTTATGTCGGATTGAAACGATTGAAAAATGAGCGACGAGACGTTGGAGAAAAAGGCGGGGGCGGTTATGCGCGGCGAATGAGAATTCGAGAGATCGTTTAAATCGGTGTTACCGTATAAGGCGACTAAAATATTAGCAGTTTATTATGCAATAGATTTATTATACATATTATACGAATAAACGAGAAAATGTGAATAAACGAGAAAACTTACAATTTCGTTTCAAACGATGGAAACGTGGAAAATGAAAGTTTTCTTACAAAATAAGATGGAAACGCGACTTGGGGTCACCGACGACCCTGTAAATCGTTAGGCGCTCGAGCTAAATTAAGGGAACAGAAAATTACGACGATTGTACGATACGTAATTAACGGAGACACGCGGTAAGCTTGGGATATTGATGGATGAGCCAATAAGGAAAATAAACTCCACCGAATGGCACCGTCTGCCACGTATGGCACGGTTTTTGAAGGTGTTAGTGGCTATAGGTAACCCGCATCGATCCACTTGACCTGGCGTCGAGCCTGCCTGTTTTCATGTCCGAAATAGGAACTTGCCTTTCCAGCGATTAGATTGTTGCACATAAAGCGGCTGTCATGTCGCGCGAAATTGTTTCACAAACACCGACAGGCTCGTCATTCTTTTGTAACCGCGCGTTGCTCCTGCAAACCCGGACCTCGAGACTGTTGCCGGTCGCGTGGATCGCGTTTATATTGCACCTGGCAAAAAGCGAATTTGGAGGAAAATGATACGAAATTTTAAAAGAAATTTTCTTTCTTTTTCCATACAGGGTGTCCCAAAAATGTCTTGCAATCCGGAAACGGCGGGTTCCTCGGATCGTTTGAAGCAACTTTTTCCTTTGCAAAAATGTTCTCCGAGGCACCGTTAACGAGTTATCAACGAAAAACAGTGACCAATAAGAATCGAGTACGGCTGACGCGAGGCGGCCCAGCCAACCAGCGCGCGAAGCCCGGTTCCGCTCATTGGCTCGGTCGCCTCACGGCAGCCGAGCTCGCCTCTTATTGGTCACTGTTTTTCATTAATAACTCGTTAACGGTGCGTCGGAGGAAATTTTTGTAAAGGAAGAAGTTGCTTCGAACGACCCGAGAAACCCGCCACTTTCGGATTGCGAGACATTTTTGGGACACCCTGTAGAACCACGAGGTTCAATGAACCGATGCGATGTCCATAGGCTTTCACGCGCAGCCCAGAGGGATTTTCCTGATGAGATACCCTGATGAGATTTTCTCCATTAAGAAGACCTTCTAAACTATTATCTAAGGTCAATCGACCATTTCCTTTTTGATCTCCTGTTGTCCAGTTTTCGAAAGAAATAACAGCCTTCTCGATGCAAATTTATAAAGCCAATGGAACCCCGATATCAACTGTTATGTCCAAAAACTGATGTCCGATCTCACATCGCAGTTGAAACGTTTCGGACAGCGCAATTAATAATTCTGACCGCGTCTCGTCGCACGAGCCGTTCTTACATAAAATTCGAACAAGGAAATCCACTGCTAATTTATCGCCTGGAAAGCGGAAGGTAATTAAGTGTATGATAAATTACGCACAACGATAATGCCTGACACGTTTATGTCCCTGACCACCGCGCGAATATTACCAGCGCGGGCGATCCAAGCCGTCGCGTCACTTTTAATAGGTGTACGATTTTGCAAAATGTTTGTAATTCGGTTACAATTACTGTAATTCGATTACTGTAATTCGGTTGCGATCACTGTAATTTTCAGACCCTTTAAATCTTCTATTGAAAGAGTATAATTGCTGTGGAATTCGACGAAATGACTCGAGCTTTTATTTGAGAATTTTCATTTTAAAATGAATTTTCATCTTAAAACGTCGATGACGTGTAAAAGAATTTTTGAAAAATTGTAACCAATTTACAACAAAGATAATCGTTAGTTTCTTTCATTGCATGTTACAAGAGTATCCAATCAACGCGCAAGAATATAATATTTATTTCATTTCGCTGCATTTATTAATTTGCAAAGAAATACCGTAGCACAAACGAATAATTATCAATGTAAATTAATGTGCAACGCAGCTCCTTGGATCCAAACGGGAGCGGTATCTGTCGAGCGAGATTAACAATACCAATTATTACTCCGTTATAATAAATCACGATGCATCTCCATTATTCAACCGAGCGCCGCATCTCTGAAATTCATTTCAATTATCACTCGTCCGCAAATTTTACGACTCTGTAATTTATGCGAACGCGCGAAACTCGAAAAAAATTCGGATAACGTATATTCGCGTTATTAAAAAAAATACCGGAACGTCGCGTTATTCGTTGTACCGTCGCAAAATTTTGTGAACAAAATTAGTAGCATGTAGAATACAAATGTCACATTGCTAATAATTTAATTAAATTTATAATGGTTTACGTACAATCCCACAAAAATATGAAATATATATAATGAAATCTAAATATATAAATATATATAATGAAATTAGAAACGACGCTTCCGCTGTTATCTTTTGTTCTATTTAACGTTAGTGGAATAGCGAACAATAGCAATTTCTCCCAGGCGCACCGTGCTATCTGTTAAAGTCTCCGACGGAAGCGAGAGACTTCGATAATTCTGCTAATACGAGAAACGATTTCAAGATTTATCCGAGAAAATCGAGAGATCGCGACCATTTGTAAACGATCGTCGCAATCGAATAATTTAATTATGGAAAAACCCTGTCGACGAATTCAATGGACCGTTTATCTCGAAAGTGGTGCAAGTTCATTTTTTAGCTACAAATAAAAAGGTTGCACCAAACTAATCACAAATTACGCGATATCTCAATTAAAAATAAAAGTGGACTCGCACCGCTTCCAAAATAAACTTAAATTCGAAATAGAACAGTACAACCAGCAAAAGTAAATCTACACCGAAATACATTCTAACCTAGAATTGCGACGATCTATTCGTATAAAAAAATGCGACCGAGCAACGGATTTCGGAAGAAAAGCAAAAGCATTATTCTCTCGATAACGCTCAGCCCAGAAATGCATCGGACAAGTTGCAAGGTAGAATATGTCCTTATGACGAGCCGGGTAAGTGCGCAGAATCCAGCGTAACGATTGCAGGAGCAAAGGCAGCCATCATACAGGTAAGGCGAGACCGGCTGATCTAGGTCACCGCGACCTCGTCCCAAAGGCCGGACTTGCTAAAGGTTACGACCCGCTTGAATAGTCGCTCGATGGTCCATCGATTGACCCGCTGGCGGCCAGTTTTATTTCTATTCGCCTGTTAACCCATTCAAATCGCCGGACACTCGAGCGACTTCGATACGGTATCGATTGTTAACGCGCCGCCGTGTTTGAAAATCGATTCCAAAAATTACAGTAAATTCCCCGAAATTGTCGCTCGGATTGCACGCAAACAAATGGACAATTTGGGGAGAGAAGGTACGATTATTGGAGACTCGCGGCTCGTTTTTATAGTCGATAGAAAATAAATGTCCGGATAAGGGTGTCTACACTGTAATATAAGTTATGTTATATTTTCTGGTTTAGAATATCATTGCCAATATTTTTTTACTGGATTTTTTGTTTAGGTTAGATCATTCACAAGCCTCTGAAACATTTAAATGAAGCGTTTAAATTAATTTGGACCGCTGGATGTGGGAAGAAATAAGATAAATATTCGCTGTATACACTTGAGCTTGTGATATATGTGAACCTAAATACTATAAATATGAGAATAATAATAATAAATCACAATAATAATATATAATAATATAATAACAATAATATATATTCATAATGTACAATTATAAAATATATAAAATATATAGAATCTCCTCTTTTCAATTTAGAGAGAAGGAAGAATTCAGCTGGGAAACTGAATAGAGCCGAATGAGCGTCAATTAGGAAGAATTTACTGTACTGTGGTTTTCCGATTTTATACACACCGTGTGTAAAATCCGCTGCAGCTCAGATTTTTCAGATTTTTTACGCTTCGAGCGCACGGTACGAGAGAGAGAGAGAGAGCAAGATAAATAACGAACTTCGCAACCCCTAGATAGAAGCATTGTTCGAGCAAAATGTTATTTCTAATTCACGAATAGATGTTCTATCTACGTTTGAACTCGAACAAAGGTTCGCCACGAGTTTTCACTTTTTTTTTAACGAAACGCAAATTCACGCGATTCTATTCACCGATACGCGACGCTACCCTTTTCTCGGATTCGCGGTTTCATTATTAATGAAATGTAATCGACCCTTTGGAAACGAAACCAGGCTACTGCCAACCGAGACGGAAGGCTAAGAAGAATGCGCGGAATTAGCGTTGCCGGGATAATTACAGAACACATTTTACATTTAATATAAAATAATCTCTTTGCGCGAATCTTTTTCTTTCCTTTAATAAAATTTTCATAAGTCGAGTACACCGGCGCGCTTGGCTTCCTCCAATCCGTCTACCGTTTGAAATTGTATCCACCCATTTTTCCCATAAATGCATAAAATCCACGGTCTAAATTATTAATCACACTCGAAGGGTAGTTTTTAAAGTAGAGTCGACTTAGCCTTGCCGCCAAGGATTTGTAGAAGCGGATAGAGCCAGCTAAAATAAGCAATATGAAATATATTATCTGTAGATTTTTTGTTAAATTTTACGCAATAACATTCGGCTCGACAACAATAACAATTGGTTGCAGCAATTAGTCGATTCGTGCACTCGTGGAGAATGCGACGAGATTCGAGAAAGAAAAGGAACAGTTAACGACACAGTTAAAAAACGAATTTGATAACAATTTCTTGCTTATATAATTATATAATTGTAAACCAACTCCCACAGCTTCGTGACAACAACGATGCTAATAATAATAGTTCACTGTTCACTATACGTAAATTATGCAACAACCAGATATAGGTACAGCTGAACAGAAAAAATATATTTTCTACAATAAGGAAGAACAAAATTTATGGGAAAAGAGAAAGTTGGGAAATCGTGACGGAACGACGTGACAGAGGGGAACCAGAATTAATTCGAGATTTTCGAAGGCCGTAGGGCTCGCCGAGATTGAACGTACGCTTAGTTAATCTCCGCGGATGCGAGTTGCCAGTGAAACGAGCAACTTCCTGATCCTGTTTTCCTCGTGGATCAACGGCTCACCGTTCACGAGCACAAGTCTGTCGAAGTCTCCGCGTCGAGCTCTCCAGCCATAGCCGTCGCACGAGATGATCGATCGCCGCCGACGTCCAATTCCGTTCGCTCGCGAACCAGAGCTGGGCATCGTTTAAGTAAACGTTCGTTCAAACGATTATTCTAATACAAAATTATTTGTCACCTGGACGTCTGAATAAAAGGCAGCAAATAATAACTTATCGTTCGTATCGATCCAAACAAAATATTCAAGATAATCAAATTTATTTCTCACTTGTAAATACAATCTCGTTACTTATTAATTACCATTGAATCGCTTAATATTTATTCTTTTGCTTGTTATTATTATTATTAAAATTATTAGTATTATTATTTTGCTATATTGCTCGCATTTATTATTTTGCTTTAATTGCTTATTATTCTGTTTTTAGTTCGGTATAGTCGAGCATACTTTCTTGCAATTTAATACAAGCTCGTTTCAATAATTCTTAATGATTTATAATTAATAGAATATTCGTCGTTAGGCCGCGGATCTTTGTGCAAACTAAAAATCGTGCGCGTTAATTTTCTAAAGAACAGAACGAAAATAGAAACTTCGCTCTTTCTTTAATAATGTTCAAAAGATCAAGAATAATAAGCCAATATTCTCGAATTCTTTGATTCCTTTCATTGTTTCAAATTGCACCGTCTCATTTTCGTCGTAACTGCATAAAATGCATAAATGTATGAAATGCATAAAATTCGCAGCCCTCGCATCGCATTTAAATGAAATATTCATTTCTGCTAATTAAATTCTGAACGAAAAGTTAATCTATTATAATCCGCTTCTCGGAAAAAGAAAAACAGGGCTATTCGATTTTTGCTCGTCGCGCCTTGCAACCCTATCTTTTAATATGTAAACATTTAATATTTATAGCCGCGAGAAAAATCATTGCGTATCCTTAACTTCTATGCGTTCGATGTTCGTATAACAAAAATATAATATAATATAATATAATATAATATAATATAATATAATATAATATAATATAATATAATATAATATAAAATAATATAATACAATATAATATAATATAATATAATATAATATAATATAATATAATATAATATAATATAATATAATATAATATAATATAATATAATTGCGTCCGCGGTGCATCAATAATTATTACCATAATTCGTGCAATAGCACCGTGAAATGCATCAGCGATTAATAATACAGTTGTCGAAACAACTTGTTGTTTTCTTTTCGTAGGAGGATTGCAGCAACTAGGATAGGATTTTAATACTCGACTTGTTCGCTGTGAAAAAAGACGACCGAACAATATAATTAAACGCAACCGCTGTTGTTTCTTCGTAGAAACGTCGGCTCGCGTAATTGCCACACTCGCGCCTACAATATCTTACTTGTAAGTTACGTTCCACGCGCTGCCCATTCCGACGACGACTGAATTTACAGTGAAAGTCATTGCGAATGCCATCGGACGCGCGCGTGTCACCCAACGTGCTTAAAAATACGTGATTTACGCGATTACTTTGTTTATCCTTTATTCGATAGAAGAAGAAGTTCTACCTCTGTTAAGTTCAACGCGAATATCGTATTAACAATAATATCGTATGTTAAATGATCGTGTTACTGAAAGTTGGCTATGCTCGTGTCACGTGGCCTCCGAATACGACGAACATGGCCTCACATTTAAAGGGTTACAGTCCGTGGAACTTAAAATCCAGATACACTGTCTGAAAGTAGAGGTTTCAAGCTTTAATTTAAAAAAAGAGTCGTCATCCTAAGGTGATTTTTCGCGGAGCTATCGTCGGTCGAAGCTGACCAATGCCCGTTTCGTCAAATTTGGCAATTTTCGATATAACACGCATGGCTCCACATTTAAAGGGTTACAGTTGCGAGGATGCATCAAACATAAAATTCATAGTACAGTGTCTGAAAGTAGAGGTTCCAAGCTTTAATTTAAAAAAAGATCCATCGTTCTAAAGTGATTTCTCGCGGAGTTATCGTCACTCGATGACTCGTCACTCGTGATCTCATATTTCGTACGATGAATATAAAATGACAACGTAATCGTAGGAACGTAACAAAAAAATTGCACAGTATAGACAATAGAAAATGGTCGAAAATTCGTCGGAACGAGGCATAATAGCGAGCAAATATTCTTCGTTTAGCAATAATATGATCTTTCGAACAAAAGATCGGAGATCAATGGTTATACCAACCGCCGAGTGCGGAGGCTTCGCGTCTGTGGAATTGAAAGTATTATGGCCGCATGTATTAATGACAGAGCTGTCAATTTCACGCCGCTTTAAAGACCGAATATTGAATGTACCTCAGACGGTTTCCACTTCGATGCTCCGTCTCCCACGTTCTCGCGATCTCTTCGCGTTGACCGGTTCTCGGGTCGATGGACTCGAGCGGCCGCGATTAATTATGCGACACGACCTTCCGGCATTGAACAACATTACCTCGGAATGCGTGCATCTTGAGAAAGCTCGATGCACAGATAAGAACGAATCGCCGCAATGGTCGTCGATTTGTTCGGGTAAAAGTACCTATTATGGAACGATTTTCAGAGGGTGTGAGATTATCATCGATTTTATTATAATTTAAAAGTGTCGTTGCTGAACATTTATACTACTGTTCGATGTAAATCTATAAATATAAATATATATATATATAAATCTATGTAGTCTATAAATCTATAAATAATAAATCTGTAATCTATGCTCGATGCATCGATAAGAAACGAATCGCCGCAACGATCATCGATTTGTTCGGGTAAAAATACCTATTACGGAACGCTTTTCCTTTTCAGAGGGTGTGAGATTGTCATCGATTTTATTATAATTCAAAAGTGTCGAATATTTATACTACTGTTCGATATAAATATTACTATTATTTTATACTACTGTTCGAGAATTAATTGCTTCGAGACGCTTCGCAATAGGTACATTCACCTTCCACCACCTTCGATCGATCAACAGCAAGATTCGATGTGAAATAAAAGACAAAAAAGAAAGAAATATTTCAATCGGCTTTATCGCAAACGTTATTTCCGAAGCTGGCTGCCAAACCGCTCTTCTGCAATAGGTATCAGGTTTGAAAACCTCTACGCGCCACGAAATATTCAGCTATCGGATTTCTCGCGTGCAAGCTCGACGAGTTAGCGCACCGCGGGATGATAGGGGTCGATCACTCCGCGTAGGGTCGATCGATTCAGCGAAACCTTTTGCGCGGCACAACTCGACCCGTCGTTTTCACCGTGGCTAATGAAGTATCGCGTTAACGGGGAACTCGATATCTCGCGGCAGAGAGACCTCCGACCGACGAAAATCGTTCGACCGAGAGAGGGACGATGAAATTGTTCCAAAAAAATTGTTGTAAAAAAAAAGCAAATATAATTGTCGAATCGTCGGATGGGTCGCATAAATTGTCGACGCTTGTTTTAGACGACGGACGATTTTTATATCGGTGCTGATCGAAGGTTCTACCGTGTTTGTAGCTTTTTTCGCCTGTGCAGGCTAAATTACGTAACTTGTCCAGCTCGAATAAAGTATAAATTGTTCTGTAAATGAGACATTGTTAAATATAAACGTCGATAAGCTGTCATTTGCGTTCTTCGAAACCATGTTACTTTTATATTTGCCAATTTTCCGTAACTTGTAATAATTGACGAGTTATTCGCGGTGTGCAAGTCGCGTGACTCACCGTGTATGTATATGTAGCTAGTATTTGTATGTAGCAGTGTATGTAGCAGGTATTTGCGTATTTTTCTCATGTCGCAGCAGCTCCGAATTCGGCACGGAGACATCAATCCTGTCCATCGAACTTCCCGTCGTACGTGTCCGGTTACGGAGATTTCAACAGAAGCTCGAACTCGATGCCGCTTCCATTAAACTGTCTTCTCCCCTCTCTCTCTCTCTCTCTCTCTCTCTCTCTCTCTCTCTCTCTCTCTCTCTTCTCGTATTCTTTCCCTTCGTCCCGTTATACCCTTCACTCCACTATAACTCTCTTCTACGATGTGATACACGCATGTTTGTTTCTCTTAAGATTACAGCAATATCTACGAACTATCAACAACTCGATACGATCGTTTAACCAATTGTTTTTTTCATTGTACGCTCCTTCTTGTTCGTTCGTTAATTCATGTTCGTTCACTCGTTAGCTATTCGAGTCAATTTTGATTTAATCTCTCCACTTTTTGAATTTCTTTAAATCTTCGTTCAGTGTTCGTTCCTTTGATTAATTGTCAACTTGAAAAGTTGAGAAGATTTCACATAAAAATCCTTAATGTTCCGCTTGACACCGTGGAATAACAATAATTTGCTTTTAGTCGTAGAATATTTTGATCATTTATTCTCACAGGTATGTGTATACTAGATGATTTATAGTGCAGTCTAACTATAGCAGTAACTCAGTGGTATTTATGAACAATTTTATCTGACATGAACTTTGCAGAAGTTATAATATGAATATAATAGAAGTATAGGTATTATAATAATACAGATAATACAAATAATATATTATTAACCTATTATTGTATTTATATATAATATATATAAATAATACAGAAAATAGATATTTCTTCTACAGTTCCAATATTCCAAAGAATTATAACATGAATATAATGGAAGTACAGGTACTATAATAACACAGATAATACAAATAATATACTATTAACCTATTATTGTATAATACATTATTAATATATTATTATATTTATATATAATATATATATAAATATAAATAATACAGAAAATAGATATTTCCTCTACAGTTCCAATATTTCTCCTCCAACTAATATTTCAAGAAATGGAAGAATTACAATATCAAACTACTCGCGAATCTCCTATTTTATAAATCAATAACTGAACTACATCCTCGTTAGGATGACGTCAGTTTACAGCATATTTAACACAGAAAACACGAGCGAGCTTCCTCGCCTAGGTGCAGGCTGATAAAAGCTTCGGCAGCTGCGAGTTTATTACGCAGGAGTTGCATCGTTATCGAATGCTTTTAGTTCACTCGCGCGTGTCTGTCGTTACAATTTTCGCGCCGAAACGAAGAAAATGGTCAGCGATGACCCACCGACGGATCATGTAAACGGCCAGCTAATCGCGACAATCCGAGTACGAAAGAAAACAGCGATATTTGTATGATCGCTCGGCGAGGTTTAAAAATAATGAACGAGGCGCGCGACAATGGGCTGAAACGAAGCTTCTCCGAACCTAGCACAGGTGCAAAGCACGTAGAATTGCGTTAAATTTACTTTGTGGCTCTTTGTCAGCGCAAACTCAGCGTTATCGACCACTCGTCGGACCGTAACCACTGTCGTTTGTGTATGTCTGCGCCAGTGGTCTCCAAAGCGCACCTCTGCACATCTCGAGGGTGGTGACAAGGGGTACGGCAGTTTTCGATAATCTTTATGAACGCTGCATCCAGAAATAGGAACAAGTTCGATGCTTGCTAAAAAATAGCACCCCCGCGACTAATATTCGTCTCGTTGATAGCAATGTTTATTATCACGCTTGAAAATAATGACAGATTTTTCAAAGCATAATATGGTAAATTCTGCCTAATCGACACTCGCTAATATTCGTCTCGTTGATAACAATACTTATTATCACGCTTGAAATAATGACAGATTTTTCAAAGCATAATATAGTAAATTCTCCCTAATTGACGCTCGCTAATATTCGTCTCGTTGATAACAATATTTATTATCACGCTTGAAATAATGACAGATCTTTCGAAGCATAATATAGCAAATTCTGCCTAATCGACGCTCAGATTGTGCACAAAAATGGAAATTTTAGAAATTTCGGAAGAGGAGATACGATTATTCGACTCCTGTGCGGGTCAAGTCGCATAATCCTATCTCCTCTTCCCAAGTAGTCCATTTTTGTGCGCAATCATGCGGGATTTTTAAATTATTCCCACGAGTCTGCGAGATGTTTCGATGTTCTTGTATCTCCGTGAAGTTTCATTCGTGAAATCGTATTCTATAAGACCGGTCTCGTGGAATTCCAAATATTTGCTCGCGCGAAACGAAAAGTAGAAAGAAATCGGTAAAGAATAAACGTAAAAATGATGTCGATCTCGTATCGAGATCAATTTTGCCATATAAAAGAAAATTGTACGTGCTTTTAAATATATTAAACGATGCTACTTGTCGGTCCTTATAAAATATAGCAAATTATTTAATAATTATATTAGATACTATTTCAGTTCAACGATGAAACCTAAGAGAGGAGAATAGTATGGCCTGCATGACGCGAATAAAGTTGCCGGCGAGCAGTTCTCATTAAATTGCAGAAAATCCACACGAATCCTCGCAGAACATTCCACTTCGATTTCGTAATGCGCCGCGCGTAGTGAAGGCGCGATGGATCGAGACGTGGCCGGATTTACGTAATCGTTTTTCGCCATTGTCATCCGATCGGAGCAGCAGTTAATTAGTCCCGCAACAAGAAGTTAAATGGAAATCCTGCGCCGGCCACCGTTTGCTCTTGTCTCCGCGAAAAATGTTACAAATTAGATTCGTCCCTTCGTCTTAGTCGCTTCTCGCGAGACTTTCGAAAAGGGTACGCGTGACCCTTCCTTGGATTTTTATTATTTTATTATATTATGTTTATTGTATCACAATTAATACGATACATGATCGTCTGTTCTGATATATATAAATATAATATTATATATATATTATATTATATTATATTATATTATATTATATTATATTATATTATATTATATTATATTATATTATATTATATTATATTATATTATATTATATTATATTATATTATATTATATTATATTATATTATATTATATTATATTAATATTTTCACCGTATATTTTGTAAAGATAATTTTTTCTAAATATAATTTTGCTTCCCTTCGAATAAACAATGCGCACGATTTGCAAAATACTCGTTAACGAATAACTTCGTTCGCATAAATAGCAACAATAATACAGAACAGCTGCAAGATTATGCGAGACATGTAATTGATATAATTCATTGCCAGTGCATATATGTATATGCATACTGGTACATAGATGTCGAAATGTATTATATATGTGCGTTCTTTCATGGGTCGTTCAACACTTAACGGCCCACTCTCATACCTTATAAAGACCTCTTAATAAAGCGATGCCGACTCGTATTTCTTCTCGTTCCATCGGGATTGGAATTTATGGCCTATAAATTATATCATGCGGTACAAATATTTAAACAAACAAGTTTGCGATTTGTAAATAAACATATAGCGGTGCTTAGCGGCACCGAGAAATTGGATTCTTTATTTTAATGCAATTTCTAGATCGTGTCAAACGTCTGAACGCTTGTTTAAGCGTCTCAAATATATTTTCATCAAAATACTATTTTTACCAAGCAGAATACTTCGATACTCTTCTGAAAAATAAAGGATTTTGTGGTCCAAGATCAACCCTTTTAGAAATGGAGAAATGTACAACAACGGAGTTCTAAAAACTACAAGATCGCGGTACAAAAATTCATTCGAGCCGAATAATAATTTATTTTCTTCTGCTGAAATTGTTCCAAGTCCCATCGTCAAGAGTAGAAGCTTTTCTTAACGAAACGACAAAATTGTGTAGCTTAATTTTTGGTCAAAGAGGCCGAATAGCTCGGATATCGATCACGAGTTCGTTTACACAGTGTGTCCCAAAACTCGTAATCCGGAAATGGAAGGTTCCTGAGGTGATTCGAAGTAACTTTTTCCCCAGCGAAAATGCAACCCGCGGCTTCGTTTACGAGTTATCAACGAAAAACACTGACCAATCAGCGGCGAGCTCGGCTGACGCGAGGCGGCGCGTGGTCGAAGCCCAGTTGCGCTCATTGGCTCGGCCGCCTCGCGTCAGCCGAACTCGCCTCTGATTGGTCGCCATTTTTCGCGAATAACTCGCAAACGAAACCGCGGATTGCATTTTCGCTAAGGAAAAAGTTACTTCGAATCATCTCAGGAATCACCTATTTCCAGGCGTTTACATAATCATGGGACACCCTGTAAAGCTCATATCCGGCTCTCTTCGCCAACGAAAAGCAAAATAGATCCCTGCGAATCTGACAAAAGGTGTCAGCGATCGGTGCGCTGGCCGTTCGTTGCGCAGAAAAGCGCGAAGACCGGCGGTGCACCCATTTAGAAACTTCGAAGGGAGGCACAAAGGAAACTGGGCTATAATCACGTGCTCGCATTGAATAAGAAGCCTCAGATCAGACGGTACGTGCGAAAGATCTTTATCGCTCTCTCGAATCATTGCTATCCGAACGGATCCACGCGTGTAGACGTGTCGCGGCGGATAACCGCGCGTTCCTCCGCATCCCCCCGTGTTGCAAGCGTCGACGGTGTCCGCGGTGGCGCAATAATCTGCTCCGCGTAGCGATGGGATTCGGAGGGTTTCGAGATTCGAGCGGCACGAGGAACAGACAATCGAGCGGTTCTCCGACGTTTGCCAGAATGCGTCGCGTTCGAACGCTTCGAGTTGCTTAGTAACCTTAAATTATTAGAAAATTAACTTCGAATCGAATTAAATAGCCTTTTAACTATTTCGAAAGACCTCGGGAATATCTTGAATATTTCTAATAACAATCTATGGCGCCAATCTATAGCGCCAAATGTAACAGTATAAAATTGATCGAAAACGAAGCTGTCGACTTTCGAACGAATTTCTTTGTAAATTCCGATGAAATTTTATGCTTTTATATTTTTTAGACTCTGCGCGTTTTATGAGAAGAAAAGAACTATTCGGGAAATATTCGAGAAATTTGCGAACATCGTCGAACACCGTCGATCGACTGGAATTCGATGGAAATATTCGAGAAATTGAAAAACTCTGTTGCACAATGTTCAACTCGTTAAAACTATTTACTCAAGAAATCAATTTCTATGCGGCAACGGTGTCTTTTGCAATCGATGCGAACGATTCTTGTCTCGCAGAAAAAATCCGCGCTCCGGTACGACAAATTTTTCTCGGTCGTAATTGACAACGAACGCGTTCGCGAGATCGCGATCTTCGGTTGTTCGAAAATTCGCGGACAAGTTGCATTGAACTCTCGCTACGAAATCCACGCCGCTCGATGATAGGTACTTTCTCATCTGCCTACTCACAATTCGGTTAATCGCATTCACGCGAATCAAAGCACCGCCGTGCCGCGCCGCGCCGCGCCGGGGAAATGTTGGCCGGTGAACTCGTTTCGCAGTGTTCTTCAGGGACTGATTTGCGTTCCCGTTGCGTTCGCCGCGCAAACTGTGGCAGCGTGTTGCACACCGTTTGCGCAACCTCCCGTAAAGACGAGACGATTGATGAAACAACGTACGGGTGAACAGCGGCGGACCCTCATTGAAACCGTCTGGAGCCAACACACGCTCGGCTCAGAATCTTCCTGGTGCATCGAGCGAATATTCGGTTCGCCGATTATCGGACTAATTCTCTTTTTTCCGATCATTTATTCCGTCTTGAGAGACAATGATGACTATAATATATACATTAATTATTTAATAATATCTTTGTAATATATAAATCATATTTTATATATTATAAAGATATTATTAATTATTAATATATGGATGATAATTTATATATTATAAAGGTATTATTCATTTATTTATATATTATAGACATCATTTATGTATTATAAACATATTATAAACGTAGATTATAAACATTTGTAGAACCATGTTCCTTTTTTCGTCACTGAGGCTGACATAAAGAACTATAGATATCATTTACATATTATAAATATATTATAAACATTTGTAGAACCATGTTCCTTTTCTTGTCACCGAAGCTGACATAAAGAATTATTATTATTATTATTATTATTATTATTATATGGTTGCTAAGGCTGAGTAAAAACTGAGTAAAAACGTGAAAACCTTGAATGTAAAAAAGTATGAACTAAAATGAAACTTATTATTACATCGCAATTTATTTGACAGCAATCGTACCTACGTATTTTAATGGATTTATAAAAAAATGTAACGAAGAAGAACAAACGTCTATCTGGTTCCCGCATCTTGCAATTGACACGCCGATTAAGTGTACGCTCTAATAAGATAAATCGTAGTCCTTATTTCAATGAAATTGAATATTCGCTTGTCCTTATATTTCATAAAAATCCGCGGAGTGATTATAGCTACGCGATGCCACACGCGTAAACGTTCGCACGTGTATCTCTAAATTTAGCACTGTGTGCAGAGCGATAATACTTGAACGTATACATTTAGGTTCACGAAGTCGTTTAATCGTAACGCGAGGTCTTTCTCCGGGACGGAGAAAAATTGCGGCTCGCGAACTTAGTTACGTGCCGTAGGTATATAAATTGAAGCCGGTACATTTTTAGAGAACAAAGACCTCGCGCGTACTGTGCGACTGCCATTCGAAAATAAAAATCTATATAAAGAACAATTTCCTATTATGCCAGATGCTATAGACGCCGCCGCGATCCAGATCGTGCGCGCGGGCTTTTTTATCGGCGGGGCACGTACCAATGTCTCAGAAAACATTCGATCGCTCTCATTCCAAATTTATCTCCTCGCAATCCGTTCTAACTGCAATGACAGCCGTATCGTAAAGTTCCATAAATATCCGCGTGTCTATGGTCGTCCCCAAAGAGGAATTTAACGTATCGTATGTATGCATCGACGTGTGGGAATCGTTCTGAAACGTTGTCTCGCCGAAACGAGGCGACGAAGAACATTTTTCAGAGTTCTCGAGAAAAAAGCTCGAGTTTGTATTTTCAGTGGCGTCGGTAGAAAATATAAATTAAGAAATCGCTCTCGAGTTGCAACGTTGCAACATCTTCGTCGTAATAAACGTTCGTAATTTGCTTTAATATTTTTACACCGTGCCTGATTTACAGAATTATTATTTATAATATTCCTGGTGCATCGAGAGAACATTCAGCTCTGTCGGACAAATTTTCTTTGTTTAATCATTTATTCCATTTTGAGAGAGAATTATGATCTATATATCATAGACATATTATTAATTTATTTATTTATATACTAATAAATATACTATTTATTTATAATAATTTATATTCATACTATTGTTTATTTATTATTATCCGGCACGGTCGCATCGAACACAGTCGCCACGAAATTAATAACGATACTTAAATAACAGCATCTGTTAAATAATATTTAAATATAACCCAACCCTGTTTATACGTAATGTTAACAACGTAAGCTGTTTACAATAACCACAGAAACCGTTCGATAATGTTTAACAAGCCGCCGCAGCATGGCGCAGAGAAATTCCGTATAATTATTCGCGCGTTCGGCAGGCGTGACACTTTTACAAAAATTCGATAAGGATTACCGCGCGATGCCTCATTAAATACGGATTAAACAATGGCGGCCCATTCGAGCGTGTGACGCTTTCAATTTCGTTCATCTTGTTCGTACACGGTCAATTACCGAAAGGCATCCCCGAGGAAGATATTGACGAACTATCGCGACGAGGTCGCCGCGAAAAAGCAGATTGTTTGCGCTGCTAATAATAATTTATGCGCCGTTTCGTCGACGACGAAACTATATTAATCGAAAAAGAAGAGGAACGAACATATTGCGAAACGTTCTTCTTTCCAATGAAAATTAGATTTATTATTTAGATTTTATTATTTAGATTTTATCGATTAGATTTTATTAACTAGATTTTGTTATTTAGATTTTATCGATTAGATCTCATTAACTAGATTTTGTTATTTAGATTTTATCGATCAGATTTTATTATTTTTATTAGATCTATTTACGGCCAGCGCAGATTTTTCAAATGCAAGGAAACGTATAATAGCATTTTTGCTTCACTTTGTTTCTTCAGCGAGTGAAATCTCGAATTTTTCCTTCTTTTGCATCGCCTTCGCTTCGAATCTCGTCGACGTCGCCTCGCGTTTAGTAATCGTTGCTCGTCGTTATCTGTTCGCAGGCGACCGATTGGTGGCTAAAAGACATGTACCTGTCTGTCCCGTTGGCTTTGCCGATCAACAGCAATCCCGGGCTGGCAGCGAGACCGAAACGATTCTCCAGCCAGAAAGATGCCGCCGTGTTCCTCGCAAGATTTCTAACGGAGCTGCTCAATTATCAAGAACTATTGGACGAGTAAGCGTAATCTCCGCGAACGCAACGTCTCCTCGAACTCGAGCGACGCTCGACGCATAGTTTGTACGATATGATATACAGAGTGTCTAAAAAATGTCTCGCAATCCGAAAGTGGCGGGTTCCTCGGGTCATTCGAAGCAACTTTTTCCTTTAGAAAAATGTTCTCCGAGGCATCGTTAACGAGTTATCAACGAAAAACAGTGTCCAATGAGAGGCGAGCTCGGCTGGCGCGTGGCGACAAAGCCAATGAGCGGAAACGGGTTTCGCGCGCTGGTTGGCTGGGCCGCCTCGCGTCGGTCGTACTCGATTCTTATTGGTCACTGTTTTTCGTTGATAACTCGTTAACGGTGCCTTGGAGAACATTTTTGTAAAGGAAGAAGTTGCTTCGAACGATCCGAGGAACCCGCCATTTCCGGATTGCGAGACATTTTTGGGACAGCCTGTATAATACAATGGCGTAGCGCCAATCAACATCGTAGATTATACGAATTTCTCGCGCAGATTCGGCAAACGTTCGACCAGCGGTTCTCGTTCGAAAGAGAGCAAGAGGGTTCTCGACGAAACGTCCCAATGAATTTGCGTTAATCCCCGAGAAGCAGAAAGAGAATAAAAAAAGAAGGAAGCGTTCCTTCCTGCTTCCTTCCCGCGCCGGCACAGGATAAAGGCTTTCATCCTCTCAATGCAGGAGAGCATCCTTTACGTTTCTCTCGCAACGAGTCTCTTTATGCTCGCGTCTCGGGGATCTTAGATCCCGGATTTCCTCGCAGACGTGCTGCTCCCTTCGCTAAATTGATTTCGGTGCGGCTTCTTTTTGTCCGCCGACAAATCAGCTTCGAATGACAAAGCTCTCGGAGAAAGCTCGGGTTAGGCGCGCTCGGCTTCGTTCCTACGATTCGACACTTCCCTCCCCCCTTACCACCCCCGGACGATTAGATTAGTCGGCTCTTGTCTGCGACGGTGTAAAAATTGAAATTTCTGCTACCTTTTTCCCTTTCTATTTTTTCACTGCAAGTTCTCCCTAATCGACGCTCGGATCGTACACAAAAGTGGACAATTTTGGAAGAGATACGATTATTTTATAGTTTGTTATAATATTTAAACTTGTATTTAAATTAATAAACTATAATATTTAAATTTAGAATATTCACAGTTCACTGTTTATAGTTTACTATTACCTTATAGTTTCTATAGTAATTCCATTGTTATCTATCGTCGACAATTACAAAAAGGAACCGCGAGGCTTATCGGATCCCCTAATCGGATCTCCTCTTCCCAAATTGTCCACTTTTGTGCGCGATCCGAGCGCCAATTAGGGAAAATTCACTATAAAAAGCGCGCATCGCTTCCGCGTACGCGCGAGATTTTCGGAGATTTACATTATTATATTGCTTTAGAAGTTATTCAATGCAGAAACAACCCGATCCAATTTCAAGTTCGAATATTTATGCGATCGTAAAGTTATTACAATAAGAGCATTATTGAATGCAAAAACAACCCGACCCAGTCTCAAGCTCGAATATTTATGCGATCGCAAAGTTATTATAATAAGAGCGTTATTGAATGCAGAAACAGCCCGATCCAGTTTCAAGTTCGAATATTTATGCGATCGTAAAGTTATTATAATAAAGCGTTATTCAATGCAGAAACAACCCGATCCAGTTTCAAGTTCGAATATTTATGCGATCGTAAAGTTATTATAACAAGAGCGTTATCGAATGCAGAAACAACTAGATACAGCTTCAAGCTTAAATATTTATGCGACCATGAACGGATCGTGAAGTTATTATAATAAGAGCGTCCGATTGCGTTGCGTTGCGTTACGTTGCGTTGCGTTCCTGTTTCAGAAACGGTTTAGAACCCGACAAAGTGAAGTCGAAAGATGGAAAGGGGATGCAACCACTATGTATGGCTCAACACTATCAAATATTCCGCACTTATCGACGACCGGGGATCAACAGCGACGAACAAGTTGTGCTCGACAGGGCTACGTCCGGTAATAACATAATCATCGCGCATCATAATCAGGTATGTTCCGTCCTTTAAATTAGAGCCATTAGAGCATCGATTATTCGAATGTATTTAGCATTCGCTTCGAAGATATTTTATGTTTTCATTTTTTCCTATCGTTGTCTGTGCATACGAATACACGTTCGATCAGCTGTTAGCTGTGGCGCCTCGTTTTCAGGCGGCTACGAGTGTACAGTAATGTCTCCCTAACCGACGCACAACAGATTCTGCACAAAAATGAACAATTTTGGGTAGAGGAGATGCGATTGTTCGAGTCTTGCGGTTCGTTTTATAGTTGTTGATAGTTCAATAATTATAAAAACGAGTCAAAAGGCTCGAATAATCATATCTGCTCTCTCCGAATTGACAATTTTCGTGGACAATCTAAGCGTCAATTAGGGAACGAACGCGGAGTAAGCGTCGCTGTTAAAATATTGAATTGAAAAGGCGGTTTTTAAGGGTGGTTTTTAACAATTTCATTGCCGATATTTACTTAGTCACTCAATATTAATATATATATATATATTAATATTATATATAAATATTATTAATTAATATTAATATATTATCGATATATATTAATATTATAATTATAATAATATAATATATATAATATATAATAAAATTTATATATATATATATATATACTGCACGCGTAATAAACGAAAAAAAACGCAGGAAAAATCGAACACCTATAAAAGTTGATAATTCGTCCTGTGACACAAAATTCTGCCACCGAACAAAACGCTGCGCCTGCAAAAAGTATTTTTGCCGGAGTAGGTACGTCTTCCTGCGACTGTCAGACGTAGAAGAAATAAAACGGAGAGCCTGTCCAACGTTCCGTTGAATTTTTAAAGCTTCGGCTCCGACACAGAGAGTTTTATTCACTTTTTACGGTCGCACGTGTAAGAAGCGGTAAACGTTTGATAGTTTTACAGCGTGCCAGTCAGAGCTCCCGATCGAGGACGCATCACGGAATCGGAATTGGTCCAGCAAATTCTGAGCATCATGGAAACCAAAGCCGACCCGAGGACTCCGCCTTTCGGTATACTTACGACCGCGAAGAGACCGGCTTGGGCAAAGGCCAGGGAGGAATTGCTTAAGCGTGAGTGCACGATCCTTTCAAGAACAAAAATACTTCCGCAATTTTCGAATTAAATCAGTTTCTCGTTCGACTCCTCTCCGACCACCGTAATTATGAACTCGGTTATTTCGAGCAGGTTTCATAATTAACCCCTAAATTTAACCCCGCAAAATTTAGATAAAATTCGACGATTTATATTTCCTTTTTCTTTTATCACGTTTATCAATTAACGGTGCAAGATTCGGAGAGAAGCGTTCTATAGTTCACACGTGAAATCGTAGCAAATTCTAAATACAATAACGTCTTCTCTAATTGACGCTCAGATTATCCAGGTAGACAATCCAAACAAAAGTGGACAATTTTTGCTCGAAGGCTCGAATAATCGTATCTTTTCTTCCGAAATTGTCCATTTTTATGCGCAATCTGAGCGTCAGTTAGAGAGACATTACTGTAGAATTTATAAATCCATTAATTTAGAAATTCTAAAAATAACCTTGATATGACCCTCGCATAACCATTGCTTCTATAATTGTTTATGATACACGCGTTTCATTCGTGGAAGTCCGTAGAAATTGTTCGTAAAATTCTCATTTTGCATAAGCAAGGTTGATACGAGCGATCGTCGATTTATTATTTGTCTCGCGCGAAGGAGAGAACGCAAGTTATACATTTTAACAGACAGCTATAGTAATCTCGTTGGAAGTTTTCCTGTTCCCCTTGTCAAGGTTCGAACACGCCGCCCATAATTAACCGGCCGTTCTATGTTCACCAGTATTCGCAATATTCCCATTAGCTCCCTAACGCGACCTTACTCAACGAGATCCTGTGACCTACGTCTGCAAATCGAATGAACCATCCTATAACGAGCTAACGATCGCGAAGGAACGAGTTGCCTCGTTTATCCGGCGACCCGACAATTATTGCATCACGACGTAAATAACTTTCTTATTTGAAAATTGATTTCGGTCTGAAACAATGATTAATAGGCAATTAAAAAGCTTGTCGCTCGTCCGCGAGTTTCCCCTAGCTCTTGTCTTGTACACGATCCGGATAACATTTTATTTAGTTTATATATATTTTTCATATTTTAGTTCGCTGTTCGATCTTTCAATGGGAACGCTTTTATTTAATTAAATAAAGTATCAAATTTGTTCTCTCTTTACGGGATGTATGTGTCAACCGACGCGAAATTCAACTAAAATTCATTATCGTATGCCTTCACGATTAAATTATATCGGGTGGCAAATAAAGAACTATTTGCTAGATCGATTTTTCTGTTCAACCTATTCATCAAAATCCAACAAACCATAAATTAAACTTAACTCGCGGAAATGCTTTCGTTTTCAAACGCTTTCGACGTTTCTCTGTCCCTCTCGATGCCATTTTGTTAATCGAGAACGCGACAAGCGGTCCGCAATTTTTATCCAATGGCGCACGATTTTTAACTTAACCGTTTAAGAAGCAAGCGTAATTTACAGACGAACGAAATCGACACAATCTGGATTTATTGGAGTGTTGCCTCTGCGTGGTTTGCATCGACGACGATATTCTGCCCGCCACGTTCAACAACCCGTTGAAGAGAGAAGATCGGTGGATCGGGGATAGAGATTATGCGAACGTGCTCCATCATGCTCTCCACGGAGGCGGCTCTAGACATCTGGGCGCGAATCGCTGGTTCGATAAAACTTTTCACGTTATACTCGGCAAGGTAAGCGTACGCTTCTGTGTACAGTAATTTCTCCCGGAAATGGTCGGAGATCGGAATCGAAAAACGGAAAATCCAAGAGTACTAAGCCGCGATTCCTCGGGCCAGTAAGTTCTTCCCAAATCTATCGTCTTGCGAAGCTTCCTTTTAAATTTATCGATTGCCTATCAATTGCCAAAATGTTGATCGGTCGGAGATCGGAATCGAAAAACGGAAAATCCAAGAGTACTAAGTCGCGATTCCTCAGGCCAGTAAAATTTCTTCCCAAATCTATCGTCTTGCGAAACTTCTTCTCAAATTTATCGATTGCCTATCAATTGCCAAAATGTTATCGGTCGAAGATCGGAATCGAAAAACGGAAATTCCGAGAGTACTAAGTCGCGATTCCTCGGGCCAGTAAGTTCTTTCCAAATCTATCGTCTTGCGAAACTTCTTTTCAAATTTATCGACTGCCTATCAATTGCCAAAATGTTGATCTCTAAATTTATCAGTTGTTCCATTAAATTTCGTGAATAAACGTCAATATCGTTGACCAAATTGACCGACATTTTCGTGTTCAATTTTCTCATTTGTCCGCGACGGTTCGACGTCGCCTCCGAAGGGTTAACGCGCGGAAGCCCCGGCTTTTGAAAACCGATCGCAGAATTTCCCCGTACAATTTACCGTCGTTTTATCGAAGGACGGGATGTGGGGACTGACATACGAGCACTCGTCCGGCGAAGCGCCGGCAGTTTTCAAGGCGTTCGAAGATCTGACAGAGAAAGTGGACTCGATGCCTCCGCCGGACGGTAACTTCGTGCCGTCTCATCTGGCCGCGCCCGAAAAACTCGAATGGCACTTGTCCGAGCAAACTCTTAATCACATCAGAGACGCTATAACCTCATTCGACTCGTAAGTACTATCGATCATCGGCTGTTGTATGTTTCTGTCCGCGCGATATGTTTCGATGTTAATGAAAACGTGGGTGAAATGAAGATTTATTCTGCCTCGCGTTCGCCGACAGTTTTCAACAACGAGTAGGAATCGTCGCTAACGTATTCTTTTCTTTCTTATAAATCGTACAGTTTGGTGGAAGACTTGGATCTGTGCGTTTTGTGGTTCGAAGACTACTCGAAGGACTTCGTAAAGGCCTGCAGAATCAGCCCGGACGTTTACGTACAGTTAGCGCTGCAACTCACGTATTTCAAGTAAGAATTCTCGGTTAACGTTTTTTTTAGAACTATAGTGGAGAAATGTAAAATCGTTCTGTGAAATTAGGACGCGCATCGCGTATATTGAGATTCAGTTATTTCTTGGTCGTCATTTCTGACCCTGGACAAATGCGGTCAACGACAAGTTTATGTCATTTACAGTGTACAGAATGTCCCATAATTATGGTAACAAGCGTAAAATGCAATCCGCGGCTTTGTTTACGAATTATTAACGAAAAACGGTGACCAATGAGAAGCAAAATGGCGCGAGGCGTCCCATAATTATGAGACACCCTGTATGTATATTGTTATAAAACTGCGATTCGCTCTCGTCTCTGAGCAAGCAGTATTTACTAACTATTAATAATTAGAACTAACTTAACTAAACAATTGAAGCCAACTAGATAATTAAAAATAACTAAATAAATAAAACCAACTGAACGATTAAAACTAACTAAATAATCAAAGTTATCGGTTATTCCGAATAGCATTGGCCTAACATGGTCTGGTTCTAGTTTGCCTAATCGCTAACCTGGTTCGTTTTGCGCAGAGTACATGGAAAATTGGTAGCAACGTACGAGAGCGCAGGTATCAGAAGATATGCATTGGGAAGAGTGGACTGCATCAGGGCGGCCAGCCCGGAAGCCCTGGCATGGGCGAAGGCAATGTGCCAAGGGGATCCAGAAACTCAAGCGGCAAATGAACAGAACAACATCCCCGACAAAGGCACCAAAAGAGTTCAGTTCACCATTTACAGTGTAACTGCAACTTGGCTGTATTTCGTAGAAATCGTTTCTAGTTAGAGTTCGCATAATCGATAAACACGTCCCATTTACAAAAAGTACACGGAACAAAACGTATGTGTGACACCTGAAATTCGAATCACGGAGAAACCATTTCGTTTTTAGTTTCACGATTATTACCAAATAGTCGAATAATTTTTGTACATAGTTCCGAAAATCCTCCACTTTTTGCGCAAAATCGGAGCGCGAATTAGGGAGAAATTGGGATTCTAAATAGTACAGCAATTTCTCCCTAATTCGCGCTCAGACTGCGCGCACAAAAATGGACAAATTGGACAGAAAGGATACGATTATTCTCGAGCCTTGCGTCTCGTTTTTAATTATTATCAATAACCGGTAACTATGTAAACCAAATAGTTCCGAAATCCTCCATTTTTGCGCGAAATCTGAGCGCGAATTAGGGAGAAATTGGGATTCTAAATAGTACAGCAATTTCTCCCTAATTCGCGCTCAGATTGCGCGCAGAAAAATGGACAATTTGGATAGAAAGGATACGATTATTCTCGAGCCTCGCGTCTCGTTTCTGATTATTATTAATAACCGGTAACTATGTAAACCAAATAGTTCCGAAATCCTCCAATTTTGCGCGAAATCGGAGCGCGAATTAGGGAGAATTTACCGTAATCCTTCCCGAAAGGAGTGCGTACACGGAGAAAGAACGGAAACGGAATGATGAACGAAAGCGAAAACTCTCTCGAAAAAAAGGCAATCAATTACAGACAGGCCATGTACGGTTCTCCCTGTTCGAGTGTTTGCGCGATACTCTCGAGTCGCCTCGGGCAACCTTCGGTGGGGCTTTTCCGTTTGCTTTCTTTCCGTGGGCCACCCTCGTTTGGAGAGCACCGCAACGAGCACGGCTGTTGTTTCTCGTTTATCACGATGTTATTTCAGTCGGTTCCGTTCTCCGCAATTACGTCGATGTTCATCGAAAATGCACGATAATGAAATCGACTCCCTCCGCGCCCGTAGTTCTCTACCCTAACGAGCCTGCACGCCGTTTCCCATGGCTGGATCGCGCGATCGTTCCTACAGAAAACTTGTGGAACACGTTACAATTAATTACCGCGGAAACCGTGGTAATTTCGCCGTGATACGCGAAATAGTCGGAGACGAATGACGGAATTTGAAGCGACTTCGAGAAACTGCTAACAAAATTTTAACGTTGTGGATAATATTTGTTTGATTCGTTCCAATTGTTTCGCAATGAAATTATAGTAAATCGAGAAGAATTATAATAGAACAGACGCGCGCGGAAATGGAGACAAAGTTTAACGAACTTTGCAATATTGAAAATTCAAGAAAAAGGCAAGTGAACACGGAACATTGATTTCGCGAGATTTGGACCGACACGGATTTAAAAATCTACCATTTTATTATTACTCACGCTGACATAGCTATTCCAATATAATTCTGTTAATCCAGAATTTGTAGAAATTATAAAGAGATTAAATACAAAATATCTTGACAAATAACAAGCATCGACGAAAACGAGAAAATAAAGATTGTTGGTTTACGTTCGCTCTATGTCCGTTATAAAAAAGTTTTCTCAAGATCGATGACCCAACGTCTGCAACAACCCCCCTTCATTGGTTACATGTTCGTAAAAATGGCGGCTCGAGGTGTTCGCGTAACAACATCGTATTTTCCACGCTCGCGATCCGTGCAACAGAGAACGATCCCGATTCGCGTATCATTTGCATCTTTCTGCCCGTATTACGAAATTCATGGTCATTACACGTGTATACGGTAACGGTCCGTTCGAATCGCGATTGAAACGATTCCGTTTCGCTCGTTTTGCAGCAGGAGAGATTGAAGGAGTTGTTCGATCTGGCGGTGCAGAGGCAGACCAAAGAAATGAACGACAACATAAACGGACAAGGAATTGACAACCATTTAATGGGGCTGCATTACGCCGCGAAAGAAGCCGGAGAACCGGTCCCCGGCATCTTCACCGACGAGGCTTATGGAATCGTCAATCATTTCGCCCTTTCAACGTCGCAGGTCCGTATATATAATCGTGATTAATAACAAATCAACGCTCGAAAGTTTTATGCGGCCTTCGCCATTATGGAAACACGGGAAACACTATGTTCAAAGTAACTTTTACATTTTTACAGATATTTATAAACGGAAACCAAAAAGAAAGAAGAAATATATTTCTATATTTCTATTTTCTGTTAGTTTACTTATTCTTCAGATATTTTAATTTCTTTAAAAAATGCATAGTAAATTCTCGTCGACTGTCTCTTGGTTTATTGGGCAATTCGGGGGACAATTCAGGGGACAACTCGGGGGAAAATTCGGGGAACAATTCGGGGGATTTCTTGGACAATTTGAGGTGAGGAGACACGAGCCTGGCGACTCGTTTTTACTTATCATATTTATTCATTTTAGTCGTCGACTTTTATACAACTATAAAAACGAGCCACGAGGCTCGAACAATGGTGTCTCCTCTCCCCAAATTGTCCATTTTTGTCGCAAGCCAAGGGACAATTGGATAGAATTTACCGCAGAATTGACTAGAAACCTTTTTCTTGATTTCACTGTACGAAATAACTGTGTATCGACTCGCGTGTCCCTGTTTCCAGGTGACCACGAAGAACGACGCGATCATAGGATACGGGCCAGTGGTTCCGGACGGCTACGGTTGCGCTTACAACATGAGAAAGAACGGGTTCATATTCGCGGTGACCGCTTTCCACAGCGACGGTAGGACGAACGCGACGAAATTCGCGCAAACGCTCGAGCAAAATTTGCGGGACATAGCAAGGATGTTGAAGCACGCGTTACACCAGTGATAAGACAAAATCGCGAACGCCTCGCCCCAACGAAACTAACGGAAATACTCTCAGAGATATGCGATGATGCACAATGATTTCGAGACGGCGATCGTATTAACGACAAGACAACGCATTTGTTCGAACGTATCGACGAAAGTACGTGAATTAGGTTGAAACGCGCACGTGAAATTTCCGTTTCAGTCGTCCGAACTTTATTTTTAAACGAATTATACGATATACGTTTATAACGCTGTTGATCAAATTTTAATCGAATTGACAGTTAACAAGTACACATATATATATATATTACGATGTTATAGAATTCGAACGGGCGATTTACGATTAAAGATTATATTTCTCGTTGCAATCGATAACTCGATCAGTTGTATTAGAACGATCATCTGTATTCTATATCGTTCGCATCGTTGAGAACGCTTTCCATTTAATTGAATCGGAAGAACTCGTCCCGATGCGTATCATCTGTCATGATCTCCTGCATTAGTTTTTTTGAAAATGATCGCAACGAACGCGCGACGATCGCAATGATCGCGAGTGGAGTAATATTTGGAGTGCGCAGCAAATTCTCTCCGATTGTCCCTCGGCCGGTCAACGAAAACGGACAATTTGGGGAGAGGAGACACGATTATTCGAGCCTCGCGTCTCCTTTTTATAATTGTTGACAATCGGTAACTATAAAAACGAGTCGCAAGGCTCGAATTCGCAAGGCTCCTCTTCCGAAATTGTCCATTTTTGTGCACAATTCGAGCGTCAATTAGAGAGAATTTATTGTTATTGTCTGTTGCATTAGTGTTAACTTGTTCATTCCGAGGAAAGTAGTCATAGAAAAGTCATCTAGCTTAAAGCGCTTTTTACGTGTTAAACAAATCATTTTATCGATTCTAGAAGATGGCCATGAGTGGGGCGCGTGTGTTAGGAAGCTTTTAATTAAGTATATTAGTCACCGACGGTGATTATAGCGCTGTAATACATATGATACAAACTATTCGAGAAATGGCAAACTAAGGATAGTCATCGTAGACTCCCGTATAGTCTATACAAGTTTTGTTAATCTTTGCAAGATTATATGCATTTCGTGTTGTATGTTATATACATATATGATATATATATATATATAAATTTATATATAATAATAAGGTTTCTATAGCGACACCTTATCGACTAACGACGCCGTACGGCGTCAAACTCGGTACTGTCTTCTATTACGGATAACGACCCCGCGCGAGAAATCAATGTTGCTGCTAATTTACCGATGCTAATTTACCTGCTGATTCGAGTACACGGTACACGTATTTCCGTTCCTGATAAAAACGACTAATAAAAAAGATTATTCGGTTCGAGGGGAATACACTTTCTGAAAAGGCCGCCGTATTCTTTCGAAACGTAAATTGAAAAGAACCCTTTCTCGTACAGTATTGCAACTGAAAGAAATAAATTTTAAGCATGTACGATTCGTTGAGCTTCGAACGACCTTCCTGTAAAAAAGAACGCTTCTGTACACGGGGAAAGGAACCTTAGAGAGTGTATATTTTTTAATTAAAATACGAACACATTCGTTTCAGAATATATTAAACGTGATTCTTGTTAACTTTCGCACATGTTCTGATCCAATGAATAAATCTTTTGATATACAGTTATCTTCCTTTCATATATTATTATTACTATATTATAATATAATAATAATATTATATAATAATATTATTAATATGTTATACAATAATAATATAATACAACGAGTTTCTTGTTCTGGAAGTGCATTTAAAGATTAACATACCATGCTCGGTTGTAGCTTTCTTATACCTCGTGATAAAGATACGTCAACGAAAGCATATGGACTCGTTTAAACAAAACATTGATAACGTAATTCAACGATCAGCATTATTTTCGTTCGTTTAAATAGGACACTTTCTCTTTCGACTTTTATACGTATCGTTAATAGAAACGAAGACATTCGAAGTACACAGTAAACTCTCTCTAATTTTCCTTCAGCTTATAAATAAATAATAGACAATTTCAAAAGAGGGAGGAGCTACGATTAGTCGAGCCTTGCAACTCGTTTTTATAATTATCGACAATCGAAAACTATAAAAACGAGCCGCTCGAATAATCGTATCTCCTCTTCCCGAATTGTCCACTTTTGTTTACAAGCTGCAGAAAAATTGGAGAGAATTTACTGTACTCTCGACGTTAGAGGGAAAATGTTCTGCATGCGTATGTATCTTTGCTTCTCGCGTTATGCCGAGGTAATTCGGCGCAATCGTTTCCTCGATAAGGTGTTAATCGTAAGGTGAAAAACGAGTGGGTCGCGCGCGTCTCGATTATTCGAGAAGATGCTTCGAGATAGCGAAGAATGTTTCTCGTACGCAATAATCTAATAAATTTAATCCTGGTAGAGATAGAAATTTAAGAAAAATCGTTACATCGTAGACACATATATAGTTATACATAATAGTTACGTCGTTGCTTGTAATTCGAGCTCGCACATTTTATCGGGCATCGCTGGTTGATTGTCCTGTCCTCTCTCCCTTTTCCTACGAACAAAACTGTCGCGCCTATCTCGACCAGTTCTGGAAGAGGTGTCTGTCTCTCAGGCAAATCTGTTTTCGCCCTAAGACTTTTTACGTGTCGCCGTTAAATACGCTTCGCTTTCGTCGAAAGCGGTTGAAGCTCTTTCATAACCGAAATCACCCCTTTTCCTCGTCTTTTCGAATTTTATTTAGGCATTGTAATACGACCTTCGCGAGTGGATCGTGATTTTCATCATTTTCAAGGAGGTCCTTTATAGTTATTGTTCGCGGAGAAATTGTGTCCACGCGTTCTAAAACACGTGCACTAATTGTACAAACAAGTCGTGCCACCCCGAACGAAATTGTTTATTAGATTAAACAAATTTATTTTCGCGAAACTGTTTATCAGCGCGCGAAACGTTTCAGAAATTGGAAAAAGATTATTAATTATTCTATATAATATTCTATATTCTATATAATAATATTATTATTATTATTATTATTCTAATAATTTTCAAGAAAATTATTCTAAATATTTCGAGCAACGATCGAACGTTTCGATCGGATCTTTTCGTCGAGTTCGTCTATTTTAAAAATGGCGAAAAATCATTTTTGCAAGAATAACGTCTCGTGAACGAATTTCACAAGCGTCTCGACGCAAAGAAAATACATAATTTCATCCCCTACGGTCCGCGTTTGTTCTCGGACAGTTCGACGCCATATGAAACGATTTTTCTCAAACTCTCGTTATAGTTCCGTCGATAAGCGCGCGTATCTACGTCGCGATCGTCGACGATTTCTCGAAAGATCTGCTCGTCGATGCCTCAATTAATTGCCACAAAATAGTCGTCGCGTCCTCAAAGAACCGCGTAACACAATGATCTTCGACGAACTTAGTCGCTGTCTCCTCATAATGGACGCCTGTAATCTCCGTTACACTTTCTTAAGAACGGGCATACGAGTAATAAAGCGGCCGAGTTCGACTAACAGCGACGAAATTGTTTAAGTCGCAGCGTGTACTAGGCAATATAGATCGATCGGTCCATTATAAAAAAAAAACCCTAGTCAAAGTCTTCGTCAGCATTTAATGTCCGAGCGCTGGAAGTTCCTTTCCTCTGAAAGCGAACGATCTTACTTCCGCATTGTTTCGTTATCGTTGCCGCGTGATAAACGTGAATATTTTACGCCAGTTCGTTACTACATAAGACACGGTTGAACTATCGATGCTTTGACAATTATTTGTTCTCGTTGTTGTTTGACACGATATTGAATATTAAGAGAGCAACTCGAGCCAAGGGAAAACATTTTAGTGGAACATTATGTTGACTAAGGTTTCAATTCAGACGAAACAGGATGTCCAGAATTATGGTATCTCCGGGAAATTAGGGATTCTTGAGATCATTTCAAGTAACTTTTTCTTCAGCGAAAATGCGATCCGCTGCTTCGTTTGCGAGTTATCAACGAAAAACACTGGCCAATGAGAGGCGAGCTCGACTAGCGCGAGGCGGAGCGCGGTCGAAGTCCAGTTCGACTCATTGGCTCGGCTGCCTCGCGCCAGCCGAGCTCGCCTCTGATTGGTCACCGTTTTTCGTTGATAATTCGCAAACGAAGCCGCGGATCGCATTTTCG
The DNA here is from genome assembly GCF_051020955.1 of Megalopta genalis. Taxonomy (NCBI): domain Eukaryota; kingdom Metazoa; phylum Arthropoda; class Insecta; order Hymenoptera; family Halictidae; genus Megalopta; species Megalopta genalis. The sequence continues at coordinate 26,290,405 of NC_135014.1, read as the reverse complement.
CTGAGGAAAAAGTTACTTGAAATCATCTCAGGGACCCCTCGTTTCCCGGAGATACTATAATTTTAGGACACCATGTTCAACTTCCGTGTCCTTCGGACGTACCGAGTATGTTCAAATGTTTCGCCTAACTCCTAGGTCTGGATTAGGTCTGAACCATGCTAGGATAAGCCTAAAAGTATCGTAGCGTTTGGACGTGTTTGGCACATCTAATCGAATACGTAAGCGAAAATATAATCGGAGATTAAATTAGAATTTATATTTGCGTTTTTCGGTGTAGGCTTCGGTTGGATTCGTGCCTGGTCGGAATTACGCGAATTACATCTAAGATGGACCTAAAAAACATTATGTATTGGGTATGCGTGCATACTTAAATCAGACCTAACTTTTATATCACTCGGTTTAAGATAGATTTCGAACTTGGTGTTTTTAGAAACCAACAACGTTCTATGATCTTTGTCAGTCTCGCCTTTCTATGCAAACGTGTGATCCAAAGGTTTATCGTATTTAGAGATAATTCGAGAGTTGCAACGACTCGACGTTCGGCTATACGTTGCAAAAGGTTCGGAATAATTTGCAACGAGCTGTTGAATTGATGATGTTCGTTCGTAGACTTTAAATTAGATTTTTCTTTTTATTGCCAAATAAGTGTGAACGATCTCGTCGGCCCTAGGACGCGCAAGGTTTCAGGAGCTCGAAAGAGGGTCGTATCGCGTCCACATAAAACAATACTAAACATTGAAATTTTATATTCGATGTGCATATATTTATTTTATAATCTAATGCATCGTTCGCGGCCATTAAATGTCTCTGATGGGCGAGCAATAAAAGAAAAGATCGATTTTCTAACAAATGATAAAAATCATCGTTTTCGAATAAAGAAAATCATTGTCGAGATAATAGCGGCGTAAGTCACATTTTTCCTCATTACGAGAAACAAGGACTGTCATTGTTTACCAACACGCGTTTATCGTACACCGACCAAATTTATCCTTAAGATAATTTAATGTTAAGTGAATTTATAGCAATTTTGTAATTTATTTAACCTGTTTTTCGTAACATTTTGACATGTATATAGCGTTATTTATTCATTTATATATATATATACATTTTATAGAGTTATCGCTAGATTGCGAATTTTTAATGAAAAATAAGAATTATCAATAAGAATTATCAAACATAAGTCGGACGAAAATATCATTCCGTTTTTAATAGCTTTAATAAGTTGTACATAGCGTTAAAAATATTCTCGAATTCTTTCGACGTCTTTACAGTGCTGTTCTTGACCTAGCAATTAATACTCTTTTTTTCTCGGCCACCAGAGACCCGATAAAACAGGACCATTAACTTTCCATGCAAATTAATATTTCGAATTTTACGACCTCTCGACCCTCCCTTAAGCGGACTGGGGTTAGTTATACCGTACGAGATACCGTAGGAGTCCGGCATGTTTCTGACATGTGTTGTTCGTTTGGGTTTATAAGGACTTGGAGAGAATGCGTCGTCGGTAGGCCAGGATAACTTAATTGCTTAAAGCAGTCGCTCGGCACAAGCGAAAGATCCGGGTTCGAATCCCGATCCCGATCTATTCGCGATCGATCGACTCATTTTCTCCCACGATATATACATATATGTATGTTGCATTGTTTCTGTATATATACCACGAAGCTCTTTTCGCCATTTCAGTGCACCTTACGCGAATATGTCTTTTCAGGCAATGTATATGTACAAACGCGTCTATCGATTAACTAATTTATTATAGTCTCTCGTAACGTATAATTATTATACAGATTTCGCGAGTGATACGCGGCTCGCAACGAGCTCGTTTAGCTGTAAAACTTATAGGTTCCTGGTTATAAATTTTCGGGATTCGTTGTCGTGTTCAAAGTCGTTGTTAATTTTGAAGGTTCTCTCGGTCGACGAGTGAGCCGGATATTCCTCGCACAATTATCTCTCCAAATAGAGCAACGATGAGACGGAATACTACGTGCATTAGAGGCTGATAAACAGTAATGAACCTCGTTAGATAGAGAAGAGATTTCTAGCGCACGGACCTCTCGTCTGTCGCAAACACATTTAAATGTGGCCAATCGTTCGTGTGTTGGCGCCCGCACAGTAAACTCTTGTCCAATTCTTAGATAGGTCAGCGGTTCGCCTTTCTCGATAGACCGGCGAACGTTCGACGAATAGCTCTATCTGTCTATCACTTTAATCTTCTACGTCTACTAATTAACTACTACTACTACTACTACTACTACTACTACTACTGTAACTAAAGCTACTTCGCTAAGTACCGAATTCTGTCGATGTTCAAAACGGTTCGTCTTTCCCTCGACAAATTTATATTAACAGATTGTCAATCGGCGCTCTAACGGACAAAATATGGGGTAGGCCTCTAACAGCTTATGGCAACTCTGTCCTCGTCCTATCGCGATTCTCACGGCTATTAGAACGAAGTCCTAACTATTGTGAAATTATGCCGGTGTTGTCATTGTCCGTAATGACATTTTTCTGTAAATCGTGAAGATCCGCGACGCTAACGATTCGATTTCATTTAATATTCGATAATTATATATTATATATAATCATCGAATATATATTATATTTATTTATTTATTTATTTATTATATTATTATATATAATTATCGAATATAAAATAATATATACTATATTATATATTATATTATATTATATATATTATTAATATTAATATATATCATTAATATTATATATTATATTATACTATAATAATATACTATATTTAATATTCGATAATATATAATGTCCCCTCCGTAACGTTGCGCTTATGGCAACTTAGCGTCGCGTGTGCTAGACACGGCGAAGGGTCGCTAGGGTTGCGAGGAAATTGTGCCCCTGTAAACTCGTGCATCGCCGAACTAAGTTTCGTCTGTTAGCGTGTTCCAAACTGTTCCGATACTCGGAGAAAACTTGCTTGAAAATATTATTACACGTATATGTATAATTTTGTCGTAGAGAAAAGTTAGCGGATCTGCCCGTATACCTTGTCTGCATCCGTAATCTCTAACCGATTATTAGAGGACGTTACTTATATATGTACAATGTAAAATGCGTTTGTTAAATATTATTCATATTTTACGACGTTGTTCGTTAGAATTTGTTGTATACTACTTCCGCCTGTACAGATATCCGTAGCGTAAATGTCATCGATAATTATCGACGTGTGTTCCGATAATTTACGAGAACGTAAAAGAATTTCGTCTATATCACCGTTACGCGAATAAGTTTATCGAGCGTTCAATCGAACAGACAAATTTTATATATTCAGAGTCTAAGAGAAGCTGCTTTTATCTAGCCGTAGAACGAATCTCTTTCAACCAACGCAGGGAATTGCGGTGTTTTTCCTCGTACTGTTATCTGAATACACACAGTTATATGTATGTATGCGAGTATACATATAGCTACAAACATTCACACACATGTACGCACATATCAAGTAGCGTCTACGTATGTAAGAATATTTGTATGTACGATATATATACGAAAGTGTTCTCTATATATATATATATTGATAATCGTAAGCTGCAAATACCTATTACTTTTTAAGATAAAATAGTCGTACTTGTATACACGTCGCGGAATTACCGCGATTGCACCTCTGCGGCCAAGAATATCACGCATATCAGGCGAAAGCCATCATAGCGATGATTTTATCGAATAGGACGTGTCCAAAGTATGATAGAATTGCTTATAAAGTAAAGGTGACTGAACTAAAGTGTAGTCTGTATTCGGAAGTTCAGCTGAACTTTATTTCAAACATTATTATTGAACGAAGACTACTGTTGTTACAATGAAATTATACGCTACTACCTATGTCGGACAACAATTATAGATGATCTCGGAATCGCAACAAAACGGATCGATCACAGAATATACATGCATAGTCGTCTTCGTAATCAATATGTCTAACGGTTATTCAAAACTCGTAAGCACATATCGCTTTCCGTTCACACGGAAAGTATACACGGCATACCTCCGTAATTAAACAATTGAAAGTATGTTGTATCATGTGTATGTTTCTTTGTGCAAAAATAAACACTATTGTGACACCACGTTCCGCTTCGATTTTATCCTATTTACAATGTAACGTTTGCTTTACAGTTTCGGTGCGTTATTCGACTAAGAAGAAGCAACGATACAATTTAAATTTTTCAAAAATATACAATTCTTGATATGTTTGCGAATGTTTTGTGAAACAATTTTGTTCCGCACTTCGGAATGTTCCTGAAAACATGTCTCTCCTTGTCTTAATACTGAATAACCAAATTTTGTACTTTATAGTTAATAAATTTTTGTTTAATAAAACACGGGCCTACTTTACATGCGACGATTTCATTAGGAACTCTAAAATTATCGAGATAAACTTTTGGGAAAGATTTCTCAAATAAGTAAAAAAAATTTGGTGGGTGAAAAGTACTTTTCATGTTAAACTAATCAACAATATATTTAACCTGATGCAGGTGATAACGATGATACAAGATTCTCCGTTCTTTCAAACCGAAAGACTCTACAATTAAAATGACATTTTATATTTGCTGACGCGGTACCGTTAAATCAGCATTTACATCTTCGTATGCTCGAGCAAACGGTAGTGCGAGCAAGGCATTTGCGGTTAATCTTTTCTTTGGATCGTGTTGTAAACATTTGTTTACTAAATCAACTCCTTCGACGGACAGATTTTTTGGTAATGCTGGCGTCTCGCCCATTCCCACCTGTAAAATTATACGCGATAAATAAAATTATCGCATACATATGTACACAGTATTTCTATTATATATTATACTATACATCGTATTATATACTTACCTTAAACATTATTTGATAATTAGAATCATAATCTGACCATGGTCTTCGCCCACTGGACATTTCTATTACACAACAACCAACTGACCAAATGTCAGCTGCTCTACCATGACCACCCGTTTCTGACTTCATAAATACTTCCGGTGCCATGTATGCTTTAGAAATAATATTACGTTAGCTTTAAAAGTACTCGATAATAAATAGTGAAAGGAATATTTTATTTACCTTGAGTGCCAACGAAACCTTGCAATTCACCAGGCATAGTAGTATGCGCTTTAATTTGCACTGCACTACCGAAATCACCAAGTTTCAAGCAATTACCCTCATCGGTTAAAAATATATTTGCAGCTGTATGTAAACAGTATATATGAAAACAGCTGTTCGTAAGTACAACGCCTCTATCAACATGGTCGAATAAAACTCACTTTTAATATCGCGATGTACTACTCCATGAGAATGAAGAACCGCTACGGCTGAAAGAAGCTGGTGAGTATATTTTCTAGCTAATGACTCTGGCAAACCAGTTCCACTACCTGCTATTAAACTTTCTAAGGTTCCTTCAGCGCAGAATTCCATAAAAATTAACATCTCTTCCTGCAAGTATGTATCTTCAAAATTAATCTTTCAAGCAAACAACAAATTTCGTGTGAACTTACCCGATGAATTTCTAAGCCATAATATCTAACCAAATGTTTCTGCTGGATCCCTTCGAATATTTGCAGTTCTTCGGCAACTCGTCGAATTGCTCTGTGGTCTCCCGGTTGCAATTGTACTTCTTTCATGGCTAACAGTTCACCGGTCTGGTTATTAACTACGGTGTATACTTTACCAAATCTTCCTTGGCCTGAAAATATTATTTTTCGTTTGGTCATAATTCTATTAAAATACTAAGACCATCGTTTATGTAGATGTAAATGTATAATAAATAACGATATAAATACATTGAAAGTTCACCTATTTTAATGCCTCTTTGCCAAGTAAAAGTAACTCGTCTAGCTTTGATACGGACTCTATCAACAGCTTTTCTATCCGTAATTTGTCCGATAAGTTCACGACTCCTTAGTCTTTCGTCAATTTCAGAATCTACCTTTTTCATAGCACGCGTGACTCTCTCCTGTCTGGATATACTACGATCTGAGGTATTTAAAATCACTGCTACGTTTCCGTCGACTGCAGTTGGTGAAGTTACCTTCTTCGTATTTTGCGTTATGTCTGGAGACTTAAGAATATCTCGTGGCTTTTGAGAAAGACTTAAACTCGCTGTCCGACTCCTACTGTGGCAAGGTGACGTAGCTCTTGAGCGTGACAACCTTCTTAAATCTAAGAATAAAACATATCCAGTTATAGTATTCGAATAAATAATGTCACGAAATTGTGTACTCACGTTCTGTTTCTATGTTCGTTGCGGGACTAGCAGTTCCAACGACATGAGATATACAGCTGTCCATAGATGTCTTCAATTCTTCAAACTCTTCATCGGTCAAGTGCTTAGTATTATGAGGTTCGCATACTGTAATTAAAAATTCTAATCCTTGGTTCGCCCATCTAGGCCTCAAACCTCTTCCTCTTTCACACCTAGTCCTAACAAATTCCATCCACAAAAGTGCAAAAATGACTAATCCTCGCGCTAGTACAGCTTTCTCTCCCGTTGTAAATAATTTGCAGGTTTCTTTATAATAGTCGAAACCCATTCGATAAGCTTGGTGAAGTATTTCTCTTATTCTCGATCGCATGGCAAATGCGTCGCATTCAGCTTTTGGCTCTTCCGCTTGCTCAAGATCACGTTCGAAATTTTCAATAACATTCGTTATCTGGTGACGGAGATCCATTACAGTTTCCTAGAAACAAGCAAGTTGTTACATAGTAAAACATTAATTTATCGCAGTAACTCACTTTTAAAGCTGTTAGGGATTCTTCTAACTTTTTATTGAAAACAGACCAATTTTTAATGTCACGTTGCAAGCATCTAGCCAATGTGACACTCTTTACAATCTTCTCTCGTGCTTCGACAAACATCCCTTGCCACTCTCGTCCAACATACATTAACTGAAATCTAAATCACGCATCAACATGAATCACTTATCTACTATTCGAAGTACTTCGTGGAAAAATTAATTAATTTGTTCTTACTTATTTGTCCAGTCTTCGTCGCTCCACTCCTCTGTACTTTCTTTAATTTCTCGAGGTCTCTCGTTCAGAAATTCTTTAACTTGTTTAATCATCGTTCTTGCAATTTCGCTGTAAACAAAAATACAAGAAGGAGGCTATTATCTCTTTTTCTGTATTCTCAAAAAGCTAATGTTTAAGACATCTGACTGTACAATGATGATAGATAAGAAAGAATAATTACCAGAACTTGGCACCAGCAATTTCATAACCATCTAATATTTTTCCGGCAATGGATTTCACGAAAATCCATTCGTCCATTATTAAATTTTTGTGGAAACTATCATGTTGTACCATATCCACCCATTGTTGTAAATAGTCAAGATACACTTCGAACACAGCCTTCAAACTTTCATCAAAGTCCCTGACATCCTCTTGGAATAAATATTCGTAACTATTATCATCGCCAGCAACTGCCGCGCTAGAATGTGCAGCGAATCTATCACGATGAATGCATGCAATTCTAAGACCTTCCCTAAGTTCACGCATAAGTTGCCGAACAGACAATGGACTAGGTTGTTCCGGCTTTTGCTCCAATCTCATCCTCAGAAATTCATGAACCACGTCCAATGGTACTCGTGAAAGAAACACAAAGGCGGCCCTAAAAAGACACGACTGTTCTATGGCAAAATATAAGAATAACACATATAGGTTGTTGTACTTAAAATCAAGCAACTTGAATAACTCGGTTGCTATTAGCAATAGGAAAAAAATACATGAATCGAAATTTGCTCCGCACTCTGTAGTATAGAATCTCGTGTACATAACCTTCTCGTAGGTGGAGTAACTAAAAAAACATATATTCTATTTAAAGAAAGAAACATTTCCCTTACTTCATATTTCCAGTAATCTCCTTCTACAAAAACACCGTGGACATGAAGTTGTATGTCCTTAACACTAGCCAGTTCGATTGGGTATATTTTTTTCTAACGCCAACAGCAAACTATTCAAGTATCCCGTTTGAAGGATTTTCCCCCTGTATAAAGAATACATTACTCTATTGTTCTACCTATACGACGGAAGATTCAGTTCTCTAGCCACAGGACTCCATACTCCATATCTACGCAATTGCATATCACCTTCGTATTCTTCGTTTAAATTACTCGACTCACTTATATCACATTTTTCTAATGTCAGTCTTGCTTTTCTCAAAATAGATGTGTGTAATCTCTCAAGAAAATTCAGACTTTTTCCAAGGCCTCTAGTTTTCAATACATCCTCGATGTATTTTCTGCGGGATAAATAATGCGATTACAAATCGATAGACGAAGATATAAATTCTTCAAGTTGCAGATGAAATTTTACCTATAAGCTTGTCGATCGAATTCGACCAAATAAAAATCGAATCTATCAGATTTCTCGTCGTCTGTACATGTAAAAGATGATTCGGGAGTGGATGGCCAAGACTGTCCAACCGATATTCCAGCTGAAGAATTGTTACTATTGTTGCTGTCGGAAGGACTGGTACTATCCTCTTGCTGATTGGATACCTCGAATCTGACCAAAGTTTGTCGCTGCTCCGAAGAGTCCACGGTATCCGAACTTCGTGAACTAAATAAAGTAATATTAGGCACGTTTTAACTCGCTTACGACGCATCGAAGTTAACGCGATCTATTTGGTTCTATTACATTACCTAATCCCAGAATCTACAGCGTCGTCAATCTTTTTCTTACTATGTGACATCATTAGCAATTTCCCCAATATTTGTAACTTAAGCCGATGGTGTTTAGTCATATTGTACCAAAGGCACATTGCTTTCACTCTTCCAGTGAACTCTGAACTTTTATATAACGGATATTGTGCACCCAAAGCTTGGGAAGAAGGATAAAGAGCTTCAGCTGCGTCCAGTCTAGCTAATAGTCCTTCTATTTGTTGTAAAGCTTCTCCTTGTGCTTTGGCACAAGCTCTGCAATACATCGAAAGACATCCTGGACAGGTACTAAATTCTATGTTTGGACTAACGTTACAATTCGTTACACGGTCCGTACACGTATTACTAACGTTACCCCAAAGCCCGGAATTATCCTTAACAGTAGCGAAAGGATTGTATCTGCAAAGAAATAAGTGTTATTTAAAAGTATGCATTTTTTAAATTATGTATTTTTTTAATATAAAAACGCGAGCTAAACATATACCTATATTCCATTATTTCTTTAAGTAATCCTTCCACAGCTTCTCGTTGCCTACATAAGTACTCATCTTGAGCCATTGAACTACGATCTGCATGATGAGCTTGTAGTTCCAGCCATATTAAATCCTTCCACTCATTTTGCCATCGAGTTTCTTCATGACTCATCTGACGACGACAATTGCGTTCCGTGCTCCCCTAAAAATATTAAACATCAATATTAAAGCTAACGGAACTATGTCCGTTATATTATAATATCCGTTACAATATGTATCCTATATTATAAATACTTATATTAATTACGAACATAAACATAATTTTGCAACGATTCGATTTTTATGCACGAGTTTCACGCTGAAGGGAACGGCATTTTACTTCTTCAGATAAAATTAGAAGCGATAATATTGGAAACATATCATTCACTAGATAATGATTCATGCCGATATCATATTTAAAAAAAAATGTTCAACGCAAATATTTAAAATCAATATAATAGTACCATTTTAATAATAAATCATGATCTCATGTTTTAAAAGTTTTCTAGTGCTGAAAATCAGTTTAGTAATATCGTATTGGACATCGATCGTCTGAGTACTCTCTCTCTCGCATAAGTTTCTGAGCACCGACCGTACTTTTCATGCTTTTATAAGCGACTTGTACAACTTGATTACGTTCTTTCGCAAGCGTGTATCTTAAATAATATCGATAAGTCAAAAATAAATGCTTGGCAATTATTGATAGAAATGGTACTGAAATAGATGAAGGTAGTAAATACAAGGTGTTCAAATAGTTAGAACGGTATTATAGATGTACGACGTAACTGACAATTAGCTGTACACGTACCAACTTTATGAGAATAGAAAACGTGTCGTGAAATTTTTCTCGTTCCTTAAAACTCGACGTTTTTGGCGATTGTGCGACCGACGTCGTATTATCTAGGATCATGCTTTGCTCGAGGAGTTCATGTGGAAACCTCTTTTCCTCGACGTCAACGGGCTTTGACCGCAGACACCGGAATCTATTTCTAGTTTCGATCTGTAAACACCTTCAATTAGTTGTTGCTTTGAACGGCGGCCAAAGAAATGTTCAGAATTCAAATGACACAGGAGGACGTTCCTCCAACGAGCTCGTCTCGCTCGTCGATACCTTTATGTGATTCGGTGTAGACACTTGGTAATGATCCGACTTTTCTGCATAATTGAAAGCCGCCTCCATATCCAGCTTTAAGTCCCTCTCGTTGCCGCGCAGCAATTTCAAACTCCGCTTGCATTTTCGGCTGCCCTCTTTGCTTACATCGAGATTCACCTCGTCCTCGTAATCCCGATCTGCTTTGTCGCACATCTCATTAAAAATAATGTTGTCCAAAGTGTTCCTTCTGCGGATCGTTACTTTGCAACACGGCGATTCCTTCTCCACCGATTTGAGATCCCTACAAATAAATAAAATTCTAATAATAATCTCATCGAAGGAAACTCCCAGTATCAGAAATACCGCGATCAAAGAGCTGTAATTTCCTAGCCAAGCGGAAATTCTATACTGAATTACGATCGGATCGATTCTCGGTCAAATTCGAAATCGTCCGAATCGACGATTTGCTCGAATCAAATCAACGTATAGAGTAGAGAATCATCGTTCTAGCTGTTCGCAAGTCAAATTGAAGAATACAGTGTTCGCTAGATGCGCAATACGTTGTGCACAATCTGGCGTGCGTTAGGTTTGGGCAGTTCTGGGTTGGATTACATCCATGTTAAGTGGCAGATACATTCGATTAGATATCAGGCGTGTCCGCATTAAATATCATTTATGCCTGAATTACGTAGATACGTATGACTATGCCTGACTTAAGTTTCGATTCGAGTCATCCGTCCTCCGTACGAATCATTTCGCACATTGCTTCCACGAACGTGGTACGAACGATTTGTTGTTTGCGAACATCTTGTTTCACACGAGTCATATACGAGCGCATCCGTTTAGCGTCGACAAGACAAATTCGATCAGGGAAAGAAACGAAGAACGGACGAGCATCGAGACTCGGTTGAATCCAAGCGTTGCGTGGACTAAGCACGCATTAAATCTGTATCAGATATCGGTCAGATTTACCGTTTACCTTTCCTCTTCGCGGATCACAGCCGGTCAACATGACGAACGTCTACCAACTATTAACGAAACAGGTGGAAAATTGCGCGATTCAAGGTGACCTTGACAACTTTCAAAGATAACACAAAACGTAAAACCGCGGTACCAGCCACCCAAGTTTAAAAATAATTTTCCGCCAATCGAGCGACTTCGGAAATACAATCAACGCTATAACTGCAACATTCGTTTCGTCTGTTCCTCGATCACGACGACGAGACAAGCCTTTTCAACGAACTATCGAGCTAACGAGCTTTCGTGCGCCGATCTCAACGTTGTTTCGCAGCGACTCGAGCAACAATTTGTTCACGATTCCACGCACGTCTCTACACTGCATCGATCATCATCGGCGACGGTTTTCCGCTGTACCAAACAAAAATACATACTCACATTATTTGCACGAATTTTACGGACACTCGGCTAGATGCGAAATTGCGTCATGGTCGGAGAAAATTGATCCGGCGATACGTTAGAAATTGGATTCGCGGCGGCAGGGAAGTACATACAAGTTGCCGCAAGATACTCAAACAAGAACACACTCGTGTCGACTGAGATATATAGAACAATTGGCAGACGAAAACGAGCAAACACCGATGCCGCTTGTCGGCTTGTTGACTTATTCGTGGGAGTAGAACTCTCTAGCGGGCGCGCACCTGAAAAATCAACTCTCCATTTGACTTAACGTCCAATAGCCTGTCGCTTCTCTAGAGTCGAAAGTAAAACTTGAACGAACGCGTCTGCTTTGAAATCGGCACAGTCGTGAGAATAGCTTTAGGCGGATATACGTATGTATGTATGTATGTATGTATGTACGTATGTATGTACTCGTATGCGCGCACGTAGCACGGTTAACTTACCCTCCATTCAGTTTCTGTTTCATGTATCTCTTCTTACGACTCATCCGAGTCCTCGGAGGTGTCTGTCCGTAAATATCGCACATCGCTTGAATCGACTCGTCGAATTCGCTGGTAGGGCTGCACGATCCTTTTTTGCTGGAAAACCATAAAATCGGCTCAGTGGAAATAGAATTTTCTTTAAATCTCGCGAAAATGAAAATGTATACCTCGTCGGCGAATTCTAACGTTACGCGATGCATTGCCAGAGTAATCGGATCGACGTTGTTGGGGTTTCAAATTCGGGTGAAAAATTCATCTTTTCGAGGCAAAAATAATCGGAGACGAAGTGTAAGAATTTTACTAAATTTCTTTTATATACCGTACTCTCTGCCACTACAGTAATGTCTCTCTTACTGACGCTCAGATTGTCCACTAAATTGGACAATTTGGGAAGAGGAGATACGATTGTTCGAGCCTTGCGGCTCGTTTTTATAATTGTGGGCAATTTATAACTATAAAAATAAACCGCGAGGCTCGAATAATCGTATCTCCTCTTCCTAAATTGTCCATTTTCGTGGACAATCTGTCGCTCAGCTTGTACAGTAAATGTCTCCCCAATTCGCGCTCAGATTACAGTAAACTCTCTCCAATTGTCGCTCAGCTTGTACAGTAAATGTCTCCCCAATTCGCGCTCAGATTACAGTAAATTCTCTCCAATTGTCGCTCAGCTTGTACAGTAAATGTCTCCCTAATTCGCGCTCAGATTTCGCACGAAACTGGACAATTTGAGAAGAGGAGATCCGATTATTGTATAGTTAACTGTTTACAGTTTACCATTACTCTATGGTTTTTAGCCGGGTAATTAAACCAGATGTCACACAGAAGGAACGGGGGTGAGCGATATGTGCGTGCTGTGTCGATGGTAGCCACAAGTATGCAAGTATCTCGATACCTCCGAACGATAACAGTCTTCCATTATGTTCGACTGGGAGCTGCGGTATAATTCGCAAGCAGAACGACGGTTTCCTGCTGTTTCGTTAATAGCACAAAATACAGCGTTATGCGTCGGTTATGACTACGTCGTACAATAATGATTCAAACTCTCCCTCTAAACACGAACAACAGACTCATTGATCACGGTTACACGCTTGTCAGTAAACAGGCGCATGATAAGGCTCGCTATTTACATTGCATTCATTTTTGAAATGTAAACACACTGTAAATAGAATCTGCTGCCAGAGCACCGATGAAGCTGCTATACGACGAGTGCATTACGATTGGAATAAAACGAAATTATTGCCATATATTCCAGGAGAGGTCTTAAACGGTGTTAGAATGCGGAGCAATTATCGCGGAGATCTTTCCAACAATTCCTCGCAGGAAAAACTGTACTTCGCTTTAAAATGTTCTCGTTAACATTTGCCGATTAATTATTAAGTATCGGCGGCTCGATGATGTCTCGTAGAGAGACAAAAATAAATACTGTTAGATGCGTCATGAGAAAAAATATAAGCGGAAGCACGAGACGTCGACAGTTGTAAAAGTGTTATGTAATTTCGGTATGCTATCCGAGATTACAAACTGCGCTCAATAATAAGGATAATTAGCAGTGAGCATAAATAGGTAAGTCTAAATAAAATAAAAACACAAGAGAATTCGATAACCGTTCGATAAGCGTCGTCGAATAAGACGACAATAAGTAATTGTCACAGGTATGCATCTCTCCCTCGAACGTATTGCTCTTGAGCGCGCGCGCGCGCCCCTCCTATGCATAGCATGTACATTATGTCGCCTAGCATAATGTCGCGTGCAGTCCACGGGATGCAAATAGGAGAGACTAATGATGTTCCCATCGTCGTGCCCGTGTTTGCTATTCTATCTTTTTTCCTGCTTCGGAAATCCGATTTTTGTGGCCAAAATTAATTAGCGTTACGTCAAGGTTCAACGTTGCATTGTAGTAAATTGAATGAATTCGTCTCGACACCAGATAGAGTATCATGAAGTAACATAAATTGCTTTCTTCGAATTTTTACGTTTTGCGGATATAATAGATTAGCGTAAAAATGAATCTTCAAATCTGAGTAAATAATTGCGTCACCAAATAAACGAGTGACGTGGCAGGCGATGTGTTAATATTGTATATAACACATTTATTTAAATCTGTTAGTTTCTGCTCTGCGATGAGTTTTCAGAATAATTGGGGTTTCACTTTGCATTTCTGAATTTTCAAGTCTTCAAAGCGATATTCCCGCACACGTAATTATCTAATGTAGCTAATATGTTGGGTTTTGGAGCGTGAAAGGATTATCAATTGATGCATCCCAAATATAAAATATTAGCTTCGGGCATTTTATAGTTTTCAAGATATGTACTCACAGAAAACTTTCAATGCAATTCATTGAACGCAGCATGTACAAACGTCGCTAATACAGCAGTCGATAAAGTAGGAGCGACATTGGCTTAAATACCTATAGGGTGTCCAAACAGTTGGTCTGGATTAGTTTATTTTGTGAGCGAGCGAAACGATTGATCCACTGTAAAAATTCTCGCGTTTAACGATATTAAATATCTCTGAAATCTCTGAAATCAAGCTCTCTATTTTGTATAAAGAAGGTACCTTTTTCAGATGTTCACCCTTTATAGTGGCTGTTGGAAAAAGTGGGGGACCTCTGCTGACCTACACACCACTAAAGAGGCGTAGGTATACGCGAGACTGATTGTAGTAGTAGCTCAGATTTTTTATTAATATTTTGCAAACTAGTAGATACCCGAAGCTAATATTTTATATTTGGGGTCCTCACGCCCTCCCCGCTCTAAACGTCGTCTTGATCGGCGACAAATCTCTTTCGGAAGTTTTGTTATAAATATTATAACAAACTATTAAATTATCCACTTTAGTTATCCTCGTATGTTTAGCACTAATAGAATGTTTTATTTAAAAAGATAACTCACGTTGTGTATAATATGTTCATCTCTACCTTTTTTTTTTAAGTTTCAACAAATTCTATACGAAACAGACTATTGGTGTTTTCATACAACAGAAAACAGCTTTGTATGCTAAAAATGCAAATGGAATCTGGTGACACCTATACGTGTGTTAGTACAAGTGTAACGATAAATGATTTATGTCCAATTAAATATTAAAAAAATATATCCTATCACAGTTTAGCAAGTGTAAATCTGAGACTAATGTTTGTCATGGTAAAAATTATTTAAAACACATGAAAGATTTGAAGGTTATCTTCAGTGGTTTATCACCCAAAAATTATTTCTGAGATTCATTAACGACACTCTAAATTTTGCACTCATGCGACATCGGCACCAACACGCATTGACAAAAAGAGTAGCTTCATTAAATTTCAGTAAGAAACTAGTACAAATTACTATGTTTCTTTCCGTACAAGGAATGTTATTTATAAGGTTGAAACGAGTAACTTCGTAATATTACTTAATCAGGTTTAACGGTCTGCAAAATTCAATCAATAATAAATATCGTCGTTGTATATTCTTCCTGCATTTCTAAATAACGTACACGTACTATCGTTGTAGACAGTATATGCAAATTCTCTAATTATTTAATCAGCTTCGTATCGAGTAATCTCACTTGCGCATGTAACAGACGACGTATGTATTAAAATAACCATTTTTCACATAGGACAATTCTATTCTTTTAACATCCACGATTGTTGTAATCGGCATAACATCGTCGTTCTACCAAAATGTAATTGTTGCAACGTAATATTAACAAAGCAGTCGGTGTAGCGTAAACGAATATTCGCAAAACAACAGTTCTGACGTCCTGACGATTAGCGAGCATATGCAGTCTTCCCATTTATTACGTTACATAAAAGTAGAATCAGCTTTACCCAATATTAAAAATGGACAAACGTTTGGTGACATGTAAACAAAGTATGGACATCCAATCGCGTATCGAGCCGGTCGCTTTTTGGTGAAACACGAAAATTCGCCAACCACGTGCTTAAGTTGTAAGACGTATAAAACTCACTTAATTAGACCAGTCTCGTCGTCGGAAGAGCCTGAACAGGTATTTTGAATGGTATGGTTTCGTCTATTATATCTCGACATTCTTCGTCCATAAAAAGCACACAACATCCGAAACAACGCTGTCGACGTCTGCGACGTCCACTGAAAAACTTAGCGCAGGTGCAATATCTTGCACTGTTGCCAGATGAGTTGAAGTATGAACAGGTGTCCCAGTCAATGAAAATGGACACGTGACAGCGCGGGAAATTTAAGATCCTTAGTATGTACTTCTTTCACATGTCTACACTTATTTCGTAAAAAACACAACAGACAATTAATAGTATTAAATATGAAAATATATTGCATAAAACAATAAAAATGCAATACTACTTCGTAAGGTTAAATCAGAACAAACAGTATACTATCTATAATATGCGATTTATTTATACACAATAATGAAGAACACGCAAGATTATGTTAGTAAAGGAAATATTATTTCCATAGTTTTGATACTATTGCTTGGTTTTCAACAAATATGTGTTTGCGTTAGCGTGTTTGGTGTAATAATAATATACTTCACACGTATGATATGATCGTTTTATTAAAGTAAAATACAAGTGATTCTTTTTATATATCCTCGCACCCAACAAGTAATATTATCCTTCAATAAAATACAATGTCTATGCGTCTCCGTGATCGTACCTTGTGTGTAGCATGTAGCATGTAGCATGTGTTCATATGTGGTATGATCAAAATAGAACTTTTGGTCGTTTTTTAATAACTTCACGACAAAATGTCCATGGTCTTCGAAAATTACAAGAATGTTTTGTTTTATTTTTTTTTTTTGGAGAAATAGAAATGTATTTTCTCGTCTACCTTACTTTAACACGCTTGGATATGTAGTGACGGAAAAATCGTAGCACCGTGATACGATGAAGGCGATGCGCACCACAGATTTACAATGGTGATCACAAGAAATTTTGAAATTTCTATTTTTAATAATCCCCGTTAACTAATTTAGTTACAGTCATATAATGCTATAATATAACATAAATACATCCCGCTCGCATTAAATGTTCTGCTAATAGGAAAGTAAATGTGAAATCATAAATGTTTGTATATTTGATGGCAGCATATTTAATCCTCAATTATAGTATATTGTGTTATATTATAGTATACTTAATATACACAGTAATTTAGTCTAATTTAAAGATACTTTATGCAAAAGAAAAGCAGAAACAAGCTAAACTTATTACTATTGAGAAACTCCTTTAGTTTGTTTTAATGCAAACAAGTGCACATATAGTGTATTCATTGATTTTTGTATAGTTTTAATGAAATCATAATCTAATTTAATTCGTCTAAATCAATACACAGATTAATATTGTCTGCAATTCTACTGTCACAGTATGTATTTTCCTTTTGATTAAGTATTCCACTTTGATATAAAGAATTTTCTTTTGACCACCACTGTAAGTGTAAATCAATTATTATTAATAACCCTATGAAGGTATTATAATACCAATTTACACATATGATATTTTAAGTCCAAAATTTTAGCATATGATAATTTACATATTTACAGATATTACACAGTAGTAAAATATTAAAAAATATATCTTTTACCTTCATAAGGAATATCGTTTATGGACAGCACTACGTTCTAGCTGTTTGCAATTTTCTTGAATATGATTGAGTGGAGTATAACAGACAAACCGTGTCATTTTCCAGACAGTCATGTAAGTAAATTTCTGATATAAAAATTTCAGATACAAAGGTTATTTTTAATTTCTACGTTTTTAATCCTGACGTAGTTTAAGGACATTTTACAAAAATTTTTTGGAATGTCTGAAAAGTTTTCACCAAGCGCTTTATACGGGTAGAGTGGCTTTTATGAAACTGGTATTATTAGTCTACATCCTTGGATATTAAACTTGAACTGAAAATGTATGAAATATTTAAGCATTTTTTATGCACATTCAATAAGTACAAATAGGCGACTATAAAATGCTTTTTTTCATTTTAATATTATTTCAGTAATAATAATAATAATATTAATATTAATATTAATAATAATAACGCTACTAGATTGTAAATATTAATACAATAATAATATAACACTACTAATTTGTAAATTATAGTATTAAATATAATATATATTCAAAATATATCTATCCTTAATGTTTCCTGTACTTTCCCCTCGTGTTTATTGTAACATGTGATGATGTTAATATATCAATGATCAGATACTTTTTTATTCTACTCTTTCTTATTATCGCTCCTACTTTATCATTTACGCTTCGTTTGCATTCCGTCGAAAAGTTGACAGTATATGAAGATTATCAAAACTTTTGCACACTTTTTCATCTTTTTTCCATTTTTTTTAAGAAAGAGAATTGTTTAAAAATCCTTATAGCATAGCAGATTGCTACATATTATACACTTTTTAACATTCAATTCATAACATTCTATATATTATTCACTTTTCAACAAGTTTTTTAGTTGTGTTAATTTAAGTTATTTAAGTACGTAATTTTTTATTCGTATACAGTGTGTCTCGCAAAATTGTAATAGTATAAAAAAAAAAGAAAATACTTTCAGCTTTTTTGTATTTTGAGTTATTTTCATATTCCTGGCGGTATAATAGCAGTTACAAAGTGCACCCAAATGAACAACAAGTCTCTAATATCATTCTATTTGACATCATACAATTCGTGCTTATAATTACATTCAATTAAGCGAGACATTCTGCATATGCATACGAACGGAAAAGAAGCATCACGAAATTTAATGAAATATTCTTGAAATGATTTTTGAAAAATCACTTGTTTATCAGAAATAGCTACTAGCAGTCTCAAATGTTAATTCAGTGCATATGTTCATGGTCTATAGTCTGGCTGATAGGAATACCACAGACTCATTTCATGAAGTATTACAACCATGGCAAATGTTTTATTCAAATTTTTAAACATATTTTTTTAACGTAGCGGATACCGTCAATGTATACTATATATATCATAGTAAACGTAAGTAATTATAATAAATCAAATATGTTACAGTAATTAACAATCGGACGATGGACTATCTGACAAACTTGTGAAAGCACGATTTTCTCTATAAAATCTGTGAGTCTTTGCAATGACTATACAAGGCATAATACGTAGGATGTACTTCTCCGAGATTACTAACTTCCTTGTCGCTTTAACATAAACACGTGACGAACGGTCTCAAGCAACGAAGAAGTGAGCGTCTTACACCTACAGTAAGGTACCAAATGCACTCGAGCATCATCGTCCGAATGGTAAAAATATCTGTATCTCAAAAGTTAATAAACTTTGATGGTATATTCGTAAAGCGATATGTACTAGTTTCCGGGTGCAGAATACAACAGTAAATTTGGTGACGCTACTCTGGTGTCATTCTGTATAGAAAACTGTCGCTTTTACATTATTTTAGGCCAATGTACGTAGTTACTTGTAACCCACTAGGGAGTAAATACTGAACACTCGATGTCGTCTGAACATATTACATCTTCTATTGCTTCTATTCTAAATACTGTAAATGGTACAATAACGAATTAGAATCGAAGTGGTAAATACGTATAAGCGACCGCTATTGACAAAAATAATTCTCTGATGACACATATTACAACAATACGAAAAATTTCTTGGTACAAATCCTTATCAAGGACGGAGAATACGCAACGACGTGATAAGAACCGCGACAAAAAGGTAACCAGCAAACAAACTGTCAACGTATGTATGTGCGGCATTTCGCTCGGTGACCGACAGTATGTAATACTTTGACAAAAAAAAATACTGGCGCGCCGGTGTTTAAAAGTTCTTGGAAAAATAAAATAATATTCACAAACCACGGTAACATATTTTCTTGTTATTTTAGCAGAAAAAAAGGGAAGAGAAGAAAAAACAACATTAGCTAACAATATAGTTAAAAATAACGAAGTTATCATCATGAAGTATCGTTAATATTAATATTTAAATATTCTCCAGCTAAAACAGCAAGAAAACGTGATGAAAAATATATATAAACATTTATTTTCGCGAGAAACTGCTCAATTATGTGGAAGTATACATGGAAGACGGCACGTTTTTCATGTACATGGTATAATAATTATACTGAGTTCATAAAAGATGGAACAGCATTTTCCCGGCAGGATGAAATGGTCAGGCAGGCATGTAGGCAAACGAGTATATAATTTACATGTTTTCAAATTGATCGACACGACGCTTAGTATTGCCTTTGCGAATTTCACGTAGAGTTTTGTATTTGTCACGACCTTGACGCACGTTTTCCCTGTGAATTTTATCCATAACGGTTTCCTTCGACTCATCGCGTGATTGCGCAAGATCCTTCTTTAGAGCCTGAAACAAGTTGTTGGATTAGAATACATGTACAACAGACTAATAAATAGACTCTTTTTAACTCTGTTAAAGTGATGAAAATTTTCTATTCCATCTATTGCAAGCTATATTTTCCTTTTCTTCTTCTATTCTACTACTTCTTTCAATTTGTATCCGTTTTCAACATCTCTAATAAAAATTTTAGAAAAAATACCTTAAGTTGATCATGAAGACGCTCATTTCTTTCTGCTAAGGTGCGCCGTTCTTCAACCGGGTCAATTATTGATTCGTCAGTTGCAAGATCCTTAGTAACGTCACCGTGAGTAATATAATCATATTCGCCATCTTCTTCGCCTTCCTCATTTTCTTCAACATGATGATGATGCGGTGTTGCACTACTATTCTGATATGCTCTATCGGCTTCTTCTTGTCTCAATCTATTTGACAAAGGCATCCAGTTAAAATTCAATGATCATTAGTAGACTGCGGATTTTTATGCAGAATAAAAATGATTTACATTAAATGTAAAATACGTGAGCTACATAGACATTTCTTCCATTCTTTAATTATTTTATTCGGTTGAAAATAACGTTAGATAGTTAGTGCCGAAATTCACGCGATTAGAAATAAAAGGAAATGAAAACAAAGTATTCCTCATACTTGGCTGCTTCAAATTCCTCCTGTAGTCTTCTTGCTTCTGCATCCTTCGCCTCAACTTCGGACTGAATGCGTTGCACCTCTTCTTGTTTGGCTCTTATTTCTTGTTCGAGCTTGGCACGCTCTGCAGCCTCCATTTCATGTGAAAGTTCAAGTTTCTCCATCATAGCTGTCAGTTCCTGCAGACAAAAATAGACGATTGTTTACGTTCGAATATTGCAACTTATTTGAATAAGGAGAGATCTACAAAACGCATTTTTTAAATTATAGGTTCACAGATAAAAATGTTGAAGAACATAAGTTTTTTATTTTTTTTTTGTCATTCCAATTAATAATAATAGATTATCGCTTACCTTCTGACGATGTTCTAATTCTTCTTTGGCAGCTTGTAATTGTTTCAGCTGTTCTTCCAAACGTCGAATCATTTCCTGTGCCTCGTTCAGTTCGGCTTGCCGCCTATCCATTTCTTCCGCCATATTTCTAAGTCTTTCTTCGTATTCTTGTTGCTTCTTTTCTGCGCGTTCCCTCGCAGCTATCTCCAATTGCAACTTTTCTCTCTGTTGCTGCTTCGCAATCTTTTCTTCCTTTGCTTGAGCCTGAGCATTGTAAATAAATTTCGTTGTTATCGACAGATTTGTGTTATAAAAATAGCACGGGACACAAACTGAAACACACCTTCATTTGCTGAACGTCGATCGTATCCGGTCTGCGTCTACGCATGTAGAGTTCATGATTTCCCATGCACAGTGCTAGAATTCGTTTATTAATCTTAACTCTAGTCGCGAAAAATACGAAATCCGGTGCTTTCTTGTCGATCGGCTTAATTATAAACTTCTTGTCGTTGAACGAGATATTTCGGATCTCGGACCATGGGAAACCAATTTTTGGAGTTAGCTTATCGTCCTTCTCGTATATGTTCAAACCCAATGCGTCAACACCTAACCAGAGATCCGTACCCTTTTTGTTACGAATTTCAAAATAATTCACTCCGTACATTTCTAAATCCTAGACATAAACAAATATATGCGATCGCGTTAATATTAAGACAGATACGATTTGATGATCTTTTGACAGATAAAATATTATATGTATCGTTACCTGAGCGATTTTTAAATATTCCATCATAGCATCCTCGCGTAACATACCGCGGTGTTCCTGCCACCAATTAGTGATGGAACTTTCCCATTCCTCTTTGCTCATCTTGTGTTGGTCCACAACACGTTGCGGCAGTAAACGATCATTTACTAGGAAACCAGCGATATGCGTGCCTTTTTGGAAATCCCCGTGTCTTGCTTGGACTGCGTAAGAAGCTAACAGTACAGATGTTTCGGGAGGACAATATATTTCGTCCGTAAGGATTGCATTTTTTACCTAAAACGCATGAAAAATAAATGTTCAGTCTCCTTTCTCATTCTGTGTATTTTAATTATCGATAAGTAATGAGAAGTGACACGTGCAATAACACTTCTCTAACTTTTCGCACTACAATAGGACACAAAATGAATTGAATAATAATGTGCTGTTATGAACTCAGCCTTGTTGAGCCATAACGCAATTCTATTACCAATAGCGAGTAGTTGGATAATAGACCGTCAATTTCTCATAATCTTCCTTAAACCTCTTACCGAATGTAATAGATACCATACGATATACATAGTGTTACTGAATTATTATCAAAAAGCGCTATCATATTTTAATTCTCGAAGCTCTAATATCTCTTCTAGTAGCTCTAATAGCTCCAATCTTCTTTCGTTTATAGATTAGTTTTCCTTCTAGCTGGTGGTTTTGTAAATCTATAAATATTTTCATACACTTTGCGAATTTCTAATTCTATTTACTAAATTTCTGTGGTAAAAATCATGACAAGGTTGCACACAAGCTTCTCACTTTAATCTCACTAATTTTGCTTCCCAGTAATAATCATAACGAAGTTGTCAGAGATATTACAAACCGAGTACATACATTTACCGAAACCGCTTTAATTATACATTGGTAACTTTTTTACATACACTTGCCCCGACTATACACCGATTCTCGCCCTCTATAAATATTGCACTTTACTCATTTCCATACAATAAAAAAAAAACCTACTAAACTTCACTCAAAATATCAGTTTGATCTACTTCTCTGTTGTACACGTACGTTTCGAAACGACGTTCAAATCTCACGGCAAATCGAGGACAGAAATAGTTTCTTTCGTTCAAACGACTTTTCCAGTTTATCTCTTCCCTTTATCTAATTGTTTGAGCATTACCCAATATCGTTTCGTCCACGGTTTTCGCCGTGGTGTTTACATTACTTACGAGACCGTTGTCTCGGTGCCGCGAATTACAAGTTCTCACAAGTTTCCATGCATCGTTTCTCGCATCGTTCTCGGTTAAGTTCGAGCCAGGATCGTCCGGTTGGGAATTAGATTTCGTTCGATCCGTTCGTATTACGTTCACAAACCCCCGATTCCGCTGCGCGCGAAAAAAGAAGGAAGCGACGATCGACAAACTGTTTTTTTTGTGTGTTCCAAACCTGAAGATAGAAAAGCCGCAGCGTAATATCCTGGATCAATTCCTCCGCGACATCCTCGGGATAGAACTTCGCACGGAATTTGAACTGCAACGGAGTCTCCTTCTTGACTTCTTGGTTCATGACCTGGATACATTTCAGAATCGGAATTAACATGCGGCCGCAGAAAAAGTAACGGGCGTACTTAAAAATCGATTCGAAATTAAGTAACAAAAATCACTCCATCGTTTATTAAAAGCATGCAAAGTGGTCTCATCGATACGCACGATGGAATAATTTGCAGGTGCATGCAAAACGGTAAAAATAAAACGTTGATGACATAATTCGTCCGGCGGGTGATCCGCGACGACACGATCGACGAATTTTGTTGTGTTATCGGCGAAAATGTCGTATCGCTGATGATAATGTTTGTCCGCCGAATGGATTTCAATATTTACAACTGAAAAATGTTTTATTATTAGCGGATGAGGCTACAGCCGACGATCGAATGGAATCGTTATCGATGGATTTTCTCGTCGTGTTAAAAGGATGATGACGTACCGCGGTAACGTTCAATCGTTGCCGTTGAATTGATACGATTGATGCGCCGATTATCCGGAATTTTGATAAAAAAAGAAAAAATAACAGCGATATTCGCGTCTAAATCGCGACCGTTTCCAAGGATTGGATTAAATGTATGCGTATGGATGGTACATGGATGCGATTCGTTTCGGTTGTAAAGAAGTATTACTTTTATTCGAGCACGCGATTCTCTGACAAAGGGTTAAATTCGAAATATCGAAAAAACAAGGGCGGTGGTGGAAAGCTCTTCGAAAACTGTTCATTCCGATTCGTTTCTGCGATTTAGAACGACTTTCGAAGGAGAAGATAATAATTTCACGAATGAAATCGTTCAACCTATTCGTTTGTATAAAATTTGTTTAGTAATTAACGTTCCTTTGGTATAGAAGATACACGATGTCCATACATCTACATTTTGAGCAACAATTAACATGGATAAGCTTTACATAATCCCGAAATACGCTATCTAAAGATTAACGACAATCCTCTTGCAAGATCTTCAACATTGTTCTCGCACTTTCTTATCGAGGCGTTAATCTCCACCGAAAGGTTTCTAATTTAAGAAACGGAATACATATGTGTGTGTGTGTGTATATATTTGTACAGGGTAATGGCGCCGATTGCTGCGGGACGACCAATTGCTGTGGCCTTTGGTTTCTTTTACATTATAATCGACGAATATATATAACACAAATTTATTCGTTCAAAAATTTAATACGTCTTATTCGATAAATATACAGTAAATTATGCCGGATAACAAACAGAAGCCGCAGCAATTGACCGCCCCACGGTAACCGGCTCTACTATCCTATAAGTCGTTCGTTTTTGTTTGTTTCTTTTTTCGAGTTCCATGAGACCTCGTCGGCTGATTTGTACGCGAATTAAACAATTCGTAATTTAAAAAATCGATATCGAAGCAATGAAACGCCTACTCGACCAAATACCCGGCGAGAGTTCAAGACCGATCGCGAACTTTCTCAAACTTTTACTTCAAACGCTTATACTTTCACACTTCACCAAATGCGAACCTCGTTTTACTTGAGTACGCTATATCTATCGGTACTGAAGATCAGCGACGGTGACAAAAATTATACGGGCGCCGTTCGAGCTCCTCATTGTTTCATTAAAAATAGATAATTTAACGAATATATTAAAGCTACCAGAACATCGTTGGCTCGAATATATTCGCGACTAACGCGATTATTGTATCGACCAGTAAAGTATGTTGCTATAGAAAATTCAACTCGCAAACTAATCAAGATTTAGACAGCCGGCGCACAGTGTGAAACTCTGTTGCGAGACTCGCCGGTTCGAAAATGATCGATAAAAACTGCTGGTAAGGCTGTAAATTCATCTTTTTGTCGCGCAATATCTCATGCAATCGGATCGAACATAGTTTTTGCACCCATACGAAGTTTTATAGACCGTGATAGATTATAAATTATCAAGATGACTGAATAAACAGCAAAATGACGAGCGAGTTGAATATACTCGATGAACTTTATCCTGTCGCAAACGCTTTATATAAGGCGCCGTTTATTTCAATCCGATGGCTTCGAGGAATATTTTTCAATATCTTTGGCAACAATCGTACACCGGATCATCCAAATTCCTTTAAATATAACGGACATCCTCTACAGATATTACCTCATCGTGGAGCTAAGTTGATTCAATTTTGATTAGCTCGAACGTAATTTCAGACGATTCGAAAGAATTCGCTTGCCTGCGCAAACTACGATCGGATAGAACTGTGTTGGAACTACGTACAGAATCATAATTCACGCGTACAAATGTTATGTAATATTATATAACATAATATATAATATTATAAAAATATTATCGCGTACTTCTGGACAATCGACGAGTAACAATCACAATCTCCGAATTTGCTAATTCGATCAGACGAATATCCAAAAAATGAACGATAAATCATCGGCTCTCGCGCTGCTATTTCAGCATTGTACGCAATAATCTCCTGCGTATATTTTTATGAAAATCTTTTGTTCGTGCGCTTTAATAACATCTGCAAGCTAATTCTGAATCGCGTACTGATCTCCAGTAATTCTATACCCGTGACACGTGTTCAAGTGAACGGGGAACCACATCCACCAGCACGGAAGTGTCAATCTGAACTCTGGACATGGTCGCCTTGACCGCGACTGACATCTCGGTTCAACACCGGTAACACGTTTTTCATAACATTATTGATACCTGTGCACGGTTGCATAATCCCACGGACACACCAGGCCAACGATTAAAACAGAACTGAAACTCATGATGGATGAGGGGAGGGCGCGGCGCAAAGGGGAAGGAGCGGCGTACGGACACTGCAGATGCAGCGAGCGTGCGAATTTTATAAGACACGTTGATGGACAGTGTTACTCTTGGCTCGTTCCATCTGACACGTGCCTCGTTAATTGCAGGTGAATGTTCAAATCGATTAAGCTACTTCCCCGGCACGCTGTGCTCTTCGACAGAAGTGTGTAACGATGGTTGATAGGGCGAACAACGACAGAGAAATACAGTAATGTCTCTCCAATTGACGCCCAGATTTCGCACAAAAATGGACAATTTGGGAAGAGGAGATACGATTGTTCGAGCCTTGCGGTTTATTTTTACAGTTATAAATTGTCCACAATTATAAAAACGAGCCGCAAGGCTCGAACAATCGTATCTCCTCTTCCCAAATTATCCATTTTAGTGGACAATCTGAGCGTCAGTAAGGGAGACATTACTGTACCCTTCTCCAAAGTACAGTGAGTTCTCCCTAATTTTCCTTCAGCTTGTAAGCAAAAAGTGGAAAATTTCAGAAGAGGAGATACGATTGTTCGAGCCTTGCGGTTTATTTTTACAGTTATGAATTGTTCACAATTATAAAAACGAGCCGCAAGGCTCGAACAATCGTATCTCCTCTTCCCAAATTATCCATTTTAGTGGACAATCTGAGCGTCAGTAAGGGAGACATTACTGTACCCTTCTCCAAAGTACAGTGAGTTCTCCCTAATTTTCCTTCAGCTTGTAAGCAAAAAGTGGAAAATTTCAGAAGAGGAGATACGATTGTTCGAGCCTTGCGGTTTATTTTTACAGTTATAAATTGTCTACAATTATAAAAACGAGCCGCAAGGCTCGAATAATCGTATCTCCTCTTCCCAAATTATCCATTTTAGTGGACAATCTGAGCGTCAGTAAGGGAGACATATTACTGTACCCTTCTCCAAAGTACAGTGAGTTCTCCCTAATTTTCCTTCAGCTTGTAAGCAAAAAGTGGAAAATTTCAGAAGAGAAGATTATTCGAGCCTCGCGGTACAATTTTTATAGTCGCCGATTGTCAACGATTATAAAAACAAGGTCTTAACTCTCCTTCCCAAATTGTCGATTTTTGTTTACAAGTTGAAGAAAAATTGGGAGAATTTACTATAATGTCCATGACATTGCTGGCCAAAGCGTCGTACAGAGTTTTCCGTGATTGAATAATTCCCGGTAAAAGCGAGCGTATAATTTGTAATAGTTGAAAAATGAGAAATTTGAAAGTCGTCTCGACTGGTTTCATAGTTCTTAATCGTAGAAAGACCAACGGAGAAACTAGGAAACAAACGGGTGAAAAGATTACAGTGTGGCAGAACTTGTTTGTTTGTTTGAGCTAGAATATTAATGAACAGTTTCCGGCATAATAAAGCTGTACAAAAAGCCGTCTTAAATAAATAGTTATTTACATAGATGAGTTGCACAGCCTTGAGGCTCGCTTGTTAGTCTTGCTAGGATTTTTGTCCAAGGTTGTGGATGTATGATATGATACAAAAAGAAAGAGAAAAAGGAAGGTAGAAAAACAATGTACACATATGTACACCATTCAGTGAAACGCCACGGTCTTATGAACGATTTAGCTGATATTTGGCGAACGCCTCGACAGTACCATAATTTTCGTTGCGTTCCGACGCTTGTAGTCTCTCTTTGTGGAAAGAGAGGGTACACCCGAAGATATGTATCTTCTTCCAAGGCTCAGATTTTAGTTGCAAACAAGGTCTCCGAAGCAGAACAATTACGAACGAGAAAATATTTTGTTTATTTCTTGACGTCTCCGCGTTTATCATAACTTGATGACATAACGTTTAATAAAATGTTGCGGTCGAACAAGATAGTATAAGAACTTAGCAGATAAGAACGATTAAATTCTTATTTACCAAGCTGTGTTCCGAATAATTATCGTCGGATGCACAATGTATGCAAAACATATTTTTTAATTTAAGAGCTGAAATCGAATACATACATCTAACAAAAGTGTTCGCGATTTTTTGATAGTAAACGAATTTTTCTAGATCGGGACAGATTCTGTTTCAGGTCGGAGTCAACCAAAGCGATCGGTGGCTTTGATGTAAAATGATCGAGTAATGTTGTGAAGTTTTATGGCAACGCAAAAGGAAAAATTGTAGATGTTTGGTTTCAAACTCGTGAGGATCAGCGAATGCTAACTAAAGATTTAACCAATTCTTTTGTCGAACAGAAATTGTTGTATCTAAAATAGGCGCATGGTGAGAAGCGGTGATCGCAGTGATCGATTTGGACTACAGTAATGTCTCTCTAATTGACGCCCAGATTGCGCACTAAAATGGGCAATTTGGGAAGAGAGGAGATACGATTATTCGAGGCTTGCGGTTTATTGTTATAGTTATAAATTGTCCACATTTATAAAAGCGAGCCGCAAGGCTCGAACAATCGTATCTCCTCTCGCCCAAATTGTCCATTTTAGTGGACAAACTGAGCGTCAGTAAGGGAGACATTACAGTATTGCGAGCGCCAAGATATTCATCCTCGACTGACAATTAGCTTCGAATTCTCTAATGAACAACATTGGCCAGTCAATGATACGGTTTGTTCGTTTGTTTCCCGCAGAATTTTTTGAATGGGTGAGAAATTGAAAATTTTCTACGATACGAGCGAAATTCTTCACGAGATCGTTTCGTAACGTAACGCGTTAACATCGGTTAGTACGAAATACTAAAAAAAAAATACACATTTCTTTTTATTATTTTATTAACAAGCCACTCGAATCACGCAACAAATGAATAACAAATTCGATGATAAAAATTACGTGGAAATAGTAATTCAAGTTTCAAGGCAGAGGTTTCGGCTGTTTTCATTCGGTTCACACACCAAATAAATAACAGACTCGCTGTTACTTGTTATTGATTTTAAGAAGAGAAAAATTACGTGGGAACGGTACATAGTTCGTTTCAAGGCAGAAGTTTCGGTTTTAGTTCGAGGATTTAGATCCGGACGCTGCACGGCGGTCTGGAAATTCGCTTTCTGTGAATAAACTTATTTCAGCTTTGTTTCAAGGTTTAAAATGCATCGTTGAATTCGTCTCGAAACTATGTTATTCGCAATCAAGAAATCGGGGTGGCCATTATTTTTTATTGAACGAAATTTTTTCACAAGTTTTTATATTTTAATTTGTAGGGGAAAAAAGCGAATACTGGCCAACTTTTATTGCAAAGATCTTTTTGCCAAATCATCGGAAATGCTTGAAAAATTGTTGTTTGTTTTGAAATTGAATACAAGCGTTCAGCGACGAGCGCGCTTATCGCTCGACTGCTTACCCAGGCGACGAGATAGTGTTGGCATCTATTTCTTAAAATTATTCTACACGCGAAGGTTGCAAGAGGTTGCACTTAAACTTGACATCATCTTCTCAGCAATTGTTTAAACTTTCGTACAAAAAAAGATCGTACACGTACAACTCTTTATAGTTTTTTTTTTTTAATTCTTCTCAAAGTTTGATTTCTTCTAAATTCGATGCTGTTTGTTTATGAATCGAAGAGTGATTCGAACTAGTTTCAATACCTCAACCGCACCGGTTACTGTACAAAACCATCATTAGAACTGTTTTCTAATATTCTATAATTGCGGTGTAAAACGTTTACTTTCACTTGAAATTTTGTGATACTTGTATTTTGGATTTGGGACTTGTTCGATACGTTAAACTTAAAAAAATCGAATTCCGGCCGCAGAAAGCGAATTTTCAGGCCACTGTGGAGCTGGGGCAATAATATTTCTCGATTCACGTCTACGGGTTAGAGAATTTGTAATTACGGTCTTACGTGCCAGAATTTTCGAAGGCCGGACGCAACCACCTGCAATTATTTGCCAATGCCGTCACAATACTGCTTTCGCTTTGGTTTTTTACGATCATACTACGTCGAAAATGAGACTGACGGGGGAACGGTTTTGAATCACGCAAACGTGATCTGCGCCGGCAATTATTCGAAATCGTTCGACCGAACGAATTTGTCTCGACGATCGTTCGAAAAGAAAAAACCGTCCCAAATCAATTCATTATCGACGACGTATCGATATCGTTTCGTGTTTTATTATTATCATTGAAAAATGCCATTTACCCAGAGGATACGAACGCGCGGAATTTCGTTGTTCCTTTTGAAACACGGCGATACCAATTCGTGTTTCAATCGTGAAATAATATTACAGATTAAATCGCGGCTTTAATAACACGTCGTTCTATCGTAGATAAATGAATCGCACGGTGCAAGCATGCTCCAAGGACATCGATAATTCGTGCCGATTGCGAATAGAACATGAAATTAGAACAACGTAGTTACGACCGTTTCTTAACGCTCGGACGGCCGAGCTCGGGTCCGCTTGGACCCTGGATTGTACGCGTCGTTCGACCACGTGGTTTCTGACAATTAATTTGGAGACAACAAAATTGACAAATAAAAATGGAAAGCTGCCGACGCTTTGTTCGCCGAAAATATATTAAATATATCACGAATAAAACTGTTTTCTACGTTGAACGATTTTTTAAAAATTCCTGAACTGTTGGACGTTCAATTTTGAAACGACACTGTCGGAGAACCGTCGGCGTACAAAGCGTTGATCGGCCTGAAAACTAACTACTCTATCGATAATTGAATCGTCCAATATTTTTGCCAGCAAACGTCGCGGTTCCAATAAACGTGAGGCTATGAATTTCCTGATCCGAGTTCGTTTTCATTCCACGGTATGTATTCTATGTCGACCGACAAGATTGTTGTAACGTTGCTTCACGTACAGAGCCTCTTTTATATACATTATTCAAAACAGAACACCGCGTTATCGTAAAACGTGCTGAAACAACGTAAAGTGTCAGGAATTTAAGTACGTGTGCAAACGGCTCATTAAGCTGATTTGACACGTGGCTACTTACCCAAGGGAGAAGAACGGAAATGCTAAAAGTGTGTTAGTGTTAAAGCATTGCGAACAGGTTGTTTAAAATACGTTAAATTAAAGTGAACTGTTCATGTTATGCAAAATGAAAAAAAGAAAACGAGAAAAAAAAGACAGTCGAATGAAACGATCAACAAAGTGATTTAGTTTCGACGATATTTCCAGAAAAATATCTTTATTAAATTTCAACACATTTTATAAATTTAGATAGAGATTTCTAAATATTACAGTGCCGACAGAGAAATTGCGTGGATCGATCTATCGACGAATCGATATCGCTGAACAAGCAAAGTGACGTGTGCTAATATTAACGGTGCCAAATAGCGGGAATGTGTAACTGTACGTGCTATAGTAATTAGAAGAAGAATAATAAAGAAATGGTGCAACGCATCTTTCGCGAGTAATCGTCGATAGTTGCCACATAGTTTCCCAACGCACAGGCCGAGGAGATCCAGGAAACGTTAAGATTTCAATTTCGAAAAGACGCCTGTAACTCAAAATCCCCGCGGTTCCTCGCGTTGAGAAATATCGGTAGCAAAATCGTGGTGAACGCTTTCTCCAAAAAGAGCGCCGTAACAAGCACGTGCTAACACTTTTGTCGTAAAAGCTTAACGACACAAATTGAGCATATCCTTCCCGCGAAGTGCCATCAAGAGAAAGAGAATCGTCCAGACACATTCATGATTTCACTTACGAAATCGTCACCGTTAATACGCGTGAAATGAGAAAGATAAACTTGTATCAAATTTAAACAATGATAGCTTTAGCATACGAAACTCGGCTGAAACGAAACAATTATTTATCGCAATCTCTTTGCCACGGATGACTTTGCCAGCTGTAAAATCATCAGGCTAGATTTTCTCATGTGAAACGTTTAGTTCTCGACTTATAGATAATACCTGCGACACTATAGCATACCATAACTTGTCGAGAGATATCGATTTATCAAGTCGCGTGGTTCTCGTGCGAGCAACAACTTGTCGTAGCGCATTTTCTCGAGCATCTTCTTCGGCGAAGACGTTCTTTTATAATGTGTCAATGAATCAACCACTTTGTTGTCGTTCCTTAACACTGTTCTTTTTCTTTTCATTAGCAAGAATGGCGCGAGATTTTCATCGATGCAAAGAACATACAAGTATCACATTGATACAACTATGCGACTGGTAAAACTCACATGCAATGACGCATCCGCGAAAAAAAAAGAAAAGAGTACCGTTTCCATCATTCCCCGGAACATTGTTATCTAACTGCACTCGGGAAAGAGATGAAAAGACTTTTTTTTTTTCTTCGTATATTAGCAACCTTGTACTCGATATCGACTGCACAACGTGAAAACCGATAGAACGGTTTTGTTCGAACGATAATACATTTCATAGAATTTGCAACGCGTCTAATTATCCAAATCAATTTATCTTACATTAACGAAATTTTCAGGGTATCCTTCGAAACGCTGCGTACAATTAATTAAGTTTCAAATTCTTCCTGGAAGGATGTTTCATCGAATAATATTCGCGTGATTTAATGCGCAGCAGTATAGTTTTATTCGGTCCAATTAAAACTACAGGGTGCTTTATAATTATGTTAACACCCGGAAAGAAGTGATTCCTGAGATCATTCGAAGTAACTTTTTCCTTGGCGAAAATGCGATCCGCGGCTTCGTTTACGAGTTATTAAGGAAAAACGCCGACCAATGAGAGGCGAGATATGCTGGCGCTGGGCGGCCGAGCTCCAACCAGCGGTCGTCTAGCACTAGGCGAGCGAGCTCGTCTCTCATTGGTCATTGTTTTTCGTTAATAACTCGTAAACGAAGCCGCGGATCGCATTTTCGCTAAGGAAAAAGTTACTCGAAACGATCTCTTTAACCCCTTTCCGGGTGTTAACATAATTATGAAACACCCTGTATATTAGCGTTACGTATACGTTCTAAATAAAATAATCTAAATTCCTTGAATTGTGATTCTTAGAAGTGCCGCGGCGTTCTGTCTCAGATAAAACGGTTCAAACATTTTCGACGGCCGAGGAAAGTCTGTAACCGGTGGAGGAAACGAGAAAGGAAATATGTCTCGTGCGTGCAAACGTAATATGCAGATCCCAACCTTGTAATGCAGGTCGATAGCATAAATAGCTTACACATCATCGATGAGACCGAGGAAAAAAGGATGTAGAAGGAAACATCGAAAAGACTACCTGTGGCTCTCGGTATAACGCCGGCTAATCGCTGGCGTTCTAGCATACGTTGCGTAATAATCCACAGTTCACAGGTAAGAACACCTGTATAGGTTGCTCTTCCGATTCACTGTCTGGCTGTGGGGAACATCAGTCATTTGTGAAACGTTTAATCAACGATTAGAATACAGATTTATCGAAGGACTTCCCCCCCGAGAGAGCTACCCCGCCCGCCCCGCGTGAAAATCAATTCGGAACAACGAAAGATCGGTTCGAAGTCTCGAAGTCTGCTTTCGAAGCTCTTCGCATGACCGAAACTGCTAATAATAAAGTTCATCAAGTGACTCATAGCGCATCCGGTAGTTCGATGTTGAGATATCAACTCGGCAGTTTTCTAGGAAACGAATTAAGGATCGATTAATAAATTACGGTACGGCGGCAAGGTCGCGCAACGATAAAAGGCGACTGGCATTTGGATAAAGTGAACGGTGGACGCTTTTCTCGTTTCCTTAAATGGCCTCTGCCGTAATGAGTCATCCCGCGTTATTTTCATGCAATTGACGTAACACACATGATCGGAGCCGCCTAATAAAACAACATGCCTCCGGTACAATGTGTTTCTCAGCCGACTCCGTGCGTCTCCGTTCCTTCTTTTTTTTCTCTTATTAGGCTGCAACATATGGAACGTTCGTTTCCAGCGAAACACGTACACGGTGTCCCGATAATACGCGGACCGGTGTTTCTCGTGTCGCTGCGCGCACGATGCTCGGTGTCCGAGCGAGGAAATTCTACGACGATTTCCGGAGGATATGTAAATTTGATATTTTTAAATAATAGTATAAAAATTTGTTCTCGATCGAAACAAAAAGATTGGAAATTATAGAATAAGTTTCTTAATCGAAGCACGCGTTAGGATAAAAGCAGCGAGACGTCTAAATAAATTCGGTCTTATCGTTTTTACGAAGCGACACGCCTCGGACGTCTTTAGAGCTCTATAGGTTCGGTGTTAATAGCAATTGTCGAACTCGTGCAAGAAAAAGGACAGACCGTTCAAGGCTGAACGAATCGTGGCGGTACGAACTTGAAGATCGCGAAATTATGGAGCACCGTTCAAGTTCTCGGATTCAATCGAAATAACTTGGTTCAACGTTACGTCAATAACGAAAATATTCTTACGGTCTGTTTGTCGTCTTCGCGGTGAAAACTTTCGGCGCACATTATTACGCTGTGCCAACGAATGACGTTCGAGATGATTCTGTAATCCTTCGATATAAATTAACACGGCTATCCGTGGTTGCCGGTTGATAAAAATATTTATCATTGAAATCGCGAGATTTTTCATTAATCGTTGTTCTTATATTTTCGTTATCTTTTCTTCTTCTTTTTTTGCACATCATATTAAAACTGTGCGAACCAACGACGGCTAATCCTCTCATAGGCTAATATTTCTCGCGTAATAAGACCCGCTGTCGAGTCCTTGTCGCAAGTATTAAAGTCATTGTGGATGATTGCACGATCCACTGGCGATCGTGTGGCGGCAATTGACGAAATCATTACAAACACGCCGTCTACCGATGACCGATGCGTCTCTCGGCTAATAAAAATCTTCCTGGATCGCACGACCCACCTGTACCCGTTATATCATCGCAACAACAAGTTTAACCGATTGGTAAATCGACAATCGTAAATAATATTTCATTATTATCGGATATTTCATGTTAGAAATCGGAAACCTATTAATTGTATGAATGCGACACAAAAGAAACTGCTTGCTAAATTGATTTAACTTTGGCTAGCTAGGATGTTCCAAATACAGTAATGTCTCTCTAATTGACGCTCAGATTGTGCACGAAATTGGACAATTTGGGAAGAGGAGACACGATTATTCGAGCCTTGCGGCTCGTTTTTATAGTTGTTGATAATTCGTAACTATAAAACAAGACTCGAATTAATCGTGTCTCCTCTCCCCAAATTGTCCATTTTCGTGCGCAATCTAAGCGTCAATAAGGGAGACATTACTGTGCGTACATCTTTTTTAAATTCACATCGCTGTAAAATAGGATCGTGGACGATCGAAATGCTCGGGTGAAATTAACGCTTTAGAATTTAGATAATCCTGTACATTAATTTTGCTGCCCGCGCACGAGTCGGTTCCTGTCGTTTATTTACAAACGGGTGAATCGGCAATCCATTTATAGGCTCTAACAAACTTTCAAGAAATTCATTGCTATTCCAGTTGTATCTAATCCCTTCGCCTCGGCCACCTCTCTGCCACGGCAGAGCGCGATACGGCTTCTACATTCTTAGAACGTTAAATCATACCTGACCGTCCGTGCGACACGTTATTTGTTCGTCTAGATAAAAAAGGAGAACATCGAGCATACAATGAGTAAACCTTCCGATGACTGTCGAGCAGAGATCCGAGCGGAACAACGAGAATCCGAGCACCGTGAATTTCGGCGATTCGCGCGAAATACCCTAGAAGTTCTCCTCTATACGGTTTCGAAACAACGTTCGTGCGCCGAGATCGAGCGCACTACTTCCAAAGTACAATTAACGGCATCTTCTTCTTGCGGTCGGTGTATCTACTTTGTGCAACACACGAGGGCTACGTCATCGGTATCGCTTGAAAGCGCGAAGATAATTCGCGCGAGCGAACCAACGTCTCTTTCTCTCCCTCTTCGGGACGAGCATAATTTCTGGAAGATGTTTGCACGCCGACGCCTTACTTTACGAACCATGATCAAACTGAGGCGAACCGAGGGTAAACAGACGCCGAAAAAAACACGGGCGACGAGTGCCGTTTCAAAAGACGAAACGCGAACGAAATGTGCTCCACTTCGCATGAAATAAATCTCCTTTATCTGCTCGATATTATCTTCGAATTAATTGCATTTTAATTGCACCGCTGCGCATGAATCTTTCATTTCTCCTCGGCTCGCGCTTCATTTTTTTCCCCTGATCCTAATCTGCGCCGTTTAATCATCCCCTAACACCGGTTCTTCCGTCTACTGACATTTATGTGCGCTCCGCGGTATTATTGTTATTACAAGACCGCAGAATCATACTGCTACAGACTGCAGAATTTATGCATTTATGGCAAAATATATGTATGCAGATAGAATACGAAATCTTGAAGATAATAGAACAATTTCAGTGCCGTGTCATATTATTTCCCGACATTTACATTTTTATATTATTTCCGTTTCTTAGAAACGACTTGGAACATTTTCAGTTCGCATAAAGATCCGCGGTATAGTTATGCTAAATAATCTATACGACTGAAAAAGTACAATTTCTACTTTATACAAAGAAACTATAATTTTTTTCCTTACGGCTTCCCGTACTCTCCTACACCGTAACACCAAATAACCACTAATTTATCACACATTTGAATCGCGGTTTCCTCTTTCTTTACCACTCGGGCATTTCGACGCAGAGTAAAAAAAGAAAAAGAAAAAAACGAGCACGGACGAAACGCGGTTAAATTCTCAAGACAAGTCCAACGAACGCTCGTGCAAAGTGTCATTAAAATCTGCGTGTACAAGAAGTCACAGCTTAGTCCTTTGTTATTAATTTTCACCGTAAATGCATAAAATCCTTGGTTCAGTTGTCAGTGTTGTTCTCATCGAGTTCCGCGATTCTCAAATAAATTAATTGCACCGCGATGCTGAATAAAGTTCCCTCGAATTTAACCATGACGTGTAGTACGCGAAAGGAAGTATGCTTTTATGCGTGTGTCCTGTACAGTATTGTCGCCGAGAGCGTATATGATATCCAGGATGAGTCACTCGAGTCTTCCGCCTGAAATAACGCTGACATTATCGCGAGAGGATTTGGCCCCGTATACAGAAGTAGCGTGGATTTCGATAATTTTCGACGGTCTCTCGGCCGTTCTTTCGTGCCCGAGACAAGCTAGTTTTTTCCAATGAAAAAATATCGTATCCCGCCTCCCGCCACTTACCAGGTCATCCTCGAACTCATCATCGTCGGTATCGGAGTCCGAACGACCTCTCAGCTTTCGAACTTTCTTCTTCACTTCTTTCTTCACCCGTCTCGCTATTGGGTTTTCCTGCTGCATGTACAGTCGTGTTCGGTCGTTAAAAGGAGAAGGCTACCAAACTCTAGCAACTAACCTAACCGGATGCAAGCTGGCTGTACTGGCTGAGATATCGCCTAGTGGTTTGTGAAATCAGCGACACATTTGTCTAAGCACGATCGGTACCGTTTTATCGAGCGATAGGTCGTCAAAGAAATACAGGGTGTCCCAAAAATGTCTCGCAATCCGGAAGTGGCGGGTTCCTCGGGTCATTTGAAGCAACTTTTTCCTTTAGAAAAATTTTCTCCGAGGCACCGTTAACGAGTTATTAACGAAAAACAGCGACCAATGAGAGGCGAGCTCACTGGCGCGAGACGACCGAGCCAATGAGCGGAACCGGGCTTCGTACGCTGGTTAGCTGGGCCGCCTCGCGTCAGCCTTACTCGATTCTCATTGGTCACTGTTTTTCGTTGATAACTCGTTAACGGTGCCTCGGAGAACATTTTTGTAAAGGAAGAAGTTGCTTCAAACGATCCGAGGAACCCGCCATTTCCGGACTGCGAGACAGTTTTTGGGACACCCTGTATATGCACATGCATGCATACGTATACATATGTATGCGCGTGTACCCCGCGGACGAGCGCGCAATATCATTGCGCTGCCGTTGCACGTCTCGGCATAGAAAGTTTACGTCGAGCTGGAATCGCGATTCGTGTTCAAGCGGTCAATGAAAGTCCTTGCGCCACAATATGATTCACCTGCTGAAGTTCTATGCCAGCAAAAACCTTCGTGTACGTATACTACGCCGCTTATCAGCGGCCATCTTACTGTAGCGCAGACCTTTGTTCAAGGTGACCTACTTGAAAGCGATCATGGAACTATTGGACTTTCTTCGGGTTTCATGAAAACATTGTTTCGGATCGAAGTTGAATTATTCGCTAGCGTGATCGCTGCCGAGGCTCGACCAATCTGGACTTTCCGCTCCGGCGGTTTTGATAATCTATTATCGGAATAATATGCTATGTATTTCTAGAGTACCTATATGTATATTGCATATTGTTTCTCTTGCGTTCACAATTAGAACCGTCGCAGTTGGAAGTCGCTTTATCGTTTCAAGAAATGTGAATTGACCTTCTTTGTCTTCGAACGTGTGTGTTGGTCGCTACTGTACCGTTCAAATCAATACAGTAATGTCTCCCTAACTGACGCTCAGATTGTCCACAAAAATGGACAATTTGGGAAGAGGTGACACGATTATTCGAGCCTTGCGGTTCGTTTTTATAGTTACGAATTGCCAACAACTATAAAAGACGGGCTACAAGGCTCGAATAATCGTATCTCCTCTTCCCAAATTGTCCATTTTTGTGGATCAGTTAGGGAGGCAATCTGAGCGTCAGTTAGGGAGACATTACTGTACTTCAAAACTACCCGACGCGTTCTTCTCGAACTATTTTAACGTGCATTCAGGAAAGAATTGGTTTCTCGTTCGAGAACAAAATTTACGACACTTATTATTACTGCAAGTTCCAGGAAAACAGATGCTGCGCCTCGACCGCTTCGCCGCAGCCATTTCGAAACAGGGGAATAACAAAAATTTCGTTCGCATTCGTCGAAACATGTATAAGGAAGTACTTGCTCATAGTAAATAGTTGAAGGAGCGCTAAAGACGATTTCCAACTCCTACAGTTCTCTTTACCCTTCTCTCTCTCTCTCTCTCTCTCTCTCTCTCTCTCTCTCTCTCTTTTTAATTATTATTTGTTAGTCTAGAACGTGAACCGTCGATGGCGCACGCGTTCCGAATGAAGAAAAAAAGAAATATGTAAATAAAACTATGACGTTTTTCAAATATATTTCAATAGCGTGAATCGTTAGAAATCCGACGATTACGCATAATTTATTATTGCAGCTACGCGACGCTGCGGTTTTCCTAGTGACGTACAAGCACGGCTAATGATAAGTTTTTATTTGTGAAACATGTATTGAAAACTTGCGTCATGAAATATCACGACATCGCATAAATTCAGCGTAATGATACTTCGATATTTAACCATCGTTAGATTAAGAAAAATATCAGAATACGTAACACGAACAATTCGTTAGCTAAAAACGAATAATTGTGCGAAATCGTTTCTACAGAAAAATACTTAAATAAAAGTATGTATGTACTATCAATGAGAAACGCCATTCCCAAAATTTTGTAACAATATAATATTAATTTTTGCTCGAACGTTTCTTCATGGTGATAATGGACTTCGTCACTGATAAACAATGTGTCGCTTCATTCTTTGGTCTTGGAATCTAGCGGTACGATAAAACTGGGTATAGTCTGGCCGGCCAAGTCAAGGATCAGTAGGAAACGCCAGACAGAGCGTGCCGTAAAAAAATAAGGAAGTCCAACGGAAAGGAACACCGCCGAAATTAATTAACTCTTCGTTGAAGATTTACCGTCAATCATGGTGGTCAGTAACAGCCTGACATAGCTGGGAGAGGGATCCACGGGATTTCCTGGCGAGTCGCGTGAATTCTTGCGCAAGCGCTTCATGGTTCCGATCTCGGGGCAGTCAAACTATACGTGACTATTATACAGGGTTACAAAGATAAGTTTATAGAAACAGAGACTACCAAAGCATCTTCCAGGAAAATTTTATTGAAAAATTAGACGGAACAGCGATTTCTAGAGATTTTGAAACGGTTGTTTTCGAGCTGTTGCTTCGTCCGAACCAACACGTTGGAAATTTTTCAATGAAATTTTCAGAAATTACTTGTTGGAACTATACAATGTATACTTTAACGTGATAACAATAGTTACTCGATAAAAGTACCATGATAAAATACATGATAACAATTCTAAGATGTATGTATGTCCTACTTTGATCGATGCCTAGATGAATCCGAGTCCTTTATTCGGAACATGCGCGAGGAACAAATGCGAACAGCAACAACGCGACATGCACGAATGATGATACTACTACACACGTGCAACGTCATTGGTGAGATTCGTTTCGTTCGTTGGCGAGATTTGAGCGAAACTTTTCAGTACTGACCCAGTCACTGTAATCCTCTCTCATTCATGGCAAGTTGGGAAAGAAAACAGTTTCGATCGATGAATTGTTTACGATAAATTTACTGGTTCGAGAAAGGGAATTTGAAATGTTATTCCTAGCGTTAGACGATGCACGCTTTGCCTGACATAATATTTTAGAGAACACAAATGCTGAAATTTATAATATAAAATAATAAATAAATATTATAAATCCATTAAAAATGTTCCTATGTTCGAAACGCGTCTCGATACGCTATAAATCAGAAAATGCCACGAATTCTAAGAAAAGTCTGAAGAAAGCTTCGTGCAAAGCTCATTGCCGACAATAAATCCTGCGTCTCTGGTATTCAATGAATTTAAAAAATTTCGAGCTCGATGATGTTGCATAAACGCGGTAGCATCCATGTACAATGCGCTGTTGCCGTCACGCTTGTTTTCGAGCACCGGGGTTCCGAGTTAAATGAATAACCCTTCATCATCTGCATTGTACTATATTGAATGTAATTAACATTTGCTAACTTGTTCGGTGCGTTACTTATATAAATACGGCGCACGTCATGTGCATATACATACGCACAGTTGCAGATAACATAATTACTTTATCTAATCTCTACTTCTGTTAAAACGCTGAACAAAATAAAACAAATAAAAGCTCAAACCATTTACGCAAATATCTATATCATAATTATAGTCAGGAACAAGCTATATACATACATAGTTTGTAACGTTTCTAAACAAACGTTAACACGTAAATTAGTCAATTATACGCTGAGTAAAACTTTCCCGATTTCGATGAAATTTCAAAATAAGAGTAATACCATCGAAAGGTTTTTAGATCAATTTCTGTGATCAATTTCTTTCATTTATCTTGCAACAATTTAATTGTTACGTTAGGGTAAAATCGTTTGACTAAATAAAAAAAAAAATAAACGAAAATCACAGATACGAGCAATTCGAAAAAGAGGAGAACGACAAGACAATGAAAGTACACAAGCGACTGTGTCAAGGTGAAGGCGCGTCTACATCATCCACACGGTGAAAGTAGATGGCGTATCTACCTCCTCGTAACTGTACTTCGACTGGGGTATCGAAACCCGGTACACGAAAATCGGTCGAAAGCAAATAACATCTTTGAAATGATAACGGCAATGCAAAAACAACAATTGCCTGCCTGACAAGTAACTCGTAAGATAGTTTTTTACCTTTTTAAAACAGTCACGTTCTTACGGAGTTTACGTAAATGTGCAAATTCAAGAAATTAGTTAACTATTGACGCAATGGACGCGA
Organism: Megalopta genalis; assembly: GCF_051020955.1. Classification (NCBI taxonomy): domain Eukaryota; kingdom Metazoa; phylum Arthropoda; class Insecta; order Hymenoptera; family Halictidae; genus Megalopta; species Megalopta genalis. The sequence goes on along the minus strand of NC_135014.1, from coordinate 26,248,466 downwards.
ACATCGATTAATACAAAATACCAATTTGTATAACTTCGCGAAACATTGCACTTGTCTTGCATTCAGTAACATTTTTTAATTACATGCACACTGCAAAAAATCGTGATTTATGTTTTGTAATATTTTTATTCCGAAAGCAAGAACTGTTCGACTTTTCAAAATTTTCAAATGATACAATTTTTCAAACAGTACTTACAGATGCATACATTTATATTGTCCAAACGGAGACGCTTAGAAATCATTTCAATGTGCCTTTTTTTTATTAAAACATTGAAGACTTCTATTTTTTTTTAAATAACCGTGTGAGTCCTCAGATCCTTTCTCACAATGTGCAAGCAGTAGAAAATACGATAAATTAGAAACACCGTAATATATAGACAAATTAATGTCTGAATTTGTTTCGTCCTAAAATGTTAACCCTTGCTCTACCGGATCTACTTCGATCCAGTCGCAGGAAACTCGCTTCGACTATTTGTTACAGTAATAACCAGGCGAGAAATACAATACGTATAGTGTTTATTTTGCGAAAGTAACAACAGTTACAAAAAATAACATTTTTCTTTGCAGAAATTTTAACGGATCGGAATAGTTATATTTTTGTATTATTGAAACGAGAACCTCCTTAAGAAAAAAATAAACTTCGAGTGAAACTGAACCTAAAAGTTATTGTCCGTGTATGTAACAAATATTTAAATACAAGAAATTAACAATTTTTATTAAATCGCTAAAAAGATGTCAGTAACTGTACTCTGAATACATTGTTTAATTTGATATTTGAATGATTCAAGCTTACAATATCGAAGTGATTTGAAAACAAGTTTCATCCTAAGTTTTAAAGTTAAATATTATTCGATCTAATACTATATAAAGTCTTGATACTCTTTCCAATGTTTAGATAAAGCATACAATACTTCGGAAGCGACTACATATATGTCTAAATAAAGCGGTACGATACTTCGAAAGCGATTACAAATGCTTTTAAATCGTCAGTTTCTAGTGGTCGGGATGGTTAAATAAATTGCAGGTTAATAAATATACTCGATAACAAGTTATCCTACCTTTTTGTAGAGCTTGATCCATGTTAGATCTCCTTTACTGTCGGTGTACTGTAGCCCGAAAAACCACACCTCACGTAGTCCGATCGTTTTCACAACCTGGTCAAAGAGTTGCTTCCCGGTGGTCGTCTGCTGGATCGCGAACTCCAGTTCGGCGTCCATCGTCGTTACCCTGACGTTCATCTTTGCATGCGAAACAAGAAACGAAAATCAAAAAACTATATCACCCAGCTGCAGATCGTTTCGAACGTGTTTCACAAACTGATTTCCCAAATAAAATAGCACACTGTACAATATGATCGCAATGGAATTTCTTCGGTGATCCGTTAAAAAAAAAAATGTCGATGCACGCTTACCATTTTATTGCCAGCAACCATGGCTGCTACGTTAAACTACACGCGAATACGAACGAACGGTCGAACGAGAGATCAATTAGTTTAACACGGTATAAGGTAAGGCACGTCTATAAAGCACTCTCGGCACAAAGTGATCCTTGCGGCGCACTGGGAAGTTTCAAAATGTTAATTAAACCGATCGTTCGAACAAGATGCGACTGTTAACGTCTGCCGGTCTCGAGATGGACAATGCGCTAAGGGGGCAAGTGCAGTCGCCTCGCCAGCGTCTTTCGCCCCACCTCTCTGTCTCGCTCGCAAGCATTGCATCGGTTCCCCTTCTTTGTTAGATTTGCTGTTCTATCCAGTGATATGGAGAAAGAGAAACAGGACGTGGTCACGTGAGGAAGCCGGTGCGTCTAACCGTGGCCAATCAGCGTTCGGCGAAAATACCGGGTGTGCGGAAGGAAGCAACGGTTCCGTTAACACGGCCTACGTTTTCGAACGTATATTAGGCACGATTATGTCGAATATTGTCAACAGAACTCCAATAAAACAGACATCTCAACATATCGTTTGTACCCCGCTTCTGAATTTCCGGAAACCGTTACGAGGGGAGCGTCGATGCGAATTCATTTGAAAATCTTTCAAAAATTCTCCCATAGGGGGCACGACCAGTTAATACAATTATGTACTGGCCAGCGAATGCCTGTGCATACACGTTTTTCGATAATTCGTTGTTGGGGGAATCGAATGCTCGTTAATGTTGAAATTAGAGAAAACACTGTTCAAGCGTGCACTGATTTATGAGATTTTAGCGTAAATGTTTATCCCATAGATGCGATTGTCAAAGAATTCAATAATATTAGTCCTGTACAGTTTTGAACGTAAAAGTACATTATTATTTTATTCAACCATTCTGAATTATTCTACAAAGACTACGAATAATATAAACATTCTTCTTAACATCAAACGATATATGTGTTTATAAATATCTTATCACTACACGTTATTTGTGATAACTACATACAGTTCGGTAAATATATATTACTCAAAACAATGTTTATGAAATTAGTATCGCTAATTTCAACGTAACATATATCGATTAAATATTAAAAACAAATTGAATATTACCGAGTTTTTATTATGCATTATTGTTATTAGTATCACTGAACGTAAAGTAAAACAATAGAGTTACCGTATTTGTATTACTTATCATGGATATAATTGTATATAGGTTTATTTTCTCCAAGTGCTTATCAACTTAAAACACAAAATAAAAATTAATTATAAAAATATACATACCGATTTCCGCATTGTGGCTGCTTAGTTTCTCTTGCTAAACAGTAAAACTATCCGTCTGAAACGAAAATTACATGCAACTAGTAAAACTTATTTATTATTATTTAAGTACTATAATTACAGACATTACTAAATCAAAATGATAAAGCTGCCTTTCAAATATGCCAATTATATTATTTTAACGTTCATTCGAATGTATAATGACTATAACCAGATGAATTTTTAATATGAATATTGCATGTTTCAAATGAATATTGCACTCATAATTTTTATCGAAAGAGTAATAATCAGGGTAATGTAAATATACATATACAAACGGTTCGACAACAGATGGAAATAAAAGTGTACGGAATGATTCTACCCTTATATTAATTTTTGTCTATATCGTCATTTTAACGACCATCCCCCTAGAAGACTTTACCACCTGTTGCCGAATATTCTGTATATGGATTTCGTCTTGTGATAAAATGAATCTTTACTTTGTTTTGGATTATTAATTATTATTATTATTATTATTATTATTAAAGTTTTATATAACAATTATATTTTTATTAAGAATACATTTTTTTTAAACACTAAATATTCATTGGAACTTGGGTAGGTGTAGGTGGTATGTGAGAATAACCGTTGGTCATATATGAAACACTGTCGATTGTTGCACAACTTCGCATAATTGTTTATCGAATCAACCAACTGTCCTGAATGATTGATACTACTTTTGTACTTCAAGAGAAAAGCTATCCTTGTTTTCTTGTCCGTGTGTTTGTAATTCGTAAACCGAAAATCTCAAGTAAAAAACATTCATATAAACTTCTGGGAAAATATTTTTATGGGAAAAAGATGAAAATCAAATTTCTCCCTTTTCAGAAATTTTTATTAATTTTCATATCAATAACAGCTTTTTCTTGTTGGAAATCAAATTCCAACGAACAGCAACATTACGTAAAATGTACGAAGCTAATTAATTTCGTTATAAACAATTTTTAGAGGGAATAACGATTACTGAAAGAATATGGTAAGCGTCAGGAAGTTGGCGGCAACTATGGGAAAAATTACTCAAACAGAAAAATTGAGAAGAGAAAAGACTAACAAATGACTGTTACATAAAAATACAAGGACGATGAAGAAGTGTATGCGTGAAACAAGACAAGAATTGAAAACTGGCAAAATACTAAAAAAAGCACAAATTAAAGCAATGACAAAAGAGATACAAAATAGAATAAACAAGATGAAGATATCGGTAATGAATATAAAAGTGATGTAAATAGAATAGTGCAAAACGTGAAAAAATGTTAACTAGGAAGCAGATCTTATAATTAACTTTGATATCTAAGAGGGTAGTAGATTTACGGAAGTCGTCAAAATGACGGGTCACTAATTTATGTACTACAATAACACTCGTTAAAAATCGGAATAAATATCCTATTGTTACTTATAAACTAATATTAAACAGCTGCTTTTAGTGTTCCGCAAATCTAGCGTTAATAGGAAAGACAAGATCAATATCAAGAAACTTATAATGTTTAAATCTTTACACTGAAGACTCTTTTTCTTAGGAAGTACATACACACTATGAATTACTAGCAGCAATTGACATATTTTAGAAATCAGAAATGTTAACTTATTAGTAATTTTAATAATAATAAAACATTGAACGTTGGAATTTAATGTATACTTTTTATTAATTTTATTTCCTAAAACATTATTGTGTGTTCGTTCAATTACAAATTCGATTGGCTCTTCATTTGAATTCCATTTTGACCACAATGCACAAGACTATTATTTCATTTCCAAGATTTATATCGCAAATTAAACTGCGATTAGAATTATCAGAAACAAAATCGTTCTTTAATCTACAATATATCTTGAGTAGAATTATCTAATCTATGGTATACGAAAAAATTCACCGCAGAAAGACGCGTCAGTTCCGCAGAGTATGATGTTAATTAACATCGATTTATTAATTATTACTTTTTATTTTCAAAAGTGACACATATACATTGAAAAACTGTTTGCACGTCTCCATATTGAAAGAAGAGACAGGTTATAATGTAAATCCGCGTGACCGACATCCGCTGACAGAAAGGAGTGCCTGCACACGGGATCTGGCATTCCCATTTATCTAGGACCTCTGCGTCCGTTGAACCGTCGGTATCTCCTAATTTTTGTCAACTACGGTAAAAATGCTGTCTATCTGTCCAACTTTATGCAAGATACGAAGATAGAATACATCTATTAATAAAGTTTCCATTTTCTACTATCAGTGTCCGAAGTCTAAAATATTTGTTGTTGGTCACATATTAAACTCTGTCAATTAATTCAAGAATTCAAACTGTTTTCAATTCAACCGTAATAACAAATCCGCGTGAAAAGAAGAGAAATATAAAAAAAAATGTACATATACGAGATGTCGTACGTTAGAAATCTTCCCGTACTCGAAAGAATGTGATAAAAAAGGATTCGTGGCACGAAATGTCTTTCAAGGTTATTCATTGACGCTTAGTACACAGTTTCGACGGTAAATCATGTTCGGTCGTTAAGCTTAATTTGACACAATGATTGATGAAATAAACACCAGTCGATTTATTAACGAATACACGTTAATTTGTCTATTAAATTCTATTGGCTGCTACGTGTGGGCGTTGTTATAACTAATCGCTGAGCGTAACTAAAAATGCGTAGAATTAACAGAAATACAAACGTATATCCTGTCTTCAGCTCAATTTACTTTAAGGGAACACTGTTACTAAAATCTTCAAGTTCTTGGTATTTCCTATTATACTTAGATCGTAACACTGCTTAAATTAACACATTATAAAACGTTCAATTGCTTATGCAAACTTTTGCGACGTTTGTTTTTCATAGAACATATCCGGCTGTAGTATAAAAAAGATTGAATACGAAAGAACATCACTCCTGATGAATGAAGTTACAATCATGATAGCATGAATATAATTTATGACATGAAGGTATTAAATATGAGGGAAGATATATATATATATATATATATTTATGTACATATATTAAAAATGTGTTAACTTGATTTATTATTTAATCATTTTTATGTGGGTTAGTAAACGAAAGGTTAGATTTACAAAAAAAAAAGCAAACATAAATAACGTCATGAAAGGGTGTAATGTTATTAAGACAAGTGATATTTCTATATTGGTTATAAAAATAATCTGTTTTAGAATCTGTAAAATATTTTAGAAGATACCATTTTAGTACTAAGCAACAATTCATTCTGTGGGACTTACATTATCGTGTTTATAAGATACGTATCCTACAACACATGTGCCACACATTCACGGTAGACTGGTGGCACTTGCACTATAACCGCGGCAAAAAACCACAGGAAATTGTATGTTCCACACCCAAAAATCCCGTCACGTTCAGACAATACTGACACCTCACTAATAATATGGCTGCCGCCTGTCCGTTTGTTCAATTCTCATGTAAGTAGGGGTAAATCATAAACTATGCGCCTAAGATAGATAACATAATTGTACATCAGATAAAACACGAATAAAAAGTATTATACTTTTCTAAAGTTTTCAAGCATCATTTACTGTAACGTTACCATTTATTTACATTTTTACTTTTACAAAGAACTCGCAATTGCCAATAGTTGTTCACTTCTCTCCTGTTTCGCAACATTCAATATTTAAAATAGAATCCCCATCTATGTCATAATTTTCTATGTATGATATTAGCGCGATATCCAAACGTGCACAAACTGCGTATAATGTTACATTCGTGTTTTTAACAGTGTAAACATGACATTCAAAGTATATGAAAAATGTACAAAAATGTGTAGGACACGTGAGAATAAAGCAACAATTATGTTAAATATTAGTACATGAAAACAACATGTACGTTAAAGAACTTAATATAAAACAAAAAATAATATTTTATATTGCCTTATTGTATAAAATTTATTTGCTTTCAAATTTTGTCCACTTAGAGTTCAAAATTCGGGTAAATAGAATATTGAATACAACTACATACACGTGACAGATAAAACATCTCATGTATGTTGACACTGCCATCTTCATTACCCAGGGCAAAACTGCAAGAGACATATAATCTGATTCGTTGGCATTGTACCTCGACCAATAGCAAAAATACATGCACCTTGCAACCAATCAGGTCTTTATTATATCGCATGATTTCTTTCAGTTCTACAGTAGGTCACGGTCTTAGAAAATACATATATTTATAGATCAATATATTTCGTGTTATGTATTGTTGAATCAATTGTAATATAATGTCTCTTCGCTACAAAAACGAATTTAAAACTTTTTCCTATCTATACTTACATCAATTCAGATTTATTATATTAAATAAATCCAAACTGATTTCATTTGTTAAGATATTGTGTTTAGATCATTATAATTGAGAATTGACAAAATTATGTTGTTATTACTACATTTAACTTTTATTATTTATTTCACACATAGGGTGATCAGATTAACCCGTAACTTCCTTATGAGTAAAACTCAAGATCTGACAACACTGTACGCGAGCAATGGTAGTCTTTACAGTACATTTAAAAAATTACTTGTTAAAGCCAATGTTTTAATTCGATTTAACTCTATACAAGTGACACATATTAAAACACAATTAAAATCACGCGGGTGATAATACGAATGATTCCGTTAGGTGTCTCTACATAAACTTTAACTGCTAACAAGGCCGTTAAACCAAATCGCTAGCTCACAGTGTTGTCAGATTTGTATTTTTTGCCCATAAGTGGATTGCATATTAATCTGATCACCCTATAGTAGTGACTGTATTCTTAATAACGAGAAGTTATATTTCTTCTAACAAATAGATCGTACTATGTTAAAAACAGGTTTCTATTCATTCTAGTATTTACACTCAAACACATTTCAATAAAAATCATAACTTTGAGAAATGTAAGTAACAGGTAAAAACGAAATTAGTTGTTACGTATATTTGCGTACAAAATAAAAATATTTTTCCATTAATAAATGAAATTCGCTATGCTTCACTTCTTAGTTCGTACTTTCGTTGTCAGTCTGTTATGTCTTCATAAAAAACGGTCATGTTCCAAGCTATTTAAATTCTCTTTGTTTTTCTTAACCTAATCCGTTGAAATTTTGTTTATGACAGTCTAAACAGGTACAATGATAATTTATCGCAATGTCATCATTACTTTCAGATAATGTTTCTGAATCTTGTTAAAAATAGTAAAAAAGATTATTTCTTCCAGTACGTGTTTAATCTCACATTAATTTATTTTATATGAACAGATATATCTTTTTTAAAACACTTATAGAAATGTTAATATCAAAAAATAATGTTCTTTTCTTAATTAGTATTGTATTTAATACTGTTTTTCGTAACAAATATTGAATTGTGTATCAAATTATTACAAAGAACGTTATTTTTAGGACATTCCACGTGTTTTTCATAAATAGCATGCCCTATCCACACATGTGATGCTTTTATTTTGAGAGAAACAGAAAAAAATATGGTTAGTTACTAATATATATTTTCATACAAAAATCGTCCCAAAATACACATTACTTTGCTATAGAACTGAGAAAGTATGTATATTATTATATGTATATTATTAATCTAAAATGTAAAACTAAGCTTGGATCATATTTTCTGGAATTAATTTACCTTCTATTGTAATGCTAATATACAATGTATAACAGACTAGACATTGAAGACATACAGCATGAGTTAAGTATTTTTTTAATTAAGTATTCATGTTTTTTTATTATGTATTCAATGCAGTTGTAAATAATTCCTAATTTTTTTTTCAAATTTATGTGAACTTAAGACTGTATCAATAACATTGAAGCAGCTATTTTTTTTAACAATGTGGACTTTAAAAAATCTTTTTTATTTAACTTAAAAACCTATACTCGGCAATATTAGATATTATACTGCTAAAGAAACATTCAATTTGCTAATTAATATTTTGAATGGATTTTGCAGAACAATACATGTATGCAACAGGAGTTATTTATGGCTTAAACGAATGATTTAAACACTGAACTGCTACTTACTCATTATTAATTTATTTGATCGTGATGTTATTTAGAATGAAATTGTAAATAGAAATTAGTTATATATGTTTGATACGATAGTGTTCTCATCCATTTTCTGTGGTTCACTGAGTTGTGCATGAAATAAGTATGTAGTGTACACTTGTTTTGTAACAGTTATGTTCTACTTTGTTACTTCTACTATGCTTATTTTGTAAACAATTATGTTCTACTTTTTTTGTAAAAAACTATGTTCTACTTGTTTATTTATACAAATTATTACAAAATGATATACATACAAAAGGTAATATATTTGTCTTAATTAAAAATATCATACAATATCGTACAATAATCTTGATCAATCTATGAGTTTTATTGGCTATACAGAATACTATCCAGAACAGTTTAAAACTTATCAAAAATAGCTTATTAAGATAATTTGTTTATTATTTTTACACAGTAGTAAACAAATAAATAGTAGATTTGTATAATAGTTGTATTCTACTACTATACAAAACATAATATTTACATTATAAGAAAAGTAGATGAATAAATTTCAAAATGAATTTGCAAAACAGAATTGTATATGATACATGGTTTGATGGGTTTAAAATTTAAATAGTTCTTGTATTATTATGACTGTGTAATTTTTTCAATACAGCATAATGATATAATTCTAACAAATAAATGGATATTATCTTGCATTTATATTGTTATTTGTATAGGAAACTGGGGCAAAAAAACGATGTTTGGCTCATGAGCCTTTTATAGCAGTGGAAAGATCATTTAAAAAATTGACCACAGATATGTTTTGCTGGGGAAGCACTATATATGGGGAATTGGGCTTGGGAGGTATAGAAGATGAAAACATTTTAACACCTCGAGAAGTTGACTTTGTAAAAGCTGCAGAAATTGAACAAAGTAAGAGCTTAATCAAGAACTAAGATATATTTAAATGTATTTACAAACATCACACATTTTAATATAATTTTCATGTAGTTGCATGTGGTGAGAATTTTACAGTAGTGATTACCCAAGATGGACGAATATATTCATGTGGTAATAATGATTATGGTCAACTTGGTCATAGGAAAGGAATGAGAAGATTACGTAAGTACTAGAAAATAAATAATATAATAATAAATAATAATTTTATACATCATCGCAAAAATTGTTCTATGTTTAGAATTGATCGATGCCCCTGGTTTAGAGGCATTAGTATTTAAGAAGGTAACTTGTGGAGCACATCATGCTCTAGCAGTAAATGAATGGGGCCAGTTATTCAGTTGGGGCTTTAATGCAGATGGTCAATTAGGTATTAACAAAATTATTGAATATTTCTTTAGAAAGTTTCTAAATAGCTATAACACAGCATTTATTGTAATTTAAATTCAGGTTTGAATTCTAAAACTGTTATGGAATGTATACCACGTATGGTAAAAGCTCTGAGTTTAAGTGTAATTGTGCAAGTAGCTTGTGGTATGAAACACACACTTGCATTGACAAATAATGGCGAATTATACAGTTGGGGTTCTAATAATGAAGGTCAACTTGGATTAGATTCTAATGTTAAGAATGAAATAAAACCTCAACTTATTAATGGTTTAGATGGCATTCCTATTGCTCATATTGCTTGTGGAGGATATCACAGTATAGCTATATCTAAATCAGGTAATACATATAATGAATGCAAATGGAGATAATTGTGTGTACTTACTAGATGTGTATAAATCTTTTTGTAGGTGCTGTATTTGGATGGGGTAAAAATACATTTGGTCAATTGGGTTTAAATGACACGCAAGGTAGGAATGTTCCATGTCAGTTAGAAACATTACGAAATACAAAGGTGTGTTATGCAGCTTGCGGTGAAGAGTTTTCTATATTTTTAACAATTGTAAGTACTTCAGTTATTATTATTAAATTGTATAAATACCGTAAATAAGACATATTTAAGAACACGAAAAATGTAAAAGATAATCCTAAGATATTCTATGCATAAATGTATTTCAGGATGGGGGAGTATTCACTTGTGGTGCAGGAATGTATGGTCAGTTGGGACATGGTAACAATTCGAATGAAATTTTACCACGTCAAGTTATGGAGCTTATGGGTAGCGTAGTTACACAGGTATTGATAATATTGAAGAGAAAAGGTTCAAATATTTTATATGTATCATTCACACTAGATATTTCATTTAAAGGTTTCATGTGGAAAACGGCATACATTGGCATTAGTACCATCACAAGGTAGAGTTTATGTATGGGGATTAGGAGGAGCAGGACAATTAGGTAATCGTGTCGCACGTAGTGCAACTACACCACAAGTGTTAGAGGGGCCATGGTCTGCTCCAAATGGTTCCATGAGAATGGATCTAGACAAAGAAATAAATTCCTATAAAATTGATTGCATTGTTAAACATATTTCTACTGGCGGCGATCATTGTTTTGCAATAGTTGTTTCACAAAAGGTTAGTGTACGATTTTATGGAGTTTTAATAGGATGTCAATTCTTGACATAATAATTCTTAAAAAGTTTATACTATTGTGTGAAATTAAAGTATTAGTAATACTGTAATTTATATGCTATATATTGAAACTTATGCAGGATAATGTACAGCCGGATGATTGTAGAAAATTAGAATCATCTTACAAAATTCTTGAAATAACTGAAGATCAATTGTTAGCATGTCAACGAATTCCACCGAGCTCATCTGTTGATCATGAACTTATGACGTGAGTAGAAAAGTTAGTACCTAAGATTGCTTGAAGCATCTGGAGTACTATTAGTTTCTTAGAATTATTTGAATAACGACCAGAAGTGATGAAAAAATTATAGGTATTTGGAAACCGTATTCAAAAGTCAAGCCTGTGTGAATGGATCGTTTTTGCTTAACAATGATAGTCACTACGCGTGTTCTATTAATCAACATGGACTTAATCTTAACGAAGCAAGTAGATCATTTGGGATCATTAGAGAATTGGATAACACCACGATTCAAGAACTGGTATATTAGAAACTCAGTTTTACGAGATTTATGTACTTAGAAAATCTAATTTACAACAGATTATTTATTCTCTCTTCAGATATTTACTTGCATATCAGACAGCTTGATTCCTTCCTTTGTTAGTTCATCATCCAAACTACATTGTCCGGAGTCTTTAAGAATCTACTTAATATTACCTTTGTATCATGGTTTTGTAAATCCCCTTAATTGTAATTTATTGCATAAATCATTCTGCAAAGCTGTTTTAGCGTTAAAGCCAGAGATTCTTACAATAATAAGTCTGTGGTGGACCAAAGCGCCGTCATATTATTTTGAGAGATTGGTCAGAATACATAAATCCGTTGTCTTACATTACGTGAAACAGTCTACTCCAAATAAGGTAATTTACTTTGCTAGTTTCAAAATATGCATCACGATTTATGCATTTCTATGATGTTATATTACTTCTATTTGTTTATAGGGTGTATTGTGGGACTCCACGTTTCAACTTATATTAGATTTGTTAGGTTTATTAAATTATTTAAACAATCAGGGTGAAGATGGTAACATAGTGCCTTATTCTACATTTCATTTGCCAGAATTAATAGATTTTATAGACATTAAAAGCGACTACATAAAATGGATTTCAGAAGAGCAATCTTCTGTATGTTATACCCACAGTATAATTTAAATTTTATCCATTTACAACTAACAATATCATGAAAATTGATAGAATTTTTCTTAATCTCAGAAGGTGTTTTGTCACTATCCTTTTCTCCTTGATGCTCAAGCCAAGACTATATTACTTGAAACAGACCAGGCTATTCAGGTATAGTCTGTATTAACTTCCTTTTCAACTTTTTTCAATAATTTAAGTGGTTATTCTTTATATTAGATGGAGTCGGCAATAACGGAAGCTACTACACGAGCAGCAATGAATAGATTTTTCAACCCATTTGCTGTAGATGCAATTGCTCATATGCAATATGTGATATTAAATGTTTCACGTGAAAAAATAGTTGGGGACACTTTGACCGAATTGTCTCAATATGACTCCAATGACCTAAAGAAACCTCTTCGCGTGAGTATTATGATCGTTAGATAGTATATCTTTCTGTAAAATGTAAGTTCCTTGGCATAATTTATTAGAAGTAGAGGTAAATAGGAATATATTAGATTTAATTTTAAGTAAATTATCATCTTAAGTAATAGGTTATAATATTTATATATTATTGAAGTTACAGTATTATTAGATTGAATACAATTGTAATATTGATAGGTGAAATTTCATGGTGAGGAAGCAGAGGACCAAGGTGGTGTTAGGAAAGAATTTTTTATGCTTTTGTTGAAAGAAATTTTAGATCCTAAATATGGCATGTTCAAGCAATACGATGAAACCAGAGTGATTTGGTTCAGCGAAGATTCATTTGAGGATGAAAACATGTACTTTTTAATTGGTATTCTTTGTGGACTGGTTATTTACAATTTCATTATTATTGATCTGCCGTTTCCGCTAGCCTTGTATAAAAAATTATTGCACGAACCAGTTGCATTAATCGATATAAAAGAAATGTCTCCGACCCTCTATCGGTACGATATAGTTATAGATAAAAATTTGTTTTCTTAAAATCAATTATTACAATGTGTAATAAAATCATAAATTTTATTTTAGGAGCATGCAAAGTATTCTAGATTATGACAAGTTAGATTTTGAAGAAGTTTTTTGCTTGAACTTTGAAGTGGTTAGAGAGGCGTTTGGTGAAAAAAAGATATATGAACTTATACCAGACGGTAGTAAAGTTCCTGTTACATTTAAAAATAAGTATGTTCATATTTTTTTACGTATTTTATTTCGTCTTTCCTGATTTCAATTTTGATAATATTATTGTTTTTGCGTAGAAATCAGTTCGTTGAGTTATATGTGGATTACATACTAAATAAGTCAGTAGAAGCTCACTTTCGGGCATTTTACAAAGGGTTTCATAAAGTTTGTGGTGGTCGAGTATTAGAAATATTTCATAGTCATGAATTGAAGGCTGTAGTAGTAGGGAATGAAGATTATGATTGGGAAGAACTGGAAAAGAATACTACATATAAAGAAGGCTATAGCAAAAGTGATCCTACAATAGTACTGTTCTGGCAAGTATTTCGTGAATTGCCATTAGAAGAAAAGAAAAAATTTTTACTATTTTTAACTGGAAGTGATAGAATTCCTATACAAGGCATGAAGGCAATCTCGGTAAACAATTCAACTTATACATCAGATAATTTTATTATATGTTTCAATAATTTTTTAATAAGATAATCATTTATTGCAGATTATAATTCAACCAATTAACGATGAACGTATGTTACCAGTTGCTCATACGTGTTTTAATTTACTTGATCTTCCACGCTACCAGACCAAGGAGAGACTACGATACAAATTACAACAAGCCATACAACAAACCCACGGGTTTTCTTTAGTGTGAAATTTCTATTATATTTTATTTGTAGAACGCGTGCATAATACTGGACATTTACATGATAAATATCAAGTCGATTTATATTATTGGCATTTTATTTTCCTAAGTTTTATTGAACTTATTATATTACCTACTGATTAAGCCATCAAGTGAAATATTGATTTATATTTCAAACAATAAGATGGCATAAAGTTATTTATTATTTTTTTTTATGAAAATATACATTTGAAATGTCAAATTCTACTCGAAAACGAGAGTATTATGCACGACGCAGTTATTTAAATGCAGAACTATTTAAATATCTAGAAAATCTATTAACAATTTATTTTGATAACTTAGGCTTTATATTAATGTAATCATACATTTGACATCGATAACAAGATTTTAGTACCTAAAACATAATCAAAGATAATTTTATGTGAAATATAAATAACAAGTTATTTTGTGCTAACAGAATGTTACATAAAATATAAAAGTTATATAAAATTCAAAGTCTTGTTCATCAATAGACAAATTACGAGCAAATGATAATTATGATTTTCTGTACATGTTGAACATTCTAGAAACATTAGAGAAGGATCTATACATTGTTAGTACCTAAATCCATTTTGTACAATTATTCATAAAGTAAATTAATAATGAAGTAAGTTAACTAGTTTTTAAATTTGTAAGTATCCTTTATTTATACACATCAATATGTTACATTTAAAAAAATGTTCTGTTAGTCATTTTATGAACAGTTGTCGAATCGTTTTACAAAACTTATTTCGGTACAATTTTTCGTAATTTTTATTCGATTTTCGTTATTCGTTTAATAGTTTTTGCTTGCACAGTCGTAATATTTCGTTAAAATTCGTATTTATATTTTATTCCACTCTTCCACGAGATAACTTTCTTTTTTTGCCACAATGCTATGTTCATCGTTAAATTCAAAACAAGTGCACGATAACAGTTTGTAATGCTACATTACTGATTAGCGTTCGATAAAAAGCAATCATTTGATCAGTCTCAGTATATACAAGTTATTGTTGAAATTCGAAATTCGAACAGAAAACACTCTAAGAACCTTAAAAATTATATCTCGTGAAAGTATAAAGCTAATTTTGGACAAAGAACTGAAAGAGCAAGAACACGTACCCTGTAATCCATGTGTAGTCCTAAGTCCTATACATATAAGAATAATCCTAATTAAAAGATATTTAAATATATTATATATATAAATATATATATAATGTTAGTCGGTCATTCGTTTGGTTCTTTTTCTATTTTTTTAATGTACAAATTTCGAAATCCAACGAGAACAGTCCTGAGTGATTTTGTATTGAATATTATACACATATGTGATGAGAGAAAAATATTCGTATAGCAAAAGTATGAAAATTGTAATATGGATACATTTTAAATGTGGATAAACTTTAAACAAGGTGGAAAAAATTCATTTCGTGTGAAAGATCTTGAAATTTTTGATGATATTAATAAAAGACTACGAGATTAAAAGTAAATAACATTTTTGACAAAAATAGGAATAAAACAAATATTCTGAATATTTCATCTATGATAATTATGAAATTTAATGTATTCGTTTCTTCTATAGTTTACAATGTCATCAACGTGTTGAGTATCTGTGTTTGGTACAGATGATATAGATCCTTTCAATTTTACACGTTTACCATACAAAATCTTCATACTTCACCACAATTAAAATTTTAATTAATTTCTGCATACGTTTAAATTCTGATTCAAAGATTCCAGATATTCATTACAAAGTGTCAGTCTCAGGACATTTAGAAGGAAGTAAATAATCTTCAAGCAAGATTCGCTAATGCTGCTGGTAGGAAGGGGTGAAATATTGAGTGCCTGGTGGAGCTCGGTAACCAGGGTACGTGCTGTTCAAGGCATGTTGAGCAAAGAAACCGCTGTAATCCTTATGTACTCTGCGAGGTCTGACTGCAGGTCCTTTCGCCAAATCCATCCTGGCTTTGTTTTCAGCTTCTGTTTGAGCTTTCACCGATGGTGGTGGCCACTTTAGGTCTCCTCTCATGTTTCCACTAACTGGAGCCTTTGTTGCGGCAGGTTGTGCTTGGTAAACTGGGGCTGGTGCCTGATAGAATCATTTAAGCAAAACAAATATATTAACATTAACTCTTGCAACAACATTTATTATTCTTATCGCTAGTCTATTATTATTTCTATTCTATTCTATATTATAATATATATTCTATTTATATTCTATCTATTCTAGTCTTTTATTACAAGAAGTTGTAGAGTTTAAAGAAAGAACACGTGTTATAAATATATGAGAAATTGACGATACACATGTAACATGTGAGTCAGACCTGCGAGATTGGAGGCTCCGGACGAAGTATGATTGTGGATGGTGGTGCTTCGAACGCAACAGGGGTTGGATTTTGTGATTGTCGTTGCGACGAGTAAAAATCTTGTGGTTGTTGCTGTAATCAACAATACGATTAAGTGCATTTTTTAATTACGATATAATTCCCAAGTTTGAAAAGAAAAAGATATTTCGAGGTCTTCGTAATACACAGCCGTTGACTACACACTCGTTCCGGGACAGAGGAGGGAGGAACACAGAAAAAAATTTGAAAATGAAATCATTTCTTGTTATCGAAGTGATCGATACCTGTCGAAGTGATCCACCTGTCGATTGAATTTTTCAAAATATAGAGTAAACCATAAGTAATGTCATTCTTTTTAATAAATGAATTCCCTTCGCGTTTTTTTTTTCATTATTTTTAATACGTATTAGATAATTTTCTAGAATATTTGATCGATTTGAAACAACGCGTCTCTGTTATTACAGCAATGATCGAAGTAAGAATGAAGCAAAGCAAACAATCAAAAGTATTCAAAGAGATTGTCGCGTTTACTCTTACTCTTATCAGCGGATCATTATACAACGGTTTGATGAAGAAGCAACGGAAAATGAAGCGATTATTTTACACTAATAGTTGACATGCTACAAACACATATGTAGATTAGATTTCATCGTATAAGACATTTTGGCAACGAGTTCTAAAGGGACATTACTTATGGATTAAACTCTGTATACGCATAGGTGTCGATTTCAATAGTAGTCCAATCATTTTCTTAGATGAATCTACCCCTTGAAAAACAATGTTACGAGCAGCTCGTTTGACACACCCATTAAGTTCATGCATCTTATTTTTGGTAATATCCTAAATAAAGCTTTCCTCGTTCGTTTGATTCGTCAATTTCGAAATTTATTAGACAATGCTGCTGCAAGATGACGATCTTTTCTTGTAAACAATCGTGTACCTTTATTTATTGTAATCTACTACTTTTTGGAAATAATTATGAAAATATTTAGGTGGCCTCGCGCTTGAGCGTTCCACCCTCTATATAGAGGGTGGAATTATACATGTTTGCAGGCGTGTAACACGCGCAGCAATTTGAGTTCGACACCTATGCTTTCGCGACTTACCTGCGGTCGTTGATTTTGCTGTTGTTGACTAGACCAGGAGACCGGATGGATCGGCTGCTGCAATATCGGGGACGTCGCAGGAGGCGTTACAGGGGCCCAACCCTTCGGCAGAAGTTGCTGTTGGAAGTGTGAAGGCTGTCGCAGAGTTCCACCAGGACTAACCGGTGACGGGGACGATGGGACGGCACTCCGCGTCGACGAACGAGCGATCGTCGACGGTGGTTGAGGTGACGAACCTGACGAGGGACTGCTCTGGTACGAGGCGAACTCACCGATTCCACGGGTCTTTTTATGGGAAAACAGAGGGCTTTGTATAGGAAATATGCTGCATCGAACGATCAACTTGATGTATTTTCAATTCGTTCAAGTTTCATCATTCTTTCGTATTCCTTTTGAATTGTCGATCGTGTCTTCTTCTTTAGGGGAATCAGACTCGGTATATCCGCCTCGATAGCGACAGTGGTGTAGTCAACCGCATTTGTCAAGCGTTACAATTATTATTTGTTCGTTTTGGAAATCCGATACATCGATCTCCAAAAGCATGAATGAATTTTTATACAGCAGTAAACAGTATTACAGCAGGCACGTGAAAAAAAAAGGACATTCATTCGCAACACGAAAACGACGAGATGAACAGAAAAAAAGGGATATCATTGTCACTAGTATAAATCTATGACGGCGAAGGTACGAACAAACAGCAATACGACAACTATCAAACTCACATAAATAGAAAAGTCGCGTTTGTACAAAAGTGAAGGATTACTATATCGATTTTAAATATCGAACTGTGTGCATCTTGATCGCATACGTTTCAGCAACAGGTAATCGAGAACTCGACACTTTTTCATTTTGTGTGTAATTTTAACGAATTCGTATTTTTCCAGACGATTTTTCAAGATGGTGTCGAGCTTACGATATTCATTTTTGCTGTTCGATATTCATTTTTTTGATAAAACGACATTGTCCGTAAAATGCATGCAGATAAATATGCAGTTTTCGAAAATTTGTATTCGAATCATTTCGGAAGTTAGAAGGAAGATGCTCAAACTTGGCTACACTGTTTTCGAAAGACCGAACAAGGTAAGTTTTGGATTAACTGTAGAAATTACTGATAGCGCGAATCCACTGGAATATCATAATTATCCTGAATATTGTTCAAACACTTGATAAGTATCTGGTTCGATTCTGCTAAACGACATAAAGAATTTACCTTCGCCTGTACTGGTCCTTGTTCCACAAACTCGTAATCCTGTTCTTCGGGCGGTGGTGGCCAAGCTACTCGTTTAAGAGCTGCGAACAATTTAAATAATTCATAAATCACCGCGTTTCAACAACGAGACACAAATTTGATCAAACGGAATAATTAAATAAATTCCAATAAATGGAATTTTTATCGGGTGTCTGTAGGGTCAGCGATATACACGGTTAAATACATTGTAAATAAATTATTTATTTACGACGAAGCTAAACGGTTGATCAATTATCAGATATAAAACGCAAGCGTATCGAACCAAACGTGTGAACGATATAACAATCTTTTCAACATTTGTCAACGATTGCTTAACGCAACGTTCTTACGAGCAGACAGTCGTTGTTAATCGATTATTATGTTTATATACATAGAATTATGTATTATATACGTTAGAATGTTAAATACAGTCGATAAGTGGCATCGAGGAATGTACAACGAAATATTCTCGTATTATTTTCCGCGAGAAAGATCGTTGCTCGGGACATTTAAAAAATCTAGTTTATACTGGAATCCGTTGAAATTTCAAACGTGAAAGTAACGTATCCGGCCGAGATTTACGTATTTCTATTTTTTTTTTAAATAACATGTCACTCCTACGCGGCTTGTAACGTATTACACATATGTATATATAAGCTAGAGCGGAACAGAAATTGCACGGTGCGAGCCACTCGATGACTCGATCGAAATAAACGTGCCACGCGAATTTTTAGATCCCGACGTATCGTACGAATATTGTTTCTTTTTTCCTTTTTTTAAACTTCGGACTCAAATGTTTTTTTTTATCGCATCGATTTCGGCGACAATTCTTTGCTCATTTCTCGACAACTAAAAGCATTCTGCAGTCACATAATTACACAAAATAAATGTTAAACAAATAAAAGAAGACGACACTGTTTACATCGATAGCTTTGAATGTTATAAAAAAAGGGAAATTTTGCGTACGCGGATGTTAACCCTTTGCACTCGAGTGGCGACTCTGAGGCACCATTACGTTCCAAGATAATTTTTATATCATAAAAGTCTAGATGCAAAAAATTGTTAAAAGTCTAATTGTCGTATGAGTCGCGATTATAAGTCGTATGAGTCGCGAGACTATAAACTTCATATGCATAAAATGCACTCTGTCATATAAAATGGAAATACCATAAGTCGGAAAAATTAATTTAAACTCACAGTTAAAATTGCTACGAGTGCAAAGGGTTAAATGTTGATTCGTACCAAAAATGAATCGCGTTTAATACTTAATTATTAATTGTTACTTTCGAGTATTCTCACGAATTATGAATTAACAATCGAACGCGATATTGGATTATTTGTCACGATTACAAATATATAAGACGCTTCGACCACGCGGTATCCTTATCGAGATGACTTTTATTATCGTGCACGAAACGACGTTAGTGAACGATAAATCTCGCTTGAAATTTCTTGCTCGAAAGAACATGATTTCACGGGCAAAAAGACAAGTTCGAAGAGCGAGATATAAATCAAAAAATATCGTTCGCGAGTCAGCTGTTTCGTTGCTGTCGGCCGTGTCGCGTATTTGCGTCGGCTTAGTTGGCCGCGAGTTCCGAAGATCGGGTTACGTTTTCCCGTGTTTAATAGAAAGAAACGTGGAAAAGTGTGGTTATTGCGTCAATAAAACGAATTATTATTCACTCCGGTACACCGCAGGCGTGCCGCCGGCCAAGTTTATATTTACGCGTTTATTGCCGAAGAATTCGGTTGATTTCGGCGCGACCTCGCTGTATTCTTAGATTCTTTGGTTTTTCGAGCCTCGAATATTGGATATCAACGCGGAGAGAGAGAGAGAGAGAGAGAGAGAGAGAGAGAGACAACAAAAATATGGTTTTCGAAATAGAATAGAACTTGTTGGTTGTTGTTAAATGGTCGACCGAGTACCTATTCGATACGTCGGCGTCGACCACCGACTCGATTCGAATTTAACGTTTATGCGTTTATGCGAAATTGGGCCGACCATCCTGAAAAAATATTGCTTTTCGAGCCGATACTTACGCGGAAATATACGAACGGGTCGATATTTTATTCCACGAGATATGTTTGCGTTCAAAATATAGAAACTGGTAAATACAATTCGGTTCGATGAATTCGAATTGGAAAAATATTCAATTTTTTATAGAAAAATATATGGAGAACCGAAAAATTTATTAAAACGGAAGACGATTGATAAGAATCTGAAACATGTGCAAATCTTGAAGGATTTGTTGTTTCTTTTCTAGAGAAATGTAGAACAAAAATATGTAGGAATCGACGAGTTGACCGAAGAACAGTTTTTCAAAACTTTCCTAAAAATATTTACGTTTAGTTGTGGAACATGAATCATGTATACGAACACGATACAATTGGCTAACTGACAGATGAATACGTCCTACGACCACCTTGGCTTCGCACTCGCTTCTCTAGATGCTGCTGCAAACTTACCAACTAAATTCTTAAAGAAATAAGTTCAACCTCGAGCTAATATAATTTTCATTTGTTAATATATTATATCATATTGGATCAATATTTTTTTTAAAAATTCATTCGAACCAATACTTACGATGAAAGCATTTCGATAGCTAATTACAAGATGTTATTGCAGCGATCTTTTATCAGGATAATTATCGCGTAAAGAGAAATCTCTGGTATTTCATACGTTGGAGTATGAATTTAATTTGTATCGTTTAAAATTTCTACGTTGTGGTAGATCGTTCGACGATTTAATTTTTATTATGTTAAGCACAGTTGTTAATTTTCTGTGGTATTTCATACATTGGAATATGAATTTAATTTATATCGTTTAAAATTTCTACGTTGTGGTAGATCGTTTAACGATTTAATGTTTATCATGTTAAACACAGTTGTTAATTATTTTTCGTAACAACACGGGGCGTGAAAAAGTTTGCCAGGGCAAACAAAATATTCTTTTTCGTTCGCAGAATCAACGGAAAATCGTGTGTTGCCGAGAGAAAAAAGGATGAGAGCCACTTGGCTGCAACTTCAAATAATAAAAGTCACCCAGAAAATCTGCAACTGAAATTATTTATTTCTGCAATTTAAGTACAAAACGTCTTCTTACGTCGGTCCGATACAAAGCGAAAAAATGGTTTTTTTCTTCTGCACATTTAATTAATGTTACACGCACACAGTTATCGTATATATATAATGTCACTCGTTATTTATTATCGACAGACACGGTGGAAGAAAATCTTCGAAAATCCCACCGTTCGTACCGGATTGTTCTCGATTTAATTACGCGTGCGGAACGATCGTCAAAAATTCTGTCGCTCGTCGACTCGATTTATCGGGCGAACGTACCATGGATTTCACATGACTTTGTAAAAGACGGCACTCGGTTACGGCGAGGATGACGACGACGACGACGACGACGAAGAAGAAGAAGAAGAAGAAGAAGGTATCGACTTTGCCAAAACGGACACTGGCCAACAACTAACGCTACCCCGAAGTCACTTGCACTTTTCATTATCGCAGGAACGACCTGGCTACCGATTTTAGAGCTTCCTTGGTTGCTGTCCAAAAAGTGGGGAATGATAGCGATAGGTAGGGAGACGATTCGGATAATCCCCCTTTTATGTACATGCAGGAACAGAAAATGGTTTTCATTATGGTTTCACGGTTTCGAAGTCGAACTTGTTCTTTTTTTTTCTTCGTTATTCGCCGAGCCTGCACTTCTGAATTTAACGCAATTTTCACCGATCTTCAGAGCGAGAGAGAGAGAGAGAGAGAGAGAGAGAGAGAGAGAGAGAGCAGCACAACCAAATGGTCGTCGATTTTGCAAAAATATTTTTTATGAATCTGAGGCAAAAATAAGCAGACTCGTATTTTGCAGTTTCTCGTCAGTACCGAAGATATTTTATATTTCATCCCCCTGCAAGATTTCTTGATAGAAACGTGTTGCAATAGCTATGGTAGACGATAAAGCGATAGATTCTCAAATCTCTTTATCGATGGTTTAAATCCCTGTTTAAACATACAGGGTGTCCCATAATTATGTTAACACCCAGAAAGGGGTGATTCCATCGCAAGATGGCACCTTTCTCTCTCTCTTACTAGCGCTACCCTACTGTCGCAGCTATCGGTAGCTTGCAGGTAAACTTTTAATTTTTCTACAAGAATTAAAGCGTGAAAAATACAAACACAAATAGCAAAAGCAACGTGGACAAAAGTGCATGGAACAAACGGAGCAAGCTGTAAAGCTGCAAGCATGAAATAACGATTAAACTCGACCGAATTTAACCCTAGAATGACACTGTTGCATCGACGCTTCAAAAAGACTTTAACAAACATCGGATATCGAAGGAAATAAAGCACGATTAATTTTTGGCTCGCATCATCGAAGCTGATTAAACGTAAGAAATGGTTTAACCGGTCATCTACAAACGCGAAATCGGTATTTCGTATTACCAGAAATTGCCAAATCTTTGGAAAATGTACTTTAAAGTATGGTAAGTAAGAAGTTTTGTAAAATTTAATTATGTAGAGTTGGATACGAATACGCGATTAATAAATTTTTCCCTCTTTTTACATCGCTTCGAATTCAGCGATCTCAGAGATGTGTGATGCAATACACGTAACAGCGATACGGTGTCATCCTAAGATCGATACGAGCGTTAGACAATTACACGTCTCGTGCAAGCGAAGTTGTTAGCGTTCACCTCTTGGTCGATAGCGCAAACCAGCTTTTCTGAAAGCGGTGTTAGTCTTCCTCGCTTTAGGCTAGCAGTTCGCAGCATGTGAGATTCGCCTCTTGTTAGTCTTCGCAGCTTCTGATTAGTCTCCGTTCGCGGAATCCGTGTATCCGCTTGCTAACTATGCAACATCCCCGAGAGCGCGGTTTCTCGCTAATAAAGCGCAATCGGTCGGCGCACCTATTAATTAACATGCTGAAAAGATCCGTCGAGGCCATTAATGTTGTACAAATTTTCTGCGCTTGCGAATTGTTTCTGTATTGTCTGCGAGACGTCTGTTCGACAAGCCCGATTTTGACTCGCGGCCAAATCTTTCTCGAGCAAGGGTGATAATGTTTCCCTGCTAAATCGAGAATTATTTGCTACAATGATCGCCGTGCGACTCGCGCCACGTAAAAAATTCAACGGCCGATCTCGCGTTTTTCTCGTAGTACTTTTTTTAAAGAGATCTTTACCGCTTTTTACAGATCTTACTTTTAGAATTAGTTTTAAAATTAGTTTTAAAATTAATTCGATAATTTCAAATCCCACCCCTAAACGTGTTCAAACGATAATTTTGCAAATAACTCTCTACATTATATTCTTCGCCGTGTAAAAAATATTCCTACAACGATGCGATATTCAAGAATACAACGTCGATATTCGTTTTAAACAAAACTCTTCCTTCGCGAACATATAATTCTTGGAGTTAAATAAAAAAATATTATAACGCCCAAGAAGAATTTCACAATTATCACAGATAATTCTTTCAAATAATTCGTACCATAAGATTTCGCGTCGATCGAAATGATATTTGAATTGTGCCCAGGTTCGTATGTTGTCAGGGAGAAAGAAATTAGTAACACTCGGTATAATAGTACTCACTTGGTTGGCCATTTCGTTGCCTGGCTTCCTCCTCCTCGAGCATCCGTAGAACCGCGCTGTTCTGCAAGTTAGCCGGTTTGGCTAACTGATTGAAGTCGATCCTAGAAAATTCACCGAATCCGTCACTCTTTTTTCTATCGTACAGCCCTTCGTTATCGGTATTGTACGCAGAGGGGGAAGATCGATTAAAATTTGTAACCGCGCAGGCATCGAACCCTTTCGCGAAATCCGCTGTTTCGTTAATTTTCTGTTCTCGTCGTTGTCGATGCGAAACACGCGTTTCCTTATAGTTTCGAGCTACAGTAATCTCTCCCTAATCGACGCTCAGATTGTCCACCAAAATGAACAGTTTGGGAAGAGAAGATACGATTATTAGAGCGTTTGTAGCTCGTTTTTTTATAGTCGTTGACAATTCGTAACTATAAAAACAAACCGCAAGGCTCGAACGATCGTATCTCCTCTTCCCAAATTGTCCATTTTTGTGAACAATCTGAGCGTCAGTTAGGGAGACATTACTGTACTTAACGGTTACGTGCGACAGAGATGAGACAGCGGCGAAACGCCGATGCCAAAATATCGGTATGTATAAGCACGGTGAGCGAGCGTTAAAGCATTCGAACGATTTATGGCATACACAAAGAACCGCAACTATTATAACGCGTGCAAGTGTTGGTTCATTTCTGTTTTTGTTCGATCGCGTTTAAAACGGCTCTACGTTGCACGGTACCAATTTTCCTCGGCTCGATGGAACGTTCGCGAAATTTGTGGACGTGCAGCGAACTTTCGAGGATATCCTATTTCGTCGAATATGCACAAATCCCTGCAAATCCCTGGTCTCAAATATTTTGCAGCAAAACTATAAACTTTAACAATTCCGAATCTTGTTGGATTACGTTCTCAGGCTGATTGCATCGTATATCTTCTGAGAAATCGCCGACAATAGCTCATTATACGATGGAAAGTAGAACTATCCTCACCGACGAAAGTTAAGAAACTTTTTACATTTCGTTTACATTTGAGTAAAATTTGACGCGTTAACAAATATATATATTTAATCCAAAGTACATGCTATAGCGAAGCATATAATAAATACTGTTTCGTTCAGCGCACTCGATAGATAGAAAGAAATACAAAGAGTATACAAAAATATAGAAAATTAAGTAATTATTAAAAAGTAAAATTAACATCTTCGTTGACACGATGCAGCGATCCGCGTAACATGTTTCTTAACTTTTTTCAGTACGGTTCAAGATTAATGTCACAGAATTTGCAATCAATTTTCCTTCTACCAATTAGTTCACACTTTTTAGTTTCTCCAAGTTAAACGAAGCTGACTTTCGAACGGTCACAGGCGACATCACCACAAATACTTTAATTTTTTAGCATTTCGAACAGCCCCGACGAGGTTGAACCAAAACCACCCCTATCTATCACTCGCGAGACACTTCGACGACAATATTAATTAAAGGTTGTTTAATGCGAACTACTTGAAAGCGTAGGCGGGTAATCGAGCCGCGTATTCTTTATAAGATAGAACGAAACACGGTGTGCAGCGATCGCTCGCGTCCCGTTGTTAGGAACCGTTGGAAATTTGTTTAGCGACGACTGGGTGCAGCGTTGGACAATAGGCGCGTTTGTTTACACGGTTTATCCAACAGCTCGCCGAGCAAAAACGAGAAGCAAAGCGACGAAACGGGGGACGAAGCCGCGTGAAATCGTGAATTCGGTTAATCACCTGGTCTGGGTGAGCATTTCGGCGAAGGGCGGAAGAGAACGCGAGAGAAAGGAAGCAAGTCCTGCGACACGCAAGGGAAACCTGCCGGTGAACCACGCAACCCCGAGGCCACCAAACGCGAAACTAAGTCAAGTACGATAGCGTTCGCGGGCTTTGCGCAACGGCCAGCCTCCGAGCGGGGTTTATTTCTAACCCGTGTGATTCGGCCCTCTGAAAATAACAGCCGACTCGCCCAATGACGACTAGATCGCTGATTCATCAACCTGCAACCGGTCAGCATCTCTGCTCGACCAACGGGAATCGATACGAGCACGTCGAGAAACGACCCGTGCAGAGAGCGGATCGACGCAAGGTGGCCAATTACGCCCCTAATTCGCGCTCGGATCGCGCACAATAGTGGACAATTCGTGGAGAGGAGACACGATTGCTCGAGCCTCGCTGCTCGTTTTTATTGTTACCGATCGTCGACAACCTGTAATCTCTATTCACTGTTCTATGAAAATCTACTATAATTTAAATTTCCATGAAAACCTATCTTATTATGCGAACGCTTAATAACAATTCGTTGTTGTTACGGATTTATTGTAATTAACATTTTATTGAAATCTAAATTTCTATCAAAGATCTACTATAAAAATCTGCTGCACTTCTATTGAAATTTCTATTAAGAATCTTTCTTAACAAATTCACGTGCTCTTTATTCTGTTTTATAAATCGTCGTGTCATAAATAAAAGCTTAGAGGAAAATAAGTTTTTACGAGTATACAGTGTCTTAAAGAACTGACGTGAAGAATTTTTATTTTGTAGAATTTTGTAGAATATTGTAGAATATTGTAGAATATTGTAGAAAATTTGCTTACCCGACCGCACCGTTGGACAAAACTTGCGTCTGCCTGTCCAATGTTTCCTGTATCGTTTGTGGCGAGTAAAGATTGATAGGCGAGTTGAACTGCTTGTTCACCAACATTGTCCTTTGCGTGGACATATTTGCCGTTCTGTCGGGTCAGTTCTCAGGCACTGGAATATAACAGAAAATGCAACGGTCAGAGAAATCATAATATATTCAAAAAGCCGCGCGTTTCAACGTGTTCTACGCTACTCGAAGCAACGCGCTTCGACTAATGATTCCGAAACCGATAGAAACAGCGATATATGCAAGCGTAAACAAATCTTTATAATTTTGCATCGGAAATTCCAAAATTAGATGTATTTTGCGTATACTTGTTTCGGTAAACTCGGTAAATTCTCCCCAATTTTTCCTTCAGCTTGTGAACGAAAATGGACACTGTGGGAAGAGAAGCTGAAGGAAAATCCGGGAGAATTTACCGTATTGGATTTCTAAACATTTAATTGCTACGTGAACGAAAAGACGCGAGCAAAAGTAATTAAAAATTTAACATTTCAAAGTCGATCGTGGTTGCTTCGTTGCTTTTCTTTTGTAATATCTCTTAACGTTTCCCCTCCCCTAAAGAATAAAGCACGAAAATATTTCCTTTCCTCGTCGGTAGGTCGATCTCGGTGTGAATCATGCCGAGACGTACATTTCATTAAATAGGCGGGGACAGACAGAGATTTTGGCAGCTTCGAATCCGCGATCGTCTCGATACTATCGCAAAGGGTATCGCGGTATCCTTCGAGAAATTGGGTCGACTCGGCGTAAACAAATAAGGTATTAGTATAATTACCCTTTGGCAACCGAACACGATCCGGTGCAAGTCGTTCGACTAATCGAACATTAATTCAACGTCGTTGATCGTTAATCCCGAGACCGCAACAAATCTTTCGTCTTTGACTTTCAGAGCATTGCCAAAAACTAATTGTTAGTTGCATGTTGCTGCATCGTGTTCCGACTAACTCGAGAATAGATCGGAAAACCGATCGGAACAGAACATTGTGGATAGCCAATCGTGTTGTAAAATAGACGCTTTCGTTGTTTATTTTTTGAAATAACGATATTGACCGATAAGTATCGTAGATACATATATATATATTTAATATGCATATAAATATATATATATTTCTAATATACATATAAATATATATATATATTTCTAATATACATATAAATAAACAAATAAATATATATATACCTAAATATATAATCGGTCTTCTCACAAATGTCGCAGATATTATTCGCAGAGAAGTAATAGTATATAAGTAATAAATTTTACTGGTTTCGCAGCTCCGGTCTGAACAAAAGCGTAAAAAATATGAAGCGAAGAAAAATCGATTTCCGATCTTATGTAAGTTACATCGAAGGCGAACACTGTTTTTTAAGCAGCATGTCTTATCTGACGGTGTGACTCACGGGTGGCCATTCCGTCGTCGTTATTTAAGAAAACTTAACGTACACATGAATTATCGAAGGCCATTCTTATTGGAGGTAATAGCTAATTCAACCATAAGTCTATCGGCTGTCGCAAGACTGCCGATGCTTCGGCATTTATGGCATCTGCAGACTTCAGAATACGGGGATACCACAAATGCATAAAATCCGCAGTCCGTTAAAAAATTGCTCGCGTAAATACTCACGGACATTTTCACAATTCTAACAACTAATATTCTTAAAGAAAAAAAATTAGAAACGAGTCGTTTGGGCCCGACTGGTAATTCCAGCGTTAAACCTTCGAGAGGATAACGAAGATGCGAGAGAGAATAGCGTTTTCCGTTGGAACGAGCCTCGTTAGAGACGCTCCATTGTCCTGTCCTCTTTATACCCGAGCATATTTCTTGGCACGGATTTCGGAAGAACGATGCGAAACGGTCGAGTGACCGGCTCGGATTCGTATATCGAATAACCAAACATTCATAAACGATCCTGAAACATCATCGGCACGATGATTCGTAACCCACTTCCCCGACTTGTTTGTTCTTCGTCGCTGCTGTACAGCATCCGATCTATTTCGTGAATCATCGTTGATCACGGCACTGTCTGCGTGTACGTAGACAAGATCATGCATCTCCGATCCCTTTTATATCGGCCTCCGAGTGGGAAATACTTGGTCGAACTATTTCTGCCCGCGATACAGCGACGGAAATATCTAAACCAGAAGTCCCTACGTAAATATGTAAACCATTATTATAAACCTATTTTATAATATAATATACAGTATATATTATATTATTATATATATTATATTATATTATATTATATTATATATTTATTTAATAATATTTATATATTATAAAATATTATATTGGCACATATTTATACTGAAAAATTTGTCAACGTGTGCACACTTTCCCTACATTTATAATTCGTACAATGTCCGCGCAACCCTTCGTATTTCTTATTCTCTCTAACGAACAAAGCTCGAAAGAAAGTTGTCCTAACAACGTCGAAGGCATAAGCAAATTCCCAAACACCGAGCGCACGTTTAAAAAAAAAAAAGAAAGAAGAAAAGAAACCTCGACCGAAAGTTGCAACTAATTGAACGAAAGTGCAACACGAACTGCCTTTTTCTGCCGTCGACATCCGATAGAAAGTAGAAGCGGAAATTGTAACGCTTCGATCTCGCGGCGATTCGCGAATCTTTCGTATCGGCGACATCGCGAATTTTTCTCGAGCTGGCACACGTGCCTCGAGAATTTCCAAACGATCCCTGTAATACGAGCGCCGTCCAAATACCGATGAAACTTGGAATAGATTTATCCGCGTTACATAAATGCGGGACGATCGCTCGAAAAACACGGATCTCCACCGGTTCGTATCTCCGCGAGGCCGATCATCGCCGCGAATCTTTCGAAAGGCTTGGCCGGGTTTCCGGGAACCGTCGAATCCACGATCCCGCTGTAATCTAATACGACCTAGAAGTACGATGGTTCCTCGGGTCATGAGGTAGAAGGGGAGAAGATGTAGAAGATTTTGCGGACGATGTAGGTATATTCGGAGGAATTTCGTAGCGAAAATAACCGCGGTAGACTACCGGTGGTGGCTGCAGGGACGCGTCAGATAGAATCCGAAAGTTTCATAAGATAGCCGCGCGCCGCTTCGCGCCTTCGTTTTTCGATTCTTCCACGTTTCCGGTCGACGTCCACCAGGGGGTTGGATTAACAGTTACAAAACTCTCGTAACTGTGGCGAATTGATCGCGGATCATCACGCGAGATACGTATACGGCAAATTCTTCCCGATTTTCCTTCAGCTTGGAAGCAAAAATGAAGAATTTGGGAAGAGGAGGATACGATTACAGTAATTGTCTCCCTAATTCACGCTCGGATTGTCCACAAAAATGGACAATTTGGGAAGAGGAGAGCCTTGCGACTTGTTTTTATAGTTACCGATTGTCAACGATTATAAAAACATGCTGCAAAGCCGGAATAATCGTATCTCCTCTTCCCAAATTGTCCATTTTTCTTCACAATCTAAGCGTCAGTTAGGGAGACATTACTGTATTCGTGCCTCGCGCGGTTCATTTTTACAGTTACAGTAATGTCTCTCTAATTGACGCCCAAAAATGCGCACAAAAATGGACAATTTCGGAAGAGGAGATACGATTATTCGAGCCTTGCAGTTTATTTTTATAGTTATAAATTGTCCACAATTATAATCGAATATAATAATACGAATAATCGTATCTCCTCTTTCCAAATTATCCATTTTAGTGGACAAGTCAGTAAGGGAGACATTACTGTATACCGTTTTATACCGTATATTGTTTATCGAATATTTAGAAGTTGATAAATAAACGTGCGACTCGTAATCCGGTTTAATATAACGGATGACTCTGCAACAACACGGTCGAAAATATTTGGCTACATTTTGTATCGCGACCGGCCTCCTCGAGCATCCGTTAATATCACGTATTGTCGTCACCCGACTCGAAATAATAATGCTGCTGGATGATGTAGTTTTGTTTGCCACGCGCGACGTATAATCGAATATAAATTACTGCACGGTTCTCTTTCCGACCAAGTCGAATTCAGAAGCATTGCGAATGGACGTTTCCGCATTCCAAACAATATACGTATATATATACACACACACCTGTATATATGTATATAATAATGTACGTATGCTTCTGCTTGCAGCAATATTCCTCCGCTTATTTTATATGAATCTTCTCCTTTCCTAACTGTCGAATTATGTAATTGAATTTGTAAAATTCTATAAAATCGTTGCGAGAAAGCAAATGGTATCGGTAAAAATAAATAGCGACGCTTAGATACCGAGCTAACCGGTATAAATATTATTCCAAGTACATATATTATTTTATTGTACTAATTTATACTTATTATTCCAATGAAAAAAAAGTTTATACTATTTTTTACTATAATAATGAATTTTTCAATTGAACTCGCCCAACGCTTACACGCTTTGAAAAAAAATAGTTGCACAACCAAAGATTCTCGATTATTATTCATGACGTTTCATTTGTGTTGCATTTTAACACCTTCAATAGCGTATATAAAATTCTCGCAGTATTCGAAACAGGAAAATGGATGAATTTCAAGTATAGCAAGCGCAAAAACTGAAGTTGTTGGCTAATTTAATGTTGCAACGGTGCGTTCTCGACCAGAAGTACGTGCTTACGAAACGTTGTTAACCCTCGCTCGATCGATATCAAGTGCATTCGGTGCTGCACCGATTACTAACAATACTTAATTCGCGATAATAATATTTGTTTCCCTGTTTCTAACAGGGAACGTCTACAATTGCGATCGAATGAAATTTCAACGTTCGTTTCTTATTTAGAGAGAAATGTAACTGAAAATTTCGCTATAGATTATATACCGACTTGACGTGTCGGTAAGATTAACCGTTCTTAGAGGTATAATTAGAGTAATATAGTTCGTAGAGTAATATAATTTTTTAGGAGATTCTCTGTTAATAATCGTCTATTTACGTTTTGCGCTATAATTCGACCAACTATGTTTTATTTTATTATTACTTGTTCCTTCAGCCTCGCAACCAAGAATTGCCTCCACTCGTCCGCCTGTTTCCATTTATTTATTTTATTCGACAATTACTCCATCAGTCTTATCTATCGTATACTTTTTTTTATTCTTTGATTTATCCTCTATCGTTCCTTTTTTCTTTTTCATTGTAGACTTTCCCAGCCAATTTATATCAATTTCTCGTAACTGTGTTTCATTTATCGAGTTGTTGCAAAAGCAATTTCGGTCTTTTCTGCAAGCTATCCCTTTGGAGTGCAAGTTTTTTTCAGTTAAGGGACGTAACGTGGGGGTTAAAAACTGCTGCTTTAAAGATCGTTTTCTTTTTCTTCGAATCAAATACACCCTCTTGCAAGCAATAAATAAAGAACTATCGCCTTGTGTTTTCTTGTTTTCGTCCGTTTAATTATCTAATACTGCGAGAAACAGATCGCACTTTTAGTATGGCTCATAATTTATAATGACTCATAAATGACCCGGAGTCGGCACTTCGCGTCAATCCTGCTTTACATTCAGAATTTTAGTGCGCAAAATATTAGCACTTAACCATAACTTGAAAGAGAACTTGTTCGGGGAACATCGACGAAACATTCGAGTACGTTTACGATGGCTAAAAGTTATTTATCCTTTTCTTTACCTTTACTTATCCTTTCGTTTACCCTTTAAATAAATAATTCGAACGGAGAATATAAATTGTGTAAAGAACACGCGTGTAAATGCAGTACGAAAATTAATTAAATATGAAACTACCGCGCATGCTTTCGAACGCGACTAATTATAACGCTAACGCGTCCGTTCATTGTCGGCCGTATCTACTTGCAATTAGCACTGACGACAGCGACGATAATACGGTATTATCTGATTCGCATTGACCTTACCATTTTCTTGCTACAATAAACCGTATGTTAAGTACCGATAAAAACTGGCCATGCTACAGCATTTTAAACAATGCAGATCTTGGCGCAAACTAAACAACGTACGAAACACCGCTCCATTTTTCTGCACGATCCGAGCGTCGATTGGGGAGAATTTACTGTACATAAAAATATTAGAATCCATATACAGTAATGTCTCCCTAATTGACGCTCAGATTGTGCAGAAAAATGGACAATTTGGGAAAAGGAAATACGATTATTCGAGCCTTGCAGTTCGAGCGATTATCAGCAATTATAAAAACGAGCCGCGAGCCTCGAATAATTGCATCTCCTCTTCCCAAATTGTCCATTTTTTTTTACACAATTTAGGCGACAATTAGGGAGACATTATCATATTGGTATTTCTCAATTGTTTCGATCGAACATCGGGCATTCGGTATCGGTTCTAAACAAATAAATTTCGATAAAAACGGATAATTAGTGCTAGTGCTATTAATGCTTAATTATCACTAGATATGAATTAGATCTTTAGCAGTCACGACTTACTGTATACGGAATTATAATATAAGGGCTATAATTCTATATTATACTTATTCAAGCATAATATTTAAATACTTTATTCTTTGTTCCTCGCTGATGCAATACATCCGTGAAATATCTATATTTATATTTATATTCTATATTTATATAATATAGAATAATATTATTATAGAATAATAATATTTATAGAATATAGATATTCTATATTATCTATTATATATCTATTAGATATTCTATAATATCTATATTTATATTCTATTTAAATATTGAAAATACAACGAAAATTAAAGATATGACAACGTCGAGAACTCGGTAGTGGTTTAACCATGGCGCGGGTAACTACCCTAACATTGCTAATGCCGTAGTCGATAATGGTTTCGGTGGACAGTTACCAACGACCGCTTCGAGAACCAATCGTAACTGGATGTACAATCGTTGATACATCCGGAGGATTTCGTAATCCCGTATTACCAACGGTTTTCTTTCGGCAGAAGTAGCGAGCTCGGGGAAAAGGGGAGAAAGCCTGCTGTTCTCGAGAAAATAAAGCGTAACGCGGAAAGAAAATAAATCTCGGACGGTCCGATTCTCGCGGGACGTCGGCGTGTGCACGAGGGATCAAAAAGTTTTCGTACCGCGATACCGCGGTGCCACCCCCTTCCCCCTTAACGGGACACGTTTTCGCAGCTGTTCTCCGTTTTCTTTCTTTTTATGTCACGGCTTTCGTACACCACTTTATATTTATGCACTATAATCTCCGCGCAACCTATGCCTCGGTGAGCGAACGCGCGCGAAGCGGTTGAGATATATACACGACACACGGTATGTGTATCGTACGGCAACTGTTCTTCCAGATTTTTCACGGAACACTACTGTTATTTTTCGTTCGCGGTTTCAGGCTTTATTGGAATTATGCCACACGGAATGCAAAGCTGTTTGCCGAAGCTACGGCAAAGGAAAGAGCCGAACGTGGCTCGTTATCTCCCCAAGACCAACATAAATATTTGCATACTCTTCAGCCTCTGTGATAACCGCGCTTAGGCGAAGCTTGTACAAAGCGATATACATACCGGCTAATTAATAAAAATATGCGAGATTCTGGTCTATCGATCAGGCGCGAGAAAATCTTTGCGATCGAATCGAAGGAGCCGAGTAGAACGTTTCGACGCGTCGAAAGTGATCGATTCATTCGCTTGTCCAGAAATAAGATATTTAAAAAATGTCGTTGTACAGGTACTATCATTATATATGGATTAACGAAGCTTTGGTTAATTATAAAAACTTGAACGGACGATGACAAGTTTTTACACTTTTTTTGTTGAACAATTGAACGGGTAGTAACAAGCGTTCATTTTTGTTTTTATCGAGACTTCGAATGGACAGAAACGAAATTTTATTTTTTAAACAGATTTGTTCGAGAGAGAACAGCGATTAATTTCGTTTCGTCACCGATGTCAGGTAAAATCATCTGATTCATCATCGAAAATGTTAACAGCCACTTTGAAATGTCATCACCTTGAAATTTATATTAGCATGCGCGCGTACCTTTTCTCTCTCTCTCTCTCTCTCTCTCTCTCTCTCTCTCTCTCCCTCTCTCGCCCTCTCTCTCTCCACCTTACTAAACTATCCTTTTCGAAAATATCTAGTAAAACAATCGTAACGCGAGCAAGGTGAACAGCAAAATTGTGCTAAACAATTTGCGCTAATTATTTATGCTGGCACGTCCGCGCCGGTTATAATCGATAGAACTCCTTGCCATTCCAAAATATATGAAACACAAAAAGACAACAAGATGCTGAAAATGTAAGAATATTTTTCTTGCGTGCACGACATTAACGATCTCGTTCGGCATGCTTCGAAACTGTTCATAAAATTAATACTAAAAACATAGTCCTGTCTTTCAAAAAAAAAAAATACAATAATTTCAGTAAAGCGACTCGGCTGAAACAACCTAGATTTCTCGATCGCAGCTTGGAAGAAGATGACGTCGAGACAATGCTCCCCTAATTTCACTTTGAACGATCAACGAATTCGACGCGACAACGATGATTCGTCTAGCGCTTCTTGGGAACTGTTCTGGTAAAAAAAAGAAGAAGAGAACGGTGTCCATAAGAAAATGAATCGTCTCGTGGTCGACGCGCGCGAGCGTTGAACACTTGGGAATAGTTTTGTATCGGTTTTGTAACGCGTGTCATCATCCCCCGAGGTGCTCGACGGAGATGGTCGGAGGCGCGTGCAGCGTTGAAACAAGACGAACACAAAGCACGAACACCTACCTTCGCGTTCGAACGCAAGGCACGCGGGTTTCTCGGGTGGCGAAACACACTGGACTCGGAAAAGCGAAAGCACCGGAGTAACCGGCAAGAGAGAAGCACCCCCTCCCAATCGGAAGAGCCGTCGAATCGCTCTCCTTTCCTCGTAGCTCAGTTATTTTTGATCCCCACCCCTCGCCAATCTCAACATCCGACAGCTTTCCTGGCAAATGTGGGAAATTCGTTTTGCGCTTCCTGAAATTCTCTTTTGGACAATCGTTGACCACCCTCCAACCGACCGCGCGCTCTGCTTGACCGTGACGCCAGAATAATTCCCGTCCCGTTTCGCGGCACGCTAACACCACCAGAATTTATAGAAACGCTCGTTACAATTTGGCCACGACCGCGAACACCTGAACGCCGCCGAACTTACATAATTTTTCCTTATTTTATTCGATTGTTTCGTCGTCCACGTACGAAGACGGAACGTGGAACTCGAACCGTGCTGGCACCGTATGCACGTGCTTCGGTTTATTGCGCAGAAAGAATATAATTAACTTATATTATTATATATATTATATTAATATTATAATAATTACATTATTATAATATAAGTATATATATACTTATATTATTATATACTATAGAAAACATATAATATATATAATATATATAATAATAATATAAAAAACTACAGAATGTAAATGTCGCGGAAAAATTGTTCGCGCATCGATGGCTGGCCTCGAAACTAACAGAGAATTATTCGCGAGCATTCTGGTCTAACGATGTTCATAATCGACGACATTTTATGTAATCCATCGTATCCTCTTACGAAATACGAGACAAAATATATCGTCGTTGGGGAGATATACGATCGGTCAAAAAAACCTCCGAAGGCGCTTTGAAACAGAATAACCCTTTTTTAAGATTGGTTCGGTACGACTTGAACTTTTTTCGTGGTGTTAGCAGGAAGAAGCTATTCGGTGCCAGTTGCATTAATATTCTTTCAACATCGGTTTGATTTTCTCGCGGTTAAATACGATATATCGTGTATTGTATATCAATATTAACGTTGATACCGAACGTGTTAATGTTGGTCGCACAGGGGTTAATCGAGTCACGATTCTCTGCTTTATCAATCATTGATACACTACTCGGCAAACAAACTGAACTGTACTTGCCGGGAGGAAATTTACGACTATACTGCTATGTGCTTTCTGCAATGTTAACTGTCATCGAATAAATGCATATTGTCGATAACAAACTTACCGGAGCAAAGATTTTTACGCGTTAAACATCCATATATGTGCACAGATTTTGAGAACGATCGCGCTTCTCGCTAAAAATATGTGCAATAAATAAATAGGATTTCAGGAATTGTCGACGTAGAATTTTTATTATTCCAGCAAATTGTGTAGCAGAGAATTGTCGATGTAGAATTTCTATTACTCTATCCAGAAAATTACTTGACAAAATATGTACATAGGATTTTTATGGTACCAGCAACTTACTTAGCAGAACGAAATATCATACTTAAATCACAAGGTTGAGCGTTTGATATCTATTACTTCCCTGGCGGCGGTATATTTAGGAAATTTCAAATTCTGAGATGCAGACTAGACAATAGCGTGTTTCTAAATCGAGCGGAACCCCCTGCACCTGAGTTAATATGTGTACGCGTATAATAAATTATTGTAGAATAAGTTATTCAATTGTGTAATAAACAGTCTTATGTTTAAAGTCATTTGTTGAAATTGGAATCATGAAAATTCTTTCCATATGTTCTTGTTTTAATATTACATGTATTAATTATTATAATGATTATTATAATGAAACTTTCTATATGAAAGTGAAGTCGAAATAAGCACCGATTTAGTCTAAACCTAACTCGGACCTGACCAAGACCTAACGCAAATTGAATTATTTACCTACGTACATTTAACTAAGACCTGATCCCGAACTAACTTAAAATCGACTTACGCCTAAAACAGTTATGGTCCAAATTTACGTTTAATTTAATATAAACGTAACAGTTTTGGCGCACTTTTATCTTAGATCCAATTTTCCTCTAATTTAAATACATTCTCAGTGTTAAGTATGTTCAATATTTAGTGTATTACGTACATTCTTTTTACTAAATTGCATTTAGTGCAACTTTTTTTCTTGCAAAATTTCTATACAAAATTTCTATATATATACATTGTAATGCATGTACTACATAAATATACACTGCACTACGCACACAAAACTTTTTTAAGATACGCAGTCAATTTTTGTATTTATCAGTACTTATCGTGCAATAAATAAAGTTGCAAGTGAAATATGTATCGATAATTTTTAAAATATTATCTAAGTTTCAAATGTAGCCGATTATCTATTTAATAATCACGTATAATATACTCAAATTTTGTTAGAATAAATAAAAACAGAGATCGAGAGAGAGAGAGAGAGAGAGAGAGAGAGAGAGAAACTAAAAGATAACGTTTAAGTATCGAATACGTTCACAATATGCAGTATCTTATCGAAAGAGTAATAAGTAGTACGTACCAAAATTATGTTGTCGTATTACGGATACGGGCAGGTACAATAGGAACATGCTATAACTATTACGAAATCGATTTTCCATTTACTTGGAAACATTCGTATTGGTTCTTTTACTTTTTGTAGATGTAACAATCGTTAGAAGGAACGATACTTTTGTGTACCTAGCATCCCTGCAAGTTGACAATATCTGTATCAGTCGATATACGATAACAATACATTGCAAAGTTCTCCCAATAAAGGTTATGAGAAAACATTATTTCCATACATAATACTATGAATACGAAACGATGAAAATCACTGTAAATGCCTTTCGTTTCCACTCGGAATGAATTCCACTTGAAAGATAAACAAGATCTTATAAAATAATGTCTAATAAACACGAAGGAGACTCGGAGAGATTCGAAAATGCCGCAATGGCAGCAGTTGGAAATCCATTTCCCGCCGTTGGGAAGAATGGAAAATCAATAATAGTGACCGGCCTTACCGACTTTGCGATGATGAAGACCCTAAAACTCTTGCCTATCTTGCTCCCACTAAAGCGTCCCTTCCATTTCTGTATGATTCCATTCTCCATCTTTACCAAACAGCAGCGCCACACGTTTGCCATTGGCCAACCGCCGCCGCCATTACAGATTCCGTTGTGAGTGACCGAGTCCCGTTCTCTACGCTCCCTTAAGTGTTTCTCAGACGCCAACAGTTAAATAAATTCGTAACAAGTGTAAAAAAAGGTGAGATGAAGACGTACAGCAGAAAAAAGGGCGATAGCCCTAGCAACGTGATTATCCACGTGAACGAGCTGTGCCGACTGTGCCTGGCAAAGGAGGAGGAGATGGTGCCGATTTATGACGACGAAACTATTCCCTTATCGCTTCGAATAATGGCTTGTGTTAATTTGGAGGCAAGTATTAACGTTTATTTGATTGTAACATAACACGAGTCAAGTTACTTAGCTGCATTTCGCACAGATGCTTGTAGTTTATCGAAAATAGGAATCTAGTTTATCTCTCTGTGTGATTGTCTTTCTTTCGTCCCCCTCTCCCCTCCCTTGAGATTCGGTTGTGTTGCGAGCGTCGGTTATACGTATGTGTATCCGAAATGATTCTTACTACACTGATCAAAGCAACTACCGGCCTTACCGAGTTATCGACTTTGTGCCTGACGCCACCGTCTTCGCTTTCGTTACAGGAATCACAGACGTGATGTGGGATAAACTTAACAATCAATGCATTTTTCTGCTCCATGCTCGCGGTCTTCTAGAACCTTGTTACCGCTTTAAAGTCAAATGCAACGTTACCGATCAATTACCAATTCTGGATATAATTAGCACAAATAGAGCATCTATACATCCCCTTCCACGTTAGATATCCCTAATATGCCACAGCGGGAAAATCACGTCTGTTGATTACGTTCAAATGTTTTTAATAGTGGTCGTAAAACGCCACTGAAGAAATATACTTTTTTCACTTGTATTGAAAATATAATAATTGTTTACATGTATGTACCATCTTTAAAGATCGTTCTACATACATTATTATTACCATTATCGAATGTAGAAAAATATTTTTATAAAAAGTTCGATAGATTTCCTTGAATTCAAGAAATGAGAATCATTCTCATAGAACGAGCAGAACTTTTTACCATAATTTCTTCAATTTTGGACACATTTTTGAAGGTGTGGCCAAATATTGAGTAATATTTTACGTTACATTTAATACAGGTAATAATGTTTTCTTTTAAAGGTTTTCGAAGAAGATGGTCTTCCAAATATGATCTGTCATCCGTGCAAATATCAATTAGAAAAATCATACCAGTTCAAGAAGAAGTGCGAAGCTGCCGATGCAAAGCTTCGAAAACATATGAAATTAATACAACAATTAACGGGTCAAGACGAAGAAGGAGAAAATCAAGACAGTAATAGAGAAGAATTAAAAGATGGTTCTAATAGCGGAAAATCCAGACAAGTTAAACAATTGTTAGCTGATTTAGTATCGACCAAAGCCGATAGTGGACAGGCAGATGGAGATCCGATCGAAGTCACAGAAGAAGAACTTGTCGGTGGCTACATTTTAGGTATTAATAACATTTTCATTATGTAAAAACTGTTCAACTTAATACAACAAGTACAAATGTAACAATTTGTTGAATAGCGCGTAAGATTTAATATAATAGGTAGCATTAAATTTTGTACGGCATCGACTACATATTGTATTATAGGAATGAATTCTGAAAATTTGGAAATGGAAGAGCCCATGTCGGAAGATCCAGAAAATATTACATTGGTACCTGCCGAAGAACGTACTGCTAAAGCACGTTGTACAATACGTACAACTCGTATTAAACAAGAACAGGAATCCGAAGATGAAGCGGAAGAAGTACAGAGAGCAATTGCAAATGCTGACCACAAAAATATTTACATGATGGAAGTTACCAGTAATAATTCTGGACAAGGAGAATCGATGAAGTTGCAACCCATTTCGGATACCATAGGTAATTACTTTACGAAATTTTCCAACAAATAAAAGTTATACTAAGAAATTCTTCTAATATATCGTCTCTTTATAGTTGAAGCCAGTGAAGAATTGAAGGTATTTAAATGTGATAAATGTCCGAAAGCATTTACTCGAAGGGTAATGCTAAAGAGCCATCAATCTGTTCATTCGACGCAAAGGGGCTATACATGTCAGGCCTGTGAAAAGTGGTTCCCCACAAGATCAGCTTTAGTGAGGCATGAACGTACTCACACAGGTAAATAGAATAATTGTAGCATACATACATTATTTACATTCGAAAATTGTTAAATTAGTTACAAGCATTTTTCATTTTCTCAAATTATAATTTGTTATAGGTGAAAAACCATTTGGTTGTAACATTTGTCATCGAGCATTTGCCCAGAAAGAAATTTTACTTAGACATTTGATGACACATTCTGGACAAAAACCTTTCCAGTGTCAACATTGCGATAAGAGCTTCACTCAACGTGAAGCA
This sequence comes from Megalopta genalis, assembly GCF_051020955.1. Lineage (NCBI taxonomy): Eukaryota > Metazoa > Arthropoda > Insecta > Hymenoptera > Halictidae > Megalopta > Megalopta genalis. Next base: position 26,207,196 of record NC_135014.1, on the reverse strand, counting down.
TTAAAGGTGCACATGAGAAGACACCAAAAACTTGATCCAAATGATATTCAATTGCATCACTGTCAACTCTGTCCTAAAGCCTTCTGTCATGCATCTGGGCTTAGTAGACATCTAGTTACACATACTGGAAGAACGTATAAATGTGTAGAATGTGAAAAATCATTTACTGATAAAAGTTCATTGTTAAGGCACAGTCGCATCCATGCACCGAAAAAGATATTAACAAATTAAATTTATTCATAATTATAAAAAGGAAATCAACCAGCATTCATTTAACCCTTTGAGTACAAAGTACTTTAGACACTGATTTACACGATGAAGTATCTGTAGAATTTTTTTTTTTTGTATCACATATTGTATAAAAACATAAATTATCTATGTACACAGGGTTAAGTTTTTCTCATAAAATAAATATACGAATAACACGTAATTTGTATTTCGACAATCATGATAATTTTACTAGATCTATAAACTTTCATAGTACTCAAAGGGTCAATAAAAAACATTTTTCAAGAATTTGTTGTATGATATACATCACTTACTTTATTTTGTAATCTAATTTATAACACGTCATATCTAATATTAATTATACATTACTAATTCATTTAGTAATTACACGTATAAACTTATATACTCTAACTATAAGTATTTCATTTTTATTTTATATATATTCAATATCAAAATTAATATTATATTGATTTATACTATACCTAAGTACATGTTTCATTAAGAATAATTGTTTAAAAAATTTCTACAGTAAAATGTGCAATATTGAGTATCTAATATTCTGTATCCATAAACTATTTTGACATTTAAGTACCATGTATTTCAGTAAAATAACAAAAATCAGCGACAGTATTCTTCTATAGTGAAACATTTTTTTTACAAAAGTTAAATTCTTATATATATTTTCGTGACGTTTGTATTGTATACAATTATATGTACTTCTGTGTATATAATGCCCACTCTAGCAAGAGACTCCCATGTACTATAATGATTAAACCTTAATCTTCCGATCCTGACTATAACTTCCCTTGACCAATCTTTATTTTTAGAAAACCATGGTTTTATCCTATTTTCATAAAATGAATTATAGTAATGAACACCTTTGTAGTTTAATTCTATTTTGAGTAACCTCTGAAAAATTTTCCACATTCTTTTCTTCAAAAGCTTTCTGAAGTCCGTAAATGACACCCCCCGCTTCGGATTATGTTCCTTCTAAACTGCCTCCTCAGTCATCTCATCCACTAACTTATTTCCCTTGATACCATAGTGCGATGGTATCTACATAAATACTATTCTATTCTTGCCACTATTTGCTTTAAATATAGATAATATCTGCTTAATGTTTATAATATAATTATTAGTTTTAACATTAATCTTTGTGCTATCAAGGCACATAATAGAACTTAGCGAGTACTCATCCTTAGACCCACTGCCAATTTTAATGCCCTTGTTTGTATGGATTCTATCTTCACTAGATGTTTTATTTAGTTAATAAATGTAAGTCTAATTAATGATTTGTATATTGTTTGTTTTGTATATGTTCATAACTAATCAGCATATTGTGACAAAGTTAGGTCGGTGTCCATACAACGCCAATTGGGGTAGTAGTAAAACGCTCAAACTGTTAAACAAAATTGACTGTTGGTAATTTCCCTAACAGTTTGAGCATTTTGCCACTACTCCAATCGGCACTGAACGGACATCGAACGAAGCCTCATTTGTTCTCCAAAAGAGGCGTCACAATCGTCAACATACGCAAAATGCAGGGTCGCCTAAAAACATTAATTACATATGCTGTAGAGTGGTGGAGGGAAAACCTCCCAAATAGGATTGAATGATGCCAATGATTCCATTAGCAAAATCGTCCAATCCCATTTGTGAGGTCTCCTCTCCGCCACTTGGAACAGATTCCGAGCAGAATGCCTGACACCATTGGGTACAGTAGACACCAATGGACACACTGCCCTTGAGTGAAAATTCCAAGAACAGTCAGGCACTTGACAGCTCTGGGCGTCTGGGACTCCTAAATCAGCGTATTCAAGAAAATAAGTTACGCAATGAGTGGAGGTAGGCGACGCATGCGCGGCAATCCCGCACAACAGTGTGGCATGTCTACCGCGTGAACATTTTAATTCTGAACTACGATCAGCCAGAGACCTTACATTGCGTCGCGATCGTAGTTCAGAATTATAATGTTCACTCGATAGACGCGCCACCCCACTGTGCGGGTTTACCGGCGCATGCGTCTCCTATCCCACTCCTTGCGTAACTTATTTTCACGTATACGCTGCTCTGCTGCCCCTGATCCTGATTGTAAACCAATCCAACTGAATCTAGCCAATCCAAGTGAATCTGAGCACACTGCTTTGAATGAACAAGGGTGTTTATGCGTTGTTACATGTCACTGTGATGAAGTATAAACATCGATGGAATCTTCATATAATGTTGTGCTTATCTCAAATTAGAAGCATAAATGCAGTGTATTGGTTTTAATAAAATTTCATAGATCTAGAATAAAATGAGTAGCATCAAACTTGATGTACAGTGGTCCCCTATTCATGCGAATAAGTTCATTACCTGGGGCACAGAAATCTGCCTGTACGAAGTTACACAGGTCAAAGATAATATTAGACAACTGTGTAAGTAAAGAAATATATTTTTCTGTAACAATCAGTTTATCAAGTGAGGAAACTATTACTATACATGTATACATCTTTTTCCAATAGATACAAAGATTTCTGATTCTACAGTTGCCCATTTACTTGCTACAAATACAAATCATCATTATGTTAAATGTATCGATATATATCCACAGCCGGAACCTGATATTTTGTTAGCTGTGGGACAAGCAAATGGAAAAGTCGTATTAACTACTTTTGGCCCAACGGTGTTTGATTCACAGGGTCTTACCGGGAAGGAATTGGGTAACTTATTTGTCCTATAACTGTATAGTTGTATATCTATCTATCTATATATATATATATATATACTAATACTAATACTAATATATATATATATATATATATAATAATATACATGTATATTATTATACATACATTCATACATTATTATAGTTCCAAAACATGCGAGACAATGCAACACTGTTGCATGGAATCCCATAGATACAAACTTAATTGTATGTGGTTTAGATAAACATAGTAAAGAACATTCCATTTTATTATGGGATGTGAATAAAGGATTGCAAGGTTCCGAAAGAGTACATCATCATGCTATGGTACAAACAGATTCTATAAGACCTATTGCCGAAGTTAGTATTTCTGAAACTATACATTCCGTTGCTTGGTTCAAGCATGAACAAAAATGTATGGTTGTAGGTGCAAATAATAAGCAATTAAAAATTATTGACTTTAGAGGTATTAAATAAATCAATATATTGGATGATATTCTTTTTGTTTATTCGTGAAAATGCTAGTGTTACAAGCTAATTTTTCTTACACTAGATTCTGCAAAGGTAGTAAATACAGCAGCAACAAAAGCTGTTTATAATGTGTCCGTTAATCCGCATAACAATTATCATTTAGTCTCGAGCGTGGATAATCAAATAACTATTTGGGATACTAGATGCTTTGAGAAACCTGTTTTAACTTTGTCACAAGGTAGGCAAGTCACTAAAGTTTTATGGTGTCCAACTAGGCATAATCTTTTAGGAGTTCTACAGAAAGATTCAGGTATAATATACATGATTTATAACATAAAAATTAGCGATAATAGTATTGTATAGTTCCTAGATTTGTTTCAATTACAGTGACATTGCATTTGTTTGACATTCAACATTGTGGAATTGGTGGAGGAGAAGATACCGAACCTGGAGCATTGGAAAGAACTGTTGCACCTCCTTGGCATAATCCTATAAGTTTTTCATGGCACCCAACGCACGTGAACAGATTGCTGGCTATATCACAACAAGGTTCCATCTACATGCAACTGTTAAATTATAAAAATAATTAAATAAAATTCATTAACGATCGTTCATGGTTTTCAAAGGACTAACAGATTATACGGTTTGCGAAAGGATTACGGTAAACTGGTCTACAAGATCTCACCTCGCATGGAATCATGCTTCTAAATCTTTTAAATACATATGCAGTAGTGATAATATTTACAAAGCTCTGGATGACATTTCCATTTTAACTAAAACACGTGCAGCTTCGGAATATGGGTTACTTGTAAGTTGAGGAAGTTTTTAATTTATCTTGTTCATAAACTGTTATATATATATATATATATATTTACAGCCAGAGCTGGCACAGAATGGTGAACTAGCTGAAAATGATACTCTGAAGAACCTGTGGCAGTGGTTATACTTGAGCCGTTATTTAGTCGAAGACGGCACTATACCTAGTCCTGATAACAAACACCCAGGTGTCAGGTAAGTGAAAGATTCTTTTAAAAGATTCTGTTACAAAAATAAAAGAAATTAATATTCATTGATATTACATAGAACAGTTTTAAAATTAGATGGTCAACAAGGAACTAATGGCATCTTGAAATCAGAATTGATGTATTGCCCTTGGTCGGATATAGGATCCAATCACACAGCAAAAATTTACAGGTATAATGATTTCGGTGTGCCGAAGTTTCCGTAACCAAGTCTTCTGTGTCGTATTGCAGGTCTCCAGATAGAGATAAAGGATTACTCTTATGTGGTTGGAGGTTCGACAAGGATACGAATACGCTTTATGACAATTTGTTTTTAGAAAGGTTGGAAAGAGAGGGAGAATATCCACGAGCAGCTGCGATAGCTGTATTTAATTTATGTTTGAGACAAGCCATAGAAATTTTAAATCGAGGAGCCAGTAAAATGTCGATGTCGGCAAATCTAAATATCGTTGCCATGGCTTTATCGGGGTTTTCTGAAGATAGAAATAGCATGTGGAGAGAATCATGTTTAAAATGTAGATCCCAACTTTCGGATCCTTATTTAAGAGCTACTTTTGCTTTTCTAACGGCGGATGATTCCTATGAAAATGTGTTGGTAAGTAAGCGCAAATTGTTTCTATTAAGGAGAACTAATATTCGAGTCCGTTTTTTAGAATGAAAATGGTATGGCAGTTGAAGATAGAGTAGCCTTCGCACTCATGTTTTTATCAGATAACAAATTAAACGAATATTTAAAACGATTGACTCAAAAATTAACAGATGAGGGAAATTTGTCTGGTTTTCTTTTAACAGGTTCGATGATTTTTCTACTAGACAACTTATATTATTTATACAATATTCTTTTATTATACGTGGTTGTGTTTCAGGTGCAAGTTTAGAAGGTATACAATTGTTAAATCGGTATTTAGAAATTACTGGCGACGTCCAAAGTTGCAGTCTTATAGCGATTAGAGCATTTACACCTAAATTACTTCAAGAAACACAAGTTCAAGTATGGATAATTAGGTATTGAAAGCTGAAAATAATTGCTGAAGAAATTCTAAGTGAAAAGTAAAATTAATTGGTGTTTAAACATAGCTATAGAAATCTTTTAAACGCGTGGAAGATGTGGACTCAAAGAGCACATTTTGATATTGTGATGCGATCTTCAACTAATGAAAAACCTCCGCAACAGATATATGTTTCTTGTAACTTTTGTGGTAAAAGTATATCTGCGTTTATGCAAGGTTTAAGTAGGGCAAGAGGACCTTTCGGTAGATTAGGTAGTACACCCAATAAGTTGAAGGTAATATATTTCGATTTAATATTTAATACATTAAAATCTATGTACATCGGATAAGCTTTTGATATTTAAGATCGAAAAATGAAAACTTTAAATGTTTAATGAATGTGATGTACATAACAAAAGTACATCTCGTTTTATTTTCTATTTAGATGTCTTCATGCCCAAATTGTCGAAAACCATTACCAAGATGCGCAATATGTTTAATGCATATGGGTACTGTAAGCGGATTACAAATGACTACATCCAATGCAAATAGAAATGAAGAATGCGATTCCAAATTAACAGAGTTCAATAATTGGTTCACATGGTGCCAGTCGTGCAGACACGGTGGTCATGCTGATCACATTACACATTGGTTTCGGTAATATAATGAAATACTACAACGAATTTTCTTTCAACATTTTTGTTTTATTTGTAGTAAATTTCTATATATTTTGAAAACAGCCAACATTCAGAATGCCCTGTAACATCCTGTACTTGTAGATGTTTCTCCTTGGATGCATCATGTAAAATAGGAGTGAGTATCCTATAAAGATCTCAAGAACATTAAATGATGATAATAATTCTATTTTAGTTTTAAGGTTGTTATTTTGAGAGGTTTCAATAGATTGAACTTACAATGTGAAAGAAACAATGACTGGCATTGTCTATATGACAAGGATATTTACTTTTATTATTAAATAAAATTGATTAATTATACTGTAAAATAGTTACCATATTCTTATACAAACTTCACAAAATTTGTATTCTTACTGATTTTTATTCATACTGAACTAATTCCCACCAATTTGCATCGCTTTGCATCACTTTTAACAAATTAACCAAATGGTTATATTGATGGATATCTACAATTATAATAGCTTGTGTTACGATAAAATTTAAACAACCAATAGATAAAATTGAAAGAGAAGATAATATGATCTTACCAAATTTATCTACCACATCAGATGGCAGCAATATATAGTCGCTACACGCCATTGTAGATTTTGAGTTTAATTTACCTCGTAATTCTATATATCCTTCTGCATTTCCATCGATAGGAACTGACAAAGTTACACTAACTTGAACACCATCCGTTGTCATTATTTCTATATTCGTACCGTTTGATGATTTCTATAAACAATTGTAAGAAAATAAATGGCTATTGAATAATAACGTATCATATAAACCTTACGTTTCTTATAGTTCCAAGCAAGATTACTTCTTCTCCAACATTTTGCGCTAAATGCCGGCCGTTAACACGTGGTCTCGCCATTTTTTAGGTTTATGTATTTACTTGCGTACACAGTATACACCAGGTATGACTAGGTACACGATTCGAATGGATTCAAAACTCAAACACGATAAGTGGTGCCGTTACGTCAGATGGCGTCTTAGACCATACATTGTACAAACATGAAAATTTTTTAAAATTAGACATTTCCATATAATAGTATATTATTAGTATATAGAATAGAATATATAGAATATACTATAATTAGTATATATCAAATATTAAAATAGTTCGACACGTTTCGAACATCGACATGTTACACTTCCAAAATTGCAGATATATCATACTAGCATAGTTTATACATCGAGTTCACTCGTCTTGCTTCAGGCAAACTATCTAAAGTTGTGTCTATAGTTATATATAGTATAGTATAGTCTAAAGATGGTGTCGACCGACGTATAACATGTAACATAGACTTTCATTACTACGCCCATCCCGAGTCATTTGTGCCGATTTTCGTCACAATCTGAGTCCAGGCTTAGGGCACAATGCTGGCGATCTGTATCTGCAGCAAGCCCAACTGGCATTTTATGACGACCGATGTTGGAATTTATTTTTACTTTGCTGTGTACTGTTTTTTACTTTAGTTAATAAAATGACATAAATGCATTGTTCGAGTATTTAAAAAAGTTATAATTTATTACTTATTAGGACCTTACAGTGAAAAAATATATACTTAATATGAATACATGTTATACTTAAATGAATACAAAATATACACATTTTGCCAAATAAGGCTTCTTACAATACATCAAGTATTAGGGATAAGACTTTGTATAGCTTGTATATACTCAGTTTTGTGTATAATTGTATAACAAATTATACAATCTTCGCCATGACTCATTTCATGAATATAATGATGTATTCAACCAGTTTATGTAGTGCTGCCTGTTCTGCTTGTTTAAAAGTTGCACTTATACCAATTTGAAGGATCGGAGGTACAGTTCTCAACTGAACTCCAACTATACATTGCTTACGATTCTTTGGTCGAATTGTAACAGTCTTTACAGGTATGTCAAAAATGTTTTTAATAATGGATTTTATAACAGATATATCTTTTGTGTAACACTTTTGCCTTACATGTCCAAGTTCCAAATCACGCTTTTGCGTTTCTAAAATATTTTCACATTTGTCCGATAGGGCAAGATGATAATCCTTAACTAGTAAATGTTTTGTAGATACAGCAGTTACGTTTCTGATTTTCATATATATATCTGTCATTCTGGTCCTTTCGTCATTATTAGATGTGGACTCGATTAACTTTAAATTTTTATATTGTACACACAGTTCATCTACAATATCGCGAACCTTTAAACTTTGTAAAACTTCTTTAGCTGCATTCTGTTTGGCAACTTTCTTTATGTTTCCAGACCCTTCTTTGCATAGAGAACCAACAGAGCAATTCATTGTAAATGTAAAATTATGAGGTAATCCAATCGAGGAAACATTATTGAAACAAGGCTCTGGTAACTTATTTGCAACACAAAATTCCTATAAAGATATATTCGTTATTAATTAAATTAATATTCATATTAGGAATCATATACATATAATGTTTTTTCTATAGCGACGTTATTGTCATATATACATAATATGTCAAAGTATACTTACCATTAAAGATCCCACATAATTTACAAATGTTCCTTGTGAAGATGCGGAAGAATTACTTGAGTTCATAGAACTTTGCGAAGGTGTTTCATCTTCTTTCTCATTTTCAGTTGTTGAACATGGAATGGATATTATACCTTTTGAAGATAATAAATTGATCATTTCTTGTGCAGCACTTTGTTTAGCTTCTTTTTTGGTGGTTCCCACACCTTTAACCTTATATTCATTCCAAGTACATTGATTAGTAAATTTAGTTTCTTGAAATTCAACTGTAGAAGCAATTTCTGTGTACACAGGTAAAGAATTAGCACATTTTATAAGTTTTTCTTGTAAAATTGATATAGGTGTCTTAATGTTACTCATAATGTTAGACTATGAGAATATTCCACATCAATTACACTTCTACTTTCTTCTTTATTACAGTTACCAAAAAAGTATAAAAATTGCACCAGGTCACGTTTGTTTTGCTACAAGGAAAAAGGAACCGATAAGCGATGTTACATCAATTCTGAGATAATCGATGCATCATTTTGTAAAATCGATGTTTGCAGTCGATGTTTTAAGATATCGATTAATCAAGAAATCTATATCTTTTTAGTTTGACGTTGGGACTACATAGAGGGACTATATAGATATTTGATTATGTAATTAAATTTGCTTTCTAAAAATTAAACATTTTCGCATATTCATTAACATCGAATATTAAAACAGTTCAACACGTTTAGAACATCGGTGTGTCACTCTTTCGAAATTATAGATATATCATACTAGCATAGCCTACATGTAACGGTCAGTGGACACGGGCCCGGACCCGAGTTCAGACTTTAAGAGTCATGTCATAAGATAAGAAAAAATATTATAATGTAAAATCCAACAAGAATCGAGGTAGGAAAGTTCGTATTACACACATCGTATAGCACCAATGAGAGCCTAGTGACAAAACACTGAAAATGATAGGTAAAATTATCAACAATTAATTTTGGCTAGCAGTTTGAACGTTTCGCCACTTACTAATTGGTGCTGTACGGACTTTGAATAGAGTTTCTTCATTTTACCACGGGAGGCGCCACTATCACCAAACAGATTCCTATCGGTTTTACATAGTTTAATAAAGGCAGCAAGAAACATTTATAATAATAAATCTTTCTGGACACTATACAGATGCGGGAAAATTTACGAAGTATTTCTGCACCTTTAGAATATTTTTTCAAACCCGAAATAGGCAACTTTTATAACATTTCTTATACACATATTCTTTTCGTGGCTAACTCGGCAAGAGGTATTTCTGAAAAATGTGATAATTCGTGAATATGAACTAATGGCTCCTGGGCATCGATCCTATATCTCAGAATGTCATAATTATGTCTATTTATGATTATAATATTTTGCCATAATTAATGTTTTTTCGGCAACTCTGCATTATGTTTATAGGATTAGAGCATATAACACGCTCTAAGTATGCTCTAAGCTTATAGGTGAGATTTAGTTCAATGTTTCACTGTTATGTGGCGATAGTGTTTCGGTGCGCAACATATGTACATATATTAATGTATGTACATTTTTAAAAATCATAATTAGCAATTGGCAATACATGTAATTATGTATGACAATCTGTGATATGGATTCAATGCGGAGAATAACAAGAATCATTTCATAATTTTGATCCATTAGCTTCCGAGTTATTTAATTGTTTGTATTTTCGTACTGGAAATCGAATATTTACTATTAAAAAACATCAGAGTTTCGCTTTTGTAAGATCATATTTTCAAACCTTTTTTTTGCAAATATACATATGTAAAGGTTTTATTTCATGTACGACATCGTCATGCGATAGCGGCAATCAAAGGCGGAGGATACAAACGACGAACGTGAGATCTGATACATTTGTAATTGCAATGAAAAAGGAATATATTCACGAGAAACAGACGAAATATTAAACTATACAGAAAAAAGAGCTTCACAATCGGCTACACAATTATTTTCCGTCACTGGTGAATGTATGTATGTATCATTTGAAATGAATGCAATCTGTATACGTGTAGAGACATTGTACGTACAACATATGTACATACAATAAAATTTCATTCATGACTTTACCAATGAAATGATTACTCTTTAATCAGGAAGAAAATCCAGTAGGGTGCACACGGTAAATTTGTTCATAAACCAGTAATTTCTTTCGTTCGTTGAATCATAAAAGAATATACATGCATGTACTTTCACATTTAAGACGAAACGAATCCTTTTAAAGTTGTTTCGCACCAGTTCGTACGTACATATATCTGAATCAGAATACGGTGTGACTGCATACAAACTCAAATAAAAGGGGTCATGTAGAGAGATAGTTTGTCGTTCTTTGTTACGGCGCGCCTACCATCCTGACGATGAAAATAGATTTTCATTTGTGAAGTCACATGCAGAGATGTTCTAGATATATAATTCGTGGCAACTCCATGAGTGAATTGGCAGCCATTTTTAAACTGCTTGCATAGTATAATAACGCAGAAAAGGGATTATGGATAAGAAAAAAACGGATCATGGAATGGAGATACGTGAAGTAACAATGGATTAGAGTTAGCGTGATCTTGACGCGTATCAGATGAAGCAAACGAAGAACCTGAAATCGATGTATACGTGTTGAGTTGAGTGATTCGTTTCGAGTGGACGGTACTCGAGCGAATGCACTTCTTCCCCGTGAAATTGATGGAAATGGTGAACTGTCAACACCTCTGCAAAATGAGAATATGAATTCGATTCGAATCACCGTGACGAACAAAGATCGGTTGATTTGAAGGAGAATTGTGTCGATTGTGTGACAGTTGAACAGTTCGATGCCGAAAGGCCCCGGCTAAGAGCAATGTCGATGCTAACATGCAAGAGAACAACGAATACAAAGATCGTGGCTCTCGAATGCTAAGTTCCTATAATAATGGCAGATAATGTACACAGAAAATCGCATAAGCTGTCGGATGGTAGTAATAGAAAGACGTCGAACACAGTGCATCGTACCACCACCGAGACGATTCGGTTAGGAGAGCCAGAGAAGCTGTACCAGCCGGTTAATTTGACCAGCTCCAGCAACGTGACGGCCAGTAATCAGTGTCGGAAAAAGACATCGTCCTTTCAAATAACAAGCGTTACCGTCGGTTGTCGTATGAGCAATGATGCTGGCGAAGATTCAAACGACGATCTGGACGAATCCCACACGGAGGACAATTCCGTGGAACACTCGCGTATCACCGACATTGACATTGAAACGCCTAGTTACTCGGAAGATACTTTTTCTAAAGAAGATGTATTTTTCAATACCAGTAACGCTGCCCTCAGCACCGCTCCGGTGATTCCTACCAGTTCTCAGTATGGTCTGGCGATCGTACCCTCCGAGGGTAATAATGTTATTAATTCGGTAAACGACAGCAATATTAATACTCTGGATATCACATCTGTTACCGACAACAATATTATAAACTTACTCTCGAGTAATGCCAAACAAGATGCAGATTTGCGAGAAGTACATTCGCACGGTAGAAATGAGCGGTTTAAAGTGGTTAAAATCGAAAGTACTGAGCCCTTTAAAAGGGGCAGGTGGACTTGCATGGATTATCTAGACCATACGTCAGTTAATCAACCAACTGCGATCGGTACTCCTAAAGTGTCAGATCCAAACGAGGTATGCATATCTTATGGGGTAACAGACAGTGGAATTGTGATACCCGATTCATCCAAACAATCTGTCATCTCCGAGGACAAAGGTATAGGTATAGACTCGAACGGACAAGTTTCCACCCATCAAGATGTGCATGCATCGATTGGCGTACCGAGTAATCCCACAACTGTTACGAATGCTAATTACACGGTAAACAATTCTATTCCTCCTAATGCACAGCATAATCCGACACAAGTTCAAACTCAGCAAAAGGTTCAAGCCCCGACGCAAATTCCTCCGTACTTTCAATCTACAACTCAACAGTTAACATCCCAGTCGCAACAACAACAACAACAACAACAAGGAGGACAGGGATCCACGTTACCTTCTAATTTGCAGCCCACCCATCCAAATAACTTGACTCAGTCTCAAAGTATGCCCCAAGGTGCTATTCCCATTATAACACAAACTGGTAATAACAATGTGACGGCTCAGCAAAGTATACCTCATTCTAAAGAAGATGCGTATGTGACAGTGAGTACTCAGAATCAGTCGTTGCCAGTTCAAACAGTTTGTCAGCCATCTGTTCAGCAACCGCCTGTTCCAACATCTCAGGCACCAAACATTCTGGTTACCCAACAACAACAACAGCAACAACATGCACCACCTCCTCAGCAACAACAGCAGCAGCAACAACTTCCACCTTCTCAGCAGCAACAACAACAACAGCAGCAGCAACAGCCTCCACAGCCGCTTCAAACTCAAAAGCCAATAACACAAATTTCTGAATCGTTGACTGCCATACCAGGAATGCAGAGCATCCAGAATATACATAAAGTTCCTCAGACAGGTGTACAGCAAACTTCTTCGACCATACATGCTCCTGGAGCACCGGTACAATCTCAAGTCATACCTCCGTCTCAAATGCAACCCCAAGCTTCTGGTAGCAATGCTCAAGTGCAAATGGCGCAAGTATCGGCTAGTTGCCAAAATGTTGTAGGTGGTATGCAACAAGGAAGTATGACATTTCATCAATCAGAACCGGAGCAGGACTCCATTACAGGAATAGTAGCTGCATCCACGACGCAGTCAGCTGATACCGCGCTTCTAGAATCTTTAACCGAAGTTACACAAGGCAGCGATGAACATCACACCCTCGAAGATAACGAAAGGTACATCGCATTTGGTTAAAGTGAATAAAATTCTTTGTATCGGTTCTACAAGTATAACTTTTAATGCTATTTTTACTACAGTATGTCGGGGACTAGTGCTGTAGCAATTGATAACAAGATTGAGCAAGCCATGGTAAGAAATCTCTGCTAGAGATAATTACTTAACGAAGACAATGAATGATAATATTTGTTTAACAAGGATAAACATTACACGTTCTTTTTAGGATCTCGTTAAGAGTCATTTGATGTTTGCTGTACGAGAAGAAGTTGAGGTACTGAAGGAAAAAATAGCAGAGCTTATGGATCGCATCAATCAATTGGAAGCTGAAAATTCAATTCTGAAAGCTCACGCGACTCCAGAAACGTTAGCTCAATTGAGCCAATCCACTACAAAATTACCCCAAAACAGTTCAGGAAATGGTCAATAGGTAACCATTGTACATAAGTTTCTATTAATACTTTGTCAAGTACATAATGGATAATATAATTATTGTATATAACTTTACGATTTTTAGAAATTTATAAACAATGAGATTTATTATATTATATATATTAGCATTAGTAACTTTTTTTTAAGTAAATTAAAGATAATAGATTATTTTTTACTATTTCAGTTTACTGTTTAGGAAATATATATAATAATTTAAATGTATAAATTCAATTTTCTTTCAAAATGATAATCATTTTGGAAATATGTATTGTTACGATCCTAGACAGAAACAAGGACATATATGAGTGCATGCCAAGACTAAGCAGCATAAGTAACGAAGTTGATATGGTTTCACGATAGATTCAAGATTTTGAACATGTTAAAAGAAAGTATATAACAATATGAAATAGGCAGCTAGACATTCCTAGACGATTTTTCCTATTACCTCCGCATTTGGCCGATTTCATTCACAGATGTTCAATCACAGGAATTGGCTATTCAACCGAAAATTGAAAATTCAAAAACATTTGCATCCTTTAGATTGTACGTGATTCTACGTTGATATTTTACCGTCATTTTCATTCATAAAAGCAGTTTTTTACATGAACCTATGTAATCTTCATTATTATTAATTATTATTATCATCATCATCATCAGCAGCATTGTGATCATTATTATCATCACCATTATTATTATCTTTATTATTATTACTATTACATCATCATCATTATCATCATTACTATTATTGTTAGTATTATTATTAAACATCAAGCCTCGTGTTTTGTAATCTGTACTCGAGTTGTAATCTGATTTTTAAAAGTGATGCATATTATAATCGATGACATGCTGATAATCGGGAACATAGTAACTGGTGTGCATCGAAAAAATCAACAATTTCCTGTCAACATTTTGTGTCACATCTTAAACATGCCTAATAAAAGAAATTTTTAATTGTATAATAATCTCTTAAAACACCTAAAAAATACAAAATCTCGGATACCATATTTTTTGTTTTAACGGTTGAAAGTATTGCTTCACATTTTATTATTAATATTGTTATTATTACACTATGGCTATTGTTATTCTTCTTCTTCTCATTATTATTAGATTGGGATTGTTATCAATCAATTAACTTGATTACGATTTTTGAGAAAGATTTATTCGATCACTATAAAGACTAATGATGACACGTTAACATAAAATCTTATGATGAAAACCGTTTTTTCAATTGGAGAAATCAGAATTCATAATTACACCTTACAAATTTATAAATGTTATAAATTTTTCTAGGAAGGAAAAAATTAACAACGTACATGTTTTTTTCTTATATCATTATCAATAGCGTAACTTCTTTTTAGAGCTATTGCGCACAAACATGGTCATATAATATTTTATATATATATATATACATACATATATATATATAATATATATATATATATATATACATATATAATATATACATATATGTATATATTCATACAAATCCAAAGTTCTTTGCCTTAATAGCAATTAGTAGTTTATGTCTTAATACGTGGCGAGAGCTGTACAATGGAACGTATAGTCGAGAGATACATGTATTTGCAGTTGGTAGATGTGCATCATCTGCTGGCCGTAATGTTACACTTGGCATTGGTTGGAAACCGTCTTCGCTCGCCGGTAATGCTGGAGATCCTGTCCAAAAGTATACCTGTGAAGCAATTGGTAAATATTGGAGTATTTTGAATCAATTTTGAAATGTAGAAAATCACATAAAATTCTTACCAAATCCTGGCGTTCTGTGTGTGACATTTTCTCGACGGTAGACCACAACCATCGTTTAAACTTGGCTAATCTATCCACAGATTCTCCTGATTCGTCATTGAACGAGGTGTAAGATATAAGAACGGAAACGTTGATATCGCCGACTCCGTTCAAAAGAAGTCTTAGATCTTCGGACGTTAAGCCGTCGAACGCTCCTTCCGGAAGAACATCGAACACTCCTTCTCTCATCGCATGTAATGCTTTCTCTTGTACTTTAATCATACGAACTTCGGCATATTTTCGAACGTAATCGTAAACGTTGCACGCTGTTACTTCTATGTCACGACCGTTGGGTATTAATTCGATTGATCCCCCTCCTTCTTCGGGGCATAAGTCAATACTGAAATTATAAAAAGTTAAACGAGTCCGGAGAAATATAAATATGACATACAATTCACTTTCTACAAGCGTAGAAAATAGTTAGCGTTGAATCGTACCTGAACGTGAGATCAAGAGCAGAAAATAAACTGTTACTATCCTTGGTCTCGGAGTCGATAACGAGCTGCCTCAGGCTTTCGTAAATTACAGAGTCGAAGAATGCCAGATCATGGAAACGTATTGGTCTTCCCAATATATATTTGATCACGTGACGATTCAAAAATATGGGGCACAGCTCGTTTTGCAGAAGACACAAGCCGATGAGTCTGAAAGGTAAGAAATTTAAATACTGCGATATTCCGAATCGTTTTGTCGTTATCCGTAGGTTTTCTCTCTTGTAACTACTTTCATCATTACCTGCCCACGTTTCTAAATGCGTTCAGTCGTTCGTAACTGGCTCTTCCTTGCCGCGGCGTATAAAAACCTCTCTTCCCCGGTGAATAAAACAAAGGTGCGTTATCTTCCGTGTCATCCGGAATACTGTTCTCGATCTTCTTCTTATTTGCTCCCCACCGGGCAGCCAAACTGTACATATCCAAATCCAGCAGCCCCTCGTTCGGTAAATGTTGATTTGCTGAATCGCTAATCAATTCGAACGCTTCTTCGACCTTTTGTCGCAGCGCATCCTCCGAAGCTAACAACATCAACACATAGGCAGGGGATAGTTCCAGAAGCATGCCAGTTATTTTTTGGGCCAACATGGGTCTCAATGCGTAAACCTGTCGGAGAAAGACAAAGATTTTTTTTAAGAGATTGAAGGCTGTAGCAACTTTGCAAATTTCTTTCTATTAAAATTCAGAAACGTTTCAGCCAACGAAATTGATCAAATAAATGTAAGAACGTTATTAATTACTTTCGGATATAGTCTGTCCCCGAGTTGTTGTTGATGCATGGTCAAATGATCGTTGATTGGGTGACTAACGGGCAATGGATGGGAATTGGAGGATGAACTCCCAGGTCCAGTACTACTACTTCCTTCGACGGACCCGGATGGATGAAAAGAACGAGCTTCGAAAGACAATCCTCTACGTGTACCTCGACATTTTCCAGAAGAACGTGGATTCTAGAATAAAAAATCGATCCCAAGAGTGATGAATAAAAAGAAACTGTCTTTTAGTTTCTTTGTACCGCAAGAAAAATTATGTTACCTGTCGTCTCAGGTCACGGTCACGATCGCGGTCGCGATCGCGATCTCTACTTTTCAATTTTTGCAGAACGTTGTACGGTGTATATTTTGATCCTACTTGTGCTGCTTCGAGATTAGGCAGTTTTTCATTCGCGAGCAATGCCTGCAGAAAGAACGTGAATGTAAATTCAATATCGAATATAATATACAACGACTATACAACTTAATGCAACTACAAGTTAATTGCTACTCAGAATGAGATTTATCGATAGTCATTGCAAAAGGTCTGTCGTCGCAGTTGTACTCGTAGAATAGAATGGACAACAATTTTCCTGTTAACATTACGAACCTCCGCGATTGCTGTATAAAAACCTCTTGTAACTCCTGAACCTTCTCCAGGTTCATCTATGAATGTTACTTTAACGCGGTGAACAGCTAACGGAGGAGTATTAGAGGCACGCCTATAGTATAAATTATACTGTGTATTTAGTTCCTTCATTGTTTGCACCAGTAGTTGGGTTCTATCTCGTTCAACCTTAAATAAAAGAGAAGCATGCATGGTTACAGCGTGTCCGGTTTGAAAATAGTAATAATAATAACACCGAGCATATAATAATGCTGATAATGACGATAGCTCGGATGCAATTACTTTGTATAAGGTAATATCCCTTTGTTGCGTATTGCGGAGCTTTTCCATATCTCTACGAAATTTCGCTTCTTTCACTGAAAAACCTCCCAACTCGGATACAACAGAACCAACTTCCAATCCAACGTCCTCCATGAAAACGCGTCCAAACAAATCAAGCAACACTCTCCAACGACCCAATAAAATGTTATGAGATATATTTGATCCGATAGACGAAACGGCTCTCGCATTTTCCACTGGACTAGTCTCGACAGTTTCGTGAGCCGATATTTCTTGGCTCGAACCGGCTGGATCAACATCTTCTGTTACACTTTGGGTTTCAACGGTGGATACGACGAGTACTTCCGGTGCACCCGGTTTACTAGTATTCGTTTCCTTTAAAATCAACGTCGTGTTGTCATTTTCCAAACAAAATACATGATTATACAAAGATTCGGCGTCTTATTAAAAATGAAAGAAAGTTGAAGAGAAAACAGTTGAATTCCATATTTACCGAAACAGTTCCAGCTCTAACAATAACGCTTCTATTTATTTTACATTGATCCTTAGCATTTTTTGCACTTCCCGCTGCTTCGTCGTTTTGGTTGTTAGTAGAAACTATAATTGGTGCTCGATCGATTTGTTCCGCGACAAGCGAATGATTATCGTTCGTGTGATTAAACGACTTTGCCTTTTCCTATAATATGCAAAGTAGAGGTCTTTATATTTTGCTGTTATTCGTTGTTCCGTGTTAAAAACTTGAAATACATGTTGCACGTATATACTACGCGTGTAGTTGTTGATAAAAACGTGTTTTCTTGTGTTTAGTGTAGATACCAACAAAGTAAGATTTTCTTGAACTAACTCGGTGTTCTCGATGCAAAAAAGATAATATTCTATCTTATGCCACTTTTATAAATATATTACCGTATATTTTGTGGAGGACGAAGAATCTCCAACCGAAACAGAACTGCGTCTCGTGTCTGTTGGCGCGAACGAGGCAGGTCCTTGAATGATTTGACTAAGCGTGGGTGTAACCGTATTCTGATTGTCAGTACCACGCGCTGATAAACCAAGCCTCGTAGGTAGGCCTGCTAAGAGGTACTGATTAGGATTCGAACTTGTTGCCGGTTGTCTTGGAATACCGAATAAATCTTCACGTCTCGAATGAGGTTGCAATAGATGCGGTTGATCTGCTAATGGCAATGCTTCGCTCATAACTGTGTCGAACGGGTCGAGAGGCGGACAACCCAAACACAACGTAGAGTCTGATCTTTGTAAGAAAGGGTGCTTCCGCCCTTTCGGCGTGCTGTCCTTGTTATTTCCTGATCCGCAGATAGGAACTTGAAGCAAGTCCGGATAATCAACAGAGTCTGTTTCCATTGCCGTAGGCACGGGAGAATTGTATTCTTCTCCTTCGTCGTTGTCATTTTCATCCTATAATACAAAATACAACGACGCTAGAGTTTCTTAAGATTCTGTTCGAATCTGAAAGATACATTTCAATCTGTTCAGCCCTGATGCACGAACCTGATCGTTCCAACTCGAGTAATTCGACGAGCCTTTGTGGGTTTCCCCGCGAGCCGACATCGGTTCCGAAAGCGAACGCATATAATAGACTAATGCATCGAATACGTAGGCTACGTGTCTCAAAGATGAAACGTCCAACACCGGCAGGCTGTCTCTGTGTTCGCCATTGTGAGCACGCATTAAGGACAGGCAATAGGACAAAAATTCACGTCGTGCCAGGTGTATTTCGCTACCTAAAATTGTTCTAAATTAGCTAGATAAATCACGAGAAAATTTCTATATTTCTATCCGGATTAGTCCGTACTCTAAGACAGGATTTTAGGTTTACGGGAAGAAAGCTTGCGCGTACCTTCGCGTTCTCTACTATTTCTGGAAGGTTCACCAACGCCTGCAAAACCAACGGTGAGTCTTGTAGAAGCTTGTGGAGTGGAGATATTGGTGCTGGTAGCGATACCACTGCGTTGATTCCGACCTGTATTAGACTGTAAAGTCAAAGATAAAGCCGCGGTGTTCAGTAACCCGGTAAAATTCCCTCCAGAGAGCGACGGGGCATTGTTCAATGGGTGCTCCGGATGCGTAGGATCTGCGCTACATGTCAAGGATACACCGAATCTCAACTGTGCTTCCGTAGCATCCATAACCGTTAATAGCCAGTCCCATGTTGGTTTCAAATGCGTTTCGAGATACGTCTGTCAACATATATATAATAGTTAAAATTCTATTACCATTACTCGATCCGAACGAAACCTGTAATTAAGGAATCATACCTGTAAGTTCAACGCGTCCTGGTAGGTAACTTCCATCAGCCGCGGCAAAAATGGTGCCAACGTTTTATAATCTTGCATCATAACTAGAAGATCGGCTATCTGTCGGATAACAAGACCAAACGCGCGTGCCAAACAACTGGTGGTGGTGCCCATTATAATGGGTTCTTGTGTAGCTGCAACCGTTGACGTTGTAGTGGTACGCCTCATAGACGCGGGGTCAAAAAAAACCAAATTACTGCCACCTGCTACCCGTAATCCTGCTGTACGCGTACTTGTTTCGCGATTACGTATCGCCCATTGCATAGAAACGGGTGCAAGATTATTGCGGTGTAAATGGCCGGAGGAACCACTAGAATAAGGTATCAACGATAGAAAATGTTTCGTTTTTAATAATAAAATGTAAAACTTGTCTGTTGACTTCAGTACGAATTTTACAGACGAACAAAACTTCGACCAAGCGATCCGTGAGTCGATTACCTTCGTCTCTCCAATTGTTCATCGCCAATCTGAAAATCCTCGTTGTCTTGCTCGTCGGTCTCCCCCGCTTCGCTTTCGTCATCCTCCTGCTGGCTCGATTCGCCAGACTCATCCTCCGGGAATAATAAAATCGATCCCATTCCACCGTCGGAACCAGCTGTAGCACCGGTTTGCACACTCCGTTGAGCGGACGCTGCGTCCTGATTGCTATGATTATCGTCAGAGTCTGATTCGGTCTCCGCCTCCGCGAGAAGATCGAGTTCCGTATCCGATTCTCCATCTCCTACTTGTTCTTCACCCACGCCCCCGGTATTGCTGTCCATGTCGCCCATCGGCTGCCCAGCGACAGTTCCCGATACTCCGGATTCTTCGTGCTCGCTTATGTCACCATCTACATCCATAGGACCTTCTATTCGTAAATCAGTCATACAAAGAAGTTTTCGATTATTTCATTGATTTGATATTATTTGATCGACGAATTTCAGTGCTAATCAGTGTGGTTGTCGTACCATCACCACCTTCAGCCTCATCCATAGCAGAAACGTCTCTGGCGATAGTTATGTTATTGTTCCCTTGTTGTGTTTGTAATGTAGGATCCAATGCCTGGGAGCTAACTCCGCTCTGAGGTATCAACGGCTCTATGGAAAACAGCTCCTCGGAGCCGTTGATCACTTCTATCGCTGAATGGGTCAGCGTGAACGGTGCCGTTGGTCGCGCTACGCCCAATCTCACAGGCGCTATCAAAGAGTCGGCTGTCTCGCATAATTCTTCGACTGCTAATTTGATCAATGCCTTGAATACTTTACGACATTTCATCAACGGCTGCGAAGTTTGAGTGGTGCTGAAACGTAAAAGGAAATTGACATTTATCGACTTGGCATCAACGACCAAGACAAGTTAATACCAAAATCAAAATGCTTTCATATTATTGATATTCGCGAGATTAATGGATTTCACACGTACTTCCTCCTTTTTTTTACCGGTGCCATCTCAATTGTAAAAATAACAAATATTCGAGCTACGGACCGAACGAACCGACGCGAAACATTAGTCGCTTCGTCTTGGCGTCCTGGAACCGAATCATTTTGCATTTCCCGAATCAAAGTCGTTAAGAGGGTATCGAGCATCTGGAACAGTAATAAATATTTTATTCAGCACGTTTACGCAACACATACACGACTGAATAAGTAAAAAATCATTTTTCTCGCCTCTGCGCTGCATTTAACCAAAAGCGAGTGGGTAAACTTGTCGAGCAACGCGGTGCCGCTCTGACGACACAATTGTCCTTGGTCTCCAAATAATTGATCGTTCCCGTTTGTAGAGACGCCTGACATTATCATACACTGGACCGCTGGCCAGTCGTTGAGCAATCTTTCTAGAGCCCTTCGACTGAAACGGGGTGGTTCTAAATCATGCTCTGGCATATCCGAATCTGCATCCACGCCTAGATCAATCAATAGATAAGCTCACAATCGGTACTGGTCAACTGAAATTTGAGTAGAATGATAATCAGTAAACAAATTACCATCCGAAGACGTCCCTTTGCGACTGACGGATGTCGATCGTTGCCGAGGTGCTGACCGGCATTGCCTTTGCTCCATCATTTGTCTACCTACAGTCTGCACTAAGAATAATAAAATGCACTCTCCCCTATAAGAACAAAAATACAATTTACTCAGTATGTTTTTTTTACATCGGAATTATAAATAGAAGTTGGGAAGTTAATCGTTTTCTTTTTTACCGTGAATTTATCTTTGTCGCAAGATCGGTATTAACTACAAGGCGACATAATAATTGATAACGGGCACTTTGATGTCCCGCGATCAGAGCACGACATTTACATTTCTCCCAACAATCGCAATAGGCCGTCGGAGATGTTATCTTCATTTTGCAATCATGTCCTCGATGACAAACGCGAGCACATTCCGTGCAACAGCACAAGGAGCCGGTTAAACCACAAGTTCTACATTCATAAATATTCTAAAAAAAAAAAAAAAATGGAAGAAACTTTTGTTAAGAGCATGTTTATACCAGAATCAACAAGTTTACGCCTAACTACTCAAATATAATGGACAATACGCAACCTGGTCAATGTGCTGTGTTCCAGTCCAAGTAAAACTACAGGTGTCGTTACAACATGTAACGAACAAAGGTGATAAATCTGGATTTGCATCAGGGTGTAATATCATGGCGAGACACTCTTTTTGATCTTTGCCAACTCTTTGAATAGTGTCTAATAAGATGAGAGCCGCGTGATACGCACGAACCGACACAGCTAACATCAATGGTGTCTGACCTTGGGCATCCCTGTTAACATGAACAATAAATTAAAATCATTTCATCGAAGCATATAAAGTTGATAAAATTTCTGGTTTTCACGATAATTACTTCGCCATGAGTAATTCTTTCAGATGAGGTGTCAATACGATGCTCTCGCACATGTATTTTAATATAAGCAACGCATTGTTCCTTCTTTCAACAGAGTCTATGATATAAGTATTATTGGATGTAGTTCCGACACCTACGACCAATAAAAATACATTTATGCAACCGATAAAGTTATAATGAAGTCACGGTCAAATTAATTTTATCTTTATTAAAGATGATAAAATTAAAAAGGCATTCAATACACTTTTACCTGATTTGTTCATCATAGATATACTGGCAGCGCCAATGCTAAGTAAACTATCCTCTTCTCCTGATGTGTTATCAAAAGCTTCGGGTGGCCAACTTAGGGTTGGTATTGGTTCCTCAATTGGTGCAGACGCGCCGTCGACTGCATTCGTTACCAGCTCGCGTTCGATACCTTTCAAATAAAAAAATATAACTTTAAATATGTTACAATTTATTCGCTTTGTAATGTGAAGTAACGATTGCAATACCTTGATCGTTCTCTTTATTGGAAGTTGGTGAACACATACTAATACAGGCATGTAGAATGTTGCGATTGCCATCGCAACGTTCGGTTAATATTGCCTGAATTTGTGCAGCATTGTTTTCTTTAAAAAAAAAAGATAAAAGTGTATACAGTGCTCGTTTATACTAAAACTACCCAAAAACAAAAATACGTGTAACAATACTCACTATGGTCTTGTTCCAGATTACAGAACACTTGTTTCACGCTGTCGTAATCGCACCTTAGTATACGCGGCATAAGCAAAAGGTTATCAAATGCTAGTGCAACAACGGCAACTTTGTTCTTCATATTAGTTGAATTCGAACAATTTGGTATAGGAATGGTCGAAGCACCAATACAAATTACTGGAACTAAATCTAAGCAGTGTGGATCACGAATAGCACCAGCACAATCTTTTACCAACGGATAGATCGTATTATTTCCATCTCTTAGAATCATAGAACATTCGATATTCTGTAATATGAAAATAAATTAGTTTTCCTCACCTGTTATATTAGAAAATATACAAATATTATAACCTATGAATATATTTAAGAGAAAATTTAAAGCATGTACCTCTCCTGCGTTTGTAAGACTGATATTTTGAGGCTGTAAACCCAAGAAACATGATATATCCGATGGAATATAGCAATCTTGAACGTGTCTGCCAGTACTCAAATTATATACCACGTAACTCAACTTGTTTCCTTTTTTAACTATTGCGTGAATACCTAGAAGCGATCAATTATTATTATCGTTGCTGTTGTCAGAAAATATTATAAATTGACAAATATGATCTGTACAGATTTCTGAAACTTTACCTTGTCCGTCTGTAGCAATGGTTAATATATTATCGGTAGATCCTTCAACAATATTTACTCTTCTAGGAGTTCGTTGGAAACAATCTGGAGCTCTTGGATTCATGGATGATTTGATTACCTAAGTACGTACAAGTATTACTGGTAGTGTTCCAACGTGTTTTCAGTATGTATACAAATTCAACTTACTTGTAGCTCGTCCTTTCTCAGCAATCGACAATCGGCTAACAATTTGATTGATTCTTCTGCTGTCAGATCTTTAAAGTCTGACGTACTAAAGTCCTTCTCCTTAATTTCTTTCTCTTTTTCCTTCGAATCTTTTGAAAAGAATTTCACAGCAACATAGTAGCCATCCACTTTTATAACTTTACCTGTATACAAAATACATTATGATATAATATATAAAGAAAATTAAAATATAAAGAACGTTACTCTGCTACATATATAACATACCAATAGGAACAGTCTTAACGTCCTCTACGAAAACAACGTCCTTCAATTGCCATTCTTCTTCATCTTTTCGTTCGGATTCCCCTTCGCTTCTAGGTGCAACTCGTTTTTGCCTTTCTACAGAACCAAAACATTCTATTAGAATTACAACCTCCGCTCAACGGTTACCAAAAACTTCTAATATTTTGCCATAAAGTATAAAAAATAAAATGAGCACTTTAATAAAGCCTCCAATAAACTACTAAGATAGTAAAAGCGGACTGTAAGCAAATCAATATAAATAAATGATGACAAGTTCTTACTGTGACTTGTTGTAATGCTACCAGTATCACTACATGTGCTCGAAGCTGGTGAAGGTGGTGGAGGCATATCAAGACGGTCTGCGGTCTCTTTATGATTTGTCTTAGTAATAGTACCAGTTCCGTTGTTTCCACTTGTTTCTCGTTTGTCTGTAGTAGCATTAAGCAAATGAGTTCCAGCTGGTAGTACTTTGAATCTGCAGGTCGAATCTAAATTCCAAGCAGCTACTAATAGTTGTCCTACTTTTGGTACCCCGTTGGCTATTGTGAATCCTGGAAAACGCATTGAACAATCAATATCTGGTCTATAATGTTATGGAAACGTTTGAAGTTTCGGATACCTTAGCTGTCACTTACCTATTGCTCCTGGTTGATATATAGGACTATTTTTCATACAAACATGTGTGCCATAGCTAATATCATTCGAAGATGCAGTCGATGACCTGTGTTTGCGCGACTTAGCCTTGTACTTTTCCCATAATTTTTTGCGCTGTGCGAACGGTAAAACTCCCCTGTGCATGTAAATTTATAATGACTCAAAATCATTTATCTCAAACTATATTCATACTATATTACTGAAATTGAACTAACCACCAGTATAATGTACCACTTTCCAATCTAGCAACTGTGTACAGAGCACAAGTGTGAAGAGATACTATCTTGTCCAATGTAAATTCAGTAAATCTTTGCGCTGGATGTTCAAGTCGAGAAGCAACATGGCCTACAAGTTCGTCAAGCCAGGTAGCTACTTTACCACTTTCGGTGCTAATTGAACAACGGATTGCAGTCGCTGATATATTTACTATCTTTTCTAATGTTATAGCTAGCCATGGAGCTTTCGGATGGTGTATGTTTGGATTCTAAAACCAGCGTTTTTTAAATTATATTGATTTCTTGCTGTATAATAAGAAAATTCAATTGTATACTCAATTAAATAACAAAGTACCTCTGGATGTTTGTAAGGTTCTGATTCGGACCACTTCCACTGATATAAATGACCCCCGGCAGAAACAGCAACTAATTCACTGTAAAGTGAAGCAATCTGTACAAAACGGGGAGCAGGATTCGAACTACGTTCATGCCACCATTCCAATTCTTCTGATATCCATAAAGGACTTTGAGAAGCCAATTCCTTCTTTTTATTATCTATGATTGGAAAAAATACATAATTAGTGTGTGCGTGTATGCGCGCGCATATATATTTACGGCATAAATTTAGTAAAATCTTTACCAGAATCTTTCTCCCATGATTCTTTGAGAGCTGTTTCCAACCAACGGCGTGGTCCGCAATACTGACGATCTCTCCATCTACTGAAACTATCGCGATCTCTATCCCGTTCTGACGTACGATCACCTTCTCTATCATTGCCTATTCTGCGCGAAGAACTTCCACGGCTGAAAAATATAATAG
The DNA here is from genome assembly GCF_051020955.1 of Megalopta genalis. NCBI lineage: Eukaryota > Metazoa > Arthropoda > Insecta > Hymenoptera > Halictidae > Megalopta > Megalopta genalis. The sequence goes on along the minus strand of NC_135014.1, from coordinate 26,180,795 downwards.
CGTTTGAAAACAATTTGTTTTTCCCCCGTCGGCTAAAGAGTAAATGTTACGTAATTAGTCACCTTCTCATTCCTGTATATCCAAACACGTCTTCAGAAAACATAGAATCCGCGTCGATTATAACAGAATGTTCATTACTAAACCCACCATCCAACAAAGATATGAGATCTTCGGGGACATAGGTATCTGCTGCATCTTCTGCATCATCACCTTCTTCGTCGTCCCGTGAGAGTAAATTATTTACTGCTAAGTTTACATCTAAATTTGTACGCTATACAACAGATATTTCGAAATTAAACTAATATCTTGATAATGGGATTGTAATAGTTTATATGTATACATATATGGTGTATGATTGAATAGTATACATATATGTGGCAATGAAACAAACCTGCAATTCTCTAATAATAAGGTTGCGACTTTTTCCTTGTAGTACCACTTGAGCCTGCGATATAAGATCCTCGGGCACAAATGGTGCAGGTACTGGTGCAATGGGACGTGAACTGCTGCTGCTACTTCCTCCTCCCATGATTACACCCGGAGGACCTATCCTACCACCGCTACTGCTTCCACCGCTGCTACCACCTCGCGAACTACCACGCATAATTCTAGCACGTGTTCTAGACATGCCTCTGCCCCCGCTTCCACTACTTCCACCACCACTTGGGGCTGAATTTGAATTCCCAACATGACTTTTATTTGTGCTGCAATAAAGATAAATATGCTGTAACCTTTCATTTCATATCCTGTTTTTATATACTATATATTTTACTCGATCTTACTTTCTGTTTGGTTCATTTTTACTTAGATCCAATCTATCTGACAATACTGTAAATGCAACCCTACAAACTTTAGAGTCTTCTGTAAGAAGAGCAATATGTGTTGGTCCAACAACAATATGTTTTACTGCAATCTTTAGACCATTAAATGCTGGTAATGTAGCAAATCCGTATCTGTTGATCCTCTCTCCCACTTCTTTTAACCTACAAAATAATTTTTCTTTAATTTCTTTACAAATTTATAAAAAAAATGTCTAAACTTTAACATAAAAACCAGAGAAGTTTATGCTTGTATATATTTGATGTACACAACATTTAAATAACATTATATGTTATAATGAATTACTTTATCAATTTTAGATTATGTAACAAAAAACATTCTATAGTCTAGCTTAATTAATCATCGAAAGCTATGATGATTAACTGGAAAGGTGAAGTAAGCTCGATAATGAACATAATGATTAAAAATAATGGTAACAAAAAATACAAAATTCATGTTCCAGTGTATGGTTAAATTCATATTAATATTATTTTTGGATGAAAAAAAAGTAAAAGTATTGACAACCATTAGGGTGACAGTATTATGTATTTAAAAATAAATATCAGTAAATATAATATCGACGAATTACAGTTACAATGAATATATTTTGTATGAAATTTAATTGTATCAAAGAACTTTGAAGCATTCAATAAAAAATATAATGTAGGAAATATTTACTACGAACAATCTATGAATAATCACACAGAAATATTCGATAATAATCTGAAAGGAAACTTCCGAATGAAAATTTGTTCTCGTAACCTATGAACATAATAAAACGTTAATGAAACGGGAGGAAAATAGGTTTCTCTTTGGCAATGGAAAGCCATCTACAGAAATGTTCGTACGTACAAACCGATGCCGTAATGACAACGAATTGTCTGTTCGAACGCATAAATTTGATATCGAATTATCAGCAGGATGCGTGCACAGAAACACAGGATGCGTGCACAGAAACGCAGGTTACGCTGTATTTGTAAGAAGAAAGAACCGTAACAATCTAACAATAAATGATTTCCCTATGTTCGAAGAATAGAATGGAGTATGGAAAATGATTAAACAGCGTTCGTTCGGAACGAAGATCGAGTGATGCATCGAGTTCGAGCTCGCGTCGATTAAAGCGAAAAGGATTAACTTGCGACAAAAGATACGAGCTCGCTCAATATTTAAGGAACAAACGATAGGAACGATAACAGTTTCGAGAAGCAGTAAAAAGAAGAGCCATTGGCATACCGAAATGATAGATTAATGAGAAACCAATAATGAACATGTTCTCTTTACCTATCATGCAGTTGATCGTCTGTTCCGGGTAACGGATGCACGGCGAAATGTATCGATGTCATTTTGCCGGCAGTTCAATGTGTTCAAAAGAGCAGGATATCGTTTTAATAATTCTGTACACACAATTTCACCACACCATCGAAATGATATTCAGCCATGTTTTCTGAAGAAACAATCAGTTACGTGTTCCCGAAACCCAACGGATCGGACTATCGTTCGGGTATTCGTAAATACACAAAAAGTTCTCAATTAAAAGGACTTCACGATATGTGTCGTATACTACCGATCATTAGGAATTGTCCATGTGAATCGAATATTCGCGTAAAATACGTTATGCACTGACTTTGCGTGCAACAGCAACAGCTACGGCGAGCTACGGCTCTAATCCAGATGTTCTTCGTTCGTACGTCGCGTAGAGGCGTTACGGGTCGCGAACATGTATCATGGCGGCTTTAAGCTGCGGTGTGGTCGACAGAACTCACAGAAACTCATGTCATACGGTTATAAGTATAAGTACATACATACATACATACATACATACATACATACATACATACATACATACATACATACATACGTACGTACATACATACATACATACACACCACCATATCACTTTTCATGTACAAACAATGTTGTGGTTACTTTCAACTTTTCTGCGATTTCATATAACTTCGACTCGAAATATATATAATTTTTCATGGAATTTATTGAATGGAACATTTTTTATTCCATGATGTAGGAAAAAGACAACTAACTTATCTATCATAAAGTATCAATACATATAATTCAATTCCATTATAAACTTTTAGACTCGTGTTTCTTAGCACACTATAGCAGACCAAGATCCGTGCCCACAAAAAAATATTTATAAATTATTCGTGTTAAATAATGTATATATACATAAAAACGATCAGTTATTAAATGTAACACTTATTAAAATTTTAATACATTAGCACCGGAAAGTATATCAACACTTTTTCAAGTGGGATAACCTATTTTTAAAATTGAACCAAATGACTTGAACATCTTTGAGATGCTAGATTGATTAGGTTACTAGACAACGATTTAAAAAAATTGCAAAACTTGCAATTGGTTGATACAACAAAAAAAGCAAATATAAATGATGGTTTCTCTGTTATAACAAACCTGTCAACCTATAACGAAAATTTAAACAATGCATTTTGTAAATCTCGATAACTTATACATACATATGCGTGTAGAAAATTTCATCATACATTAATTAAAGATAGCAAAAATCATAGTTTCTAACGACTTTCAACCAAAAGATAAGCTGCAGCTTATTTCTACGATAATCGATTTCGATAAAATTTTCAGCATGTGTATTGAATTATCGAGATCCATAAAATTTATTGTTTAAGTTTTCATTATAAGCTTAGAAAAAATAGTTGAAAAATCATTATTTACTTACTTTTTCTGTCATATCAATCAATTATAAATTTTGTAAAGTTGTTAATCGCTATCTAGTAATCAGCATAACATCTCAAAAAAGTTCAAGTCATTTGGTTAAATTTTAATAAAGTCATTACATTTGAATTGATCTTAACATACTTTCTGGCATAACTGTATATATATATGCATACACGTATAAACACATACATACATAGTATATTTGCACCTTGTTTTATTAATTTTCGAAATGATTAAATAAAATTACTTAATGATACCTTGTTATCAGTTTGTAGTTTTTATTGTTAGATTACTCTTGAGATCCTTTTTTTTCACATACAATGAACAAACAAAAAAGAAGAAACAGTTTGTATTTTAAGTTTTATATTAAGACTCTTTATTGTAGCTCTAAAGCGAATAATTTTGTTCTATATATTACAATATTTAAAAATAATTGATAGTTTTATTAAGTTATATCTATTGGTACTGTACAGTCTAATGTTATAACATGAACTTGCATGTATGTACACTTATACATAATACATTCTATCATTTGACTTTTAATGCTTAATACAGGGTATTGTGTAATCATAAAATCTTTGCAAATATTTCATTTCATTGAGTATCTAACATAAAAAGTTAACGGCGAAAGTAATATTTTACATTGTATGTAAACTATTACTTGTTCTATTTCTTAACATTTTAGTAACAAGATTTGTGTATATACAGGAAGCATCACACTGATATTTTCAGTTTTTACATGCATTTGACCACATATCGTATTGAAATAAACTAAATTGTTAATCGATTCGGAATCCTAATATACAAGAACTATTGAAACTTAAAAAAATGATCTTAAATAGCAATATACATTTTTTAACGCAACTACGAATCAAAATACTATTTAAATACATTGAACAAATAGTCAATTATTTTTCCTTCTCAATACATTTTATGGTACATTTTAAGTTACTTTTGTTTCCTATTTGTATGTACCGATCAAACCAATTTGCGGTCTTTATAAAATTTATATAACTAAATTTCCTAATAAAATTATAGAAAATAACATCCATCGTCGACGCATTAATGAGCATGTTATTCTATCTAGCAACCCTAGATAGAATTAGTATAATTCAATTTAAACGAATGAAGAAACATGTGACAATTTTCACTTATTCTCTCGTCACTTGTATTCGTGTTCGCGTTAATTGTTTAAAGTTTTAACTAGATCCACACATAAGTTGTACATTATACGAATTGCTCTGAACTAGTAGCACTAAGATCAAGTAAACGCCATGCAGCTTTTGGATTAAGTTCTGTAGGATCACGACATAGTACCCAAACATAGTTGACGCGCATTACTTTCTCAGGATCACCTTCTACAACTTTGTTCTTGACATCTCTCACACACATAATTTGTTGGCACTGAAAGCTAATCATTAAAACTGGACCTTGCTCCATTACCTTACCCATTACTAAATCTATGTTATTTATATCTGAAATTAAGCAAATTTTATAATATAATATAACATCGCAGATATATAATAATAACAAAATAATAATAATATAACATCGCAGAAAAAAGAACAAGTAATGGTTTTTAAAACAAAGAAACATACCTAGGATTTTACTGTCTAAATGATATCTCAATTTTTCTGCTTGCTTCAAAGGTTGAGCTATTAAATTGTATGGAGCTTCATGACACCAATCTTTTAAAATTTCAAGATTCCCCTGTATCATAGCTTCAAGAATATTTGGTATAATATCTGTTTCGCAATCTCTTAAAAATTGTACTCTGTCAAAATTGGGGTCCAATTTACAAATTTCTGTCAATGTTTCTGAAAGTTCTGTTTTTTGAAACAGTCCACCCATTATATCTGTAACTTTATCTGTCAATAGTCTGGAAGCACGAATTACAGGATTATCTGATTCTTCATATTTCAGTTTCCAATCCAGTACTTTATTCACATATGGATTTTTATCCTTCAAAAAATATAATTATCTGATAAGAGTACTAATTGTTATTTGATATTTAGTACACTAAAATGCGTACCTTAAAATTTTGCCATGATTGGTAAAATTTTGAGTCTTTATGTAATTCAACTCCCATAGCTTCCATATTTGGTGAAACACATTTATCATCTTCAACACGTATAATATCTTTTCGTTTTCTTAACTTTTTAGGTGGAACATAAACTCTTCCTACAATTATCATTAAAATAAGAAAAATTACGTTCTCACGCATTTACATATTCGATTGTTAAGACTAAATACATTTATTCAATACCACGCATTCCTTGATGATCCAATTCTTCTCTTACAGCTTCTGCTGTTTGTGATATTGTTTGGAACGCGCTCGTTTTTCCTAAAGCTTGGCTTTTTTCTGTGATAGTTTCTGCTGCTCCTTTAGCAGACTTTGATATTTCTTCACCTAATTGTCCAGCTTTCTTACCTAATTCAGTTTTACTTGCTTCCTCAAGAACTTCTTGTACCTACATGGTACAAGTAAAATTTATGCAACGTTTAAACAATTCCTACCAATACAGAAAAGAATAACTGGTTCCACACCTTTTCTTTCAAAGAACCTAGTTTTTCTTTTAAAGCCTCTGAACCTTTACTGGCTTCGGATTCAACAGCTTGAAATTTTTGTCTTGCTGATCGTAATGCTTCAGATTGTTCGAGCTTTTCTGCTTCTTCTCTAAATTTTTTTAAGGACTCCTTCATTTCCTTATTCTTTTGCATCTCCTGCTTGATATTCTCGAAAAATTGAGAAAAGAAGCTCGGTCTCCTTGCAGGGTTTGAATATAATCGAACCTAGACAAATAATCATTAACTGCATGTAACTATTCATTTTACAATGTTTAAAATAAGACTCACCGATAAATCTCGAGCATTTGTGGTTCGACATAATTGTGACTGCAGCAATGTATTATAACTACGTATGACCAAATTATCCGTGGAGCCATTTCCAAACTTCTTCTTAGATTGTGCCGAACGTGTGGCTCCAATCAGACTGGCCCTACACATTGCAAGATTCTGAAACTGAAATAAAAAATATTATTCAAACATGTATTTCTGCTTAATTTAAATATATGTGTTATATAATTTTCACGATTTTTTTTATATGAACGGAATAAGAGTAGTTTCTCATAGAATTTACTACCATTGCTTTTCAATAATACATATTCATGACAAAGTATTAATCTCTGCATAAACTATGAGTAATGTACTCATAATTATTAATATTATATGGTAATACATTTTCTTAATTTGTGACTATTTAACTGATTAAAGTGTAAAATGAAAATAAAAAATATTTTGGCTATTACGAAATCTTTGAATTACATGATGTAATGACATGAGAACAGTGTGCATTATGTTGTAGCAAAGAACATAACCTCATGCAATGCATGAAAAAACGACCGGTTTCCAAAAAAGAAAATACTGAATTTATATTTAACAGGAAAGATAATGAATAAGAACATGTAATTTTTATTTTTACGGGACTAACAAGTAAATGTTCAGTTAGTAATTGATATCATTTACCATTTTACGACTGATTTATCTGTGACGGCATTAAAAATCTTCATAAACCATACCATGTACTACTTTAGGAAGGACATCTGTCGACAAAAATTGTAACATGCTAAGACACGCAAGCAATAAAGTTATTTTTATTTTTATAATAAATAAAAAATATAATTCATATAAACTCTCATAATAAAATGTATTTACTTGCTTTCTCATCAAAATAGTTTACTTTAAATGTACAGTTCAAAATGTTAGCACAGAAGATACCATAATTACAACTCCACAAAATTTTATTTTTTTAATATATGATTAAATATACATATTATGATTTTAATCCCGGTACTCTGTACAGAAATGCTCCATCAGCATCGTAATAACAATCCTTAACTCTGTACGTCATACCATGTTTCCATACGTTTTTAGGAATTTTTATAGGTTTCACATATTCAAATTCTGTATCTATATCTGTTTTCCATTCCTTTACATAAGTATCTATACTGTTACTGCGTTCTGTATTTACTATATTTGCTACTTCAGTCTGAATTTCATTTTCTTTAACTGTTGGTACATTCTTTGTTGGAACTACATTTTCTTTATTTTCTTGTTCTACAAAGCTGCTAGATTTATTAGACTTTGCATCTTCTAAATTAGTTGATTCCACATATTTTCTATACGTTTGCAATAATGTTATGCTTTCTTCTGGGGACGTGTTATACAATTGTTTCAATTGTACTTTGATAAATTCGTCGAAAGTTAATATCTTCTTAACTGCAATAGACTTTGGTTTATCGGTCTTTGTACAGTCAGAGTTGTTTACCCATGTAATAGACTTTTCTGCATCATTCTTCTCTTTAGGATACAATGTTTGTTCACTTTTATTTATTTCATTTTTAGTAGAAATCAATTTCTGATTGTGAAAATGAATTTCTGATTGTTTTTGATTGTTTGAAATTTCTGATTGTTTCTCGTTTACATCTTTTAGGATGCTTGAAAATGTTGAACTTTTTGGCTTTGGAAATTCCATTTTTAGAGACCCAAACATTTCTTTTAATACCTCCCTATCAGGTATAGCGATTTTTCTGTCTTTGAATTTCATTAAATGTTCACGTAGAACAGGATTTACTACTAGTTTACCAGTTTTAAAATTCTTCCAATTCTTGACAACTCCAGTGTCATATTTAATAATGCTATCTAGTGATTTAGGTATCCATTTTGCCTTTAAAACACTTCTGATTGTTTCAGGTAAGGCTGGAAAACTCATACTTAATTTTTCCGGTGTCCATTCCATTGGGTCACTTTGGTGCAATTTTTGTATTTGATCTTTTTCCATGAATGTAAGGAATTTTGGTTCCACTTCTTTAAAATACTTCCTTTTAACGATACGTTGTTTCAATTCCTCTTTAGACATTTGCAATTCTCTAGTAACATATAAATAACTGTCATTAATCTTTTTTTGGACAAATGAAACAATTTAAAATGTAAATATGAAATACATTATGTTTATTATGATTCTTGAATATATACCTTTGGTGCATTGTATATGAATTCCCTACGTCCATAAAGTCAGATGTGTATGCATCTAAATCTTCAACATTAGTTTCTTCTGTATCATCTGGTAATTGTGATATTTTCTCTAATCTAAGTCGTCCTCGAATGCCAGCAGTTCCAGAAGCAGGTTTGGAACTGTATAATCTTATTAACTGAAAAGCTAATATCCTAATGCTGTTCATTTTAAGCCTACTTTCTTCTCGTTTTCTGTTTTTATTATTTACACAGATTTTTATAAGTATACACAGTATCTAATTCCTAACAATATTACAAAACATTAGCACTGTTATACTTATGTATGTATTTATTGTGAACGAGAAAACATAAATGTATTGGCGATAAAAATGTGTAATTATTTATAATATGTATTTATAAATAATTATTATATTTCAACAACTGTATATTGTGATATTTTTTCTATTATTAATAACGTGTGTGATCCAACAATATTCGTAGCGCCATCTGATACCTTATGATATATACCTCGTTTGTGCTTCTACTTTCTAGATATCCATAGTATGTATACATATAAACCACGTACAGGTAGCGATAGTAACACATATGTACATATGTATATATATATATATATATATATATATATATATATATATATTGTAGCATATGTTGATAATGTAAATTTTTATATTATCAAATCTGTTAGTTTTCTATATTATCGATAATTTTAATATTGATTAGTTATTAAATTATATTAATAAAGTTTTCGCCACATTGTCACTATTGATTCAACTTTTTATTTTAACTTGCCCATGAGTTTCATTTAAAACATTATCATCGTTATAAAACAGTATAGAATAAATCTTCAAAGTATCACCATAAATATCTAAAAAGGTCTAATTTATTTATTAAATAATATAGTTTTAGTACACAATATTGAAATACAAAAATATTTAAATTAAATTAAAGTTATAAGTGTGTATTTAAATATCATAATTAATTAGTTTATTTTTTATACTCCACAATATCAACACAGAGGATTTTTAAAAGGGAAACTAAATTTTAGAGTAATCAGGAGTTTTTCTGACTGTTAGTATCTTCAATTTCTTCTTTTATTGTATTTATGTGATGTTTATACAGTTTTTATAAATGCATTTTGTTGGAACGTATAAATGTTGCCATACCCATGTATGAATGAATATACCTATAACATCAATATAATATTTATAATACAATTTAAATTCTATAATTAATTTATTCCATGTCAATATGTACACGACTATATATGTATATGAGTGGGTATATCTATCCTAATGCTCTTATATGTATATCACTGGGATAAAGTTTTTATAGAATCATTAAAAATGTATGCTGTTTAAACTTTATTATTAAAGCATGGAATATTAAGCAATGTATCTATATTATGGATTATGAGTTTATAATTGTATATAAAAATATGTACTGTTGTTGTTGATATAAAAAGTTTTAGCGATATCTGGTTGTGCTACTCCAAAACACAAGGACCTTCGAATGATTGACCTTTAACGTGATTTAGATTTTCTCCAGCATAAGATAACAAAGGAGATACTTCTATATCGTTTGTTACACTTATTGCTCCTGCATTTAGCAACCACTTTCTATGAAGTTCGAGCAAATCATTACGAGCAGTACTTGGACAATCTTGACCACTCGAATCAGCATTTTTAAGAGGACTAAAGTCTTCCTGGCGATTACCCTCCCAAACTGCTAGACGTTCTGCAAATTTGAATACGTCGAACACAAATTTTTCTATTTTAATACCATTTGGAGCTGTAGGACTTTGTTTCTGTCCATTTCCATCTACATATGGAATCTTCTTTTTGGCAATATGCAGTTGCATCTCTTTTTCATAGTTGTCGCCAATCGCAGACAAAAAATCTACAGTAAAGTAGTGGTTACATATGTTTGCAGCATTATAAACCAACGTTCCATTGTTGTAACGTAATTCAGTTGTTTCTTTTGAAATTTCACTGTACTCAACAACCTGGTAACTATCGTCTACCTAAAACAACGATAATAATATAACAAATGTTTTCACTAATAGTATCTGATAAACAATTGTGAAAATTATCAACATACTTTACACACAACTCCTACCGCTTCGCTTGGCGATGATTTTTCTATCACCTTGACTCCACAATCCGTATACGATGATAAACAATATCCTAAGAAGATAGGATCGGCTACCTTTATCAGGATGTTATCTACCGAATGAACGTGGACACTGCGTATTCCGCGTTGTAACATATCATCTAATATTCCTTGGACTTTTAGTGCTCGATACAATCCTCCATTACCATCTGGTGCTTTTGAGATTTTATGTTTCTCATTTAAAATGATTTTTCCCTCAAAAGTGAAACACGGCATCATGCCCTGCTTGAAGGCCTTCACATTATTCTCTTTTAAGTTGAAATAATTATGTTCACGCAGAAACTCAAGAGTAGTGTCATGAGTGGCTTCGCTGGTTAATATGTACCTGATGAAAGAGAATAATTATTAGTTGACTTATATCTTATTAACATTGCATTAACACATACATATTTTTTTATATATACCAAGTAATCTCTCCTCGTTGTCCATATTCTGCCTCTGCTATATTTTCCAAACGAATGATTCTTTCTGCTTGCAATTGAAAGAGAGTTTTACCAGAGGGTAATCCAACATCATACATCCCTTTAGGGTAAGAAACTCCTAATCGAGTACCTTGACCCCCTGCCATTAACACCACTGCTACTTTACCATTTGCAATTTCTTGCAGCCCTAATTTCTCATATATTTTTATTTGTTCTCCATTTGTTGTCTTAACAGAGCCAATTCTTTCCTTAGGAATAGGGGACACCTTATCATCCAATGAACCTCTTTGCATAGAAGAGGAAACATGCATAGCTCTCTCGTAACACAGAGTGACTTCCTCAAGATTCAATTCCGTTATGTCTTGGCGAAGTTCGTCTCTTTCCTTCTCTGATAATTGGTCCCAAAATTGTAACAGATGTTCTTGGCCAAAAGCGGCAAGATTTCGCCGTAAAACTTCCATGTCTGCGTTTGTTTCTCAATTTGACAGTACTACAACCACGTTCCCGGCGAAGTGTCAACTTATCGTAATAGCGTTATCAGGAACTTTATCGGCAAGCTTTGCGATACGTGTTCGCGTTACAGTTTTATAACGGTACATCGGAGAGAGTGTGCTTAAGACGCCTGGAGCAACAGGTATCTCGTCGGGTCTGGTAACCTATCCCAACTCATAGATGCGATGTGTCTAAAACGTGTCAAGCAACAGGTGTCTTGTCAAGGCCACAGAATAAGTATTCTGTGTCCAGATTGGTAACCTATCCCAATTCATAGGTAGAGAGGGGTAGCATCACTTTCACGATTCCACGTAGCAAGTTGATATTTCTTTTATTAGCCCCTCTTGCCCTTCCAATGTTTTCAACGATTTTCCATCTACCTTCCAACATACATGTACATATGTACTTTACTGTTACAATAGCGCATCGTTGATTGTAACACATCCTTGAATTTTATTCTTTTTTCGATCTATCAGTCGTATCAGTCAATAGAAGATGCAAAGGCCGTAACCTTTGTCCTACACAATTCTTATTAGATACCTACTTCTATGATCATCTATACATGTAGACAGCAAACTATTTACTTACATACATACATACATACATACATATGTACGTACGTACATAATACTTTTGCAAGAACAATCTCGATTTATCGACGATAGCGATAGATGAGACTGAAAAGTGAAAGGCGAGGCAATGCAATACGTCCTTGCATTCCACTTATGCGAAACGAAAATATATATTCAACAGCATGACAAGTACAGGAACATTACCAAAAAAGTTAGAAAATCAAAATTTGTGAATGTTTTATATCACACTAGAATATTTTCTTATGTATAATTAGTCGCAATCTGTGACATTTAATTTAATTGACCAACAATGTTCAACTCTATCGATACATATTTTCTCTATGTACACATTTTTGAGTATGCAGTCAATACGAACAACTGTACATATATGTATATACATATGTATGTAGCAATTTTGTCCCAGAGCATATAGAAGCGAAAGTATACATGTACATCAAAGGCAAATGAGGCAAAAAATTTAAGCCCTTTGCTTGGCCGTTGATTGTTCGTTTACGGATATTGAAAAATAGGAGATTGTTAAAATACATTCACACTACACATTCTCCTTCAACCCCCGCCTACTCGTGCTGTTTGTACATACATATATCGCATATGTATGCATGTACACATTCTTTGCCTCTATGCTGCGTGCTTTTTATCCCCACCATTTCATTACGCATCTAACTACGCGCAGCAGACATATCAGAAAGAAAAAAAACAATGAACAAGAGAGATAGAACAAAAGCACGCGGGCTCACGTCATGCTATGTTCTTTCTCTCGTTTGGCGCTAACTATGTACATACAATGTATGTATGGACATGTAATCTCTCATTGACTGCAGCCACGAAGGCAGCACTGTCGCAGCAGCGAATTGTCAGCCAATCAGGGTACAGGAATTCTTTTACTTGCCTCTTGTATATGTATATACTGCACAATCTGCAGCCTGTATTGTGTTGTATGTATAATATGTATCCATATATATCGTAAACTATATAACTGACCGTGTGTTGTTACCTGATGCTACCTTATCCTAATAAATAATATTTTTGTACATACAATATAATATAACAATCTAATACAAGTATGTAACATACGATGCAATATGTACTTTCACTGTATGTATTTAATTAACATAATAAGAATTTTATTAATGTATTATCGCATGACTATGTATATCTATATATGTATATACATACAAACGCTATACGCAATATCGCAGTTTCTATGCATGTCCGACAGGCTACGTCAATCATTTTCTCTTGAAATTGAAGTTTTCCTACAAATATGTATTATATCTTCTAATATGTTGTTCTTTAAGCATTAACTTAATTCGTATTATAAATTACTATCATATTCAGATACCCCCATGCAAACTGATAACTTAAGACCAAAGAGATTACGGTGATAAAATTGTGTCGTAAAAATCTCTCTCGATGTGATTGTTTTTTAGTATTAGGCAATACGCTAACAAAGCTTTGCTAGCATTTTTTTTTTACACGGCCAAGTATATAAATAAAATAAGTTGTACCGCTATAAGTTGACACGTGATGTAAAATTTAAAATATATCGCCAATTAAGGGTTAGTAATAGATCGCGACATACGGTGGCGCTCGAAAATTCTCTGTTAGAGCTCAATGCAATACAGACGTGATCTCAATATTTCGTTTAAGTTACACGCGCGTTTGCCTGTGACTTACGAAGAGACATCATGTTGTACGTGGCCAAATAACATTTCTTACGATGCCGCGGCAATACTACGGCTGTAATAATAAGTTACGTGTAGCGGTGTGATATGTTTACACGTTCATGATACAGTACTCGCCCGTCGTAAATGTATTTCAGTGAGTTACATGTACAGCCACTTCTTATTATACACCTCCAGTTCCAGCGTATTGCTGACATGTAGGATTTCTTTAAAAAAAAAAATATTCGTCATCAATTGTCATGCAAGTTACACGACCGATTGCTGTATTTATCGCGACGACTGCTCGGTATTGTTTCGTAGGCCATTCTTTCCGCTCCTACAAATTCATGAAATTTTTAACCGTGTATCTCCGATTATATTACGATTATGCCACGAATTTATTTTCTCTTCTATTACTTCGTCAATATTTATTATTTCAATGTTATATACGTTCGCTATAGGTTAGGAAAAACGTCCTTGAGTTCTAGAGATATTTTAACGTTGTATTATTCATTAAAATGTTGTTCTTATTTGAAAGTATCAAAACTAACGTAGAGGTTAACAATCTGTAGAATTTTGTATTTCCACTACATTATTTGTTTCCGACTGGAATACAGTATCATTGCTATTTCTCCAAGGATCTCCATATAGTATATTGGAGTAATTTTCAAATCAAAAACAAGATTGGGTCTTGCTCTATCTCTCAAGTATCATGCTCTTTTTATGAAAAGTTTTATCTAATGCTAAAATTTGTTTAACTTAGGTGCCAGGTGCTTAAGAAGCAGCTGGCAAGATGGGAAAATTGTTGTCAAAGATCTTTGGCAACAAGGAAATGCGAATTCTTATGTTAGGATTGGATGCTGCTGGGAAAACTAGTATCCTTTATATGTATTCTTTTATTTGTATAGGATTTATAAACAAAAAACATAACAATTTGTAGTAAAGCAATGCTACATTTTATGCTAATGTTATTTTCTTAATTATATATTAGCGATATTATATAAACTTAAACTAGGACAGTCTGTAACAACTATACCAACTGTAGGATTCAATGTAGAAACAGTTACCTATAAGAATGTTAAGTTCAATGTTTGGGTTAGTAGTATCTAATTTATCATATATGTCAACAGTGCTATACATACCAGTTTTTACAAGGTATTCATTTTGGTTTTCAGGACGTCGGTGGTCAAGATAAAATACGTCCATTATGGCGTCATTACTACACAGGAACACAGGGACTTATTTTTGTAGTAGACTGTGCAGATAGAGATCGTATCGACGAAGCGCGTCAAGAACTTCATCGAATTATAAACGATAGAGAAATGCGAGATGCTATAATTTTAATTTTTGCGAATAAGCAAGATCTTCCTGATGGTGAGCATTATTATTTGTAAACATAATATTTTGAGGCCATTGTCGATAGAGGCCAATATTTTGAGGCCAAATGTATTGTCTCTATTATAATTTTTAGCAATGAAACCACACGAAATACAGGAGAAGTTGGGTTTAACTAGGATACGAGACAGGAATTGGTATGTTCAACCATCATGTGCCACAACAGGGGATGGGCTTTACGAAGGTCTTACATGGTTGACTAGTAATCATAAATTATGAGCAAATATTTATTTTTCATCGATTAGTCGCATACCAAGAATGTACGTTTGCTTTGTTTTTTCACTTTTTATTTATCATGTAGAGGCTCTGTAACGCAACTGACAATGATCGCTATGATCCATAAGAGAGAAGAAATCACTTTTACCATACAATTGCAAATACAAGACATCCATTATTATCGAATGGTGCGTTTCAGTAATATTAATGCTATATAAATAGAAATTTATCAAAGTACCAAAAGATATAGACTTTGTTACTAACTGTTTACTGAAGTCCATGAAAATAGTTATTACATTATTAGGTTAACATGTTCATCATTTTATCATAATTTAAATGTATGTATATGCGCGTGCGTATCGCATTATGTTACTAATTGTAAGGGAACATGAAAAATATGTACCTATTGTGGTACATTAGGGATTGCATTTAAAGAAAAGAAAAATATCTTTGCAACTAAAAGTAATTGTTTATGCAATAATCGATTGAAATTTTCATTCTTGAAATTGATATTCAATTGGTTATTGTTGATGCTACGTAATCCGTATCATGTAATATTCATATGTATAATCTCATCGATATATGTAAGTAATCCTTTGAAGAACTTACACTAACGGTTCGATATAACACCAGAATATTACTCACTGATAAAACTTTGTTACTATTCAGATGCATCAGAGTATTTTGATGATTTCGTTTGTATCTCTTTTAGTGTGATTGTCTTCCATTTCTGTCAGGACTTAACGCATATCGGATGGTTTTCATTTTCAAACTCCTTTATGTACGGTTTCGTGTGTATTTCATCGTCATGTTTTATTGAAATTTATTATAATACATCTAGACACACATACACATATAGAGTGGTGAAGTTGTTCTGTACGCACAAAAAATGAGCCGCAAGATTTAATACTATACGACAGTTCCAATCTGTTACTATTACAAGCTCAAAACGGAAAAACTAAGAAGGAAGGAAATTAAGAACAATGTTACTAATGTAACAGCATTAAATTTGCCAATATTTTTTACCAGTTAAGCAATTAAATAATGCAGAATTAGGATTAGGTCTCAAGAGAAAGAATCAGTACATGTTTACTGCAAGTCTCGTTTTCTTTTTTTTTTGAAATAGTAATCTCTAGAATAAGATGATGAACGTAATATTTATCGACATTTATCGATTTTAGTTAATTCGACAAAAGAAAGAACTTCGTCGACATTTAAATTCCATTTTTTATCGGGTTACGAATTTCATACTTGCATAACAAAATACCACTAAAAACTGAATGATAGCGGTGTGTTACTATTTGAATGAATTGCTATATCGATATTTTAATTTGCATTCCACGATTATATTAAGGTATTAGGATTTTAACAAATTGTATTACTTCATATAAAATATCAGCAATGGTATTCAGATATATAAGTTTGTCGGATTCTTTTTCTTGGCATCCGTACCAACTAATATTTCATCCTGATATAATTGAAATAGAGTACTGCCGATGAATGCGGGTAATTTTGACTTACAGTGTATCTTTTGACAAATTCATTTTGAAAGAAATCGGTAACGGTATTATGGCAGAGTAGATGTGTCATGTCATTCTTGATGGTACAATGATAAGAAGAACCGGCTTCTCAAAGGTTACAGCTGGGGCAGGTCAGTACTATAATAGTACAGTACCTGGCAATCGCAGGGTTTGTGAGAATTAATAATATTCACCTTGCGATCAATGAAAACTAAATAACTGATATTTATGGCCATGGGCAGGCTTTGGAAAAGCAGTAACGTACTATTTGCTAGGCACGTTCATCAGTATTGAACAGTGTCCTATGGGTATACATGCTTATACCGCATCATTACCATCAATTTTGTGTTCATACGAAAGAAATTAGTATGTCATTTTCTTCGTTTGTTTTAATTATAAGCAAAAAGAACAGGATATTTGTAGCAGAAGTAGTTTTGTTTAAGACTAGTTGTTGTTAAAAAAAATACTTGTTCCACTATACAAAATGATCAGCAGATTTTGGCAATAAACTTCATTCGAACGAACTAAAATATTTGTAATTGTTTTATATCTGACACTAACAAAATTAAATGTGAAATATGCATGACATAACTTTCAATGGATAGCAATTTTTATTCTTAAAATACTAATATAACTATGTAATAACATGTTACTCTATGCTAGAAAATACTTTATTCCATGTAGCTATTACCAAGAATTACTAAATCTTCATACAATGCAAAACTGATTGTTATTTGCATTGTTTACGTTGAACAATTGAATTTCATTTGCAACTGTCATAAATATTTACTCTTTCTGCATAAACATATTTCGTAAGAAATTTTTGAATCTTTAAAGCTTGATTATACAATTTTTATAAGCGAACAATATTCACAAATTTTTCGTAATAAGTATTTTTGGTAATTTTAATATGAATAAGGAAACAAATTTTTTTTAATAGCAATATATTTAATCATTCTCGTCAATATGAAATAACTAAAACATTTATTATCAAACTGTTGAGTGTATTGAAAACAGAAAAAAAGAGAAGAGTAGGTGCATACAAATTCCATAATTGTATTACAGCATACAACTTAACATAGTATTAATATGTAGCATTGGCGAACATATTTATTGTCAAAATAAGCATTTAGTATCATATTTACTGTTCTAGTGGTATCATATGTATTCTCCCTATTTTAAAAGTATTCATTTCAACAAGAGCCATTTAACATTTCAGACCTCGGTATAAAACGGTTTATACAAATCTTGTTCCATACACATATAATTTAATCTTTCAAACAAAAAAAGCACATAGGCTAAGAGAGGGTAAGTGTATTTTTGTCAATAGCAAATATTACTTGATTGACGATAACGATCCTTAAAGTTCAATATTGGAAAATGTTGATCTTTACTATTAGCCAGAGAATTCTCCATGCACCGATATTCTAAAGTAGGAAACAAAAAATCTATTTAGTCATACTAGAATGATGCATAGTTAGAAAATGCACAGGTTTTACATGTGAAAGAAGACAATTCCCCTGCAACTATTTACATTGCTTCACAAGAGTTAATTACAGGCATAAAATATAAACATCATTATTTTATATAAATTTTCCAGATGTAAAAGGTTGTTAATTAAAACGAAAACGGATGTGTAACTTGTCATATTATTGCCTGAACGTTAAAACAGTTTTGTGAGCACTCTATACAGGTGCAATAGAATTTTTTGGTTTTTAGTACAAGTAAAATATACAAAAATTATAATACCATAGTTAGCATTATAAGACAAATAATAATAATTTCTACAAAATTCGAAACCGATGAATTTGAAGAACGTATATGTACTTGTATATTATTATTATTATTATTATCTTCATAATCATCACTATTATTATTATTATTATTATTATTAATTGTACAATAAGGACATCTTTAAATTATAAGTATGTCTTCGCGTAAATGCGGAATAATGTATTCGAACAAAATATTTGTAATTGCACTTGATATTTATAAATCTTTTTAAAAAATATATTACAAAATTCTCGCAGATATCCAATTAATATTTTGTACTTAATTTGTAACGTGGATGATCACATAAATATAGGAATAACAAACTGTGGTTTTCATTTGATCTACAAATTACGACCAGAGGAGAGAAACAATAAACAATGATAATTTTCGAATTCGTCGGTGTTGCAACTATTACAAGAAATAATATATAATATCATGTACAAGTGCGATTCGTAAATACATAGCAACATTTTAGAAAGTGAATTTATACACTGAAACGAATTAAAAAATATTATACGAGTATTAATTGATAATTATACACGAGTAAACACGACATTTTTTTATCAATTTTAATGTTGTTTAGGCATCTATTGAAATAAATACTTTAAAGTATTGTTGTGTATTTTAGAATCATCTTGTGTATTTGAAAAATTACTTTGAATCGTAAGTGTATATTATTTATGTGAAGAAATTTCCAAAATTAAAATGAATATAAATTAAATGATTAATATCATTAAGGAAACGCGATTCATGTTCAAGATGCTTTTCCAATAACAAAATTGTCGTTAACGACTGGTTTCCAATTTAAAGGTGCTTATATATTTTACTCAAAAGTCATGTTAATACTGTGATAAATTGTATACCTCTTCTATTATACAGAGTGAAAAATACATGATTGTATGAATTTGTTTATATATAATATAATAGTATCGTAAGAATCCAATTATAGTTATACATTCCGATATGAGTTTCGTTCTGTTACTGACATTACTTAAGATATTTAACACTACATATTTTTGTAATATCAGAATCTCAAATTTGTGTTCGTATCACATTTTTCTTAAATTTTACGAACTCATTTTCATCAGATCTATTATAGGTCATTGTCAGTGGACCCAAGTTTCGAGTACTGCAAGAAAGTAATTCTCATGAAAATTGGAAAAATGCTGGCTTGACTCAGCTTTTCGCGTTACAATATAATATGTTCCTCGACTATCTTCGACTATCCTCGACTATTTACACGGAATAGTTTCTTTTAGAAATCGCATATAAACTTTATTTTACATCGAACATAAAAACATCCTAGTAATTTCAATTTAAGTATCAGATCTGATTTCAAAAGGAAAATGAAAAAGAAATAAAGAGAAGGGCTCGTATCTATGGATTGAGTACTTCCTTTGTAAGAATTCATCTTTCAGACAATTCCTATTTCGACATAATCTTGATATATATTATAATGTATAGCTTGATGCTATCTACCGGGTCGTTGTTCTTCTACTAAACCTATTAATCGTTGCTGAGTTTTCTTATTTTTTTGACAAGCCGAACAAATTAATCCGATTAAATGCTTGCCAGAATATTCCTATAGAAGAAAAGCACAGAATGATGCATGTATTTACATAGAATTGATTTAAAAAGTATTAGTATCCTGCGAATTACCTTATGCTCTTTTATCCACTGTTCTAAAGTTTCTTCTGGAAGATAATAAGCTGTAATGTACAACTCAACGTATTCTCGGTGCGGCATTGGTCTCAAAGATGTTAAAGTCTCGAACTTTGATTTCAGTTGCGTGAAGTCGAGTATCATCAATCCTCTTCCTCCGTTTGAACACTTTTTGGCGCTAGAAAAACTGTGGCAAACCGAGTATGTAACAAAGGTTAACAGAGGATTATGAAACTAAAAAATTGATACAGAAGCAGAATCGCATACCCTTCTACCAAAGTGTGGGTTATAAGGTGGGCAACGTTTTCCCAAACGGCATTATAAACATCATTCGACAAAGGAATACAACTTCCAATATTCTTTAGCCTTTCGTTTAGAACGGATATTTCCTACAAGTGGAATATAAAATATGTCTTTATACGATATAAATATCAAATATCAATAGATCCGTAAATCGCTGTTTTTATTCATGAAATAAACTATAATCATATCGTTGAAGAGTTTGGAACGTTTACGTTTTTGGGACATGTACCTGAAGTAATTCGTCAATATAACCGCTGTGTTGAGACATTACACCTGCCACCTCCCAATTAACTTTATTCATTAAATTTAAAATGTTTGTCATATCGAGCGCTTGCGATACTACCGCCATGTAAACAGGTTTTCTCAAGTCCGTCATCGATGCTATCGTTTGCATATAAAATCGATGAAGGAATCCACGTTGTGGGCTAGATGGTATAAGATGTTCTAAATATGGTTTCAAATCTTCGTACTGTTGCCCTAGAAATATTAAAGATTCCACTGCTACTATACGCTCGGTCAAACCATATAATTTCTCTGGTTGTGTCAAATTTACGATGGAAGGGAGCTGCGGTTGTCGTACTTTGTGGGAATTCATTTTAACGTTATCGTCGGTATTGTTCTCGCAAATGATTAAATCTTCTTTAATTCTTGCCAATGATGATTTTAATTTAGGAGTATACAACGAATCGGCACTTATCACCTGAAAGAAATTAACGTAATTCCTTTGCAATCACTCTTTAATAGCTTTCACGTTCATTCACTATAGTATGTATAAAATCAACTTACAAGGTCCGAAGCGAAAAACAAATGTACCGTGTAGAAGCACAGCTCATAAAATTGTATCATACTCTGTATAACGGTAACTGCAATTGAACGTAGGAGCCTAGACATTTGTAAATATTTTACGCAAACACGTAATATATTTAGAGTAGTATTCGTAATCATAGGTCCCAATTGTTTCAATTTACATCTTCTCTTATTTATCTTAACGTAATCTGAATCGTCGACATATTCGTGCTTCAATTCATCTGGGATGTCATCATCGGATTCATCAGAAAAGTACGCAGGTGGATTTTCCTAAGTATTGCATATTGTTTTATTCATTGTTCTATCATATACCATAATTACTGTATATGTATATGTTACTTTCATAAAACAAAAGAAACAAAACGGAAAGAAAAAGAACAATTCCATAATACCTCATTGTTTAATAAAATATCTTCATCCATAGTATCATCCAGACCTATAGAAAACGGAGACACGCCTCCTTCCAAAAATTTTTGCACCCTTTCTATGCCTAATAGATTATCGTTCTCATTAACAGCAGAGTTATCTAAATTGTTCCATACTTTACAAATATTCAGCGCCGGTTTTAAACTTTTGAATTCCTGTAATTGTGTTGTCACAAAGTTTGACTTAACAGGACACAATTCCCATCCATCGTTTTCTAAAAACATTATAAGTTCGTCTAGTCTTGACGCATGGTAGTGAGAAAAGTATGATAACGATTGTTTTCTTATAGATTCTTGTAAATTTTCGGACTTAAAGCCACATAACTCTTCTCCAATTTCCATTAATCTGTAAGTAGATTTTTGCAATTGTAACATTACATGGGCCAACATAATTTTGTGAAATAAATCACAACTACCAAATAGTCTTACCTATTAACTATGCCTAGAACTCGAACAAATTGTTCAAATTTAATGTAAGTTAAGTCAGCATTCATTAAAAATATTGATATTTTCATTTCAACGTCGTGCCATATGCGAATCATACTGGTTCCTAATTTACATTTCACATATTCTTTACTAAAAGTTTCCTCTAAATCTGTAACATCAGGATCGAACTTGACCTTACTCTGTTGCTTATTATGCCAATTTACTACCAAATAGTAGGAGCTCAATATTGTCCACAGTGATTTACATAGTTCTGTTAAACAAATTATACATTTTTCACGAGGTACTGATTGGCAAAGTTGTTTATATTGCTTCTTTGTGTCTCCGCCCGCATACGAATGAACAGTCGCAAAAGCGGTATTGTGAATCGCAGCTGTAAAATGCATATGTAGCTGGTCCATTGCGGACTGAGTTTTTCCTAATAAAGCATAAGCTTCTTGAACAGACGTATATATTTCTACATCGAATTGCATGCAGATTTTTGAAAGTGTAACATCCAATGCTTCTTCTGCTTGTTCTAATATATCTTGTAATTTTCCATGTAAAGCAGCGATACAGTGAAAATGTTTATACGTTTGGGCAGCGCTCTGGCATTCTAGAAGCAACGATATTGCCCTAGGATAATTCTTCTCATCCAAAAGTTCCTGTAGTCGATCTCCTGTACGTTGCTGAAAAATATTACATCGATTATATTTATATTTTTGTCGAATCAATGCTTGGAATTAGGCAAAACCGGAAAGAGAAAAACTAACTAATGTTTTTATAGTATTTAAATTATTTAATAGTTCTTCCACAATTTGTCGTTTTTGATAATTTGCTAGTATTCCTAAGCTAGCTGTTGTAAATTGTTTCTCTGCTAATTGTAAGTCTGCTCTTCCCATTTTACAGATCTCCAACACATCTTGTAATTGTTCTTGTATCAATAAAATTTTGTCAAACTCTTTCTTACAAGTATTCTGTTTCTTTAAAATGAGCTGTAAAACTTTCTTCGATACAACCTGATGTTGCTGTTTAAGTTTCTTATAACTCTTCTCTATCTCTTTGGATTGCAATACTTTTGGTAATTTTTCTAATTCATGTCTACAAGAATCAAAATTATGATTTTCATTAAAATAAATTTCTTCTATAGATTCCAATATTTCTTCATCAGGAATGGGTTCACTTTCTGTCGATTGATCGGCTTCCAAGTGTATATCATCTAATTTCTGTGACTCCGGGGGATTGAGTAGGTCAGAATGTAATCCCATAAGCGGAACCTTGGCTACATTCTAAACAACGATCAAAAGCAATCATAAACCACACTGAAGTAATTGAATAAATATTCTTTTAACTTCCTTAAAACTAAACCGAGTTTTCCTCGTAAAATTTAACCTATAATGTTTCAATAAAGTGAAAACACATTACACATTGTATACACGGCTCTTACGAATTGTCGGGCGACGTTGAATCGCGAAAACTTTAACGTAATTATCATTCTCACCTGTTTATTGATAAGACCAAAGAATTTAAATTTTAGATCCTCCATACTGTTGGTTTCTTTAAAACTCAAGCCAACACATTTTCATCTATTTACTTGATTCCTTGGCGTTTGGGTCGATGAAAATGTCATAGCAGGTAACACTATCATTATTTTTTACCAGTTATTTAATTGGTAAAAAACACTCCATGTCGATACCGCGGAAAACTTGTCAAACGCTACGCAAAACCAAATACAAACATGTATGTATGTCAATATTTCTCTCAGGTTATGTACGATGTACGATAGTATATGTACGTACGTATACATAATTACCGCGGAAGTTCAGGCTCGTATCTAAAACGTATGTCAAATTTTTAGACGTTGCTACATCTTAAAGTACATACATACAATTCGTAATTAATACCAGAAAACGATTGTAATACCAACAAATGCATTGACGACGAACACGATAGGCACCAGTGTATGAACAAAATAATTAGAATAAAACATAAAAAATAGGAGCATTTAAAAGAGTTTCATTCCATAGAATCATACCAGTAAAACAAACAACACGTTTCATATTGGCTTTCAATGTGCATCGCGTTTTTTAAAATTAACGAAACATTTCTTAGTTGCGCAACGTAGGCTCAAGATCCCTCAATGAAGAAATTTAATATGTACTCGTGTGAAATACGTTAAACTACCGTGTCATATTAAACTTTCCTTATGGCTGAATTATTTCTAAAGGACAACGAAGAGTATATACCTTCGAAGTACCTTTGATTTAAAAATCTTAATCAAATTTTTCATAAGATATATGTAGATGCATGCACACATTTCATATGTTGCTAATTCTATTATTACATAACATTGCAACAAAGGGTATTGAGCAATACCTATATCGATCAAAACCGATCGTGTATGCGATTAATAGTACGTGTACACATAGATATACATATTGTGTAGTGTGTTATATAATAATCGATGCTTAAAGAAAGAACATGATGTTCGTAGAAGGGTTGGTCTTTGCGCGAATCGCGTTCAATATCTCGAATCGTGGAACTTGACGGTACAAGTAAACTTTGGACATTTTTTTATCAATCGTTTTGGAACAATATACTATATATATATATATATATTCGACGTATTTCACGATCTCTGTTGAAAAACAGAGAAAACTCAAAGTTGAACTATCCAAATTGCCGTGCAATTTTTGATTTTCGTTGAACCATATGTACACTGTTCTGTATCGAACATTGTGATTGTACCGTAACCGTAGTAGAAGAAAGTGGATACAAGAAAGGGTTGGGTGGAAGAAACGAGAAACGCGTTTACATCGTGAAGGAGGAGGGTTCGAGGTCACCGGTTAATTCGATTAAGAGGGAATTCCTCGAATTTCCGTGGAATATGTTATACCTAGTCCCAAGGGTAGCACACGCCTGGCTATCCTACACGCGTATTCCTATCGCGCTGTAAACGCAGCATCACGATAAACAAAAGTTTCGCACGAGTACAGGAGGGTTGAAATCGATGCGGCTCGGCAGAGAAGGGTTGCGTGGGTGTTCCAGGGCAGTACATTTGATCTCGCAGATAGCGGTTGGTCGTATCCGTCGAGACCTACGAGCCGATTGGTCGAGCGAGATTCTGCGCGCGATCGTACCATCCCCATGGTCGTGTTGTCCCTAAGGGAGGAAGAGAGAAAGAGACAAAAAGGGAAAGAGTAGGGATCATAATTACGTACTTGGCGTGGGTATGTGTGGCGTGCGTATGTACGCGCAGGTGTGTTCAGAGTGCTTGTGCATCCCGTATCAGGCACCAGCGCCAGCCACTCGGAATCAAACAGACACAGACGGTGGGTGGCTGCGAGAGACAAGGAAACGTCGAAAGAAACATAGTGTAATTATTGAAGTGAAGCACGGTCTCGGACTTGAAAGCATTCAAAATCCACACCGCGAAGAAGTTTGGCGGTTTTCGCGAAGATCTAGTCGTCTCGTAGAGTCGTTAGAAAATAGTCCGTCCGTGTCGCGTTTCTGTTGGCTGACAAACGTTGGTTGACTTTGTACGTCGATAGAATTATAGCGAACCGTCCGCCGGCTGAGAATGGTTCAAAGGTTCCGCACCAGCGTGGCTGCGCTTAGCCTCGCCCTGAGCGCCTGCCTTGTTTTTCCGCGTGCCGTTATGGCAATCGACTTGAGTCGATTTCACGATCATTACAACTCGAAGCGCAGTGGTAAGTACACCGCTTTAAGCCTTGTAAAAAAAATCAATTCAGGAACGAGATCGAGATCGCAATTAAGATCGAAATCGAAGTTGAAATTGAGATCGAGACCCGACTGGTGTTAGGTCGTGCTTTGAATCGTTCGACACAATTCGAAACGATATTATCGGTCGGTCGGTCGGTCGGACTGTTGGAAAATCGATTAGCGTGCATCTCATGCCCGTATTACGTTGTATACCGTATGTGTACAATTCATTGTGATGCCCGGACAATTTGTTGCGCCGATGGTAGTGTTGGTATAAGTGGTAATTTGAACACACGTGGTCTTGCACGGCATGCTACGATTCGTAGTCGCGATAAGTTTGTTCATTGGTTTAACGTAGTTTATTCGATGCGGTCATCCGAACGATTCAGTTTCGCAAATGCGCGTGACCTCTTGACGTTCGAAACTCAAGCAGTTTAAACCAATAAATTGAATTGTCATTTGAGGGGTAAATTTTTCGGAGGGATAAATAAATGGTTGCTATGTTTGTTGCGACATAAACGAATAAGCTTTCGCAAAGAATCTGTTCTCGATTGCCCTTATTTTTTGTCAAAGCCCATCGGCGATCGCATACTTCGTATGTATTCTGAACGTGAACAAATAAAATACAAACGAACGCGGACCGGTCAATTAAATCGACGTCCATTAGATGATAACACGCGTAGGGAAACACGAAACCAATGTCGCATGTCGCGCTCCCCCTTTAATATTGCTCGGTCAATATCAGCCACACTGTCCGACCACTAATAATCATCATCCGTGTATACTAACTTAGGGATTGTCACTTGGCTTACGTGTATTCGTATGTTACTTATGTAAACAGTTTTCTTCTTACCACTTACGTTTGTTTTAACAAGTTGTTTTCTCGGGACGATTCTCTATACGAGCGCGTACATTGTCTGTCACGTGCGTGTACTTCTGTACGAAAGTGTGTATACGTATTGTGTTACAGGAGATGCTTGCCACCCGTACGAACCGTTCAAGTGTCCCGGAGATGGTACATGTATCTCCATTCAGTATCTTTGCGACGGAGCTCCGGATTGTCAAAACGGATACGACGAGGACTCTCGACTTTGCACCGCTGGTACTACTTAGTTTTTTGGATCGATCGTTTGAAATACTTAAACGTACATTGTGCAAAAGTTATTCGCAAAAATGTAGCGGTAGTCGAGCCAATGTCATTGATACTTCTCGGCATTGCAATATTCGAGCTTCGGGCAAATTCGATGTTGAAATGAACATTTATATTTATGTTCCAGCAAAGAGACCACCGGTAGAGGAAACTGCCAGTTTCCTTCAGTCACTTTTGGCAAGTCATGGACCTAATTATTTGGAGAAATTATTTGGTACGAAAGCGCGGGACACTTTGAAACCACTGGGCGGAGTAAACGCGGTAGCCATAGCGCTATCCGGTAAGCAGGCTTTCGTCTCTTTTATTTGTCTCTATCATTATCATGTGCCAGCACGTTGTTCTCTGTTGAATGTGCAATTAATCATAGCTAAAAAAGAAAAACGATTACTTGTGAAAAACACATCAGCATTGATTCATTTAGTCGACGAAGCCCATTTAACTTTCATAGTCGCGCTTACCAGCGCTTGGTACCGACGATCGGTTTCGAAAACTCGTTTTGTTCGATTTCGTATTAGATCGATTTTAACGAATCTATTTGTATCGCATAGAATCTCAAACGATCGAAGACTTTGGCGCAGCGTTGCATCTGATGCGAGCCGACTTGGAGTACCTGCGTACCGTGTTCATTGCGGTGGAGAACGGAGACCTGGGTATGTTAAAATCTATCGGAATCAAGGACTCGGAGTTGGGAGACGTGAAATTCTTTTTGGAAAAACTGGTCAAAACCGGATTTCTCGACTGAACTACGATCTGTTTAGAAGAAGAATTCAGAGACGCTATCGCGTTGGCTGTATCGTATTACAATCGCACGTACTGTTCCGTTGTTCTTTCGAATTTCTCTTTTCGTTTCTTTTTTCGTATCGAGTCACTGGCTCGCGAATCACGAACCGCAAACTGCGACCCGATTTCTCTCGTCGATGGATCACCACGCGACACCCTCTCGTGAACCTTGGATAGTCCTGCCTACCGTGTTTTCTCTACGATCTTTTCCCCTTTCGTGTTGTTTCCTTCCGATGTCTCGTTGCTCGTATTTATGAAAATGCAACGACCCGAGTGAGCACCGAGATACATGTACGATTCGAGGCTATTTATACGTATATGCTCGTTCGTTGCCGAGAAGCAAACGAGTACCGGACGTTCAAAATTTCTCAGTGAAATGTCAAGGGTCAGCACGCTTCGCGTATCTGTCTGCGCACCTTTATCGACGCAACGCGACTCTATGTTCTGTCTCGGTCGCGTCGCACTGTGTTTCATCGCGTCTCGTCCCGTTTCGTCGCGACGCGTTGTTACCGCGGTGATGAGAAAGATCCTATTTGGAACAACTAGAAATTCTTATCCATTAGGCCCGATGAAACATACTCTGTTGCGCTGTTCCCAGTTCAGTCTTGGTTCGGTCTCGGTCCGATCAAATGCGCTTACACGGTACAGCATGGAGGACGAACGACACCCGTAGCGTGAATACTATGATTCAAAATCGTAAAAGAATATTTGATCGGAACGAGACTGAACCGGAAGCAGCGCGATAACGTGCGTTCAGACGGACGGTCGAGTATGCTGACGGTCGAAAGTATAGTGCTCGGAATCTCGTTGATCAGTGGCTTACCTGCGATGGAAACACGGTTCTTGTTTCTATTTGTCCAAGAGGGAAGAACCAAAGAACATTGCCTCTGCAGGTTTTCAACTTGGAGAAAGATCTTGTTCGAAGACGGTAATATAGTATTTTTGATCGGCAATGCACATACTCGATGCGGATGTACGATACCGGCACAAGAGCTTAGCACTTACCAGGTCAATTAAATCTATTTTTTGTGCTGCCGATTATTTTCGGACGGTACGCAATGGACGATCAATGTCAATAACTTGGTTTGTTTCCGTGCTCCGAACGATGTCATAACGTGCAAGCATCATCGCGCGAGTGTCCGGTGGTGCCGGTGGTTCCTGGAACGTTCAACTATTTTTTTCAATTGAAACGTTCCACAACTGTATCGCATGGAATAGAGATCGATCGATTCGCCCTGGCTCCAACGAATGCAGCGTGCAGTGTGCATAGAAACGAAAAATCGATTGAGAATGTATGCATTTCGTTTTCTTTTTCCATTCGCGATCGTCTGGGTTAGTCTTGAAACGTAGCGACGTGTGCGGTTCCAGAGGCTACCAATAATCGAACTAAAATTTCTATGAATTTCTATGAAACACTTTCGCGACGAACAATCGTTCCTCTCTCACAGAGATTGTGTGAAAAGTGGAAACAGAATACGACGCGCGCGTTTCCGTTATTTCGTACCTCCAACTTGATTTGGTTCGGATTCGATTCGATTCGATTCGATTCGATTCGACTCGTATTTCTATGGATATGGATGACCAATGTACCCGAGAGACGCTTTTCAAAACACTTTCTACTTTTCAAACCCAATCTATATACATATACACGTTGGTATATGTATACATGTACAACTTCTTCGATTTCCCAGCACCGATTGTCGCTCGTCAAACAATAATTGTTTCTTCGAATGGACTAAATACTAGAAAAAGGGGAAATAATATTTTTTTAAAATTCGACGACAGCTTTTTGCTACGTTGCAGCAACCAGAAACAGCGTCAACAATTGTTTAATTATCAGAAAAAAGATTCGAAAACTGATATAGAATCTTAATCGCTGTTGAAGCTCTGCTTCTAGACTGTTCCTCGTGTTTAATTGAAATACTGATGAATGAGAATGTATGATTCCTGCATGATTCGTTGCTTGCTTTTCAATACAGAGTGCAGAGTTCGCAAAGTACGCGTACAAGGATACATACACATACATACAATACATATGTACCGCATAGTGTGCTATTACAAGGGTTATAGCTTGGAAGGTGAACGGTAACGAAGGTGTTAATTAACGTGGGTCGACCCTTCCAAGTATCGATTCTTGCTAGCAACAGCTTGTATCACGAAGTAATCTGGGAAACGAACGAGGAAATTTAAAAGCACAAGGATACCGGGCAAATCCACAAAACGTTTCGTCTACGTTCTGTCTGTTTGCTCGTATTGTGCACGCTGTTCCTCGATTCTTCGACGTGGACCGTTCTGCATACCGAAACAAATACGTATACAAATCTCTATTTTACAGTTGAAAAGCAAAGCAGGTACAAATTGAGCACCGTGCATCGCGTTCCTTCAGGGTATGTCGTGCGCCATACTTAAAGTAACAAAACGTAAGGAAGTGAGAAACGAAAAATGAAAAGTGAAAAATGAAAAAAGAAGCAAGTGTATAACGCTATACAATTGTATTGATATTTTCATTACGGTAACGCAACACATATCAATCTGAATACATATCAGTAATTTTAATGAATACCGAATTCTCTGAGAGATGATAGCCGCGCTCTTCCCGATTTTCGGTGTATGTATCTCTTTTCAATTTACAAAAACTCGTAAACATCGAAGATTTTCCGAGATGTACGAGTACGTATGCGATGTTTCACGTTTCACACAAGGATACGCGCGTCGCGATACGCGTATGCGATACAACGTTTAACACGAGAGAAGTACGTATCGCTGGGTCGGTATCCATTATACACGCATCGCGATACAAGCAGCCTCCTGTGAAACGGGTCTATGTATATTGGGCGGCTATTATTTCCGAGAGACATTCCTTTGGATGAAATTACATATCTTTATCTATTAAGCGTAATCTTCTAGTCAACCAAATGACATATCTTCTAATTAAATATAAGTAAGTATATATCATCATCATCATCTTCATCGTGATCACAATCATCATCATTATTATTATTATTATTATTATTATTATTATTATTATTATTATTATTATTATTATTATTACAACAACAACAACAACTACTACTACTACCACCACTACAATACTATTATTATTAATATTATCATTATTATTACTACTATCAACATCGTCGTCATCATCATTCTTCTTATTATTATCATCATTATTATTATTGTTATTATTATTATGTAGGCATAATTACATAAATATTGACAGAGAATCTCTTTTATCAGATAGTAGATATAATATTTTGGTATATAAATAAAAAGAAATGTGAAAAAATTGGAGAAGTATTAAGGATGACGTCACAAAATGTTCCCTCCAGATGTCAATTACGGTCCAAAGTAGGGCCTGGACCGAGAACAGACAACGAGGGATACTGTTGTGTATGCTTTACGAATGAAAGATTTTCGAGAGGATCAAGGTCCTTCGAATCTCCGCTCGAGAGTACCTTGATCCTACATCTTACCCTCCAGACCCCACCCGACACTCCCTCCCGTCACCTATTCCTAATCCTCCATAATTTCGTTGCTATATTTAAATGAAGGACTGTATTTAACAACGGTGATTGATACTACAAACCCAGATTCAACGAGGCGCGCTAGTATACAGTACGACTCCATACGCTTCTTGATCGCTTGTACAGCTTCCGATTTCATAATGTGCTACAAGTCCAATGCACACGTACATATACAATATGTATATTGATTTATAGTTCTCTATCGCATGCACATCTTTGCTGGAACCAATTGTATTAGCAGCCTCGTATGTGTTATACGAAAAACTCGTTTCTAAACCTCGAATTCGAATAATAGAGAAAGTTCCAGGCAAAGAATCTCTGGTATACATATTCCTTTTACTGTTTCGACAATTATACGTTCCATGCTGCCATTACACGCAAAGTGAGCGTAACAATTTCATAGAAATTGATCTGTAAATCTTTACAGAAACAAAGTGTCTACGGTATCCGTCCATAACAGATTGTCGTTTAAACAAAATTTTCTGACGAGGTCGTAAAAACGAGCTTTTCCTTCACTTTTACTTTTTCCTTTCATACATTTTTCCATTCCTTCCCTTCTTTCCGTTACAGAAAACACATAAATCCTGTTGGTAAAGTTTATCTTTAATATACGGGTCAGATTTTTAACGTCATAATGCAGTCGAAAGAATTAAACGTACATAGTTTGCGTTTAACTTATTTTTCCAACATTCCCAATTGTTCTACTACCAAAACTTTGTTATTATACGGCAACTATGATGTATCGGACACTTTTAAGTGAATTTTGCTTCTGAAAATTTTTGTACTCCTCTCAACCCTTTGCACTACGATTTCCTTCACAGTTATGACGATTAGCACTTCTTTGTCGCTAATAAATTCTTATACGAGACGGAGAATTTATATTTTTTGTATACGAACCTTTTACTTTAATGTTTAAATATTGATTGAAGGGTTGAATTTTTTCTAACGATTTAAGATAAGCATATAACATCCAAATTGAATAGATTGTATTCGAAATCTTCGCAACGAGTCTGATACGATGTTATAGTGCAAGGGGTTAACTGAACAAAAAAAGCATATATACCATTAAATAATACCATTTCACTGTGCACGCGTACGTCGATCGTTAGAACATTAATTTTAGTTTTGAGTTGAATTGTAATAAAACCTTAATTGTCTAAATTTCCTTTTAAATTGATCCGGATATTGTTACTTCTTTGGAAAAAAGAAGTGCGAAAATTTGGATCGCATAGAATTAAGCTGTATTTAGAGAGTAAACTACATCTGTCGAATCCACAATAGAAATCTGGTTTATTCGTTAACGAAACTAAGTTGAGTTTAAATGTAATATGACAAATACCAAGAGTACGTGTGTGTGTGTGTGTGTGTGAGAGAGAGAGAGAGAGGGAGAAATGTCAACAACGTTAAGACAAATATTATACTGTGAGTTATACGTATATTTAATTTCTTAAGTTGTTTTTAATTAACATTTGTGCATTATACATATACTGTGTTTTTAGATGTTGTACATTAAATTTAAAATTTTATTTAATGGAGTATAAAATTACACTTTATTTACAATTCAGTAGGTTCGATTAGTTCATATTTGCTGGTAACTCCTCCAAAACTTTTTAATTCTTCGACCAAATCTCGAACGTCTATTTTGCGAGAAACTACCATTGTCCGCTGATTTTTAGGTCCATAACTGTGTGATTTTAAGCCCAATTGTCTTGCAACTCTAGAATTGTTCAAATGTTCATTTAATTGCATGAAATTCAATAAACTCAACACTTTCACATTATAGATATACTCACTGATGGATAACCGCTCTCTCGTCGTTAGTAAAATCCGCCGAGAATACAATATCATCTTTCATGTCACCTGCAAGATACTTTCTCATAATGTTTTTAGATTTATTTTTTAAGTCAAGCGTTGAACAGAAATTCGATTTTAAACCTAATCCTTCTCTACTAATTTGTTGCTTAATTCTGGAACGATAATACGATCATTGTATATTCAATTATTTACTGATTAAAGTTACTATACTTACGTGATCGGTTCAATGATTCCTTGTTGTGATTTTCCAAGACCGCCACCTGTCCAACCCATTAACTTCATTAACTTTTTACCGATATTGTCGTCAGAAATTGAATCATCGTTTACTGCATCTTTTAACATTGTTGTAGTGGTTACATTCGTACCCATACCTAGATGGTGTTTAATCTAAATAATAAAAATCATGTGAAATTCTGACGTATGTATGGTAAATTGTCAAGTAGAAAACAATGCTCTAGCAAACCTTAATTGTATAGTAGTATCTCTTTAATTTTTGTAAACCAATGATAGATGCCTGTTTTTTTGCTAACTTCTGATTAGAACTTATAGCCTCTACTAATAATTTCGAATTAACGAAAATGCTGCACTTGCTACAAGCAAGACAAATTATTTGGTCATATGTTTAAAAATACAGGATGATAGTACTTACCAAGTACGATCTGTGTTATCAAATTTCCATTCTAAATTTCCACCTGATGCATTTATCGCGCAAGCAAGCGAATTTTGCGGTATATCATCTGATCTTTCAATTAAAACGATATCACCGAATGGAAGTTCCTGCAATTTTCTTCGTTTAACAGATACTTTATTACTTCTTAAATCTACAGTTGAATCGCTGCTTAAATCTACGGATGGATCCACAGTATTTGTTTCGACTTGTGCCTTAGTGGTAGATATTATGGCAGGTTGTCCTAAACGATACATAGAACATGGTATATATATACATATATTATATATATATATATAAAAAAGAAAAAAGACTAGTTGATTAAATTTGGTACAAAATCCTTTAGTTAATAGAGAAACTCACAGCTCTATAATGTACCTTTAACCTTTAGACTGGCTGCTCTGGAAGCTTTAACAAATGTTCTTTGCAATTTAGTTTTCTGTTTCTGCCTGTAATCATCAGAAATATCTTGACCTAAATTACTTATAATCTGCATTGTTTCGTCTGGATACCTAGAATATAGATATTAGAATCATTGAATTTTGTGAAAACATTGTATCAGGCTAACTACTTCAACACATACAATATGAATTAATAAAAAAAAATAGGTATGTTACTCACTTGCAACCAAGCAGTTCGACATTTGCAAATACTTGAGCTAAACAGACAAGTTCGTCCTCTGGAAATTTATCTTTATGAGCTAATAAAAATTTTCGTCTCAGTTCCCAGTGGTCATCGCATTCATGTTCCATTTTGTGTGCTTCTACATCCCAATTTTGTTCAAAGCTCATCCTCATCAAGATATTTTCTTTCTTGGTAAATTAATACCTTGATTCGTGTCGTTTACTATCTACGAAAACATAACCTTTATAAAAAAGTAAACTTTATCTATGTCGATCAATTTTGTCATAAATCTATTCGAACTGTTTTTCTTTTCAGTACTGTATATTATATAAAATTTATGTAAGAAAAGACAATGCAAAGTTTCATTAGACACAAGGATTATTTATATTTACACGTAGAAGTAAATTAAATTTTGGAGTCGAAGTACACTTGGAATGCTTGCCCTTATACAACACAGTGTATATGTACATATAGGTAGTAATGGGTCCTACTTCTGCACACTTCCAGGCTACAGTTTGATCCATTAGGGAGGGTCAATATGGAAATTTCCTTTGCTGTGATTGGCTGACAATTCACTGTTGTGACAATATCCACTGCGGATTAGATGCGCAGTAAAATGGTGGGACTGCACGCGCGTCCTTAAGGAGTAAGAAAAGTATGCAGGAATAGGTCCCATTTCTGTACTTGAGTTATTTATGGCCACTGATTTGTATAGTATGTATGTACAATGTATAATGTGCATATGGAATATGTACTTATACTAGGGCCTCAATTCTTGATCTACCTGGAGCTCACGGAGCCGTGTTTAGGCCGCAGATTGACTTGGCTTGTATGAAGAATAGAGTCTGGTGACAAAAATTCCGTTACTTTGATTGTCTAACAATTCTTCTGCCGAACAGTTCACTGCAACTGTATACATACATGTTGTACTCATATGTAAGTACAAGTATGTATGTACATATAGTGTGTCCATGGGAGACGAAGACAAGACGAGGGGCCCCTCTCGCCGGTTTCCCAACCGGACAAATCATACATATACGATACATAACAAGTAGCGGTAGCACATTCATGAAGAACATAGCGCGCGAAATTAATTACGAGAATATGAATGCAAATTTCAACTTTGTTCTTCAAATTTTTAAAAGTAAAAAAAAAATCTCTCTCGTAGCGCACTGATTGCGCCCGTCACAGTTGACAAGTACTGGGATGGCTGAATTAACAACATTTTGTAGATTCATAAACTAGAACGTATTATTTAAAATGTAGCTTACGGTTTTTCGAAAATTGTAATAATTGTAGAAATGATCGCCGTTTCGAGAATTTTACGAAGCGAAAAGTATGTGTTTGAGATGGAGCGCCAGACATACGGATGCGCGAAAAGAGTGAAACCGCAAGCACAGTAAAGTGAGACAAGCTACATTGGTCGTCTGATGCCATTTCCTCTCTTTGTCTAGAACTGTGGGGGCAGCACTATTTAGCTGTGAAGCATCAACCAATCAGAGAAGAAGCAGTTTCTTTACCTGCTTCGTAATTCTAAGCCTGTTGCCCCCGCATTGGCTTACTATGGTGAGGCACTATTGCATCAGAAGAGAAACTTCTAACAAAATTTTCAACTCTCATCTTTGTTTAAGTAGAAAATACTCGAATTTCAAAGATCGCGTTTTCTTTCAAAGAAGTATTTAAATGTACAAAGTTGTCGAGCTGTTTTCGTGATGAACTCTTGCAGCGCTTGCGTATTATGACATATGCACACAGATATGTATGTATGGTGCATATTGGAAAGTGGTTCTCAAAAACGCCGCAATTTCCTCTCTGGCGTGTTTGATAACCAAATAATTAAGTACATAAATATCGCGAGATGAAAACGTGGTGTGATAAAGCGTGAAATGATCAGGATACGAATTTGAAAACTGCCAGCTTTTAATACTGCTAGCTGACTATTCCGCGAGCATGTTAACTAAACAAGAGTCTGCGAGTGATAGCCTGTTGGAGAGGCTTGTCAAGAGTGATGAGAACAAGGTTAAGAAATGCCGGAGAAATAGTGCGGACAATATTGAAGGGCATAAATTACGACATGGGACGGATAGTTTTCCAGATATCAATGAGAGGCCGGTCGAAGACATCTCTATTGAATTCTTTTACAAACCTCATAGCATTACGCTGCTCCTGATCGCGATTGGCGCAGTAATATATTCAGCATTCACTAGGTAATTGAATATTAAATTTCACACGTTATCATTATGTAAATAAATTTAAATATCGATCGTTGTTTAATCCAGGAATACTACCAATGTCGAGGATAATATATGGGCTGGCATACTTTGCATTATATTTTTCTTCCTCATCATATCAATACTTACATTTCCAAATGGACCATTTACAAGGCCTCATCCAGTAGTTTGGAAACTTGTATTTGGTTGTAGCGTACTGTATCTGATGGGACTACTGTTTTTATTGTTTCAAGACTATGATACAGTTAGAAAAATTTTTGTATGGGTAGATCCTGCCTTGGCATCGTTTCATATTGACATGGACAAAGAATATGGAGTTAATTGTTCAGACATCACATTAGAGAAGATCTGGAATCACTTAGACATTTTTGCAGTGGCCCATTTCTTGGGCTGGACGTTCAAAGCTATATTGATTAGACATCTTGGTATTTTATGGGCCATCAGTGTTATGTGGGAAGTAACAGAGATAGCATTTGCCCACTTGTTACCAAACTTTGTGGAATGCTGGTGGGATGCTTTTATACTCGATGTTCTAGTCTGTAACGGTTTGGGTATCTGGGTAGGATTAAAGATATGCTCCCTCTTGGAAATGCGTGAGTACAAGTGGGTAAGCATTAGAGACATTGAGAGCACCACTGGAAAGTTGAAGAGAGCCATGTTACAGTTTACTCCTGGCAGCTGGACTGCTGTTAGATGGCTAGATCCAACTTGTACATACATGAGATTTGTTGCTCTCTGTCAGTTGGTTATTTTTTGGCAGGTGTCGGAACTCAATACATTCTTTTTGAAGCATGTATATGAGTTCCCTCCCTCTCATCCTTTTGTTGTGGCGAGATTGGTACTAGTTGGAGTTATTGTTGCACCGTCAGTTAGGTAGGCAAGAGTCATTTCACAGAGTTAGTATCAAGTATGCAGATATAAGTAAAACCGGAATTAAATAGAACTTTATTGGATTGTGCATTATTTTGAATGTTATTATGTAAATTGTAGGCAATACTACATGTATGTAACAGATCCAACATGCAGTAGAGTAGGAACCCAGTGTTGGGTGTACGGTGCAATTATGGTTACAGAAGCATTACTGTGTATACGGCATGGTGCCTCGTTATTCGAGCGCACTCAAGCATTAAACATACTGTTATGGCTACTTTGCCAATCTCTAGTCTCTGTTCTGTGTGTCTATGGCTGTGTTCTTTGGCATCAATACTTTGAGGTATGTGTTTTGCTTTCCTTGTTTCTCTTTTAGAGTGGCAGCATCGTTTATGTTGTAACTAACTGTATGATTATTTGTGTTTTTTTTTATGCCTTTTGCATGGCTCTCGTCTATTTCAGACTGAAAAGAAAGCTACTACAAAACAGTCAGTTACCCAGCTAGGCAACAACCATGTGGACGTAATTCATAGCACTGGTATGTGTTGACGTCTACCACAGTCTTGAAGTGTGCATAACATTTCATGCTAAGCCGATAGTGTACTGAGCTATTGATTTATAATTAACAACTACTAAATATAAAACAAGAGTGTCACCCAAATATTCTAAAGTCTATTACATAATCGTTGACGTGAACGGTATCAAAGCAGAAGGAATTGCGTCATGGATGTTTCTGTTTTGTGTCCTCGACATTGACAGAAGTAGCAATTTTTTATGAAGAACGTATAGTAAGTGTAATAATAAAATTTCCGTGTAAATGCAAGTGCATGCACAAATATATATCTTTTAGTTATGTTTATACTACCGAAATGAAAAGTATGTAATATGGTCACAGCTCAGTTCATCATTGGTCTAACAAACGCTAATTGCAACATTACACTCTCAGCAATTGTAATCTGTGTTCTAGGGGGTATGGTTCTTTCTGCGAAGCCTGTGGATGTATTGGAAAAGAAGCAATTGTGAACAAGTTCGCAACTCGAAACGAACGACTTAGGGTGAAGTGTTCACACTCACGAACATTCTAGTCGCATTATAAAAAAAAAAAAAGAACGTATGGAAGAATATCTATAAAACCTCGTAGGCTACCGATGGATGTGTGAGCACGTCTGATATTCGCATATTGTGTCTGTTTGCCTGTGTGAATGTTGGCGAAAAAAGAACAAGAAAACAAACGTTGTTACCACTTAATATATCAGGCTTCCTTATATACATAAAATTTGAGAAAGAAAAAAGAACAAAAAAAAATACGTAATCAGTCGCTACGATAGTAGCTCATCTTCCGAGATATCTTCGTTAGTTTGAAGATACGGAAACACGTCGCAGCTAAAGCTTGGATTTATCCCCGAGCCATCCGGACAATTCCAAGCCTCGCCTAGGAGTCGATTGTTAGATGCGGACACAAAGATGCTTATGCGACTCGGTAACTTCTCGTCCTCGTACAATGATACATACGACGATGTAAGTGGTAGTTTCGAACAGTGCATCTGCAACCGATAGGCAAACGAAAATAATGACGAATGTCTTGATAATTGTAGATATAAATCGTAAATGCCATGATTTGTAATAAGAGTACCTGAGCATATGTGAGATAGAATAGCTGATCCAATTCAAGGTTAAGCCAGGGAAGATGAACTTCCTCGTGAGATCTCATACGATCCAAAGTGTCATAGGTTAATCTGAGTCCCATCGTCTCCGACAACCGTTCGTTTAGCGTCAATTGCGGGATCTGAGAGAGAGAGAGAGAGAGAGAGAGAGAGAGAGAGAGAGAGAGAGAGAGAAAGTATACCGGAGGAATAAAGAGGAACGCATTTCGTTAGTCTCGAAAGGATATTTTTCCAATAGCGAGGATTCTATAGAAGGAAAATGCATGCGGTCCTCACCGTGTAAGACACGTCCTGTTCGGTAGATAGCAACGTCATACTCAAAGGCTTCTCGTAAAGCTTATTCTTGTGGCAATCTATGTAATGCTCGAAGCTCGAGTTCGCAACTCTGCTCTCGAATACCGGAGTGTCGTTCTGCGATTCAGACTGATAGTATATACCTGTGGCAGAGAAAGTCACAGTTTCGTTGGACAGTTAGATCCTTCATAGTTCCTCCAGATCCACCGTTCTGGATTTAGAATATTTTAGCGGCGTTATCTATATTATTATGTATCATAATTACCGTTTGCGTCGAAATAACGAGCTATCTGGTGCGCTATCGTATTGCCGATCGTCGCCATTTTAATGTAGTCTAACAACGTTTCGTTGTACTTGACGGACCAGTCGATCGCACCAAATGGTATCACGACGAGTTGCAGCTCGTAAATCACAAGCCCTTTAGATTGGAACGGCGTCGTGTAATATGTCCAACTGTACATTAAACCCCAGAATGTAAGATGAAACCTTGGAATGCTTCTCTACGCATGATGTAGTTTACATTTGTGAAACTTACATTTGTTCAGGACATCCCGGCTCGCAGTACAATTGCTCGTACATCCGCTCCCGGTACCTTTTCATCAAGGTGATGGAGTCGTTCAAGTAGTTGTCCGATAGAAGCATCTGCAAACAAGTCGCTGGTTTATTAAGCCTACGAGATTCGAGCTAGAAGCCAGGCATAGGCACGGATTGCTCCGTGGGGCACTGCTCGGGCACCGTCGAAACTGAGAGCAACGAAATCATGCCCATTTAGAGCCCGCTACATTGCCTGCCGTCGCTATTTTGGCCCCGAATTACGCCACCGGAGGCAAACCATGACGAAAACGTGGCTCCTGTCTGTCTCGATTACCTCGTCCGCTTTCGTCGAACCGTAAAGCAAGTTGGTGTGATCGAAGTAAGAGATATTAGGTGCGACGACCGTCAGATTGTCAATCTTAGCGACCAAAATTTTCCGGTCTCCCTCGGAGGTCCATGTTGATCCGTTTATTTTT
Organism: Megalopta genalis; assembly: GCF_051020955.1. NCBI lineage: Eukaryota > Metazoa > Arthropoda > Insecta > Hymenoptera > Halictidae > Megalopta > Megalopta genalis. The sequence continues at coordinate 26,140,011 of NC_135014.1, read as the reverse complement.
GCTTTCAGCGTCTCCTTTAGTTGGTTGAATAAACCCTGTATCTGTTAATTTGATACGATACCGAATATTAATCTCGAAGTAAGGAGCGGTCAACAGGGACATCCATCGTGCGATCGAATATTCCTGCTTCGAACGATTTTATTATTGGTGCATGTAGGCGAACTCTTACGGTGTCACTCATGTACAGAAGCTCGTCTTTCGAGAAAGTGGAGATGTAGAAACTCGAAGCTTCAGGGACCAGGAGATTGGCAGCAACGCGAAGACAATGGTCTTTTGGATCCGCGCGTTTCGGCACAATCAACTGTAACAAAGCGATCGCTTAATGTTTAAGGGTACGAAATTAATTGCAGAATTGCGATGTGTACCTGCTGGTAAATTGCTTGCGCATACAGCCCTAGCAAGGCGTTATTTAATTCCATCGGTTGTTCGGATCCAAATCGATCGAGATCCTCCAATCCTTTGGTCAAAGCATCGTAAAAGTAAACCTGCACGCGCACGTCTGTGCGAATTTCTTTCTCTTTGTCGCTTCCCGTTAGCAAGGCGAACAGCTTTAAGCAGTCTATCTACATATAAATAATATATAATATATAAGGAATATTGTTTTCCAAGAGGTTCGCAATTTAACGAAATTTAATCGACCGCTCAAAATACACACGCCATCTTTGCTGAAGCGGGAGACCGTCTCGAGCGACTACCGAACACTAGAATTCTCGAGCAATAAGGATAATGGTTTAGACAAATTTTTTAAAGACATCCTCGTAGATTCAATAATCGTAAAGTAAAGAATTGAAATTAATTTTAGTAGTTCTAGCGTTGGTTTCGTTTAGATTGAACACTTTACCTGCCCAGAAGCCTACCGACAAGCCTCCCGATAACTGTTCGAGCTTAACAATCTTAAAGTTTCTTAGCTTATGTTACTAGGGGTTACTCAGCTTCGAATTATAGACTTGTGATAAGTCGGTGGGTAACGTGTTAATTAAAGCCAACATTGTCTTACGATTTTCCACTTTGTTTGCAACTCGGCGATCGGAACGTTGTGATACTCTTTCAATAGATACGCCTCGCGAATTCGATTTTTGGATGGGAAATTCTGAAAAATATTTCGTGTTCATCTTGTTGCTAAACCATTCTTTCGAGATTTAGCCGTGAAAATAAACTACCCACCTCGAGGAATTTGTGCACGATTTCGGTATCGATGGCGTTGACCGTCTTTTCCACGTATTCGGAGATGCTACTCGCATTGTTCAACTCTTTGAACGCTCCGAGTGCCGACAAGGCGGTCCTGACGGAATTTAGAAGCTTCGTATTGTCCTGTCAAAGATAAAAGAGACTCGATTAATATATTATAATTTTCTAGCAGTAGCTAGAATTGCGAGAACTTCGAAAACTCAAACCTGAACTATATATATATATATATATATATATATACTTTTGTGTGCGCGCGTGTACACATGTATTAATAGAAACAGTATTTGCGTTCGTACTTGTACGTCCGTGCAGAGCCGAATCGAATTTCTATAAACTAAAAATTAGAAAGATATTTCGAAGTTTCTTTTCGGTGCTTTTACAATCTGTCGCTCTGGGGTGAGTTACTCTCGGCTTCCGATACACGGCGATTTTAGTACTTATAGTATTATGTATAAACAGAGATGGGTGGATCGTTGAGTTAACTCGATTTTATGGTAGTTACGATGCCTACAGCCGCTAAGTTTTTAAATTTTTGATTTTCTAGACCTAGATTCGATAAAAGTAGACGACAAATCGAAATGGACCGACGTGACGCCCCGTCTCTCGAGGTTTAAGCAAGGGTTGAATCTCCAGTAATTTTTAGTTATTCAGAACCGAATTAGATTCCGCTTGCAAGCGCTGAATTACCCGATAAAACGACGGATGCTCAATGAATGTTCTCGGTTTAGATCGGACAAATTTGACTTTTTAGTTCCATTGCCATCAATTTAGTATACATACCCGTTTTATGCACGTTTCGTATTCTTGGTACAGTTCTCTCAAATTAACAGTCTTTTGGTCCCGCTCGTACCGGGTCGCGTAACAAGGATTATCCTCGGTTTTCTCAAAGGGACTCTTGTACCTCGGAGGGCTTATCTTTATGGTCAGATGTTTCCTATTATGCTCTTCAAGCTCCGGGGTCACGTCGAACAATAACGCGCTGAAAAGACAAGAAAAAGTATACATAGTGCGATATTTTTCTACAGTCGTTGCTGTCCGATCCTCGCACCTATTATGTAATAATAGCTCTGCCACCAGTTTGGTGAAGTTCACGTCATCCTTATTGAAGTTGTCGGTAGTGTAAAACGTTCCAACACTGGCCAACACTTTTTCCGCTGTATACAAACGAAACAGATGTTGTACTATTCATTATTGTATGTACAATTAAATTAATATTGAAGTTAGAATCAAGAGAGTGATCGGACACCCTTCACGTACCCGCATCCATTTTCTCCTCCAAGGTCAGCGTCTCGTAGTTCATACAACTGTTATAGTATCTGCTGAACAGGGACGATTTACCTTCGCGGTTCTCTTGTTGCACTTGTCCTAATTAGAACACAAAGCATACGAATAAGCCAAGAAGAATTGGACGCGAACACGCTGTCTCTTTGAACCGGACCATTTTTTACGGAAGGTAAAACTTTTGGTCCCGGGCAACTGGTCATCTCGAGATTAAGCGTTAAAAAGTATATTTTTTTTTTATTTTAATTATGTGGACAAATATTTGTATATACTCAGTATACGGTTGTAAGCTGCGCTCTCTAAATCGTACTCCACAACGCGAGGATTCGCTTCGAAGCCGCCGCAAGCGTACTCGTAGAAGTCCTCGCATGGATCGACCGTGTGGTTCATGTAAAACAACATTTGGCTAGCTAGGACCTTGCATTCGCCCTGTGTGCACACATTCGGTTTGTCTTCATGTTGTCTTTTCCCATGGTCCGGAAGAACCGTTAGAGTACCGCTTGGCGTTGTAGTTCGAACGCCGTTGGTTGTAGTTTGGACGTCGTCGGCTGTCGTTTGAACGCCGTCGGTTGTAGTTTGAACACCGTCGGTTGTAGTTTGAACGCCGTCGGTTGTAGTTTGAACGCCGTCGGTTGTAGTTTGAACGCCGTCGGTTGTAGTTTGAACACCGTCGGTCGTAGTTAAAACTGTAGCTTCTTCCTCGCTTCCGGTCGAAGATGCGGTAATGGTATTCGCAAGGGTTGTAGAGAGTGTCGTCTCCGTCGTAGTCGAAGACAACTTTTCGAAGAAAGTAGAAATTTCGACGGTCGACGAATCCTCGTTATTAGTTATCGATTCGGTAGTACTCGACGAGGATGTTGACGTGTCTTCGTCTTCGGTGACCGATTCGGTGGTAGTCGCTGAAAACGTTGACGTTTCCTTGTCATTGATTACCGAGGACGTCGTTCCTTCGTTATCAGTTTCGATGTCGGTAGTAGCTATCGATGGCGTTGACGTTTCTTTATTATTAGTTACTAATTCGGTAGTAGCTATCGATGATCTCAATGTTTCGTCGTTACTTCCTAATTCGGTAGTCGCTATCGCAGTGCTTGTTGCACTTTCAAATATTTCAGTAATGAGCGATTTATCAGTCCAGTTTGTAACATTTATCACAGTCGTGGTGGCTTTCGAAGTTGTTGCCTCCGCTTCGGTCGTTTCAGACGAAACGGTGGAATCGGTCGAATAACGTTTCGATGTTTCAGCCGTGTTCGTTGATTGGGTTGTGCGTTGAATATAACGGTGAAAGGCCTGTCGTGTAATGAATTTTATTGTAAATTAAGCTTTTAATTTTACTTTTGATTCTAATTTTTATCGAATCGGGGGGTAAATGGTAAATGAATTACCCTTCGTGATATTCGAAGCAAGTAAACTTAAATCTTGACGCGGTCATCCGTTATAAAAACAATTGAATTCTATTAGCATGAAATATACGATTGTACATTTCAGCGCTTACCTCTACGGAGTTTGAATCTTCTTCGTCGTAACCGTGAGTCCTTTTCCATGGCAGAGTAGCGAGAATGAGTATGATGCACAAGAAGAAGAATATTACCAACGTTAGGACACAACTTCTATAAGACTGATCTCGTTGCGCTACTTTGCCTTCCTCTCTGTTTGCGATTTCGTAGAATCCTCGCGATGGCATGTTTTCGATTATATTCGATCACGTTTCTTTGAATTTATTTAAATGAATTTTTCGTTTTCGTAAGAACTATAAAAGCGCAACTGGTAGTTCAAGTGCACGGAACTATCGTACGGTTGGGACTATAATAGAGACTAAAAGAAGTTAGTAAAGGAGGTGGCGATAGCGGTTGAACAAACCACTTCCTTTCGCAGTAATCTTGCAATTAGGATACCATAAGTACGATATCGCCCGTGTTTTGTATCGTACAAGGAAGTGTGTTGGATTGAAAAAAGTATTATGGAACTCCCGCGGTTTCTAGGCACGATGTATGAATTAACATTAAATGTTTATACAGGATGAGGCACCTGAATAACTTACTTGTTTGTAATAATAGAAAAAAAAAGTGTCAGGCAAACATTATTTCTCTTTTACGTACAACCATAAATTCCAAACGACCTAAGGAGGGCTACATTAAAAATACTTAAGATAGATATAAGTTACTTATATTAATATATTTTATAATACAATTATCACAGATATGTAAACTACAAAATATTATATGCTATTATAAAATGCAACTTGCAGTTTGCCAATGATCCCATTGCACGTACTATGACGACTTATCTACCGTCTAGACTATTGTTATAATTTAAATACAATTAAAAAATATATTTAAAAACTCTATTCGCCTATCTGTTGTACCGAATATGTATCAATGTTGCGTTTGATTTCATTGTCCGCTGCATCAGATCTCATGTATGCCTCGATCGCTGAACCGATGTCTTTCGATACAGAATTACTCTCTATTTTTTTGGTACATGCTTCATCTTTGTAGTCTTCGGACTTTAACGTTTCGGAGGTAATCTGTAAACACGTAAGAAAATTAATGGAGCAAGTATCGAAGACAACATACAAGTTCAACGTACAAGTTCCATTACTTTTCTTTGTATATCGTCAGCCTTAAATTTCTCGAATTTCTCTTTGTCAGCGAGTCCGATTGCAGTCTTTGATGATGTTTGTCTCTTTGGAGTAGGTTTCCTTGGCTTGAATGATCCAAAAGCTTTTTTAGGTAACTGTGAACTCGTGTGCTTCTTGGATTCACTCGATTGATCGCAATGATGAGTCAGTAACTGTTCTTTAGTTTTAAATGCCTGCAAATGAAATTATGATTTAATGCACGAACTTTGTTACTTCGCTTCCATCTGGATTCGTCTGTCGAACGAGACACTCACGTGCGAACAAATTTCGCATTTCAAACTATGCTTGTTCATCTCGTGATGCTTTAGAGCCTGTGCCCGATGGAAATTGCGATTGCAGTGACTACAACTAAATCTTTTGATATTGCTGTGCGTCAGCAAGTGACGCTTCAATTTGTCGGGTCGCGAGAACTCGCTCATACAACCTAAGTACCCTCTGAACGGGCATTTTAACCTTTTGGTGAGATCATGGATCAGCATGTGGCGACCCAGACGATCCTTTCGTTTGAATCTGGCTGGACAATGCTGTTTATAGAAAAGGGGAAAAATTATTTTTACCAGCGTATACAATTTTTTTTTTACTACGCTCCTCGTTAGAATTCAGTGACTTACTGGACACAAAAACGGTGTCTCCTCGCTATGTATTAACTTATGATTGGCTAAGTATTGCTCAGTTTTAAAGGCCTTCCCGCAATCCTCGCAGGTAAACCCTGCGGACGAGGCGTGCGTTTTCAGGTGACGCCGCAGAAATCGTTCAATCAAGAAACTTTTACCGCATTGTAGACAGGCATAATCGTGCGTTGTTGTTTCCGTGTGATGCTGCAGAGCCTCCAGATTCGAGAACGAAGACTTGCAGACAGAGCAGCAGTAATACTTTTCTGTCGTCTTCTGCTTTTGGACGGAGTGGGCATACTGGTGGAGCCCAAGATCAGACAGAGTGTTGAACACTTCGGCGCAGATGTGGCAACGATACTCTGATCTCTTATGACTACGCGTATGCTCCAGAAAATCTTCCAATTCGGAAAACATCATGCTACAACTACTCTGCACGCATTTGTACACTTTCAGTGTTAGATGAGAGACTATAAGGTGGCCCTTTAGAGCTTTGTACGAATCAAATATTTCTTTACAAAACTGACAGTGATAGGTACGATCTATGCTTCCGTCCGGTGGTGCCTAACAATAGTTACAGACTAATAAGAAAGAAAAAAAAGATACAAGTATAACGTGTAGATTGCAAAAATTTGGCTACCGTGTTGACAATACCTCGGGGGGTAGGGAGTGTATCGCAGTGCCAGGCCACACTTTGTGGGATGACATGTGTTTCTTCACGTTGGATTTTTGTGCGAACGCACGTCCACATACTACGCACTGATATGGTTTCTCTCCCGTGTGAGAACGCTCGTGTTGTTGCCAATAAAATTTTTTCGCAAACTGCTTGTTACAATAACTACATTTGTACTGCAATGAGACGTTTTAATGCAAAGTAAACGAGTGACTGTTCGGTGTTAAACCATCTTGTGAATCTGCTGGAGTACATACTTTCAAATTTTGCATTTGATTATTAGAGGCTTCCAATTCTGACGACGGAGTTTCACTAGTTACCGACAAGTCGACTGTCTCTAAAGCATTAGCGGCTTGCTCCTGAGAGATATCACTTGGTAGAACTTGAGGTACTTCGTTCGAATCATCTTTCATAGGCTCATTGTCTGTTGGAATAGTAGAGTTCGCAAAAGTATCCAAACTTTCTGAACTCAATATAATTGGAACACTAAATGTGGAGTCTGTTGTAAAGTAGCTAGCACCCTCTTGGTCCATGCTGCAAATTATGAAAGTTACATCGTATAATTTGATTCTACATTTTAATTTGACGAGTCATTAGTGGCTAACCTAAAAAGCATGTCTGACTCTTCGAGTATAATTGGCTCACTGAGTTGATCATTTTGAACAAATGTTTCTTGTGGATTGTATTGTGATGAATCTTGGTTGTTGTTTTCCGGATGAACGGTCTGATTTTCATCGTTCACCAGAAACTGGCTCAAATCTATGGTTTCCTCCTGCGTTTTCTGATGAGTCCTTTTGTGCAGTACAAACATGTGCAAGGATGTGAACTGACTTTTGCATTTTCCGCACTGAAAGATATCTTCCTCATCCTGATCGATTGCTGAATAAAAAGTACAATAAAATCCCATTACGAATTCCCGGTAAAAAACTGCGATGAGGTAATAAATCGTTCATTAATAGGTTATCAAAGCTCGTTAAAAAAAATCTACCTGACTGCTCCATCTCAGTTATTAGAGTCTGGGACTCTAATAATGATTGTACGGAAGGACTGTCCAGCGACACGCCTGCAAAACATAAGAAAACGGCAGAGTTGAGCGGTTCGAGAGCAATATTAATTCTCTCTTGGAAAGAAAGATAAATATGTAGGCTACTTGTTGGTTAACCCCACCTATTTCTACGATAGAAAAGTATTACCTGTTAGAGCGTCGAAAATCGATTGCGCCATGTTATTTGATGATCTTAACGACTCATTTTAAACGATATCAACGATCGGGCCTCTCACGAGTCGTTCAACGGGAAGAAAACGAAGAAATTTCGAGTCGGAAACATACCGAGAATTTCTACGCCCTGGCAGCGTTGTTGCTGACCAGACCAGCGAATGATAATCGATACAACATATGTCGACTGCTTAGAACGATTCTAACCTAAGACTGAGACAAGTTGTACCGCACACACACACAGCGCCACCGTCAAGATAGTGAATCAATTGGGAACTACGTATTAAATAGTTTATACCTCAACTTCTGGAAACCTTTTTGGGCGCTGCTCGCTCCGTTAACGAGAATACGAATAAAAATTGCATTGCTCTCATTGACAGACGATTCGATGCTAAGACAGGCTTCACTGTAGATTGGACGCATAGTATAATGGAGAGGATACAAACGCATCCTTAGAGAGGAAGAAAAATCTTGCAGGAGTGAGGTATATCTTACGCCATTACTGTACCACACGTATTTTGTAGCTTCGTGCAGCTTCGAGCGTTGCAAACTGAAAACGTAGTTCTTAATAGAAAATCATAGAAAATCGCAGAAATGGCAACTGTTTTGCGTGTGAAACGTAGACACGATGACGAGCCGTTAAATGCATTGTTAATTGCGTGCAAACGAATAAAAACTTCTGATAATGAAGAAGCCGAAGAATCAGCGATTAATGATCCACTGACCACAGTGGTTAAATTCGCTGGAACTGTTAATAATCAGGTAATTTTTCCAAATAATTTATTAACATTCTTATGATTTATTTGAAACGATACAAATTTCGTATTTGAATATGTTTTAAATAGGAAAGCACCGCTATCAAACACTTAATTCAAACTTTTGGTAAAGAAGAGTTGGAAGCAACTTTCAAACAACATCCAGTAGATATCCTGTATAAAGCTCGAGAAAAGATGAAACAAGCATCGGCGGAGAGTCGTTACAAAATAATTAATTGTTTTCGATCTATGAATAGCGTTACGCTCGATGACAGTGAAAACAAGGTGACGACAGTAATAGATGTAGAAGATTCACTTTCGTGTGCCAATGCAAAAATACAAGCTACAGAGGTGGTGAGTGTTAATCTACTAATTCAAATTTCATTATTCTAATTCTGATTATTATCCGATGTTAATAATGTACCGTAGGACGATAGTTACGTATACGATTTGTACTATGGAAAAACCGAGGATAAAGTGTACATAGACGACGACGTATCTATACATCCATACGATCAGGAATTAATATTCGATAATTATAGGGATAATTATCCCGAAGCTGAGTGCGAATCGGATGATTCTAACTCCGAGTCAAACTGGAGGAACGATTATCCTGATTCCGATCATTCTGAAACATCGATCAACGAAAGTGATATGAGAGAGGCTATTATGGACATGAAATTGAACGATGATTCCGATACGTCTAGCGATATCGACTATGTTTACGCACTCGACGAGGCTGATGTAGAAACTCATGGCTACAAATATGCAAGGTACAAAGCAAAGTTAAAGGAAGAATTAGATGAAGATTGTTCTAGTTGTAGCGACAATAGCCAAGTATGTGCACACAATGAATCAATGGATGAATTTTGTTCCGATTCTGGTAGCGATTAATGGCAAATTCCTTGGGTAGATCTTAATACAAATTTACATTAGAAAGATACGAGATATAGTGTACATTAACCCTTTGCACTCGAAGCTATTTTAATTGTAAATATAAAATCATTTTTCTAACTTATAGTGTTTTTATGTTATACGACAAAATGCATTTTATGCATATGAAATTGACTCTTGGGAGTCACGCAACAATTACACTCCTAACAATTGTTTAAATCTAAACTTTGTTGATATAAAAATTATCTTAAAACGTGATGTAACAAATTTTAGTGGTGCCTCAGAGTCACCACTCGAGTGCAAAGGGTTAAGTATATATATATATAAGTCTTTTGTACAGTGTGAACACGAACAACAAAGCTGTGACTTCAGTATGATTATAATTTAGAATTATTTTCGTAAAAGTTCAATAATTTAAATCTTGTTTTACAATTAAAATTCATTATCAAATAGAACTTGTTCGATTCGAAATTATTTCTCCCATCGTGCAGAGGTAAGGGTCACAAAGGTCTAAAAATTGTATTTACGTCTATATATTTATTCTAAACGTATTCGTATATGTAGGTAGATCTGGCGTGTAAAATTCGTCTATCAAAACAAAAATTAACAAAAGTAAACCTGGCCATCGGATCGAGACAGAGGAAGGTGGTGTGTATAGGTATTTAGAAAAAGAATCGTGCTTCGTTCGTTCATCGACGATATATGGCATATCATAGTATATAACAAATCGATTTGGAAATATCGGATAAAGATATACACACGCTGAATAAAAGGATGTAGGTTCTTTGCGATGCGTTATCAAATCATTTGTATTTATTTTTAATTGGAATATCGTGAGTCCCGCGTTCCTTTTGACAGCGATCGGCGAGAATACAGGGGACCGGTTGAACAACATAACAGTTACTTTTATAAAAGTATCCGCGAACGGTATACGCATTTATCTGGCTACGATAGTTGTACGAAATACGAAAAACAATTTTACATGTAACTGAGATTTTTGGAGATACCGTCGTGGCTCGACAACGATTATCTTGCTTTTCTCAACATCGTCGTGATTCTAGCTCGAGGAAGAAACACCGATGTCATCAACGAACTCGTTTATATATGATATGAATAGTACGCTGCGTATACGTGTAACACTGGCCTTAATTCTAATTTTTACATTTACGCGCTCGCAACGAGTCGTGTCCGCTTTTGTCCATCACAAGTAAGTACACGCGATGCATCGTTTTTTGATTGTGTGTGTGTGTGTGTCTGCAGAAAAGCAAATGCGTTGGCTGAAGGTCTCCAATTGTACAGCGATATACCCGAATTCCGCGACAGATTTTTCATTCCTGAAATCGTTATGGCAGTCTAATGGATACATTTCGACAACGTACTTACTCTCCCTTACTACTCCCCCTCCTCTCCGGTGTGTGTAATGAGCGCGATTTCACAGACATAGTAAGTTGCTTCCTTTTTTTTTAATCCATATTAAATGTGATATTGCAACTTTTGAAAACGCGAACGTTTTCACAAGCTTGAGATTGGTATCATTCGGGATAATTGCTATCGTTCCGGTAATACTCTACTCATCTACTGTACAACATTTTACATTCATCTCTTATTATCCATAATTCCCTAGGTATGTCGATTAATTAGTTAGAGCTATGAGATTATTGAAGAATCATGAGATTGCACACCTTCGTAACAGCCGGCCGTAGCGCGTTTAAGACCAACTACTCGGAATCGCACGCCAGGTGTATCTAATTTGGCAGCCTCACTTTGGTATAACTTCGAACATCTCCTCCTCCGATTGCTCGTCCTCGTTCCAAAGCGTGTACCACCAAAAGAAGAACGCTGCCACGACCGTCTGACGGACGGCTGCCAAGGATCTCGGCTCGTCCTTGACCCAGCCCTTCTGTTCACGCACACGTATGTACACGTCGGATGAATCAACTTATAAGTACAAACAATTCCCTGGATCAACAGAATTCACACATCGGTAGTCAACTAAAACGAATAGTCGATAATTCTATTATATAAACTGGCAACAATTAACGGACGCCTCGGATCACGAAAGTCCTTAAAGTACAGATGCTTCAGTCCTGCCACTCGGCGGTGGCGTGGCGTGGCTGCTCGAGTTGTTGTTGTTATTGTTGTTGTTGTTGTTGTTGCTCGCCTCGCCGGCGTGGCTCGAGCAGTAAAACTTCTTGTGCGCTAAGAACGTGCTCAGATAGTTGAAGCTGATGTCGCACGATCGACAGTATCTGGGCCCGCTCTTGTTGGGATCCAGGCTCTCTTCGGGCGGCGGCGTGTCCTCTCGTTCTTGCTTCACCTTGTTCGTCACCGTTGGCGGTGGCGGGGGTGGCGGAGGCTGGGGACTGCTCTTCCGCACCTCGGTCTTGCCGTTCACCTGCACTTCCGCGGGAACGTCTTCCGGCGTCGTGGCCGGAGCCGGTTCCGGTGTCGGCAGCACCGTTTCGTCGTCCAGTACGCACGTTATGTAATTCTCCTCCTGACAAAGCGATACGTTCGTTATTCTTCGAGACATCTCTATGTCGGGTGTCGGTCGAGTCAAGGTCGTTTCTTACCTGCAGGTCGGTTCCTCGCTTCTCAAAGTGCATTTTTATATGCGTTCTCATGCCGCGCAACGTGTTACCCTTGTAGCGACAGATCGTGCATCTGAAAGCCTTCACACCCTGATGAGCGTCCATGTGACGCTGCGCAGCACCCGCCGTGGGACTCACCGCACCGCAGACGGGACATCTCCAACCTCCGGTTGTTCCACTGTTGCACGCGTGGGTGGATCCAGGCTCGACGACAGCCTATAGAAACACAGTTGTCAACGATCATCGGTTAAAAGGACAATTCGTGCGACTTCGATTCGATCGAAGGAGTTTGGGGGACAGAGGACACCGAGTATCGACCTTGCATTTGGTGCATCTCGAATGATGTTCCTGCGGTTCCGGCCTCTTGGGACAGTAGAACGCTTGATGGGCCACCAGGTTGTCCATGGAGGCGAACTTTATGCCGCAGGCTGCGCATATCAACTGGACCAAAGGGGGCGAAGGTGTGCCCGGTGGTGGTGGACTGTTGCTGACGGTCGTCTCCCTTGCTTGGCAGTAGTGTTTCTTGTGCGCGACGAAGTTCTCGTGACGGCAGAAAACGATGTTGCACTCCTTACACCTTTCGACCGGGGATTCGATTAAACAATTAGTCGAAGCGTTCCCAGCCTTCTGTCTTTGCTTCCACTCACCTGGAGACGCCTTGTTTGACAAGGACTCCGGGAACAGTGGGCGGAGGCAGCTCCGCTAATCTCAGAGCCAGCTCTGTCGGCGGGGGTGGTGGGACAGTGCCGCCAACCGTTGTCGGAGTGGAAGCGATCGACCTTGCCCTGGGACTGCCGCTTCCTCTGGATCTCGGGCTGCCCGGCGGCGGAGGCAACGACGAGGGCGCGGGCGACACCCTGTTCTCCTTCTCGTCCTGGTGCGCCGGCGATTTCCGGACGCTGAGGTCCAGGGGAACCGAACCAGGTGGCGACGCGGACGACGCTACGACCGACGCTGGCGTCGTCGGCTTGTTCGCTGCTCTGAGAACCGGCGGAGGCTCCACCACGGTATTGGGCGCTGTCGCGGCGAGGCCTCTCGTCATCGGCTGAAGGTGACCTGCGAGCAACGGCCGATTACGCTAAACGGAACAACAACTCTACGACTCGAACGAAGCTATTCTGCGCGGAACGAACCATTTGGCAGGAGGAAGCAAGCGGTGTCGGGAGCAGGCAGGGTCGGCGCAGCCAGCACGCTAGCTCCCCGAAAAAGCGAGTACGGTACGATAAGGATGGGGTTGGTGGGCAGTGCCAGGCAGGGCTGCGGCGGCGGCGAGTCCCCGGGACTCGCGCTCGTCGGCGGCGACGCCTTCACCGACGAGGATGCCGCGCTAGCCGGCGGCGTATCCTTCACCACGTGCCTGGTACTGCAATAGTGGGTCTTGTGGGCCCTGTAAGTCTTGAGCGAGCTGAACTTGATGTCGCAGTTTCTACAGTATCTCTCCGCTTCCTCGTTCAACGAGCCGTTCGCGGTGGTCGCGGCGCCTGCCGCCGGTGCGACCGCGGCAGCGGCCGCGGCCGCGGCAGCCGCAGCGGCGGCCGCTGCCGCGGCGACGGCGACGGTCGGGGCTGGTTGCACCGTGGATGGCGCCGGCGACGCCGCGTGCATTCTCATGTGTCTGTTCAGGGACACTTTCTTGTCCGCGCTGTAAGAGCAGTGCGGGCACGCGTACGCCTTTCTGACCTCGAACTTGCTCGTCTTCTCCTCGTCCTCGTCGTTCGTCGTTTCCTCTTCCAGTCGAGGACGGTGCGCGCAGTAGAACGTGCGGTGAGCTTCGAGGGTGCTGGCCGAACTGAAACGGATGCCGCAGGGTGGACAGATCAGGGGCGCGGGCCTGGCTGGCTCCACCGTGATCGTCTCCTTGCCGTCCGTTGGCAGCACGAACAGCCGGCCCGAGGCGATTGCTGAAACGTTCGTCGGTTAACGTTTGGTCGGAAGGTCTACGACCGGTGTTTTATTTTCGATCGAGGACCGAACAAGGTCGTCGGAATTACCGTTCTGCAAGCCGGCGGGCAAAGGTGGGACAGGGTTTGGCGGCGAGGTATTCTCCGGTTTGACGGTGAGCGCGGCAACGGCGGCGGGTCGAAGCGCGGGATCCGTCGCCAGACTAGCATTGAGTCTCAGTCTTGGTGTTCCTTCGTCGTCGAGCTTCGGTTTCTTCTCCGAAGGCGGATCGTCCGCGTTCGATCGCCTCGAGGAGTCCTCGGAGTCTCTCCTGCAAACGGAGTCTCTCCGCCGAATCGAGGACGACGAGGACGACGCCGATCTCGGCTGACAATCCTCCTCCTTGACCACGACCATCGCCTCCTCGTCCGCGTCTTTGGGACTCGACTCTCGGGTCTGATTGGGCTTCGAGGTAGCATGTCGGTCTCTCAGGCTTCTGGTAACCTGTCGAAAATAACGGGACAATTAACGTCTCGCCTCGCCAACTTCGCCTAGGGTCTTACGATCGTTTTTCGTTACGGTTCGTCGGTCACCTCGATATCTTCGGTAAGACTAGCCAGCCGCTTTCTCGCGTCTTCGGAGAGCACGCTGAGCCTCAGTCTGATATCGTCGGCGGTCGAATTCGCGATCGAGACCGAGACCGAGGAAGGGTGGTTCAGTCTCGGCGGTGGCGGAAGGCTCGATTCTTCCTCGACGGCCGGCGCGACCGGGCTGGAAACCGCCGATCCTCCGCCCTCCACGCCGCTGCTCACCGACGGTGTCCTCTCCGAGTCGCTCCATTCCTCGTCCTCCCCTGGAAAGAGCAAAACAGAATATCAGGCATCGGGCGAACGCCACCTCCCGTGCGATCTCGAAAGCATCCTACGTTTCTTCGCCGATCCCCAACGACTGTCCGAGGACTCTCGCGAAACGACCATAACGGACTCACGTGGTACTCGGCTCGGAACCGGAAGTCGGGGCGGCCGGAAGAAAGTACAAGGAAAAAAAGAGCTGGCACGCACGATCGACGACGCGTCCCTATGGCCGTTCGGCTCCCTAATGGTCGCTCGCCACGCCAGCCTTTGCGTACTCTCTGTTCCCTTCTCCCTGCCCTTGCCGCACACCTATCTCTCTCTATTCATCTATCTATCCCCCTACCCGGGCCACCCCACTCGTTCCGCACCCTTCGCACGCCTCGCGGCGGGGTCCCCACTCCGTACCGTTCGGCCGAGAGCGTCGCGTCGCGGCACGTCGGCTCGACGGACGAAGCGGCTGCCCCTCGCATCGAAATCTCGGCTAAAAGCCTCGGAAGATGACGGGGTTGCGCGCGGGGACCACATATTCGCCCGTCCCTCCCCCGTGAAACGGAACCGTTTTTCCCAGACCCGGTCCCAAAACACGACCGGCCGATCTCTGGCTCATCTAGCAGGATAGATCCTGTCGCCGGATACCCGAATGGATCGGATAGTCCATCTCCAGCCCCTATCTTCGCTCATCTACCCTCGGCGCCGAGGCGCGAACGATCGGCACGCCGGGGATTTTAAAGCGAATCCTTGTCGCAACGTTGGAACTTCGTCGAGGTGTACCGGGTGCTCGAGCATATCGAAACAGCGTCTACAGCGTGTCCCGTTTTAGTTGAGATTGCAACAAATCTCGTGGGCACGCGTCCTAAAGAAGAAGAACAAACCGACGGGACGCGCGTTCTTCGGCATTTCGAGCGTTAAACGGCGCTGCAAGCTTCTCCGACGCGTGGACGTTTTCAAGGATGTCTCAAGGTAATCTTGTTTCTTTTTATTTAAATCGCAAACCCATATTTTTTATTTCGGAATCATATTTCACGTACAAAAGAAAAAGGATACAAGGGTAAACTCGAAGAAACCGGCGAGACGTTCGGGAGCAGCGTTTCATCTTGGTCCCGATTGGCGCGACCGTCGACTCGCCTTGCCCTCTTATCTCCACCCTTCCAATAACACCGTTCTTTGTCTCCGCCCGCGGAACGTCACCGTCTCGCCAGCCAATGGAACCTGGCATCTGCTGCTCGGCAGGGTCGCCGGAATCGCGCTAACAAGGGAAAAGCGACGCGGTAACACGACCGGTTGCGGGCTAAAGGTATGTCGCGCGTCGAGTATCGCACCCGGTGGATAGACCGGGGAGTCTCGAGTCGCGTGCTATCGACGGATCTCTCTCGGCTCGAAAATATCCTGTTGCCGGGAGGCGTAACAGCATCTCGACACCTCCTCGAGCAGTATCGAATCCTCCCGGTTTCCGATCCCGAGGATATCCCGAGACGGCGAGAGACACCGGGGAGACGACACCCGGAGACACCGGCAGATATCGGGGATACAACGCCGAGACGAGCCATCCAGGTGGGTTGTCCTCGAAATCGAGACGACACGCGTATCGTTCGTCGAATTACCCGGATGCTTTAATTGCCTCCTTGGGCGAGGTTCGACGAGGTAGACGGAGTCTATCCGATCAGGAACCGACGGTGGACAGCGCGATGAGGAGGACGGAGAAGGATGCGAGATGCCGAAGAAGATTGGGCAAAGGGTTGCAGCGCACTTCTGGGCTATCCTGCGCTCGCATCAGCAGCTCGGTCGTGTTCCTTCTGGCTCTCTGTAAATAAGCGGTCATCGATGGATCGGCACCGGGCCTCGGCCCGGCCACCGCATCCTCGTGCCCTCTCATCCTCTTGTCTCCGTCCTCCTCGCCGTCCACCTCGCCTTTTTTACCCTCTTCGCCCCAACGACGTTCTTCGCTTTCCCAATACGCTATCTCTCCTTCGTCGTCTATTTCTTCGTTTGCTTGTTGCACCGTAGTTACGAGAACCCTCTCCGAGCATTCTTAATTGTACGCGCGTCGTACAAGAGCTACCTGGGATACGTCCGACCCCGGACTTGTCTCCCTAAGTGGCGATAATTGCCGGCGAAATTGCCGGACGATCGGACCGAAGAGAGGCCCGATCGACGGGAACGGTTCGGTTCGGCCGTCGAACGATCGTAGACGATTTCGGACGATTTCTAGAATCGTTCTCCGCGTTGGTCGCGTCTCGACCGAAAGGCGGCCGAGAGTCCGAGGCGAGGGTGACGCGTCCGGACAACAACGCGGCCAGAGGAGAGCTCGCGAAGGTTCAAACGGGTTATCTTTATTACAAAGCGATTCGGGAATTCGGCCGGGAAACAACCGGAACAAGCTCGGCGACAAAGCGAAACGAAGCCGTAAGTGGCGAAAGAGCGACGCTTCCGAAGCCCGTTTCTCACGTGGTCGCAGCTGTTCGTTTCTCGCATAAAGCGGGGCCGAAGGTGTACACGGGCGCGGTATCGGTTCTGAGAAAGGCTTATCAGCCGGTGGATATGTTAATGGCGGCCGTGTTTCCCCCTGCCCCCTCTTCTTTTCGAGATATATTACACCCTCAGCACCCGGAGGTGGTTGGTGGCGGTTGTAGGTGGTTGTAGGCGAGTAAGGTGCAGCCCTCTCCCGATCGGGAAAGCTTGCATGCACGCGCAATTAAGAACGTTCCGACGCGACGCTGCCTGCGACAATAAAAGGCTGCCAGTCGGACCGTATAGATCGAAGGTCTCGTTAACGAGGCTCGCTGAACGTAATCGTTCGATATTTTCGGCAGAAGTTTTCGCGACGGAAACCGAGGCTTTTAAAAGGAACGCCGCTTTCCGTTCGAAAGCGTGGTCGACTCTTGCGAATCCCAAATTTCTCCAAACTTCGGACGCCGTTTATGAAATTTTCCGTCACCGCGACGAAGGTATTTGCGAGGTCAGAGTCCTCCGAAAGCCGAACTCCAGCTCCACCCTCTATACAGCAACGTCTCCCTAACCGATGCTCGGAAAAATGGACAATTTGGGAAGAGGAGATACGATTATTCGAGCCTTGCGGCTCATTTTTATAGCTGTTGAGAATTCGTAACTATAAAAATGAACCGCAAGGCTCGAACAATCGTATCTCTTCTTCCCAAATTGTCCAGTTTCGTTTGACGATGTGTGCGTCAGTTAGGGAGACATTACTGTAATCCGCCTTACCCTCCGGTGAACCACGGTGGTATCTTCGCGGACGAATTCTGCACCCCGGGACTATCCAGCTAGATCGATCGCGGCATTCCTGGAGTCGGTATCTTCGACGTTTTCACCTCGGTCGATCTATCGGGCCCCATCAGTGTCAAACCACTGTCCAAACAAGTCCCCCGCGGGGTTCGCCGATGGGGTCCGGCGGTCGGTGGGGAAGGACGAGTGCCGTCAACCGTCAAGAAAAGATTCCAGGGCGCGTTCGAAGTCGAGTGGCGGAACACCGGCCGAGAGCGAGAGATCGCCGAGCCGGGAGCAGCAGCGGGTGCGGGTGCGGGTGCGGGAGCAGGAGCGGGAGCGGGAGCGGGAGCACGAGCACGAGCACGAGGAAGCCGAGCTCTCGCGCGGCGTAGGAGCCGATGAGAAGGTTGCGACTTGAGCTCTCACTTAGCAGCCGCAGTGTCACGATCGGGACGGCTGCATTAGCATATCTCCACGATGCAGCGTGTAGAGCAGAGGGAAAAAGACCGGGGGGCTGCCGGCGGAAGAGCGACGAGGAGGGCGGAGGCGTGGCGAGACAAAGAGCGGCCGGGGCGACAGAAAGAGAAAAGCAAAGTGTTCATGGATGCATCGGTACGAGTGGCATGCATCTCTGGCATGGGTCGTGGCCCCGTGAAAAGAGGGCGCACACTACCATAATACGACTCTCTGCTCCGAGGCACACGAGACGACGCGGACGAAGAGCCGGAGGAAGAAGCAGAAGGAGCAGAAGAAGAAGAAGAAGAAGAAGAAGAAGAAGAAGAAGAAGAAGAAGAAGAAGAAGAGGAGCAGCAACACGGGAGAGGTCTTACTCGGACCTCGCCAGCTCTGCCTGCCTTTGCCCGCCTTGGCCTGCCTTTGCCTGCCTGTTTGCCTGCCTGTTACCTGTACGTCGCGTGTTTGCCTACTCGCGTCACGATCAGGATCCTATTTGCATAGCGCCGATGAAGCTGCTACCGTTGGGCTCGTTTTCCTGCCACCGGTGTACGCTCGGCTTCTGATCGCTACGCGCCCGGATGATGGCCGCAGGAAGCAGCCGGGTTCGTGCCACTGGCGCAGAACGGGCCTCGGGCCCGCCGTATTCCTGCGGGTCCCAGGATCGACGGGGACCTTCGATAAAAGAAGCGAAGTCGTTGTCTCGGATCGATGAACGATGCTCGAAGTTGCCGGGAAGCTCTTGAAATCGTCGCTCTACGAACGGATCTTCGAAAAAGCCGAACGAAGCTGGACGCCGTTGCATTTCTAGACGACCACGGTCCAAGATTTCGCGTTAGAAGCTGTCGAGAAGCTCCCGGGATCTCCGTTGGGTGGTCGGGAGTCGACGAAAACGGCTGGTATCGCTGTAGCGTGACATCGGTTCCCCAAAATGGCGGAACAGTTTCGAGCTTTGGGCCAGAGGATGCGGCAGAAGGAAGCTGCGACGAACGGCAGTTACGCGATCTTCGTCGGACGTTGCTTAGAAGCTCCGGCGATCGACGCAGCTCGATTAAAAAATTGACTCGGGCAAGGAACGTCTCGCAACGAAGTACGCGCGAGTGGAAGAACTCGAGACCCCTCGGTTCCGCTCGGAGGTTCTTAGTTTCATCGGAGAATACGTACTAGTCGCCCAGGATCGACGAGAAGCGGTCGAAGAATGCGCTTGACGGACGTGGATCGCGCGATGTAGTACACATTGGCCACAATTTACCGAACGTCGTTCGTTCATGTCCCGATTCAATTAAACGTCGATGCAATCGATCAATTCAATTCGTCCCGTTACACTTAACTCTTCAAGATTCAGCGGGCATCGCGCAGGCACACCTCATTAAAACGCAAATCTAGCCGATCGATACGATATCTGCGATCTGCCTTTATTCCGGACCTGCTCTCCGCGTCGTTCTCTTGGTCGATCGGCGGCGGCGAAGGGAAGGGAGAGAAAGAGTAAGCGAGCGAATCTGTGTGTGTGTAAGAGAGAGAGAGAGAGAGAGAGAGAGAGAGAGAGAGAGAGAGAGAGACGAGGGGAGAAGACGAAGGGAGAATCTTGTACAGACCGTCCACGTTCGTCCATCCCTTCCGAGAAGTTCAGATCACGTCGTGGAGCACATTATTCATGCAAAGCTCTTACTACGTCCACCTTCGGTCTCTATCTGCGTATCAACACGCATGCCGACTATACGTGGCCGTCATACGTGTAGCGACGGCGATGCGTCGCGTCCCGTCTCCTCCGATCTATGACCAGGAATCCTCTGTTCGACGTCATTCACCGATGATGGGGGCTTCTTCGGGCTTTTCCGGTAGATCGAAGTAAATTTCGACCGAATCAGGAGTCTCGTCGGAACGAGGAACGGAGCTCTAATTGCTTCTTCGCGCGTTCCATCGAACGACGAGGACGATCAACGGGAAGATTCAGCGGTTATCGATTCTCGCCGATCGTCCAAGATCGGAGATCTCGCGAGCACCGGAGAACGGAGCTAATTGTTTCGTCGTGATCGAGCGTCTCGCGGCGAAGAGGACGACGAAAAAGTCGCGGAATCGCGGGACCAAGACGGCGATGAAATTCTCTATCGGACGAGGATCGGTACCCAAGCGGGATTTTCGCGTCTTCCGCGCGCAATTAATCGCGTTCGGATCGCGTCGCCAACGCGGGAAATTATAAATAGCAGCGTGACTCACCGGTGACCCACGTCGGATCGAAACGTGTCACGCGGGTTACATCATGCTCGCACGGTGAACCGATCGATCTATGGATCGAGTCGATCCACGTCCACGCGAAGCGGACGTCGATCGGATCGATTAACAATTGCCTAAGCGTACCGAAATATTTCGCGAAATTAAACGAACTCCGGTACGAACGAAAACATGGACCCGATTTTTAGCACCTATCTCTCGATCTTCGTTCCGAATTTCGGAATTTTCGTGCCACGAAAAAGCTGCCAGAAAATTACTGGAATAGTAACGACGATGAAAAGCGCGTTTACGCTTGTTCGATCGAGACGAAGCGATCTCGAATCTTCTATCGTCGAACGAGTCTGAAAGAGTATCGATGTACACCGAAACGGCGTACAAGATGATTTCGCGGAATGACAAATGCACTTTTTAGACGACCGCAGAGCTTTTCCAGCGGATCACGATATCGCGAGCCATCGAGCGTGTCGAGGACGTCGATGCACCGTCATTAAACCCATTTCGCTGGTAGCGAACCAGTGTCCCGGTCATTGTCTATTACGGGCCACGAATAAATAGATAAACAAATGATCCCCATAAATTTCCATACGATTGTCCTACGTCGAAAGCATTCTGGTACGGGGAACGATCTCTCCGATCAGCGCCCGGGACGCAGCTGTTTCTTCTTTTATCGGGCGACAGGAACAGGATCCGTGCAGGTCGTTTCGCTTGCTAGCAGGACCTTCGAGAGACGTTATCGGTACTCGCCATCTGTCACCGACTTGGTTTTCACTGCTTTTGCTGGCGATTTTGTTCCTGGTACCGGCGAAAACCAGAAACTCGAACCCGAATCCAAACCCGAGTCCAACCACGGATCCAAATCCGCATCCGAACTCGAGCCCGCGCCGCGGAAACGTATCCGGTCGCTATCCGATCTTCGTACCCCGAACAATCGGCTGGTTCGATTAAAACGATCTCCGAGACTGATCTCGGAAATTTTCGACCTTTAGAACGCGATCGCGATACACGAGGCCGTCTATCGGTTGCACCGCTTCGGCGGCGTTATTGTTGGGAAATTGTGAATTCGTTTCAAAGTTGCCAACGTCCACGAAATAGTAATATACAGTAATGTCTCCGTAACTGACGATCGGATTGTCCACAAAAATGGACAATTTGGAAAGAGGAGCCTTGCGACTCGTTTTTATAGTTACCGATTTTCAACAATCATAAAAACGAGCTGCAAGGCTCGAATAATCGTATCTCCTCTTCCAAAATTGTCCATTTTCTGCACGATCTCGAAGCTTCGCTGTAAAAGTTGATTTCAGATCCGTCGAACGCGTCGTCCGCGTGGAAGCTCGAAATTTCCGAGACGCGTGGAGGCGAAGACAATTTCTAGAGTTCCCGAAAAGTGTGCGATAGCTCGAAGGAACGGGGTACGAGTCCGCCGGCGGGGTTCGGCGACGTTTTTTTCCTCGCCGAATGCGCGAATTCGGAATTTGAATCGCGAGAGGAGGGTGGCGGCCGGAGATAATTCTCGAACGCGTGTACGCAGCACGAGCCCGTGTACCGCGCGCATCGAATATGCAGGGAACAGGATGTGGTTTCTACGTGTATGCGTCGACGATTAAGCCTTAAAAGATGGGGCAGTCATTAAGAGATACCAGTCGTTGACACCGCGGAGACACTCGCGCCGATAAACGTTCTCCTTTTTCCCTCGCGCTCGCGCCTTCCAGCTCCCGGCACCCGACGTGCTTTCGCCGTTGCTCATCGGCCATTGGCCATCGGTCTTCGGATATTCGGCTTCAACCCTTTGCGCGGCCCCCGACCGATTCTTTTTCGCTCGTAATTTCAATCGGCGACGGGAGCGCCGGACCGTTCCAATTTCACGCGGAACATTTTCATTCCACGCGATATCATCGGTGTCGAAACAAGTTGAATCGCTCGCATCCTATGCAGCCTTTCGGATTGTCATCCGCGTTGATCAAATTCGCAGAAACCACGAATCGAACGATTCGTCGACTTCCACGGCACCGGATAGTTTAGACTCGAAATATTATCCTGTCGGTGGAACAGCTTTTCTCGAACAGCTCGCCGTGAATCGATTTAAATAATTCAGCACAGGGAAATGCTCTTAACCAGCGCCACCTGCTCGAATTCCTCGACCGCAGAAGACAAACGAGCCTAGAACAAATACCGAGCGGTAAATTATTCATAATTCTCTCGCGAGAGAACGGCCGAGGTGCGACCGATACGATCTCCGTTCCGGTGATTTCAATGCCCGTCGAGCGGCGTCGAGCGGCGTCGAGCAGTCCGGAGCTCGTGCGGCGCCGAAACTGTGTCCGTTTCCTCTGATTTTTAATTAGCAGGGGACGAAGAAATAGAAAGAGGGAGAGAGAGAGAGAAAGAAAAGACCGTGGAAGGAAGCGATCGGCACGGTCCTACGAACAAGTTATTGTTAAACAAACAACGGGTCCCCGGTGTTCGGGCATCGAGGCGGGATAAACCTATTCAGCGGAGGCAACAAAGCCCGAGGGAGAGGCCCCGGAGGACCCCTCTGACGAGAAATAAAACAAATCCAGGCAATTATATTCACAAAATATTCCGGGACGAGCTACGACGATACCATCAATCTCCCTTTCTTCATTCTTTTCGATACAATCAACGAAAATGGATCTGGATCGAGTCTCATTGTGGTACCGGAGAGGATACTACACGATGTATAACCGAAAGATCTCGCCGGCGAGGACCGGGCACAGCCGAAGGGAACGGAGAGGGAAAAAAAGAGGAGCGAGAGAGAGAGAGAGAGAGAGAGAGGGAGAGAGCGTGTGCGAGTGTGAGAGAAAGAGAGAGAGGGAGAGGGAGGGAGAAACAAGAGAGGAGAGACGAGAGAAGATGGCCAGACCGCTTCTCGTCTAGCTGTAGATCTAATCTCTCGTTCCCGCGCTGCGTGCCTAATTAAAGATCGATATCTCTCGATATTATTGCACCCCCTTCCTCTGCCACCTTCCAGCCACCCCATCGCTTTGCCAACCACCCTTCCATACCCCTTTCCTCCTCCTCATCGACTCCTCTCTCATCCCTCCACCGACGCCGCGCCGCGCTGCCACGTAGCAGGTTATTAAATTCTCCTATCTCGAGGATCTGAACTGGCCGGTCCTACCCGACCGTATCTGATCCGGTCAATCTTTAGTCTCGTTACCTTTCGGCCCTCCGTTCGGCCAGGATCCAGTCGATTCGACTCTTTACAAATTTCCTCTGGGACCCCGCTATGAGAAACGGCCCGCGCATGGGACGCCATAATCCGCCGGATGCCAGGGGATCGACGAGGAATCGTTGGCGACGCCGATCGCAGACTCTCCTGCAGCCTGTATACAATTTTTGGCTCGCGTTTCCTCGCTGATGCTTTTAAACTTCCGATCCACTCGACGCGAAACGGGTTTAAACAGTTTCGACGATCCACGCCAGTTTGGAATTTTAGTGAAACAACGAATTATTCCGAAGTTCGGAGACGAACGAATTCGAGCCGTCGCTCTAGAATCTCGAGTTTAGATTCAACGAAGCGAGAATATATTTATCTCGTGCTTGTTTGTTCGTAGCCGTGCAATCTCTGTCCGTAATAATGGATGCAAAGAACTGGAGGGAATTATTACGATTCTATTCGTCGCACGGTTTTTAATCGACACGCATCGCGTTCCGTTGTTCTCGTTTCGGTACAGGCAATTAAGGTTACAGCAGAAGCTTTAGGCTATTGGCATGTTTGCGATGAACGATAAGATGATTGGCTCCTGTATAGAACCCATCATTCATCTGCTTAGACTCGGAAGGCCAACTGTTCCCATCCACGTTCTATCATCGTCTTTCCTAATCGTTTTTGTTCGGACACCATAAAACGGCACGATTTCTCTCCGTGCCGGAACAATATTTTCCAATTACTGAAAATTTCCGGCCTAAACAACAAGCAATAAATACACCAAATTTTCTAGGACCGATCTACGCAAAATGAAAAATGGCGAAAGTTTCTTCGATCGTTCTCGAAAGCGTCTAAACGCGAGAAGTATACGAGAACGCGAGCCGAAGTAATCGGAATAATCGAACGTTCTAATTGAGCGCGTCGATCTCTAATTAGAACCGTCCTCCGAAAAAAACTGTCCGCCGACACAAAGGGATCTCTTAATGCGTCTCGTCCGTGGATCGACTACCGGCGAGAGTCGGGCGTCGATGAAGAAACATCTTCGCGTCGATCGGCGAATCGATCGGGCTGCGCTGTGAACGGGGCTTAAACATTGAGACGTGACCAATGCTCGTTGCCACGAAGTTAATGCCACATCGGACAATTATCGCTCGGCAGGACCTTGCCGTGCATATATTAAGTCCGACTCTGTTTCTCTCCTTCTCCCGCTCCCCCCTTCTTCTTCGTCCTCCTCCTCTTCTGCTTATCCTCGATGGCGCTCCAACTTTTGTGTCGTACACGTGCGAGGGATCGACGAGGACGATGAGGAGGACGACGAGGAGGACAACGAAGACGAAGACGACGGTGAACCGACACACCAAGATTTCGTATCTGACCAGGACACTTCTCGCCTACCTTCTGGACGACGTTTTAAGATCGATATCGAACCGCTCTGGAAGTCGACCGAATGAATAATTATCAATGGTAGGACCCGCTGTATCTCGCCACCTTGCCTCCGTCCTCCCTCTTTTCCCTCCGCCATCGCCGCCGCCACCTCTGCCCCCCCCTCCTTTCCCATAGAGTTCTCTTTTTCGATTTTACTTTCTCGTCGACGAGGGACTCGCCTTGCGCCCGGGATCCTCGAGCTCGTGAAAACGGATGCCAGGACAGAAATCCCTATTGGCAGCGAGCGACGACGACCTACAGGATCTCTCGAGATCGCGACAGCGCGTTCGGGTGGTCCCCGATCGACGTTCGACGTCTCCCAAAAAATTGTGCACCCTCGTCGACTTTGTCGGACAGTTTTGCAACAGGATGACTTTTGCGTCGGCGACATTCACAGATCGTCTTTGGGCCATGTCAAGGTTATTCGAACCATTTTGCGGAGGCTGGCGGAGCAACTGCCGAAAGGGTAAGTAAATTTTTCATTAATAGCCGATCGTACGGCCGCGGCGAAACGTTCGCGAAATATCGTTTTACAAGACGCCGCTGGAAAATACCGGAATACCGTCGTAAGGGGTTGTTTACGAGCACGTCCGAGAACAATCCAACCGTGTCCCGAACTCTCACGTACCCGGTATAGGTTCTCTTAAATAAGCGCCCCCTTGTATCTCGGTGTAACCAGTCTGTACATCTAGTTTCCGGTAAAATGTATTAGCAGCGCTGCACACAAACCATAAACACCGGGAAAGCGACAGAAAAACGCGGAGACGCGTAAATGCCCGTAAAAGTACGGTATAAAGACCGTTGTTGCGGGAACGGAAAGCTTCGGGACTCTTTGAAAATATAATAAAGATCGTCCCTTCGTCTCGCGGCACTTTAGCAAAATCTTCCGAAAAGCCTTTGGGTTGAAATTAATATAGTTCCTAAAAAGCGATTCGCCGGAAAACATTGGAAAGTGCTTGAAATATTGAAATAATTCTCGATATTAATTTCGATGGCTTCTCGACTATTTTCTTAAAACATCTTTGGTACCGCGAGCAGCCGAGGGATGAAAATTATTCATTAATATTTCCCCGTATCCGCGAGAATCCCCATAACCGTAGGGGCGCCGTCCTCCTCCCCGGCGAACCTTCCGCAAGCTAATCGCTCGGCTTCGAAAGCACCGGAACGTAAATCCACGAACGCGAAGCATCGGTTTTCAGAGGCGTTTACGAGGGGTCGTCGGGTGCGTGGCTCGTTAAAATTATATTCCTGTTGCAAGTTGCATTATGCATGCAGATTCACCGTCCCAGGAACCGGCACGTACGTCCGTTTGCCACCGGGGGGTGTAAACTAGCGAAGACGGACGGGGGTTGGAAGTTGCCACTTTGCTGTTTAGGGGGTGGCGCCGAGCGACGCCGCTGGAATCGCTCAATTCCGATAATATTGGGTGTGCTGCTGCTGCTCCTGCTGCTGCTGCTGTTGCTCGCAGTCAGAAAAGGGGCGAGAAGGCCGTAAATCGCAACGCGCGGGGAGATACGTGAAAATGGATTTTTATCGAACGACCGAGGAAGTCGACACCGGCTGGTGGCGAGAGTGGAAGTTAATTTTGCGCCGTTTATCGGTTTCTCTCGGATTCCGACGTATTTCATTTTATTCTCGTTGTCTTCGCCAAATATTTACAATTACGATCGAGATCCGCGCTCTTTGGAGCACACCGTTCTTTCAGCACTCGCTTCGAACTTGCTTCAACATTTTTTTCGAACACTCTTTGCGTCTTTTTGCCCTCGAACGACGACTTCGAGGTTCGACGATATATCCCTGAAAACGGAGGCGTGGTACGATCGAATGCACGCGATTTTATTTTCCCTGTTTTGTTTTCCTATTTTCAAGTAATTTAATGCGCCGCACGCAGTCGGCGCGCATCAATCGTTTCGAAAGAAGCGCGATTCGCGTCTCTCATCGACAAATTACTCGAGTCCGTCTTTTTCACGCGACCATCCCCGAGAGCTTATCGGCGCGACGGGAAAATCGGGTTAAGCGTCGCGCTCGGATAAGAAAGGGAGAGGGTTGCTCAGGGCCTTATTAAGAAAAACGGCTCGGCTCCGAGAAGAAGCAACACCGGGGCCGGGAGAAAACAGAAAGCGGACACGGCGCGGCGTTATCTTCGCGCAACCCATTCCGGCGACCTTATCTACCGTAAAAACTTCGACTTTAACCACCGGGGATCATAATCGAGCTTATCTCTGTCCCCGCTCCACCCCTTCTCGTTGTACCTCACCCTCTGCTTCCGACGCTCTCTCTCTCTCCCTCTCTCTCTCTCGCTCTCTCTCTCTCTCTCTCTTTCTCTGCCGCTTTCTCTCTCTTTTTCTGTCGGGACCGCCTCGCCGGTGCACCAAAGGCTATCTCCCCCTTTTGCTCATCTATCGCCCCCTGACGTGCTATCGCGGATTTTATCGCGAAACTCTGAACCGACCCGGATAGACGGAGATCGCGAGAAAGAAAGGAGCTGCGGATACGGTGGATTGGCGGGGGGCACGGGGGTTTTATTGTGCGCCGCCGGGACGAGTCGTGAAAGGTGCACCGCACGAAAAATTGCGCGGTTGTTCCGCTAAGAAACAACCGTTTCGCCAGCCTGAATATTTTCGATTTCGACGCATCGGCGATGCTGGGGCAGGATCGGCCATCTTTGTATTTACGGGTTCGAGTTTGAGCGTTCTATCGATTAGCCGTTGTCGTAGATACAAGTTAAACGTTTCTTATAATTAGAGAAACGGTGAAAGAGACGAGAGAAGGAAGGTCGAAGAAGCATCGATCGTTTTCGAACGAAGACAATTATGTCGGGGAAACGGTCGAGACCATTGTTTTCGCGACAGGGTAAAACAATTAGCAGGTGTCCATCGAAATTTCGTGTAGGAAATTCAATGGAAAATTCGTGGAGGTCGCGACACGAGAAAATTGTGGTTACCAAGGGGTGGGCCGACGCGACAGACGGAGAGGAAAGTCGTAAACGTAATCGTGCTTTGCCAGGCGCCGCCACTAAACCACCCTTGCACTCGTGCACCTGCAACGCGCCTTCGGGAGCCGCTTAAAATATTTTTACTCCATATAGCCGCTGCGATGTCGCGATATTTCGCGCTTACCTACCAATGACGGCGCTATAGTCTCTCTATTCTTATCGCGATCCAGCCCTCTATCGGCGAATGAGATACCGCGAGCTCTAAAATCATTCCGGTAATGTTTCATAATTATATATATATATGTATACTAGAATTCTCGATAATATTTCCTTTCGTTTGCAATGCTCGGTCTTTTCGAAAGCCGTAGATCTTTCTTCGCTGCACGCGCGTTCGCTCTCCGAAAATTCGTAATATTTTCAACCGAAGACGATCACCGGAAGATATTCTTCCTCGTTGTAAAGACCGCGGAAAATAGATTCGCTTAGAATCAAGGGTGAACCATTTATCGCAGCGATGCGATCGATGGTCCGCGAATCCGTATCGATCACCGGATCCGGCGAGATTAATTTTACCCTCGGCGAAAGACGTCTCCCGTCGTCTATCTTTTCGAGGCAAGCCGCGCCGATACTCGCAACGAGGGAGTAATCCACGGGCGAACAATTAACGAGACGGCGCGGTGCGGTGGAGCGAAGTCACCCCCATCGACTCTCCATTAAACTGACGGATGGTCCCCGATTAGGCTTCCCCGGATAAACGGAGGAGGCGCAGCGCAAAAGGAAGCGCAAAAGGAAACGCAAAAGAGCGATCCCGACTACGAAACCGAGACAACGGGACACGGTGAGCAAAAAGAAGGGAACGAAAAGGAAGAAAGAGAAGGAAAGGAAGCGGACGGGGACGTCCTCGAGGAGAAAGAAGAGAAAACGAGGAGAACGAGAAGGAGGATCATCGAAGAGGGACGAAGACGGATTGCGCATAAAGCATAGAGCATAAAGCATAAAAGCGTAGAGCACAGAGCAGAGAGCACAGAGCAGAGAGCATGAAGCATAAGACGCAAGGCGCAAGACATAAGCAATAACGAGAGTCGGGACTCTATCGCGCACCTATCGGAAATAATTATTTTGGTTCTATCGAGCCGAGGTTGATGGCGAAGCATACGCGGAGGAGGACGAGTGTCGTGGGCCGTGGGGGATGACGACGGGGCCGAAGAGGGGTTTGGGGAGAACAGGGAGTGGGGAGTATAAGTAAGTATAAGTGACTTTGCCACACGGTCCTCAGATAATGCCAAGGGCCACCTTCCAGGAATTAGTATTTATTGTGACGCGATTCAGATAGCGGTCACGGTACGCCCCTGCCCGGTCGGAGCCGGGGCTGGGGCCGGGGCCGGGGCCGCTGCCGCCGCGTACCTGGGGCCCCCAGTCCCACGAATTATGGTTTTCAATATGATGACGGTTTCGTATCTGCCGACCTCGCTCGCTCCGGCTCTCTCTCTTCGTCTTCGTCTTCGTCTTCATCTTCGTCTCCCACCGCCGTAAGTCCGCCTTTCCCTTCGGCAGCCTTCGAGATATGCCCTCGTCCGCGGGCTCGTAAACCGTCTAAAAGGCTTCGACGATTTTTATCCTCGGCGAGCCTCGCGTGCAACGAAGATAGCCGCTTTCTTTCCACCAAATACAGGCTAGCTTCCACCCTTTTTCCACCCCGATTCCGCGATTCTCCGACACCTCGGATCCACCGGGCGCTTCAACCCTTCGTTCGTTTACTTTTCGAAACGCGTTTTTCAAGTTACTCCTAATCGTATACACGCGTCTTCGCGTCCTCTCCCTCCCTCCCTCCAGGATGGCACCCCGGAAACACGCGAAATTCCTAAAGAGCTAAGTAAATTATTTCACGAAGCAAGAACTTCGTTGGTCGCTCGAGGTCGCGGGAATCGTTTCGAATAACTATTTCGGCCGATCGATCGACCGTGAACGTCTCGATCCGAAAGAGAAACGCCTCGATCCTCGGAGATCCGGGAGAGCGCGTCTCCCGACGAACCGGAGAATTCTAGGGATCAAGATTAAATTCTTTTCCCCGAAGCTCCGGGGCTCTCCGACGTTTCTCGGTCTTATCCGACGACGGCGAGGCAAAAAGAACCGGGAACCGCGAGGATAGCGAAGGAGAGAGAGAGAGAGAGAGAGAGAGAGAGAGAGAGAGAGAGAGAGAGAGAGAGAGAGGGAACGTCGCAAACAGAAATCGGGATTCACGGGGCGGCCTGTCGCGATAAAATGTTATCAATCTGATGGAAAACGAGAGTGCGAGACGCGGCGCGACGAGACGAGACGAGGGGCGGCGAGGCGAGACGAGGCGAGGCGAAGCGAGGCGAAACGAGGCGAGAGAGGTCGCATGCGTCCAACAAAGAAAATCGTCCTGGTTTCGTGGAATTCCATGGGATACCGTGAAGCATCCGCGGCGGAGGTAGCAATTGCCGACCGATTACGGTATCTCCCGGCCGAGGGAAATAAAATTTCATTCCCCGACGGGATGCATTATCGTCGGGAACTCTTGATGGAAGAACTTCTCCCGCCGAGAATGATTCATCGGCCGACTATTCCTTCGGCTCTCTAACGCGACTCTCTAACTCGTCCCGCGACTCCGCGCGCGCTGCACTCGTAGCGTGTCGGATGTTCGCGCGAAAATGATTATTATTGCACGCGCGGATTATTATAAATGTACGGCGCGGCGTGCTTCTCCCGAGGGATTTTCTCCGTCCACCGCGAGAGACCGGATTCCGTTGGCGAGGCGAGCCACACGCGGGCGGCCGAGATATCGCGCCGATTTATCGCTCTATTTTTCCGAGACCGACCTTCGATCATCGGTACGCTCCGTATCGCGATTCGTTGCATCTTCGTGGCGCAATCGGGAACTTCGTCGGCCGGGAACGCTGTCTCGCGTCGAATCTGCATTTTAATTCCACGTTTTTCCCCGGGAATTTGTCCGAGCTCGCAGAATCCGTCGGCCATCTTCCGCCGGAACGTTTGGAATTCGTTCTTGAACTCTGCGTATCGCCCGCGGAAACTTGTATCTTTTTTCCGCCGTTTTCTTCGCTCGAACGAGCCGCTTCTATTCGATCGACCGGTCGAATCGTCGAGTCGGAGCACCCTGCAGGATCCGCGAACTTTTTCGGGACCGTATCTCGCGTTCCTGTTCGATAGGATCGATCGAATCGCATATTTGGCTCGATCTCCGTGTCGCGTAATCCGCGGCGGTCGCCTCGTCTCGCGCGAAGGTTGCGCAACGCGAGATGACACAACAGTGACAACGACGTAATCTTGGTTACGAACTGATCCGAACTGTCCCGTTCCGATATCGAACTCGAAGATACGCCGTCAACACGACATAAACAGTCGGCAGCCGACCGATAAAATTATTTACTCGTCTATTGGCGTTCGTTCTTGTCTTATATTTTATCGTTCGCTCGATTTCGCTGAGTAATCGAAACAAAAAAACTTGTTTGTTCTCTCGCGTCGCGCGCTCTCGTCCGGAGCAACGCGACGATCGATCCGCAGATTTCTTATTCCACCGGGTTTTCGCTCTTCCTCTCGATCGAATTGTTTAGACAATTTGGCCGGGCAAACGGATCGTGCAGTTTATCTTCGCCCAAACAGAAACTATTTTTCCGTGTAACTGCCGCTTTCGACGTTCGCCGACGTTTCTCCGCTTGTCTCGCGGTCGATTATCGGCCGATCGGGCGAAGCGGGCGTCTCGTTCGCGGGCGGGAAAAGGTGAAAGGAGCAAAGAACGAGCAAATAATAAGATAAAGCGTTAATACTTTCGAGGGGAACGGTTACAACTTCCGCGTACAGTGGTATTAACTCCGACGTCCGGCGTCCCGTCGCCATAGCGGGAGACCACCGGCCGAAATAATCCGCGAGAAGCCGGCGAGTCACGCGAAATTCTTATCCGTCGATTAGAAAACTTTTTCCGCCGCGTCTAATCGCCGACTTTATCTTCCTGCGCGGCGAGACCGTTTCCTCTTTCCTTGGTCGGTGTGGAAAGAGAGGAGAGCAAAGGCGGGGACAGAAAGAGAGAGAAAGAAGGAGAGAGCGTCGGCAGTCGACGAATCGAGGAAAGACGAGCGTCTGGACGCCCGATAAGAGAACGCGTTGATATCCGAACACAATGGTTCCGTTGTGGCAAAATTTTGAATAAACCCGCAAACGATCTCGATCTAGAAAAAGACCAGCCGTTGCGAGCGATCGTCGCGACGGCTGGGAATCTTCCTCGAATCGCATGCGAATACGATCTTCTGCGCGGATCGATTCGGCACGTTCGATATCTTTTCAACGTACAATCGAAGAATCGTGTTGCGTAAACTATCGAAAATGGGAAGATCGAAAGTCTTGGTACACGATAAACTCTATTAATTGTCCGCGACTAATACAGGAAGCAGAAACGAGAGATCGACCAACGTTAAAGCACCGATCTAACTATACGTATACACAAAGTTGAAGCGTTTGCTAATAGCGATAACAATGAACAGTAGTCGAGGCCACCTCGAAGAAAGTTATTAAAAAGAAGACGGAACGAACGATCAGAGCGAACAAGGACGTCCAGTCAAGACCGAGTTAAACCTAACAAATCTCAGGGTCCAGGTGCGAAGGACTCTCGGTGTAGGACTCTTAAATGTCCTAAATATAACCGATCATCCTGAAGAAAACAAGATTACGCAGTTACGAAGCCACGACCAATAAATACAATTTTTCGAAATTCCGAGTCCCATATCCTGAACTTTCAGAAAGAACCGTTGTCCGAGATGGAAGAATCTTTGGGAAGTTTCGAACGACACACACATCGAGAGAGAGAGAGAGAGAGAGAGAGAGAGAGAGAGAGAGAGAGAGAGAGAGAGAGAAGAGTCGAAGAAGAAGAAGCCGTGAGAGGCTCGCAGGGAATTCGCGACGTCGTAGAAACACAGCGAGACCTGGGGTGTGGGAGGGTAGCGTCTTGAGGGGTTGAAGTGTACGTAGGACGAGAGCCTGGCCGGCTCGTTATCAGTCCGGGAGGTGTTATCAGCTGGATGCAGCTCCCTTCCAGGCCCCCAACCCCTTTGGCAACTCGACGGAAGGAGGGACGGAGAGGGTCGGAGAGGGACGGAGCGGGTCGAGGCAGGGAGTGCGAGGAAGAGGAGCCGTGGCCGGGGGCGGGGAGGGCGCGGGGCGGCGTTCGAAGGTGCACGCTATCTTCCACCCCTGGAGAGATGGCTATAGAGTGCATCTAGCGATAACGAGGCAAGTTAAACAATATCGAGCTATATGAGGGCCACGACTCCCGACCGAAGATTAACCGCGTCTCTGGCAAGAAGATACTTTGGTATCTACGAAGAATCGGCTCTCCCCCAGGTCTTGGACGTATTTCGAGGAAACTGCCGGTTGGTTGGCCGTCGGCGAGCAGCCAGTCGGCGAAGCAGTCGGCGAAGCAGTCGGCAGGGGAAACGCGCCACCGTGATTAAGGAGTATCGGTACTTCGGGGAGAAATTCGATGAAACTTGCTCCGCGACCGTCGCGTCGGGACGCCGCGTTCCGGAGACCGCTCCTCTTTCTTCGCGAATCCAACCCCCGCGGAGATGGACGGCCGGGTGACCACCCGTTCCCGATGACCCAGATCGAGGCTCGAATCAATCGAGAATTCTCGGGGGACGGAGTCGCCGACGTTTTTCACGACGGAGACGGAACTTTCAAACTTTTCCAGGCTCTTCCGAACGAACGGACGAGAGCCGGCGCGCTCGACGATCTCTCGGAGTTATGCTTCTTACTCCGCGCAACATCGTTCTATCGGGTTATATACCCGGAGCCGTCGCGGCACCGAAAACGAGAACGTTGAACGGCGCGAACTCGCGAGACGACCCAATAACTGTTCGCCTTCTGCTTCGAGATTCGCACCGACGACCGTAAGAGCCGATCGAACTCGTCATTGGAAAGACGATCTAGAACGCCGACGAATATTAAAAATTAGGTATTCCTCTACGAAGTATTCGGACTGGATATATTTTATCGATTCGATGGATCCGTGGACCCGTGGAGAGCTACCAAAGCGGTACGAGCCGCCTCGGTTCTCCTCTCGCGTCGATATCTCGATCGATCTTCCGGCGAGAAGGGGGTTGGGAGGGAAGCAAGACGTCGGAATGGTCCGTCGATCGAATCTGGAGCCGGGCCGGGGAAGGGACAGGACCCGCGATCCACGGTCCAAATATTGGGACACCGGATCTCTTTTCGTGGGGATCCAACCTCCGCGAACACGAAGGGAGACGGGCAGAGGCGAGATCGAGCGCGACGAAACGCGAGGAAGAGGAGGCGGCCGAGAGGAAAGCCGGGCAAAGAGGCGCGGAGAAAAAGAGGACGGTTGTTCGGAGCTTGATAAAGAAAAAGAGAGCGAGAGCGAGGGAGGGGGGCAGAGGGAGAAAGGGAGAGAGGAAGAGGAAGAGAGAGAGAGAAAGAGAAAGAAGGTTTACACTTTGGTGTACGTTGGCCGGCTTACATACGAAACAGACGCGTCCCTCCTCCTCCTCCTCCTCCAGCTCCTTCTCCATCTTCTCCTCCTTGTTCTTCTCTCTGCCGCTGCTCCTCCTCCCTCCTGCCCCTATCTCTCTTCTTCCAGCGTACCCGGTGAGATAGCTCTCGAACCAGGGTACCCAGGTTGCGCCGATATAGGGGCCGAGACTTTACGAGACGGTGGTCGTGGACGAGTGATTGATGAGCGGCCAAGCTAATGAGGAGCTGAGCTGCAGGACGGGGATCACGATAAAGAGGTCCCACCACCGTATAGACCTTCTCGCGAGGCATACGTAGCTGCAACACCTCCTTCTTTCTTCTCCTCCTCCTGTTGCTCTCCGTCCTCGTCCTCGTCCTCGTCTTCGCCTTCGCCTTCGTCTTCCACTACCACCACCGTCGCCGCACCACCGTTTCGCCGTAGCGGTATCTCTCTTCTTCCACTTTTCTCTTCGCATTTTAACGGCCGAGCTCTCCCTTTCTTCGTCTCTTCGCCGACGTTCTTCCCTCTGCTCCGCGCTCCGTTCTTACAAATCTCTGGGACTCGGGTCTTCGGACTTCTGCTCCTCTTGCTCCGCCGATCGGTCCGTTGCCCCTTCGCGGTTCTTTCCCGATAAAGACAATTTCGCTGTTCCGCCCGGTCGTCGATAACGGTTAACAATTGCAACGCCGGCTATATTTCGTGGTCATCGCGTAACTCGCGCCACGCAACCGGACAAAGGGAAAAGGGGGGTCGCGTTTTCGAGGACCGCGTTCGGAAGTACGCGCGCCCCGAGCGCCGCTAAAATTCCCTGACATCGTCGTCGCTTCCGTCCTCCTCGTGGTCGATTTAAGCGGTCGTTAAAAGCATTTGCCTACCTTATCTTGTTTTCTATTTACAGGATTATGCTCGTAATTCGAAGCGGAAGCGAGGCGGAAGCGGGCCGGGGCGGGTGCGCGCGGGGCGCGGGGTTGGTAGGCGGCGGTAGGTGGCGGAGGGGCGAACAGTCGCGCGGTTGAAGAAGGAGGAAAAGGGGGTTGCCGGAGCCGGTGAAGGAGGAGGTTTATAATAAAGCCTGCAGGGTCCAAGATACGTGGCTGGCAGCCGTTATCAAACGGGTCCAGCGTTCGAGTCTCTCCGCAAAAGCCCTCTCCCCTGGAATCTCGTGGTAACCTAGCTCTCTGGCGTGTTCGTTCGGAGTTCGGGGGCGCGTGAGGATCTCCCGAGCACAGCCGCGCCGAGGGTACCACCGTTTCGCGACATTTCGTTCCCGGGATCGGAACACTTTTCGGTCCGATTCCCCTTAGAATCTGCTCCCGTTTTAGCCCTTATTCGGCCGCGCAAAGCGAATCGATGCGCTTCTCGTTTGCCTGCTCCCGCAATGACAGCTCCGCGGACGTCTGCTTTTTCCTCGGATCTTTCGAGCGACAATGAATTTCGTTGTCCACGCGTCTTTTCGATTCCATTCTCGCATACTTGGAACAGAGATTGTTCCACGTTTCTTCGTCGACTCGAAGAAAAATGTTGGTCGAGACAGGTTCGATTTTTTTTGTGCGGTTTTAAGGGACAAATACAATAGTTCGCGAGACCAGCAGCGATCTACGTAAGAATTCTCGAGAGATCGTACGTTTCGAGTACGAAATACCGGCCTCGCGCGTTCCCGAGGTCCCTGGGAATACTCTATCTTGGTATTCTCTAAGACGCTCGGCTTCGCCGTCCTCTAGGGTTCCAAGAATCTCCGGAAATTTTTGCGCTTTGCGCGCTTTAATAACCCAGGAACGGCGGCTCGTTCTTCGAACCGCCAAGATCTTTGTTAACACCGACCCCTGCCGGTTTTGCCTTCGCCAACGCCCTCGGGAATACCGGAATTTCCTTTCTTCTTTCGAGGATCTTTCGGAACACTCCTCGCATCCGTCTGTGAAATCCGTCTCCCGAGCTTCGTCCTTCCGGAGGATCGACGAAGACCCTCTGTGCTGCTCTCTCCCCGAGAGAGCGCTCCCAAATCGACCGAACCACCTCGATTTCTTCGTCCGATGGTCCGAGATAGCCGGATCCCGGGTGCCGATAATCGCGGCCGATTTCGCGTGTGCCGCATGAAAATTCCGGGCGGTCGGTGTAGAAAAACGAAGACGAATGCGGATCGCGGCGAAACAATGCTCGCTTTGTGCCCTCGGAATGCACGGCTCGGCGGCGGAAGGTGGTGGGCGAGCAGTAAAGTGGCCGCGAGTCAAAAGGATCGTAATCGGCCGGCGCGAAAAAGTGGCTGCAAGTAAAAAGAATAATAATCTCTCTCGCTGGAAAGGCGAAGGCCCGAGCGCGCCGAGCCAGACCGAGACGAGACGAGACGAGACGAGCCGAGCCGAGCCGAGCCGAGCCGGCTGGGTTTTCTAGAGGCGAGGAATGGCAGTTGGGGAGCGTGGCGTGATAACCCTTTCGTTATCGGGGGTTGAATAGGGGGCGGTCGGGAGCTTAGCAGCGGACCAGGCGATCCCAGACCCCGATAACGCTCCGATGTCTGATAACTCACACTCTACATTATAATGCACAGCACCCAGAGCAGGCTCGCAGGCTTCCGTTGTTGCTGTTACTGCTGCTGGTGCCTCGGTGCTGGTGCTGGTGCTGGTGCTGGTGCTGGTGCCTCGGTGCTGTTGTTGTCGGTGGTGGTGCTTCTGCTGCCGCTGCCGCGCTGATAGCTTTCGCGGTAGGGATGAATGGGGCGGGCTTTACCGGGTGATTAGAAAGTATGCAGAAACGTTTGTTTCTTCTCCGATGGATGCCGTGACCGGGGAATGCGGCCATGCGACCGGGGCAAATAAAAGGCCGGTCGGCCGCCGGGGCTGTTTTTCTTCGACGGGGTTGAATATTAAATACGCGATGGAATCGCGGGACCATTTTGGCCGCGTTCATCGGCCGCCCTTTTCTTCCGCACGATCACGGAAATCTGCTCGAATTTATCGAGATTTATGGCCGCTCCGGGAACACGGTTGAAAACCAGGGAGAAGCCGGGGTGGTCCGCTGGAAAGTGATCTGTGCGGCGGCAGGTTTCGCGATTGATACGAGCATGCCGTGTCGCGTTTGATAACGAGATGCATTATCGTCGGCTTAAATGCAGAAATTCTCGCGCTCGCGAGTCGCCGCGCAAAAATTTCTAGATCGCCGTGTAGAACCGCGAAATACTCGTGACTCGAGATTCGTCGATCTCGCCGATCGCACGAGAAATCTCGAATTCGATTCGCGATTCTTTCCAGCGTAGGACTTTCTAGCGTGTGGACCGCGAGGCGGATACTTTCGCGAGAAATAATCGATCGAATACATCGCGCGGAGAACGCGTTGCTCCGACTGAAAATCTTGCGAAATTTCCATAAATCCGATCTTGTTGGTTTTGCACAAGGAGAACGTACACGTTCCGAATGCGATCGGTTTCAGCCTTTCGGTACGTTCGGCGTCGAAGCTGCGCGGAAAGCATTTTGGCGAACCGAACGATTCGTGCGGCACGAAGCGGTGCGAAGGGACGCGGACCGAAGAGAAGCGAAGCTCGGCCAGCCGAACGAGATTGTAAGAATCATTAGAGCATTCTAGCGGGGCAAAATCCGCTTGGCCGATAAGCCCCGCAGCCTAACCCGAGACGGATTAAAAAGGCTCCGGTTAGCAGGCGGTTAGTGGCAGGCGACTCGAGGAAGACGGTCCAGGGAGATTCCTGTTCTTCTCCGGCTGACGTCCGGTCGGACGTGACGCGGTCGCGTCACGTGTGTACAGCGACCCTTTGAAGGGAATGTGTGGATGCCGATCGCAGGATCGGTGTCGACCAGCCAACGATTAGCGCGAGAAACGGGTCCGCGACGTGCGAATCGGCCGGCTCACGGTGGTGCGCGCCTTCTCGACCGATGTCTCGGCGAACTCGACGATAAATCCAGCGCAGGGAAAACGTCTCGTTAGTCGCCGAGATCCACGGGGAGGAGAGAAAGAGCGAGCGCCGGAGAGAGAAAGAGAGAGAGGGAGAGAGAGAGAGAGAGAGAGAGAGAGAGAGAGAGAGAGAGAGAGAAGCGGAGGGAAAGAGAGAGGACGAGCGAGATCTTTCGGAGATCGAGCTCGATCCGCGCCGAGGTCATCTAAGAACCTCGTAGCCGGTCGGCCTCTTTTTGCCCGTTTTATCGTGTCCCGATTGGTCTTGTTCGGCCGTAGGCAGAGATCGGTTGCCCGTTTTGCTCGACGCGCATTGTTCGACGTCATTATACTCGCCGAGTAATTGATCCGCGATCGTTCGGCGGCCCTCGCGATTTTTATTTTCGCGAAACAGGCGGCCGCGACGGCCCTTTCCAAAGAGTTCCCAGTTCGGTTACGTTTATCGACGAAATTTTTTACGGTTAAACGACCAAATCGTTCGTTCGTTAACGAACAACTTCGACGCGAGAAACAAACAACGACGCGTTAAGAAACGATTAGAGGATGCCGAAACGCGTTCGCGTTCGAAGGAATCCTCGTTTCGTTCTCGAACGTTCAGGCTCGAAAAAAAATAGTTTCCAGCAATTTGCAGGGCGGGGAGATCGACTCGGTCGTTCGCAGTCGATTTTCCCGAGGTTCCGTGCGAACGGCGATCAATTTCGCGGCCCGGCCTCGGAATCGTCGAAATGATAGTCACCGTGTAGATTACACGTTGCCGCAGAACAAACAGACTCCGGAGGCTCAATTTCGAAGGGGCCCGAGGAAGACACGCGATGCATCGACCAGACGAGCCGCTAATTTAATATCTCCCTCGTCCTTTATTTTCGCGCGGCTAATGGCAGCAAATTTACTCGCCGGGCGCCGACACGTTATCGAGGCTCGGCCGGCCGGCCGGCCGTGTCCGTGAACGCGTGGAGAGAGAGAAAACGGTGAAAAGGGCCTCTCGCTCGATTCGCCTTTCTCTCTGTCGAGGATCGAGACCGTCTCGAGACGGAGACGGAGACCGTCACCCTGGTTTCACGCGCGAGTCGAGGAAATCCGCGACTCGCGGAACGATTCGCCGCTCCTCTCGCGACTCCTGCGTCGCGGCGTCGCCCAAAGAACGTACAGTAATGTCTCCCTAATTGACGCTCGGATTGTCCACAGAAATGGACAATTTTGGAAAATGAGATACGATTGTTCGAGCCTTGTGGCTCGTTTTTTATGGCTATCGATTGTCAACAACTATCAAAACGAGTTGCAAGGCTCGAACAATCGTATCTCGTCTTCCCAGACTGTCCATTTTTCTGCGCAATCTGAGCGTCGATAAGGGAGACATTCTTCGACGAGCAACGCGAGTTTTTTTTTTCTCCCCGTTAGGGACGCGAGATTCTTTTTCTGTTCGTCGAGTTCGAGTTTCCGTGGACCGTAGACAATTCGGACAATTCGAGGATTCGATAACGTTTGATTTAGCGGGACGGTTCGTAGCTCGCCGCGCGATAATGACTCTAAAACGGTCACTTTTTCCGTTGGCTCGGTGTTCTCCGGTACGAGTCGGCCGCTCGTACGGCGCAGCTTCTGCCTCGAAGATGATGCTCGGTCTCGGTCTCGGTCTCGATCCCTCGGCCGACCGTTCGCGCGAGCATTGTTTGGAAATACGCGGCCGATCAGCGGCTGATCAGCCGCGATATACGAGCGGTTTCGCCGTCCCTCCCCGCCGGCGCCGATTTTTGCTCGTTCGTCGTCCCTTTTACGTTTGCGTGGCTCGATCTCCGGCCGGATCGTATCCGTAACGCGTGCACACGCCTCGTCTTGTACGCAATTTGTTCCCTTCGACGGTGAAACGCCGCGTCGGCCGCGGCCGTGCGGGTTCTTTTTTTCAGCTGGTCTTGGGAATCGCGATGGAATCGCCGGCGTAACACAAATACCGGCCCCGCTCGGAAATTTCTTCGGGTGCTTTATCCCCCGGCTCGCCTTCGATAGCGGATCCGAGCCGTGGTCGTCGCGCCGCGCCGCATCGGTGTAACGATGCCTGCGGCCTGCGACCTGCGATCGACGGATCGCGCTCTACCAACGGCAGGCACAACCATTTTTCGCCTTTCGATTCGGAGATGCGGCTTCTTCGATAATAGGACTGTCGTTGATTCGCCTTGCCATTTATCCGATCGTTTAAACACGGGATTCGGATAACGAAGCCTCCGCCGTGCGCGGATAGCTCGAATTTGAAGCAACGGAAAGTACGTAAAAATCGAAGATTATCTATGAGAATGTACAAGATCAAGGTAGAGGAACGTTAGGGACTACTGTAGCGGATCAATTCGGGTCGTTGAGAAATATTTCGCGAACCGATCGAAAGCGGACGATCGGCCAACGATCGAGCGTACGGAACCGTTGCTCGCGAGCGAGCGTAAAGCAAAGTATCATCCGCGGCAGCAGGCTGTTCCAGGCCATTTGTCCAGTAATTTTTGAGTCCCGCTCGAGGGCCAATAAAATTGCCGGAGGACGCAGCAATTTCTCACGGTGTCCCGGCCACCCCGTAACTCGTCGGGAAGCCGCTCTCGGCGATCGCGGTCGCGCTCGCGCCGCAAGCGATTGCGATCTACGGCGATGCCACGACGCCGCGGCGCGCCGCGACGCAATGCGAGGCGACGCGACGTTTCCCTATTTCGATCGCGTCGAGAGATGCTGGCCCGGAGGATGCAAAGCGCGTGCTCGCGTCGGGTAATAACTCGTCGATAACTAATGGCCGGGGAATGCGAGGAAAGACCGAGCGGCCGGAGCAGGAGAAAAAACCGACACGGGCACGGGGGAAACGCGGGGCCCGCCGATGCGACGGGGGGCTCCTCCGCCAAACATGGCAAGTTGCCTCCATCCTGATCTCACGGGGCCCCGGCCCCGGCCCCGGCCCCGGCCCCGGGGCCGCGAGCAACGCGAAACCGTCCGGGCCCCGGACCCCGGGCCCCGGGGACCGAGCTCTCTTCCTTTCACCGCGGGAAGCGCGACAGATGCAGCGACTCTGATATACAAGCGCGATGCTGCGGGATGCTACGGGATGTGACGCGACGCACCGCTTCTCTGCTCGATTCGGCTCGGGAGGACGGAACGCGTCGACCCGAATAGTGGCGAACCCGATGGTTTTTCACGTTTGTTTATGGAAATGCGACCACAGGCCTCTCTTTCTACCGTCTACGATGGGGTCGATCGTTTTTCGGGGACTGGCATCGTTCGTGTCCCAGGGATAGATCAACGGGATCGCGATTATTTACGCTAAGATTGTCCACAAAAATGGACAATTTGGGAAGAGGAGATACGATTATTCGAGTCTTGCTTGTTGTCAATGGATAACCATAAAGAACGAGCCACAATGTTCGAACAATCGTATCTCCTCTCCCTAAATTGTCCATTTCTGTGGACAAACCGAGCGTCGATTAGAGAGACATTACTGTACCGTGCCCGGACAGCGAAACAGCGATT
Source organism: Megalopta genalis (assembly GCF_051020955.1). NCBI lineage: Eukaryota > Metazoa > Arthropoda > Insecta > Hymenoptera > Halictidae > Megalopta > Megalopta genalis. Next base: position 26,098,102 of record NC_135014.1, on the reverse strand, counting down.
TCCACAGACGGCCGTGGCTTCTGGATGCGTTTGGATCGTCGGATCCGCGCGTATTCGTGGGAATAGATCTTGGCTCGATGCGCGAACGGTGGCCGGCAACGTTTTCGGTCTTCTTTCGCGATTGAAAAGCGTGTTCGAAAAATGCTTCGATAATCGTTGCGCGACGCGTTCGGGACATCGGATCGAAATTGGCGGGTCGAAAGAGGAGCAGGATTAGGGCACTGCGCGAGGACACGTTCCTCCAGGTGGTGCACGGATAATTGGCGGATCGAGTCTGGTTGTCCGCCATGCACGGTGCACGGAGCGAGAGGAAGAAGAAAGGCGAGAAGCGCGGGTCGAAGGAGAAGAGGGAACAGGATCGACAAGGATCTTCCGATCCTGGCGACCGTTCGAAGGCCTCCTCTGACCAGGCTGATCTATGAATGGGACCAGACATCGGAGGAGGTCGACGGTGCCGATTGGTCGGGACCGGTACCACTCTGGTACCACATCGACCAATCGTTCCTTGGTCTCTCTCCTCTCCCTGGGTTTCCTTCGTATCGAGATGCGGTCGGCCACCTCCTCTTCTTCCGTCTCCCTTTTCTTCCTTTTCATCCTTTTCTTCGTCTCCTCGCCCTTCCGCCCTCTCCCCTACCTCCCACCGCCCACCGCTCCTCGCCTTTTCTTTCCTCGCCCTTTCCTTCTCTTTTTTTTTTCTCAGCCGAGGCTCCCTTCTCCGAGTCGCCCGACTCCTCCGAGACCGTTCGGTGCTCCGTTTCGAGAGCGCGGCGATGATCGTCGATGGAACGATTAGGGGTTGACGCGGAGTACGAGCGCGCTTTTTGAATAAATAAAGTGGGCAAGCGCCGAACGAGGCCGATCGTTCGGCTCGATCGCGCAGCCGAGGCCTTCCTCGACAAGGATTGCGCAATTCTTGGACAAGGGTTACAATTACGCCTTCTCGGCGACTCTAGTTCCTTCGATCGGTGCTACGGACGCGAGCAGCTCCGGGACGGTGTTTAAACCGGGCCCAAAAGGTACTCTTCCGTGCAGAAAATTGCGTATAGACGTACCATGGAACGCTTTCCATAATAATTCGGAAGCTACGAGACCGCAATTACCGCTGCCTTTCTCGTCGAAGATTACCTTAATTAATACCTGACGCCGGGCGACAGCAATTTCACGGCTTAAAAAATAATTCTGTCACGGAGGAAGCAGCGTGCAACAAAACGGCGTGTACGTGTAATGCTTGACACGTCGCGGAGGCATCAATTACGAGCGACTATCCTGTCCAACGCGATCGCAATTATCGGCCCGCTCTGCATAAAGAGGCAACAATTTTACGGGCCGAAAGAAATAGCACTTTCGGAAACGCTTGCTCGCGTACGCGTTCGTTCGCTTCGCCCCTCGGTGATCGCAATTACCGCGCGGAGAATATTTCGTAATCCGTGAGAAGGCAAAAAGTGGCTCTCTCGCGCGGAGAAAATTCCCCGTCCTTTGAAACAGTTTGTATAATTCATCGCGCGGCGCGACGGTTGACACCGCGCGAAGGCGATCCTCGCGGAGAAAATTCCGCGTAGCCTGAAAAACACCCGGCATCTTTTCAAAGATCGTAGGCGCCCATTAATCGTGGCTGTCCCGCTCGAAGCGGTCTCGATAATCGTCGACCACCGCGACGCGCCAATTTCGCGCCACCCAAAAGGCCGTTTATTCGCGGAGAAAACGGCGGATGCTCCGAGAGGCGGCCTATCCGCGATTGGCGGGCCCCGGATCGATCGATCGGTCCCGTTCGGTCCAATTACGCGGCGTCGAACATCGATCTCCCGGTGCCTAAAAAGTCGCTCTCGCGCGGAGAAAACGCCACACCCCCCGGGTCGGGGAAACAACCTGTGCGCGACTCGCACGAGTCGCGAGACGTCGATCGCGAATCTCCGCGATCTCAATTATCCTCGACCGGTAATTGTGATATCGGAAGACGGCAATTTCGCGGTGGATCTCTGCGGCAAAAAAGCTGGTCTCTCGCGGGGGAAAGCGTTCCGCGCACGGTGGCCGAATCGCCGGTAAAACGTGAAACGATGGGAGGCGCGAGTTGCAGGGAGCCGGTGCAGGTGCAGTTAGAGTCGGTCCACCATAAATCTCGACTCGGCCTCACTACCGTATTACTCTCGGTCCCGAGTCCCGGGTTCCCTGAATGCTCTTCTAATAACACACCGGTGGGTTGGCAGCTCTTCGCTCCGGGGGGTGGTCGGCGCTCGACTCGAGTCGACTCGACCGGATTCGAGTCGAGTCGAGTCGAGTCGAGAGTCCGGACGAGACGAGGCGAGTCGAGGCGGTGCGAGCCGCTTGATTACAGGATATGCCACAGATGACGTGATATTAACGTAATGAATACCGATCGGTGCTCGTCGCGCGCGAGCTCCCTCCGTGCCGGTCCCGGTCCCGGCTTCGATCCCGGTCCCGGCGACGGCGCACGCGATGAAAGATGAAAGATGCGAGATGAAACACGACGCCGCGCCGGTCTTTAACTCGGCCGGCTACGAATTTATTAGCGGCGGATTGTCACGCCCGATCGGTGATTACGCAATCGTTTCGCCGGCCGGAACGACGCGAAAGAAAAGGGCGCCGGTCTCCGGCCGGGGTGCCGGTAATGGGAGCTAATTGAACGTCCCCGCGGAAACTCGGGGATTCCTCGACTCGAGCCGACGAACGCTTTCGAGAATTTTGCCGGAGTTAATTGGCCTTGGCACCCGATACCGGTAATATCGTGCCCCGCGTTATTTACGGCGGCAAGATGCTGGTGTTGCCACGGCGATTCCCCGAACGGACCGGGCTTCGCGCGAGCCACTTTTTAAACGGCCGCTTCGAGACCGTGGCAAGCGTAAAGTGTAAAGGAACGAGGCTCGCGCTCGCGCGATCGCGAGCGTGCACGGATCGTAATTTTTGCGCGTTGCATGCCGCGCGATCCTCGCCCGATAACTTCGATAAACTAGGCGGATTTTAATGCGGCTGATTGCGGCCGCAATCAGTGCGTATTCGTGGGGCAACCCTCAAACGAGCCGATCACGTGCCGCCGCAGAAAAGGGCTATTTGCAGTCGCTCGAGTCACCCCGATCCGCGAGATAGTCCTCTTTATTCTTTGGTCTAGATTCTGCAGCCTAATTTCGGTGCTCGATTTTCGGGGTGGCCGTTCGGTTCGCGGACAATATAACCTCGACCGATTCGAGCCTACAGTTTCCGGCGAAGAAGGTTCGTCGGAGGTGGCAGAAATTTTCGAAAAATTTCGACAACGACGCGCGCGAAGGGCTCTCTGGGACTGTGCCGCAACCGAGTATTAACCGGAACCGCCGCGGCCAAGAGCGTTCTTTGGCCGACCGCGCGTAAAGACGGCTTCCGGCCGGCCGGCCGGGCCAGGCCGGGCCGGGCGAAAAGTGCCGTTTAACCGGCGCGGCCCGCCCCGACCGCGATATTCAATTACGGATTTGCATACGCGCATGCATCTCCATTAAACGGGGCCCCGGCGCGCCGATCGCCGCTCCACCACTCCCCTCGAAGCTCGCCTCCGTAAATTTACTCTCGCCTCGGCCAATAAACCAACCGGGCCCGATCCCGAAACAAAACGTTCGGAACGCGCGAGACGATCGAGCCGCGAATAAATTATATCCCCGTGGATCGAACGAATTAATAATCACCGGGGAAAAAAGCACGGTTCCTGGAAGAGATCCGGCCGCGGAATACGAGTTCGTTGCCGAACTCGTTCCTTTTTCTTTTTTCTTCCGGGATGATTACAACCCGGCGATATTCGCGGCGGTGAGGATGAGAGGGGCCTGTCATCGACACGTTCGGGCTCGTGGAAGCACGGGCATTAATTGCACGGCCGGGGCAGGATCGTGCACGGAATTCGCGTGAAAACGTGATGGATCGTCGGGCGTCGCGCGTCGCGCCGCGTCGTCCTGCTGGAAGTCGTCGCGACGTCGCGTCGTGACCGAGACGCGAGCCGTCCGTGGAATATAATGAGCCGGACGGCTTCGGCGATCCCTATCCGATCCTGCTTCCTTCTCCTACTCCTGCTTCGACCGTTGGCTAGATCGCACGATTGCTTTTTGCTCGGCCTGTGACTTTTTTCCTGGCGAAACCTGGACGATCGTCCCGATTTTCGTCACAGTGTAACATAGAACGGTCGAACGCGAGATCGACCGTGCGAGATCGAACTCGAAAATGCGCGAAAAGGTAAACGTTGCGTATGCGTGTTATTCTACGAATCGGTCAAGAATTGATCCGACATCGGGACGAATTTCAAGCGACCGTTTCTCGGAGACTCGCGTTTCCTCGACCAGTTCGGATAACCGAGACGCCATCGGCGCCTTTCCAGCAGTCGCCGTTCGAAGGAAGCGTAAATTGGAAAATGAGAAAATTGGATGGACAGCTACCCGACTCTGCGATACAGGACAGGACTGCCGGAGCAGCATGAAGAAGCTCGATGCGCGATCGCATCGGGGTCATCGAGAACACCCTGCGCGCTGCCGCGAACAAAAATCGAGCGGACAACGAGCGCGCGATCCGGATCGAACCGAAAGTTTGCTCGCCGACTTCGGCCGATCGGAAGACGTTCGACCGTTATAAGAGGAGCTCGGCGGAGGAAAACGGTGCTCGAAAAAGGACCGAGGATCGAGGGTGGAACGAGGGGGGAGGAAGGGAGTATGTGGAAGGGCAACGGTTATCGGGATCGGGGATCGCCGTAATCTCGTGACAAAGAGTTTCATTGGAACGGAACGTAGCGGGGACGAGGCTTAAATTAATTTGGGACTGGCGACCGAGGCCTGTCCGGTTCCACGCGGCACGCGGGCCAGGTACAACTTAATTGGACGCAGAAACTGGTCTCTTCGGTGGGCCGGCGAGTTGGCGAGCCGGCGGGTTCGAGGGCTCGAGGGCTCGAGGGGCAGGAACGAACGATCCCCGGGCATGCGCCTCGGAAGAAGAGAATTTTAATTGGCGGCAATTTGTCGAGACTCGAGGGTGGAATCCCCCGGGGTTCGGCCGACTACTTAGCTTCGGCCGAATGACCACTTTGTACACCGTCGCGTCGGAGGAGTCGTTTCGAAGGGTTCCACCGATGGAACTCGTCTCGTCTCGGCCGCGACGGGCCTCCAACGGCTACCGATGCCCGCCGTTTTTATCGGGATATCGCGTCGCGGTTCTCTCCGCGCGCACGTAACCAGTTGGCGAGCCGACGGACTTCTTCGATATCGTCGTCCGATCCGCGAAAATTACTCCCGCGAAACGGTGCTGCAGACATACTCGGGGCGGCTACGCGAAATCGTCGCGGCCGGTTGTAACAAGAGTTATCCGGCGGATCGATGTCCCGGGAGTTATCCAACAATTAGCACATTTGCATCGTCGGATATCGAAGGTCCGTGCTCGGTGAACAAGGAGCCCCTACCGTTTTATCTCCTATCTCGGCGATATAAACTTGGGCCAAGTATAATTCTAGCTTACGTTTGACCGACATTCCCGGGAAATTTAACACCGATTAACCCGTGTCCGACCGAAACTTTGCGGCTTTGGTCGTGAAAGGCTTTGCCCCGTCGGAACGCGGGCCAGCAGCCTCGATCTACCGGACTCGAAAATGGATTTAGAAACTCGAACGGAACCTTCGAAGATAAGTCCGCCGTAAAATACCGGACCCGAAGGATCGTGGGAATCCGTATCGCCGCTTAACAAACATTTGGCGCGACGCGACCGACGAGACGAGGCTCGGGATCCCGACCAGAAGCGACGATCGAGCGTCTCGATCTTCTCGGTAACGGCGGACCCGCGACCCAGTTAGCATCGAGGGTCCGCTCGGGAATCGTCGGACGCTGATTCTTCGCCGAAGTCGGGACTCTGCTCGGGTTGATCGGGGTTCTCGGGGTTCTCGGGGTTCTGCTGCAGCGAGCGGGGTTGGGAAGGGGTGCTCGCAACCGTAGGGGCGGCTCGACAGCCGAAGCTATGCGGATCGGGCTTATCTCGAACTCGCAGACGCGTCGCAATCGATATATCTCGCGGAGGCCCTCCTCGATGGGTGACTACACCACCACCCCCTGGGAGAGGCCGCGCGTAGAACGCCCACGGTTTCTCATCTCGCTCTTTGCTCGCGCGAGTGCGAGCGAGAACGTCTTCCGGTGATGTGTGCGCGGACGCAGACACGGTCGTCCTACTCGCTGCAGAAAAGATCAATTTTAGATTCGCAGCGATTTATAACTTCCTCTAATATGGCACCGATATCATCTCTCCTAGCCTCTCTCTCTCTCTCTCTCGCTCTCTCTCTCGCTCCCTTCGACGAGCAGACCCAGCAGCTCGTGGATCTTCGAGGACCGCTTTCCGCGCGAGCGATCCGCGCCGCTCCGATCCCCCCCGCGGATTATTTGTTTCCATATTCCGGAGGCGTTAGGCTGAGCGCCGCGCCGAGCCGCGCCGAGCCGCGCCGAGCCGCGCCGGCGGATTCACCGGCTGAAAATGGCTTTCATTCGCCGGATTGCCCACCCCCGCGGCGCGATTCCTTCGACCGGAATCCTTGGACCAGCTGACTGCGGAAATAGATCCCGGAATCGAATATAGCCTGGAACCGGGGATGGAGCCGTCGCACGGATTTGGATCTTAAACCCGCGACTATTCGCACCCTCTTCGATCCGGCGCCCTCCCCCCTCGGTCCTCTTCTGCGAAAATTGATTGCGACGCCAACGAAAGTCGATCCGGAGAACATTAGGTCCGGCGTCGTCCATTGTCTCGCGATTCTTACCCCGAAATTGTTGGCTGTCCTCGGTCCTCGCACGCCGGCCGAATGTAATTTCCTGGGGACATCGAGTCCGATGGTTTTAAATTGCGCGAGCTACCTCGAAATCGAAAGTCCGATAAGCATCCCCTATTATGCGCTTCCAGAAAGAGAGTCCTTCGTCGTCGTTCCGTTCGCATCCCCCGTCGACTCTCGTCTATCCCGCGCCGAACAATTCAGGAACTCCGCGCCTACGCGCTCGTCCATCCGCTTATCCAGGAATTCGCGAACGCGGGCCCCTCGCAAAAATTCGACGAGCATCTCCTCGAACAGCCGGAACCGAGAAGCAAAGTCCAGCGTCCACTCGTCGACGCGTTTATCCCGTAACTCCCTTGGCCGCGTATCAAGGCCTAATTGGAGATCGCCGTGGCGAGGGTAGGCGCTCGCTCGCGCGGGTGCTTCGCGCCGAAAGGCCCCGAGTGCCCGGAGACAGTGGCATTAGCATAAGGGAGGCTGATTTATAATTATAGTCGCGGCAACTTCGGGATGCCGGGCACGCAACTATCGTCCGCTCCTTCGGATCGCTTTGCACCACCGTGGCTGATTAACATATCTACGGCCGGACACCGAGCGCCGGATAAGTTCAACACGTTCGAGCCACGGACTTTATTCCGTGGCCTGGGCTGGTGCGACGCGACGTTTCGCTGCACGTGGGTGTGCACAGAGGCTTGATCCAGCCAAGAGAGAGACAGAGAGAGAGAGAGAGAGAGAGAGAGAGAGAGAGAGAGATGAAGAGAGAGGGAGTCCTTTGTCGAGGACTCTCGATCCTGCGCGTCCGGTTTGCAGTGACTCGTGACTCGGCCAGGAGGATACACGGTGCTGGTAACTGGATCGCGGGTGGACGATCGCTATTGGTAATCGGAGACGCCCGCAGCCTCTCCGTGCCCGATAACGCCGCGATTCCTTCGCGCGGTGCTAGATAAGCGACGCCGAAATGACAGGAAAGTCGAGCACCGACGAGTCCCAGCACCTCCTCCGGCTTCTCGATCCGTATCGCGACACGGTATCGTCTCCTGCAACCTCCCGGAGATTCCAGATCGCTATCCGAGCGCGCCGGAGACCGGGTTAATGAATTTTTAAGCGGTCGTAAACGAGTGCGCGATCCTTGCGTTCGAGGTGACGACGCTAAGTGCCGGATAACGTTGGCCGTGCTGCGAGATCTCTTCGCGATCTCGTCGCGATCTCCTCGCGAAGTTGACTGGTCCTTTTAATAGAGCACGGTCGTTATTCGTCGATTTTTGGATACGCCTAATGGCCGATGCCGGTCGGAATTCCGGTTCGGTAGTCGGACTTCGGAATCGAGAAGAGCGAAGCGGCGATTTCGCATCCGCCAACTGAAATAGCGCGCTTCTCTGAACGGGAAGAGGGAAGACGATAAGAAGGGAGATCGAAGCAGTCGTGCAATTAAGCAAAATATAAAACCCGTAATCTTAACGATAAAACGTTGTCGTCCGTTTACATTGAAGCTTTTGCTTGGTAAGAAACGCGTCGAACACCTCGAGATATCGCGCTCTCGACGACATCCAATCCTCGAGCCGACTCTCGAATGCGCCTAGTCGATTAACGTCTGCCCGAAGGATTCTTATACTTCGTCAAACGGAAATTAACGTTATCGCGCGGCGAAATAAGCTTGCTAAATAATCGTTGGCACAGTCGAATACGAAATCGAAGGAGATATCGGTAGGTCGGAACGGAACGAGCTCGGCGATCGCGAAAGAAAAACGAGAGCGGGAGCGGGGGCGGGCGGGAGCGCCGCGAGATCGATCGAAAATCGCTGCCAAGAGGCGTTTCGCTTCGAACGGCTTGTTAGCTCCCACCCCCGAGGGACGTCGGCCGGGAGATTTGGACGCGCGGGGGTGGTATTTAGATATTCTAATGGCCGCCCGATAACAAGACGCCGCGGCGCGCGAGATAAAGACGACGCTCCCGTCGAGGACGCGACGCTGCGCGACGCTGATAACGCGGGGTGCACCCGCCCGTTGTTTACGTATACTGTGTACCGTATACGACGATACCGCATGCACGTGTTACGCTTGTGTGCGCCTCCACAGGCGAGACGGCGCGCGCGGCACGCGTGTACCAGCGTGTACATGTTCGGCGTCGAAGCGCCCCGAAGCGCCCCGGAGCGCCTCGCAGCGCGCGCGCGACCGCGATTATTGGTGCAGCGAATATTAATGAAATGATTATGGCCGCGCCACGGTCGCCGAAAAAGCCGTCCCGAGCACGCCGACGTCCCGAGACGCTTAATCGACTTCCGGCGGCGTCTTTATCTTCGCCGCGGCTGCCGTAACTGCCGCAGCTTCGCGGAAATTGAAAAGATCGCGTTTTAATCCCGCCGGCGAGTTACCGGGCGCGAACCGATAACCTGAAATTACATATCTGGCACGGCCGTTTTATCTCGAACAATATTTGTTCGCCTCCTGTCGACGCGAGACGACAAATTTGTTTGTCGGAGAAATCCTCGGATAGCGGTCTAATAGATTCGTAATCGACCTCCGACGGCCTGCCAATAAAAAATGGCTGGCGAGGTTATTTTCGCGTTCCCGCGGATCGACGCTCGAAATTGTAGCTTTCGATCAGAATCTCGGCAATTTTTCGATGCCGTAGACTTCGCTTCTCCCGGCTGCTTCGTCCGACGATCGAAGCGCGAGTTCGCCCCCGATTTTTTAACGCTTCAGCCGTTCTCCCCTCGCCGCGTCTAGGTTCAAAGGCCGACCACCGGAATCGCACCTCGAACGGGGGAAAAAAATGTGGAGCGCTCCGTGGCAGATAGATAACTGTTGCATTCGGCTGCGAGGGCGGCGGGCGCGGGGAAGATCCGAGATCCTCCCAGCCCGTTTTCATATTCGTATTTTCGTCTACGGCGACGTTCGCTTATCCTGGTGGTTATCGGGCCGAGGCAGCTCCTTGTCACCGCGGCCCGCAACTCCTTTTCAATCACGCACGCATCCCCCTTTTCCTTCTCCCGGAGTCGGGTAGCTTCTCGCCGGAGGATGCGGGAAAAATATGTTTGCCCGATCGGGGCGGCATCGGCACCGCGTCGAACTCTATTCCGATGCTTATCGCGCCCGATATCTCTCTCCGGAAATATATATTCATTTTTCGGTGGAAAGGCTCCGCCACCTATCCATGAATAAATCAAATTATATCGGGTCCGCCCCCTTCGTGGAATACGTATTTCGACCGCGAGACTCGCGACGGTCCGCGCTTTTTCTTCAACGCGGTTACGGAGAACGTTCTTCGCAGAACCGAAAGCGCGCTGTCGGAATCATCGAAATATCCTTCGACTTTTTTCATTCGGCACGTTCGAATATTTACCGGACCGGAAAAGTTGCTTCGACGGTTGCCGAAGCGAGCACTCTTTTATCGATCTTTTCGATTTATTTCGAAGGATCTTCCGAAATCGCGAACAACCGAGACGTTCTCTCGACGAAGCACGATTTTCTCGCGGAGCGTTGTTTAAACGCGCGTTTTTTTAACGTTCTTCCAACGTTCCTCTCGAGACCCGGTGGGGTCGAATCGATCTCTCGATAGAAATTCATCCGTCTCGACGTAGAACCTAAATTTCCAGGATCCGTCGCAGGAGATCTCGCGCGAACGGAGAACGACGACGGGAACGGGGTCGGGGGAATGGACGAAAGAGTGGATCCGTATCCGAGAGGGTGCGGACGGGGAGGATTCCGCTCGGGCAGGAAAGAGCGGTAAAGCGGACGACGGGGGTTGCAAAGGTAATCTCTGCACCGTGTTGCCTTGGAAGGGTTAAGTTGTAGAACCACGGCTGGTCGCCGATGATAAGGACAGCCCGAATCGCTCTCGCAGAGCCGCAGAATCCGCAGGACTTCTCAGCCTGCCGTACCGATTACCCCCGAGGATCGTCGCGACGTCGACGTCGACGTAGACGACGACGACGACGACGACGCCTCGCGTCGCCCGACCTACCCTCGCCGAGCTCGCGCGAGCTTCGGAAAGTCTCCGGTAAAATCCGGCGAAATTGCGTCGCGATATAGCAACTAGGCGACTATTCGCTCGAGTATCTCGGCTACTCTGTATCTGAAATCTACGATACCTTCCCTGCTGGTCATTTAGATACACGAGAAATCGTTCATCCGGATATTCGTTTTCCACTCGCGACGATATTCCGAATTCGGCCAACTTACCTGCAACAAATACAGAAATTACATTCGTTAATAGACGTCGGGTTCTAAGGGCTAATAAAACGAAAATGAAGTATAAAATACGATCGAAGACATCGAGGAGGAAGTGTTCGAGCTTTCCAAAGTTAAGCATAAAGTCGATCCGAACGCAATTGTTCGACTCGCGCGGTTGGTTCAACGTCGTTGATCTTGGAATCGTTCCCGATTTATTCAACGCATCCGTAAGCCACACGATTTTACTTCTTTTCCGGGCATACCAGCTTAGCTTTCCGAGTTGAAACAATGCGGGAAAGAGCCCGGGCGAGTACAATCCGAAGGTATTCAGCGCGGAAGATACACGTCCGACGACCTCGCCGCGCCGCGCCGCGCCGCGTCCGCCGATAATCGACGCCCAAGTCGATATTAGATTTGCTTTGAATCGCATTCAGGCCCACCCCCGCAGTCAACCGCCTCCTATCGGCTGGCATAAATCAGCCCCGCGATCTTAATAAATGCGCGAGGACGCCGTAGCCGACGGTGAGCGTCGGTCGGAGGGTTCGACGGCGGGTACGGAGGAGGGTGGTCGCGGGGGATGGGGATGGAGATGCGGATGTGGATGTGGACGCGGCGAGGGAGGGAACGGGGGTTGTTGAAACGCTGCGAGAAAGAGGGAGGGCGGATCGTATGAAACGTCGAGTGGAGTCGAGTCGAGTCGAGTCGAGCCGCGTCGCGTCGCGTCGGGGCGGTTGGTAGGCAGCTAATATCCTCCTGGCCGCGCTATCCCTAGGCTCATCTCAATAAATTCAATATACTTGTGTAAATCGGAACCCGCGAACGTCCGCCGTCGAACAGGAGAACTCCCACCGGCCTCGTCCCTCCGCCACCGCCCCTCCGCCGCCGCCGCCACCGCCTCCGCCAACGCCAACGCCTCCGCCTCCGCCCCCGCGGAGATGAGCTCTTCGCCATCCCCTCCCGAGCTGGCCCCCAGTCGACTTCCACGGGCGCACCGATAATATATCGGTTATTGATTACCCGTAATGAGCCGCTCGCTTCAATTTTTCCGACGGGGTTGCTTCCAGCCGCCGCGCCGCGCCGCGCCGCGTCCGACTTCCTCGTTTTCGGAGGGGGAATCGCCCAAGACGCGGGACGAGTTATATGCTTTATGGAGACCCCCCTCGAATCTTTGACGAGCCAAAGGGGAATTAAGAAAGCGACGATTCGTATTTGCCGTTACCGATCTATTCCTGCGCGTTTTAAAGCGGAGTACTGCAACCGATTCGACCGAAATAGCGTGGTAAAAGGGTTCCGGGTACTTGGAAAAAACCACCCGTTTCTTTCCCTTCTAAGCGAGCACCGATCAATTCGTCCAATTCGATTGCTTTCGCGAGCCGAAGAGATGGACGTTCGATAAGATCGCGCGGCAGGCGCTAATTTCCCCGAAAATAGGACCCCTAAATCGCCGGATTTCCGCGACTTACGCCGCGAAAGATCGTCGTGGGAACGTTTATGGGCGATCGCGGGTTGGTCGTACGTTTCTGGGGGGTAATTTCTTAGCAATCACGGGAAGAATTTAGCGGCTGGCGCACCTAATATCTATCCGAGCCGCTATCGGTCGTCGTCGGCTGGGCGGCAACGAGGTTTTCATCGAGTCGTTAGTTAGCGACTTCTTCCAGCGCGGCGGCCGGGTTATCGAGGACTTATCGGCGGGTAACGGTGCCGGGATCGTATTTAACCGGCGGCCGGCGATATTAATCGATTATTGATACCGGGTCCACATAATTCCACGGATCGGGATCGGGCTCGCGCTCGCTTATCCGGAATCGTTCGCCACTTAACTCCTCGACGAGTCTCGGGCGAGCCTCGCGATTTTAATAAATGAGGCTTAACAAAGCGGGGGTTGTATTCCGCGCGGTAAATCGGCGTTATCGCGGTTATTTCCACGGGGCGGTTTCTTCCTGCGGCGGGCACACGCTCCGGAAATCCTCGAGGACGACGAGCTTTTCATCGAGCCGTTAGTTAGCGGGCAACTGCAACCACGTCCGAAGATAACCGAGCCGAGCCACCTAAACCCTGCTCGCCACCCTCCCTCTCGCCCTCGAATCGACGACCGTCGACGACCGGCGACGACCGACGACGACCGTCGACGACGACTTATCGGCCAGTTTCGCACGCCATCCTACGCTCTCCTCCGTCAGTGGCTAATGCGACGCGATCGCGTTAAAACCACCCCCGCGGAGCCACACGATCGCGAGCGATTACAGCTTCCGCGAATCGCGCCGTATTTCCTGCCGACTGCGAGTGGCCGCCGCTCCCTCGACCACCCCCTGCTTCTTTCTTCGTTAACCCGCCGCGCGTAATTGCTTCCTCGAGCGAGACGACGATCGCACGCGACACGCTCCTTGCCTCGATCGCCGATTTTCCGCCGATTTGGTCTTAACGTCGTCGTCGGCCGTTCAAGGGTCGCCGCTTTGCTCGCCGGAATTTCGAGCCTCCCGTCTTCGCGGAGACATTTGCTCCTCCCGATGAGAGATCGATTTATCGGGCTCGCGTTCTCGAAGCGATTTATGAATTTCGGCGAACGATCGATATCGCCGTTCGAGTCGAATCGAAGGTTTCCAATAAGAAGTGGACGCGACAGGGCCAAAGGCAAAAAGGGAAAACAAATTCTGCGGCGGCTCTCGAATTTCATCGGGCGCAATGATTCTCCCCCGATCGGGACATCTTCGCGCGATCCCGGCAGCACCCCCGGACACCTCCTTCGTGGTAGCCCGAGCGAGGAACCGAGGCGAGATAAAAATAATAAATCAAGCTGTGCACGAGAGGCGAGACGCGCATGCATTGCCGATTCCGCCCGGTATCGGGACTCGATACGGAAATGGCGGTGCTAGGCGCTGGCTGGCAGCTGTTAGGGCTTGCAAGGTGGCAGGCCGGTGGAAAGAAACCGAACGGTCGGAAAATGCGAAAGGAAAACTCGATTTTCTATTCCATAAATGGACCGCCGATCTTCGCGAGAATCTCCGCGCTAAAGTTTCAATGGCTCGCTTATTTATTACCTTGCGCGTATTAACCTTGTTAAATTTTGTCCATGTTCGCGCTGGAACTACCGAAATAGTCGACGCGTCCCTCGTTATTATAAAATAATGCACGTATATTCGTCGCCTTTAGGATTTGCTAGATTCAGCATTACTTGGAAATCCTAATTCTAGGTCAAACCTCCATCGATGGTTTTTTCGTTGAAACATTCGCTATGCTGTAGCGTGAGCGTGGGACACTCGTTCGCCGATTCGAGCAAAGATCTCGGAATGATCGAGGGATCCAGCTGTGCAAAAATTCCTCGAAGCCGGCAAACAAGTTCGGCCGCGTACGTTCGATGCGCGCGGACGCACGGAAAACACCGTCGGGTGGAAATTGCACGGGGTTCGACGGGGCCAGGAACGGACGAACGAGAGGCAGGGGTGGCGGGGGTGGCCGGGGCGGCAGAGGGCCACGGTATCTCGAACAGCGCGCGCCGATTAATAACGAGCAGTCGTTACGGGAGATAAGGAAGCGCTGCGTCTCCCCCTCTCTTATTTCTCTGGTTTCGCGAGAGAGCGAGAGAGAGAGAGAGAGAGAGAGAGAGAGAGAGAGAGAACGAGGGAGAGTGCCGGGAAAGAACCGGGTCGCGAGAGAAGAGATACGCGGCGCGGCTGTGTGCCGATACCCGGCGATTCCGCGCGGCTCCACCGAGAACGCGGCTCTCTCGCGTCAGACGGGCGAAAGCGTAGATCGCCGATAAGGCCGCGTAAATTTTGACGATCGTTAAGTAGGGAAAGCATCGTGCTGCCCCTCCGGAGCCAATTTACTTTTTTAGATGTTGCCACGGCGTCCGCGGCGTCCTCGGCGTCGAGGACGCCGCGGAACGTTCCGCAGATTTATTGCGGCGGGCCCTGTCGAGATCAGGCTCGATTCGATGCCGCACTTTTTCGCATTCTTAACGAGCTTCTTTCGTTACCTTGTTCCTACGAGGAATCGTCCGGGTGCTCGCATCTCGAGTATCGCGTCGGTCGGTTATACGGTACGCGGTATTCGCTATCGTTTGTACACCCCCTCTAAAAATATTAGGACACCCGCCGATTCGGATCAGAGATACTGGTGGCCGGACTAATTGAACGGATGCCGAAGTTGGTCTAAAAAGTAATTAAAAAAATGCGGCGAAAGAAAGAACTATATAACACTTTTGTAGGGGAGTGTACGTCTGGAAATTTTTGTGCACGGTGCTCCAGGTTCCGGATCAAAAGTATTCTTATGTCGCGTTTACCGCGAGGAATCGACCAGCGGTCGCAACTTGCAAGTAATTTCTTCGGTATCTTGATCGATACGAAACAGCCCGTGGCGCACAGATCCGGCCCGAGATTGCGAGAAGCCACGCGTTGTACACGCCAACGAAAACGCGCGGTTTTCTTGCTCGAACGATCCTCGACCGACCGAACGGCGACGAGAAAAGCTTGGAAAGCGGCGATCGGCGACCGACGATCGAACGAGTGGCAACTTCTATCGAAGAAAGCTTATTACTTATCGCGCGACAGCCGATACCGTCGCCCTCGTCGAGTCGGCGGTTAGCAGTCGGCAGCCGATAGTCGGCAGGGATGCCCGCGCGGTTCCCACCCGGCAAAGAAATTCATCGCAATCGGAAAAGGTGGTTCTGCTAAACGACGCCTGTACATCCCCCTGCCGTCGGTGGAGTGCCGGGCTGCTGGCACCCTCTCTCACCCCCTCGAATTCCTCGGAATTCCGCGGCTGGTGACTGGCGGTGGCGACCGCGTGCGCTTCGCGATAAGCTCCTCCAGCCGGCACCAACACCCCCTAAACCACCCTTAAACCATCCCACCACCGCCGGCATCGGGTCTCCACCACCACCGAATCCACCACCACCATCGCCGCCGCCGCCACCGCCACCACCACCACCACCACCGCCACTACCAACACCGAGCACTACCACCACCGGCACACCTTTGATCACGAACCATCCACTCGCTCGCCGTCATCCTGGAAACACTCTCGCCCCACGAAAGTTTTCGGGGGTGCATCGGTTAGGCTCGGCCCCGGGGTTCCCGATCGATCTCCGCGCATCGCGGATTCCGTTATCTTTATCCCGGTCTCGCGTCGCGATATATCTGATCGGAGTTCTCCTTCTGCTTTTAGGCTAACTGCCGGGGTAATTTTAAAACGATCCCGAGGATTTCGGTGCGGGCTTATTTATGGTCCCACCCCGACGGCCCGACGAGGGTGGCTCGGTGCCCACCCCCTCTCTTTAGCGGCCACGGACGCCGACACCGACGCCGACCGACTCGGCTCGGCTCTGCTCGCTCGGCTCGCTCGGCTGACTCGGCTGACTCGGCTGTCTTATCTCGTGTACCGACCACCTCTCCCCACCTTTTCGTGGCACCCGATAATTGCCCGGTTTTTGCGGAACAGGAAACGTCGGACTCGGTTTCGTGCGCGGACGAGAGAGTTCGAGCGGCGCGGCGCGGGCTAACCGTTTTCAAAACGCACGGGACCCAGACCGAGCCCGGCGAGTTTTATCGTTCGCCGATAATTGCTCCGTTTTTGGGCAACGGAGAACTTTCCGGTCGTTTCGGCCCCCCTGCACGCCCTCCTGCATGCTCCTCCGCTTCGCCAACGATCGGCAACCTGTGAATTTTGCTTCGAACCGACCGGGTTCGCGAGTTTCTCGTGCGAATGCATTTTTTTCGATGACGCCCGCGTCGAGGGACCGTCGCGTATTTTACAAGCGTCTTGGTTTACTCGTTGGAATTGAACATTCGACTCGAAGCTTTTATCGTTCGTTTCCGAGCAATTTTATGGACCATCTTCTATCGCGAAGTACCGAAAAAGAAAGTTTCTATTTCTGTTGTTCGTGAATAGAAAACGCGCGCGCTCGCAGGGACTGCGACGGACGAGTTTTTCAAAATCGCGGGGCCGACTAAAAATAAAAAAGGCGAACTTATCCCGGTGCAGCCGCTGCGGCCGCCGCGCAGCGCCACTGGGAAAAACAAAATGGAAGAGGATATCGGCGAGCACGCGAGACCTGGCCCCGAGTTTATCTCGGCGCTCGGCTCATCGGCTGCTCTGCTTCATGCATCGATGTCCTTTATCGACTGTTCGCCATGTCCCGGGAGCATTACCGGGCCCGGTTGATTGATATACAAAGTTGACAAAGTGCGCGACGTCGGTTGTCTACGTCGTGTTCCTCGTCGCTCGGCGTCGGGGTAATGACGCGGCAACCGTATCTCACTATTGTACCCCCCGATGTACCTCTCTCTGTTCCGTATCTTTTCTGGAAGACGATTCCACAGTGGCTCAGCCTCCTTTCCACGGCGAAACGATTCCCGTGATTTATCGCGGACCGCGCGGCGTCTTCGCGTTCGTAAAAATGTAGAAATTGCGACACGCGTTGTCCCTCCAAACTCTAATTGAATTTACTTAGACTTTCCATCATTTAAATGTAGCGCAAATCGTGCAAATTTGAAAGTCCAGTCGGTTCGTAAATACATCCTTACCGGAGTTCGGATTTTCTGGATTTGCGAGAGAAATGGGTGAACGACGACCTCGACGGACAAATTTCCGCAATGGACGCGGAACGTTGCGCATAAAAATATGCGGTCTGGCGACAAAAGTGTCTCTCGGTCTAAACCGGAAAGAAACCGGCAAAGTTAACGGAGCGCGGATTCGTCGGATAACCCGCTCGACCGTCGGCCTCGAGTAATTCAATTCCGCTCGCGATCGCCGATCGGTCGAGAGTCTACAGTCCAGGATCTAGAGTCTACAGCAGGATCTAGGATCTAGAGTCTGAGTGAAAGAGGAGAGATCGCGGCAAAGGTGGTCCGTTCTCGCGTCGCAAGTGTCGTAAAGCCTCGATCGACTCGGACGCCTAATCGCGTTTCCAGCCGTCGGCTACGCTCCGCGATCCTCCGCGATCCTCCGCGAGAGTACGTCGGGCTTTTCATAATACATCGGCGTGCATTATGAGATTCGTGGCGGCGCGCGGGGCTGCTTATCGCTCGCGGATCGGTAGCCGGAGATCGATCCTCGGACGGTTCACAGTGGATTTTCAGGGCGTTTCGAGACCGCTCGCCACGGAATCGACGCTTACGAGGGTAGCGGTGGTTATGGGCGATCCTGAAGATGACCGGGAAAGGGGCAAGAGGAGCCTGGGTCCCGGGTCCGGGGTCCCGGGTTCCGGGCCCGGGGGCCCCGAAGGGCGGAATCGAGATCGAGACGATGCGCACCAGGTGCATCGAGACTGGACCACGAACGCCGTGCAACCTCGATGCAATGCAGATAGCGCAGTATCCATCCCACTGCCCCTTCCTATCGTCTCTCTCTCTCTCTCTCTCTCTCTCTCTCTAACTCTCTATCTTGCTTTCTCCTTCTCCTTGCGACGAGGACCGCGTTCCTCGCAGAACTTTACGAGGGACGTTTATGAGATCTTCTACGTCGGTTCATCGTCGTATTATGGAAATTTCGATTTTTACAGAACGATTTATTTTAATCACGAAAGAATTTGCAGCTACAATGTTGACCCTTATGCTGCGAGCGGTTCTCGAGGATGGAAGTCTCGCCTGATATTTGCAGGCGTGGATCTTAAGCGCCTGCGATCTTAAACGCGAGCAGTTCGTAGCACCGGATGCGAACGTTACAACTTGCTCGAAGCATGGTAGCACCTTCCGTGCTGCAGGTGCTGGTAGGTACATAGCGCGCCTCGATAGAATGCATCGAACGCGGTGAATGCACAAAAATGCATCGATGACATTTTCGCTTACAATTTCCCCCGTCTCGAAGATCTCGAAGATCTCGAAGAATTCCGCGCAGCGTCGGTCACGATGGACGCGTTAATTGTCGAACGAGTCAATAAGGATTTGCACGTCCACGAATGAGAACCGTGGCGGTTGGGTCCGAACGGTGAATAAAAGGAAAAAAAGAGGGGAAGGGTAGCAGATACCGTCGAAAACATTCGAAAACACTGTTCAAACGTTCGAAACGGCGGGTCGAGGGAGCGCGGGATGCGGGGCGGGTGGAGGGCGATCGGCGAGCCGGTGTGTATTCCAATTTACCGTCGCGATACCAGCCCACGAAGGAGAAGAAGCGCACGCGGAACGATCGATAAATCGGTTTCCACGGCGCGTATCCGATATCCTGCTCGCGATGGGGGGAGGCTCGTACGCGGCGCGGCGGTGTGCGGCGAGGTTCGGTGCGGTGCGGTGCGGCACGGTGCGGCGCGGCCAGGGTGCGGGCCCGATTAACACGTTGTTTGTATAGGGGAATGTATAATAACAGGTTGCGCCGTTGGCATAGGTACCCATTTGTATCTGTAGGAGGGCATCTCGGGTTCTCGTCCCGCGGAAGGATAAGAGGTGGACCGAACATGGAGAACACGCCGAGAGAGGGAGCAACAGAGAGATAGAGAGATAGACAGATAGAGAGAGAGAGAGAGAGAGAGAGAGAGAGATGCCGAGGATGAGAGGGGATCGGACAAGGTGGAATTCGGCGAGGAAAGCCGATACGTTCAGGAAATAAAAACTGATGGACGAGAGATCGGCGGAAAAATTGCCAACGCTTCGGCGACGAGTATGCGATTGAAAAATCGTAGTCGAAGCTCTGAACTATGGTTTTATTTGTCGCAAAGATTCGACAAATACCTTACATTTTTTGGTTGCTCGATAAATATTAATTTACCAATCTGATATTAATTTATCAATCGATTCTCACAGATTTAGTAAAATCCGGTGGAAACTCTGCGATAATAAGCATGGAAACGTTAAAACAAGTAATACGGATAGTACTGTCCATCGATCGTTTGGTATCGTACGCGGTAGAAAATGGTGAATAGAAAACGGGACAGTTTCGACGCTCGTTCGATAGGCGATTCAGCGGATGCCGTTGTCTCTGATCCAAGTCTCTATCGGACCGTAGTTAGGTACGTTCCCATAAACCGTGTCTCTGCGACCTCGCTTTGGCAAAGTTAAGACGGTCCCTATATTTCCAGATGGACGTGGACGGATCTCGAACGCGGCGAGCGGTCGCGCTTTGGATTCTCGGCAGCCATAAATTGTTTCGCAGGTATCCGTGCGCGAGTACGTCCGCTCGGATCGCTCGCGCGAAAGCGTATGGCGCATGGCGTGCGCGATCGAGTCGGGAACAGGTTCACGGGAGAAGGAGATCGTTCGCGAGAATGCCTTCCACGTCGGCCGTTTATGATTTGTTTACTCGGATCGCCCTCGATGCGATGCGAACCCTAACCCGCCCATCGTGGCAGCCAACCACCGAGCTACGAACTCTGACCCCCCGGCTAATTGTTGTTGGCTCTAGATCCTCGATACGCGCGCGTACGTACGCGTCCACGCGAGTAGAGCGGTTCGCGAGACTCCTCGTCCGTCGTTCAGCGACAATTTGATCGTCGTCCTGTACTTTTGCGCGGGCGGGTTCTACGCGGATAGAACGAAAGCGATCTTTCGTCGTTGTTTCCACGAAACGCGGCACGCTTCGACGTCCTTAGCACCGTTTCGTTCGAACGATCCGGCCGAAATAACGTCGAGCGTGCCAAATGCATCCCCGAGAGAGAGAGAGAGAGAGAGAGAGAGAGAGAGACTCCGACCGAGAGAATCCGAACGTCCCCTATCTCCCCGATCGGTGTTCGTCGGGAAAAAGAGAAAAACGATGATGACGGGGTGGGACGTTCGCGATCGAACGACCGCGATCCCAGATCGGGATCTCGCGAGAAAAACGGGGAACCGAAGCGGCGGTGGAAGCTGGCGAAGGCGACCGGCGACCGGCGACCGGCGACCACCGACCACCGACCGCCGATAGACGGTGGAGGGACGGAGGGGGCCGAGGGCCGAAGGAAAAATGGATGGAAAAGAGATAGACACCGGGCATGGATCCGACCCGCTATCGCTGGCTCTACGGCCGGGAGAGAGACTTATCTGCTCTGCCGAGCCTCTCTCCTCCGCCACCCCATCTGGCCGTTTCCGATATTAAAAATATCAGCCGGCAGATAGGCGGTCGGCTATCGGCACTCGAGCACTCGAAGGAACTTCCATTAAAAATAGCTATCTCTATCTGAAGCCGGTACTACAGCAACACCGTGGGCTCATGCCAGACGCGGTTCCCCGCGCGCCTCGCGCCACGATATTTCTCTCTCTCTCTCTCTCTCGCCTCGCCTCGCGTCGCCTCGCCTCGCCTCGCCTCGCCACGCCGCGCGTCGGTGGTAGGTGCTTTCGCGGAGAAACGGACACGGAGAACGTGCTCGAGCATAAAAACCGTGCTTTCTCAGGAGATACGGGATCTTATCGCGGGGCAAATGTTTGGAACGGCGATATCGGCACGGTTTATCGGACTTCTTTCGCGGCGCCGTCCTGCTCCGTTCTGCCAACCCTCCTTCTAGATTCGGTAATAATTATTAATCGAACTCCGACGAAAGTTAGGGGAAATCGGCTCTACCGTTCGGCGCTCGGAGCCTGTTTCGGTATAATACATTTTGTCGGGTTATTTTCACGCGCGGAAAGCGGTCTTGCTTGACAAATCGTTCTGAAACGATAGACGTTCCGAGGAGAATTACGAGAACAATAATTCCGGGTAAATTTTACGTTTCGCGTATAAAATACGAAAAAATGGAATCGCGAGAGGATTCCGCCGCGGCAGCGTCGATCGGCGAGCGCCGACGCGATTAATTTGGTAGCCCGAACGAGAGCGTATCGGCGAGCGAGACCGAGATGGAAGAAACGAGCCGGAGAAACAAAAAGCGGAAGAAGGAGAGAACGGGGCGCGCGCGTCGGCCGCGAGTACCACCGGTCAGGATTTCATAAATAAAGATACGAACAGCAGGATCGCAAATAAACTTACAAAGTATTGGAAGCCCGTGGCTGTCGGGGTGCTCGCCTATAATCTCAATGGCGGCAAGGTGCGCGAAGGGAGGGGGGCTGGTAAAGACGGTAAAGAGGGTAAAGAGGGGCCCGTGGAGAGCGCGGGGATCGATAGATCGATCCATCGACGGGTCTCGTCCATCGGTAACACGCCTCTCTATCTCTCTCTCTTTCTCTCCGTCCGTCTTTCCGTCTGTCCGAAGATCGTCTCGTGGATGGCGAACCTCGTGCAAGGAGATGAACGAAGGGAGCATCGAGTCGTCCAGAAACGATCCGGGCAACGCGCGCGGAGGGAAACAGGGAGAGAAAGAGAAAGAGAGAGAGAGAGAGTCGATCGGCATGTGCGAGTATGCGTGCCGGAGAGAGGGAGAGGTCGAGGTAGAGGGAGAGGACGAGGGAGAGAGAAAGGAGAAAGCCCCCAGGGGCCCCTCGTTGCACAATTATCTCATTTGCCGATCGGACCCTCCCACGTGTTAATTTGCTTGTTGGTTAACCCGGCGTCCCTCTTATCGTTTATTTCGTTCTTGCCTTTCGTGGAACCATCCGCGCCACCTCCTCCTTCATCGTCTCCGTTCTTCCCTCCTTCCGACCTCGTTCTTCTTCCCTCGGCCTCCTCTTCCCTCGTCCTCGAAATCGCGGCGACCATCGGCTTCGAGCACCGAAGCAGCGACGGCGACGCGCGACGCGCGACGCTCGCACCGGGACCATGCGATCGCGATCGGGCCCTTTCGATCGTCGCGCGATTTTTACGTCGACCCGTTCGCAGAGCAAAAATATTCAACCCCCGCGTCCCGTCGAACTCTTCGATTCCAAGCTCCATCGATTTATCTCGCCGCGATCGTCGATCGCTCGATCAGATACGAAATAGAGACGTCGAATGCCGATACGAATCTTCCATCGTTTTTTTTTTTACAACCGTTGGCACCGTTATCGCGATGCCATCGGAAAAAACGATCTCTCGAGGAACGATAAAGCTCGGTAAAGTCGTCTACACCGCGATTAGACGTACGAGTAGGTTAGATGTCATCGATCCGGTCATCGATCGATATCGCGGCCCCATCGCGGGTTATCATCTTTCGGACTTTGTCTCCTCCTCCGTTTATTTGTCTCGATGGTCGTCGATTTCGAATCGTCTATTCTCGTTTCGGTTTCACCCACTCGATCGTCGACCCTTCGGCGAAGCGATAGATTCGCTCCGCGTTGTATCGAAAGGGTTACAGTCGATTCCTGTAACTTACAATTATATCGGCACGCGTCCGGCGTTCCGACGAATCCGTTCGATCGCTCGTCGCAGCAGCGTCGAATCTCACTTATCTCTCTCTCCCTTCCACTTATTCGGCCGTGTCGTTTGTTCGAAATTGGTATAAATTCTGAATCGATCGCGTTCGACGAGGAGGAGAAAACGATGCTAATTCGAGAAACAACGGCGGCGAGCGGAAAGCTGGAAATACGGACGAAAAGAGGGAACGCGCGCGAGGCGTCGCGACGCTCCACGCTCGACGGTCTACGGTCTGCGCGCGGACGCCGCGCCGCACCGCGGCGGCGACACAGGGAGGAAGTGACGTCACGGCAAAGTAACGAGGCTCGCTTAGCTGCGATAAGCCGGTAATCGCGCGATCTTAATGAACTCCTCCCATTAACGCTCCGAGGCCGCGACCGGCTAACGTTCGACGAAACCCGCTCTTTTTCTCTCCGTTCGCCTGCTTTCGATCAGCCTCGTCGAACCGGCGAACGAGCAATAGCGTAGCGATCGCGAACGGATCCTCTCTCTTTCCCGATTCGTTCCCGTGAAATCCTCCCCTCCGTGCCCGTTCCTCTCGATCTACGAATTTCCTTCGTTTCGGCGATCGAGGAATCATTTTTATACGAATAACGCGGCCACGACTTTGCGAACATACTCTGCTCGGTTTGGAATCGCTCGAACAAAGATTTCGCGTTGCTCGATCCGCGAATCCCATCGATTCGTCGATCGGTGGAAACGTTTTGCAGATCTCGAAATTCTGCGGGCGCGTTAACCGGGCTTTACGCGCATAATTTCGAGCTCGATGTCGGCGTTATCGGTGCCCGAAACTTCTCGATCCCGTAGAAGGGACAACGTCGCGGATAATGCTTAATTAATTAGCGTTTCCGTAAATCGCAGAGCAGGGAACAAAGTCGAGGGGCTTCGGCTATCTTCGCCATACGCCGCGCGGCTTCGCGTTCGTCGGATATTTTCCAATTCCAAAAGGCGTCGCGCTCGACGGTAACGTAGTATAATCGCGCGTAAGTGGGGAATTTCGAAGTTTACACGAGATAGTGGCGGGATGAGTGATACCGCGATAATCGATCGACGACGCGATCGAAAGAACTTCTTGTTTCGAGCTGGCATTTTGTTCGTCGATCGACGCGAACTAAACGCTCGGCGCGATACCGTCGAAAAATCTGCTCTCCCTCTAGGCTACGAAAACATTGACAACAGCCCTTTGGGCTGTACAAATAATTCGCACGCTTTTGCTCGCGAACGAGAACGAGCAAACGTTGAAAACAAGAGACTCGTCCTTCTTCGAAAGAATTCGTTTCGAACGTAAAAACGAAGCGGTTTGCCAGGAACAACGCGGACTTACTTGTCAGCGGGAGGGTGGTTTCCGCTCTGAGCTGGCTAGCCCTGCGCTGTCTCCACAGAAGTATGCTCATCGCGTCCGGCTCTGTTCGGGCTCAATCGTGACTCCTGTTCGCTCGTCGAATCCGATGGTTTCCGCGAACCGGAGTCGCGCGAATCGGCCGAATCGGCGACACGCGACGCGCAACGCGCGACATCGTATTTTCGTCGGACTGTCCGCCCTGCGCTTCGCTCCGCTTCGATTTCGCAGCGTGCGCCAGCGGATTTCGGGTCCGTCAATCTGGACACGCTCGCGGTTTTCAAGGTGGCCCCGATCCGGCGCGTCGATCGAATCGATCACGTTCGGGAGATCGAGATAGCAGCGTCACGTTATCGTCACGAGCTCCGCGGCGGGCGGTATCGTCGATCGCGACTGCGATTGCGATTGCGATTGCGATCGCGATCGCGGGGCCCGATTACGATCCGCTTCGATCGAGCCGCATCGGCTGCACCACGGCCGCATCGATTTCTCGATCGATTCACGATTCACGATTCACGATCCACTATCCACGAACCACGATCCACGATCCACGTTTCCACGTTTATACGTATCCGCGCCGGATAAATCCCGAAAGCTCGTCTCCGGATCGTTCGCACCCTCTCCAGATCCACGATAACGGTCTCGATCGATCGCTGCAATAATCCGTTCTCTCGTTCCGGCGCGATCGATCGAGAAGCTAAAATCTTTTTATCGCCTTTATCTTTCTATCTTTTTCTCGGCTCGGTCCGTTTACTTCGATCGATCGCAGCGCGAGTCCGTCTCGTTAGGATCCGACAAATTACGCGATACCCTCGTACACTTCCATCGCGCGTTATCCTTATCTCGATCTCATCGATCAATATTCATTAAGTATCTCCGCGTGACGCGATCCATCGCGGGGCAATTCTAATTGGCGGAGGCGCAGCGTTAGAAATGCAATTTGCCCCCGGTGTTGCTCCGCGAGCGTTCCCGCGACCGAACCGGTCGATCGTCGATCTTTCGTCGATCCGCTGTTCTTTTGTTTCTTCTTTCGGCGACAGTGCCGGGTCTCCGATCTCTCGTTTATCTTCGATCTTCCGAGATGCTAGGATCGGCAATTAGGATTCCAGCCCGCGCACGGTTTCT
Organism: Megalopta genalis; assembly: GCF_051020955.1. NCBI lineage: Eukaryota > Metazoa > Arthropoda > Insecta > Hymenoptera > Halictidae > Megalopta > Megalopta genalis. Next base: position 26,072,538 of record NC_135014.1, on the reverse strand, counting down.
TTCGCAAGTCCAATCCACTCGCGCGCATCGCCCTCGAACCAATCGGATCTCCTTCCGACACCGGCGACCGAGAGTTCGACTCCCGGACACGTTGAAATTCACCGCACTCGCGAGCAAACGGTCTCGATAGTTTCCAGACGAGGCGAAGCGAGGCGAGGCGCCCAAGAAGATGGCACGCGGCGTTCTCGAACCGATAACCGATGCTCGTCCGCTCGTCGCAGCTCCGCAGGGCGTGACCAACGACCACGCGCTCCGACCTTTTGGTTGGAGTAGTCCCGATCTACTTGTTCCCGAGTAGTCCCCGGCACTGCCCGGAGCAGTCGACCCTTTGTCCCGGGTCGAGGTAGGGGAGCAACGATCCTAATTTCGAGCGGGAAGCAGCCAGCAGGGGCGACCGGGCGGCTCGATAGGCCGATTGCCGTCGTTGTCGTTGTCGTTGTCGTTGTCGTTGCAACGGCGAACGCGGGAATAAACGAGCCGTGCGGATAATCCGCGTATCGCGGTCGGCCCGCGCTCGCTCCGCCAGCTCCGACAACTCCGACAGCCCCGGCAGCTCCGACAGCGCCGACAGCTCTCCGGGGGCCGACTCTTATCGGGCCAGCGGCCGATAAGCCGGCGCGATCGGCATCTTATCGATCCTGCACACGCGCGACGAGTCCGAAAACCCGGGACCGCCGCGCCGATCTTTCTCGCCCCGAAATTTCTCGCGGCCGCGCTCGCAACAACCGATCCGACGCGCGCTTCTCTCCTTCCTCTATTCTTCCTTTGGGTGTCTTTGGATCCGACGGTCGAAGGTCTCGCGGACCTTGGCAGATCGAAAGATCCAAGTTTTCCAGCCGCTTTCGGAATCGTCGCTTTTCCACGAAGACGACGGTTCCGCGCGAGTCAGTTTTGGCTAGGTCGAAAGAGTAGACGATTGTTTGCGCGCGATAACAAAGAGCCACCGAGTTCGGTGTAGAACGGGCAGAGACCTTGGCCGGTTCTGGACGCCGCGGCACAGCGCGCGAACCATAACAGAAGCAATCCGTGCTCTATCGTTCGCTGGCCATGCAAATCGTGCTCCATTTCAGAAAATAACAGCGAGCGATCATGCTTTTCTTTCGTGCCACGAATACTCGAACGGATTCCCCGAAGCGAGTTCGCGGGCTATCGGAACGGGTCGGCCGGCTGGCTTCGCCATCGCCGAGATCGCTTCCGTTCCGCGGGTCGAACTCTTCTTTTATTTTACAGAACGAAACGAAACGAGCCTCTCGCTTTCCGCGATACGTTCGATTTCCAGTTCGAGACGCGCCCCGTCCTCGTTTCCTCGCCGCGCCTCGCCGCGCCACGCCGCACACACACACTTTGCACTTTCACCGTCTTTGCGACGATCGGGTCGCAACTTTTGATATAATAGGCGAAGCTTCGTTAAACTTTCGGAACCGGATCCGATTCTAGGCTCGGGTAGTCGGTCGCTCGGGACAACGGTTGCCAGAGTCGCCGACTCGCTTCAGCCACCTCTCCGAGAGCTTCGCTATCGCTTCGAGCAACGTTCGGCGATCGAGCTCGACTCGAGATCGAATTCGTTAGCCTCGGATTCTGCCGAACCGAACTCGTTGGCACGCGTCCGACCAACGAGTTACCGCGGCTCTCCGCGTCCTTCGCGGAAGAGGAACGGTTCGTTTCGAGGAGCGCGCGGATCCAGGCAGATCCCCGGACGTCGCGGATAGATCCCTGCTGGATCCCGGTCGGATCTCTGGGCTCGATTCGCGTAGGCCGCTTTCCGACAAACCGTTCAAGAGTCGAGAGTAAGACGAAACCGCAGCGAGATGCTCGCTCCTGCGGGGAAGCGCTATCACTGGTTTCCAAGCGGCTCGGAGACCCATAGCAATGGCTACCTGTTATCACTTTCCTCTCTCTCTCTCTCTCCTCTCTCTCTCTCTCTCTCGCTCTCTCTATCTCTCCGCGCCTCCGTCCCTAGCCCCGCTTTTCCGATCCTCTCGTTCCCTCTTTCTCCGGTCTTCGTGTTCTGCTACCTCACGATAATGCCGGGCAAACATTCAGCTTCTCCCTTCCGCGTCTAAGCGGCCAGCCGGCTCGACCCGAACGGATTCGACCGAGGACGGATGCCGTATTTCGGCGACAGGGTCCGAGCCGACCGTTCTCGCTCCGACAACTATCGCGGTTTAGCGCGCCCAATCGTCGCTCTCGAGTCCGTAACCTTCTCGATCGACTTTGCAATTTAACCGGAGATCCGCGTAATTTTCAAATTTCACGGTTCTCTCTGCCCGACGCAGCGCCGAGCCCAAGTTGTATCGCAAGTCGTGTCGCGCCGACGGAATCGAACGCGGATTCTTCGGCGCCGAAGCGCATAATATCTACTTACGCGTTATCTGTAACGCTATGCGCTATCTATTACCGATTTGCAGCAAGACGAACGATCCGTTGGAAACTCCGATTTTCTTATCTCGCGATCTTCGGCGTCCGTAATCGCCTCCGCGTCTTCGATCGCCATTGTTTCTTGCCGCGATAGGATCGTCGATCATTTTTTCTTTCGATCGAGCGATCTTTTCTCGAGCCGATCGTCCGTTGGAAGACTTCGAGATAAAACTCGAAGCATCGGCGTCCTCGAAATTCGCGCAGCGAACGACGAGATCGCGAGAAGATCGACCGCCGCCGAAACACCGATTTCCGTTTCGCGACGAGAAAAAAGCCGGAGACGACGCGACGTTTCCGTCGATAAAATTGCCGGACGATCGTGCGATCGGCGCGGCGTCGATCGGACAGCCGGCAATTGAAACGAAACAGTTCATCGCCGCGACGCGACGGTAAACAACGTTCCCATTGTGCTCGCGTTGCTCCGCTATCGGCGTATCCGGCTTCTCGATTGCGCGAATTACACGTCGTCCGCGAAAGAAGGAAAAAGAACGGCGACGATACCGAGAAGAAGCACAAAAAGGAACGGAATCGAACCGAACGAAGAAGAAGAAGAAGAAGGAGGAGGAGGAGGAGAAGAGGAAAGAGGAAAAAATGTAGGAGAAGAGGCGAGGCACTGTGAACGCGAACGCGTTCACTTACATATATCGGCGACATTGGCAGACTTCGGGGCACCAAAGCCACCTCCTGTCACTGCCGTCACGAAGCTTGAACTTCGCCGATAGCGCGCCGCGATAACGGATAACGATAACGGGCTGGCCGAGTCGGGCCCGGCCGGGCGATACTCGTAACGCGGCACAACGGGCTCCGTGACTAATGGCGATAACGATAAGGACGATCGTAAGACACGTAGGGAACGGCCGTGTATCTAATAACCGTACTCTTTGTCTCGCGATTCGGCTATCGCCGACGGCCCGTTTCGCCGCTCTCGCCGCTCGCGCAGATTAGATTTTACAATATTTCCGACGGGTTGCAGCTTGCCGATCGCCGGTGACTCGCGCACGTTTCCGCAGACCCGGTTCCAGCTCGAAAACTCTCCTCCGTCGCTTCCGAAACGTTCGTTTCGAGAATCGTTCCCCGACGGAGAGCTCTCCGGCGAGAGACGAATCGTGGGAAATTTATCGTTCTCGCGATCGTTGTCACGGTGCGTCGAGAACGAGGTCTTTTCGCGTTGCATCTTTTTTCTTCTTTACATTCTAGCTCGTTTGCTCGTTCCAAAGAGCATAGGCTCGAACGCACGCGTACAATAATAATACCGATACATCTATGCCTAACGCGATCGCTGGTGGTTTATGTAAATAAATTACAACGCAACGTGGACAGCCGACGCGCAGCGATACGAAATACGTCGACGAGGGAATTGCGACTACGACGGTTTTAAGCAGCGCCGACGACGTTCGGAACTTCTGGCGCTAGCGATCGACGATCGATCTTTCCTTTCGCGAGAAATCGAATTTCGATCGTAATCGGGATCTAGAAATTATTTCGAACGATAGAGAGCAGAGAGCGGAGGCTCTCGGTGCGATCGAAGAGTTCCTCGATCCGAGCGTTCCGGGTCGGAGCGAAATAAATATTGCGCGAACTCGAGCGGAGCTGGGATCGATTTATTCAGCGGGAGAGGAATCGGCGCGACCGCGCCGAGAATTATAATTTCAATTGCGCGGCGATGATTGACAGAGACGTTTAATTGCATTCCCATTTGTTCCTCCGGCTAATAGGCGTATCTCTCGGCGCTTTCTCCCACCGCGGGCCGCGCGTGTTTTCCGTGCCGGCCCGTCGTGCCGGATATTTATCGTTTCGATTTTCGCTGGATCGACGGCCACGGTGTTACGCAACGTCGCGACGCGGGGCGGGGCGGGGAGAGACCGATTATTATTCCGGAACGATTGCGAAACCGGACAATTATCGTTCGCGCGATCGCTAATTACCTGCCAATAAATTATCGGCGACAGCCACCTCGCGCGCGCAGGTTCGTCGCTGGAGAACCAGTAGTCGAACTCGCGCCGCGCCGCGCCGCGCGGCGCCGGTTCAACTCCTTTTTAATTAGATCGGCCGCGAATGATTTATGATCGCGCGGACTGCCGCGGTCACTTCGGACTACCGGTTAATTAGTTCCTTACCGATTCCGATAATACGCGACGCGATCGTCGTTCCCTCGAACCGATTTCGTTTCGCCGATCGTTCGCGTTCGAAATCGTGGATCCTCCGACGATCGCTTTCTCGACGCGGTTCGCGAGCCCCGTTAAGATTTAGCTTAAAGTTGAACGTGTCGAACCGTCTCCCCCCTGAAAGAATCGCGCTCCTCGTTGCCGGTAATCCAGCTGTCACCGCCCTCCGTTCGACGCGAGGAGGCACCGACGATTCGCGGTCGGTGGCGAGCCGACGACCCTCAGCCACCCACTTGGTCGGCGGCAATTAATACGTCGTAAAGATCGAGCTGCTCTCGATAACCCGGCAGCCGGTGGCCGGTAGTCCGCGGCCGGTAGTCGGTCGACGAGTCACGTTGGACGGGATCGTCGGCGTCGTTCGAGGCGCGAACAAGAAGCGGCCGGGGGACAAGAGATTCCGCGTAGCCGCGGCAAGAGAGGCGTCCGAACAGGCCCGGGATGGATCACCGACGCGGTGTCGGTGACCGTTTCTTCTTCGAGTACCTCGAACACCCGAGTCCGAACGAAACCGGCGCGGCGTCGAAGACGAGAGAAAGAGGGATGGAGAGGATGGCTCCCTGGCGCCGTGTTATCTTATTCGTTAAGATCCTCCGGGCCAACTGGTGGGGAGGAACAGATCCAACAGTGGTCTCACTGTCTCGCAAGATTCTCTCTTGTTCCTCCGCTCCCCCCTTCGGCAACGGTCCCGGGGGAGCAAATCCAGGAACGGCTCTCCGAGTCTAGACGACGCGAGAGATAGCCCTCCCTGGCCGCCTCTCTCTCTCTTTCCCTCCACGACCGCAGGCCGAAGGCCTTTCTCTCTTTCTCTCTCCTCTCTCGACGCTTTTACGCTTCTCTCGTATCCTCCTTTTATCTTGCTGCTGCTCTCATCTGTCCGAGGAGATGGACGGGGATATCGCGGCTGGCCGCTCCTGCCCGAGTCACGGACACCGGTTCGTGAAAATCTGGATCGTTCCAGCGACCGATCCAACACCGACCCGCGCTCCGTCTTTTTGTTAATAATCGGGGGAGAGAGGTCTGTGCAGGCAATTATCAGGAATATCAACTTACACGTATCGAACGACGGGGAGGGATCTTCGCTCGGTTTAGGGCAAATCGAACCGGGAGCGCAACCACGCGGGATTACGAATCGGTTAGCTAGCTTTTCCCATCTTTCGAAAAATGTCAGATAAAGCAAAAAGAGAAATCCGCCGAGATAAAGCGCGGCAGGGGAAGCCGACGGCATCGGCGCGACATAATTCTTCTTCAGCGGGATCGCAACGGTGCGGGACAGCAGCACCGAGAACACCGAGAGCATCGGTATGAAAATGTCCCCAGACGTTGCGTGGCGTCCAGGTGCGCGAGCCGCTTCTTTCCGCATTAAAAACGCCGCGTCGCGTCGCGCCGCGCCGCAGCCTCCGCCGGTGCGATAGTCGTCCCGACGCGTCGCGACGCTCGCATCCCCCGCCCGCAGATGTCGCAAAACCCGGCTAGCAGCCGGCACCGAAGTTCTCCGATAGCCTGATGGTCATTTCTCATTTGTGTAATCTCCGCGCTCGCTACCCTCCTCGTCGTGCTCCAGATAGAACGGAGAAAAGGAGGGGAGTGGCTGCCACGCGGAGAACGAGAGAGAAATGGAGAGAGAGAGAAAAAGGGAGAGAGAGAGAGAGAGAGGGGGGGGAGGGCTCTTCCGCGAGCTCGCCACTCGGGGGGTGGCGTAAAGCGAGCATTTGTTCCGCGGGGCGGTTTTGACGAGGAAAACTCTGCCCTAATCGGCGTCGCGACGCGACCCCGACGCCTCTCCCACCGCGTCGGGTAGCTAATCATAATTGCGAGCCACGATAAAAAGTGTCCGGCTCTTTTTCACCGTGGCCGGCGCTTCGGCCACCGGGCTCCGGGGCTCCGGGCGACGTCGCGACGGTGACGAAGTGCACGCTGCCACCCTGCCGGCGGTGGTGGTTACCTCGTTCAACGCGACCGACGCGCTCCTCGTCTAATCGACCTCGAAACGCTGCTACTACGCTCGACGAAGGGAATCGAGCGTAAAGAGATTGTCTTCGAGATTTTTAACGCGAGCCCGGATATCCGAGCGATGCGGGGAGATTTCGATTTGGACGTCGGTGTCCGTGGACGCGCGTGCACCCATTTGGACGCGCGAGGACTCTCCAGCTGGTCCCTTTCTTTCATCCGATTCGGCGAAATACAGTATAATGTCTCTTTAATCGACGCACAGATTGTTCACAGAAATGGACAATTTGGGAAGAGGAGATACGATTATTCGAGTCTTGCTGTTCGTTTTCATAGTTACGAATTGTCGATCTAAGCGTCGATAAGCGTTCGTTCGGGTTCGGTTCGAGGAGGCTATTCGTCCGCTGTTCGTCGATCCGCGCGCAATAATCGGACAGCGAGATAAAAATTTGCGGAATCGAGTATATTCTTCGAACGGAATCGGCACCGTAGAGGGAATGTACAAGAAGATAGATCGGCCGGATGGTTCGATTTTTTGCCGGTCCCATCGAAGGAGCCTCGGCGAGGTTTTTGCGGCGCAGCGTTAAATATCGAGCCCGACGAGAGGCATTGTCGTCCAGGCTGTCTTCCCAGCGCGTCACGCGGAAAGACTTTGACAAATCGTCGATCAACCCCCGAGAATCGCTTCCTATCTCTCGAGGACTCTTCGGTCCTGCTGAACTGGCCGGCGATCGGGATCTGGCAATCCATCCTCCCTTGACTTCTGCTTCTTGCCGGCTACCGAAGAATGCGCTTCTCTCTGGCGGAAATTCCATCCGGAACTATCGCGTTCCATTTGGTTCGCCGTTTTATATTGGTCGGCCGTCTCGGCGGGCTTCGAAAACGATTCGAGGAAATGCTTCGGCCATCTCCGCCGACCGGCTATCAACGGTATAATTATCGCATCGTCTTTATCGTTTTAACTTCTAAGGTTGTACGTACTCGCGTTACCAAGATATGCAAATCCCGAAGACCTGTTTCCAACGCGCGCCTCGGAACTCTCGGTTTCTTTCGACCGAGTATCCTTTCGAACGATCGCAAACTTTTCGAATAATAATCGGATACGCTGGCAAAGATACGCGAAGAGAGTTTCCGGCGATCGTCCTTCGACTTCTCGCGCTCGCAGCCCTCCGAAAACACGGTCGAAACTTTCCGGTACCGTTTCCACGGTTCTCCGATTTCGATCGGAGAACCGAAATCGGGAAAATGCGATCTCCCGAGAATTACTTAGCGGCGCGGGCTGTTCGATCGTTTCTGGAACAGTCTGCTCGGAAAGATTTGTTTTTCGAAACGAGAAACGTTCGCATCGACTCGGCGAGTCGTACGGACAAGGTTCCGTTAATCGTCGACCATTTTCCACGTCCGCGGTTAATGGCTTAATGGCGAGTCGATGTCCAAGCAACGGCAGCGACGTTTCAGGGCGATACACCGAACAATTACACGGTCTTCGAGGCTCCTTCTGCAATCGGTTCCGCGGTAAGCAGCGGCCGGTATCGCGAAACAACCGCTGATAACGGGGACGCGTTTATCTTATCGCACGGGGAACGGGGACCCTCGTTCCGATGTCGCGTCCCGCAGTCCCGTAGTCCCGTGGCGTCGCGTAGCGTCGCCTCGAATCGTCCCGAGTCGGTTCCTCCTTTTCTTTCGTCGAGTCCTTCCACCGCTGTGCACCGGACAGTGGATCCATTTATTCGCAAATGCCAAGGCCGAGGGAAAGATCGACGATCGGCCGGCCGGAGGTCGCCGGGATCTAACGACCTCCTAGGCGCGCCCGGATCTCTCGCGGCGACGCGATTCCCCGGCCGAATTACCGCGATACGACCGACCAAAACCTCTCGGCGAACGTTTTACCGACGAAATGGGCGCCGAAGCGCGATCGGATCGGATATTCTTCTATATTTCGCTGCGATCCTCCGTTCCGTAAACGTACTCGCTGCATCCTCCGTAATTGTAAAGGCAAAACACCGGAACCTCCTTTTTGAAATTTAAGATATGCGACAATTTCTCGGCGCATCGTTCGTCTCGGCACCGATTTCACGTACAACCGCGAGTACGTATTCGGTAGAAATTCGATCGATCCGAAAAATTTGTCCTCGGGCCGGTCAGAGGCGAAGCGACGAATGTTCGTCGAAATTTAGAACCCGCGTTATTTCGGAAAGCCGATATTGTCACGGAGGAAAATTTTTCTGGATTTTTCTGGATTTTTCCGGATTCCTCTGGATTTTCCACGCAGAAGAGCTACGCGCCGCTCGCAAAACAACCGGAAATCCCGTGAAGGGTGATCTACGCCCCCGGTGTGAATCGTGTCAGGAGGTCGACGAGCCGCGCCGCGCCGCGTCGCGTCGGTTCATCCCTCACGCCTGTTAATACCGCAGTTTTCGACTGCCGGACACGCGTCCACCGTTTTGCGACGACACGCGACAGGTGGGCATCGACCCTCTCCGAAATCAATTCGCGTCCGCGGTCGCTTTCCGTTCGCCGCGAATATCTTACCGATCGATCCGCTTTGAAACGACGCGGATTCGCAACGCGCGCCCGATAACGATCGAATCGAACGAATCGAAAGATTCGCGGCTTACAGGACGTTCTGCGTCGCGAACGCTCGATTTAGACGACAGCGCGCGAAGCGATTAATCGAAATAATACTCCGACTTCCGGGAGCGTTTCTTACGAAAAAGGGAACGGAACCGCGAAATTTCCCACCCTGTGCCGTCCACGTGGCCGCGCGGCCGCCCTTTCCCCTTTCCCCTTTCCGCCAGGTAAGAATCGCGGCTGTTACGCAACCACCCGTTAAGTGCCGTACGCGGAGAATCCATTAGGCTGCACGTGCTCCTTCCGGTCCTCGATCGCGGGATTCGCGGCGAGTCGTGTCTCCGTTTCCTCCGGGCCCGAGACTCGAGCTGCCCGGAAAGGACATGTACGAAGGTGCATAGGATATTACGTGTGCTACCTCCTCGAACACGTGGCAGACGCTGGCAGGACGTCTTCACTTGGAACGAGCACCCGACCACTCGGATACCTTCCCTCGAGAGATAACGCTGCCGGGCAGAGATATACGAATAAGCCTATCGATACGGTCGTTCGAGACGATGACGAGACAAGATAAATCAACTCGTCGATACGATTTTTTCGCGGCCGCCGATCCTGGAAACCCTTCCGCTGCTTCGCCAATAATATTACAGCCTGGTCTCGCTCAACGGGTTATCCTCTGCAAATTAATTCTTGGTCTTGCTAACCGATTCCGCTCGATCGCTTCCCGAGACCTCTGCGAGAGAGTCGCCGATGTTTCCTCTGATATTTTGCTTTTCGCTATGTATTCGGCCTCCGCGAACATCGATCGGAAATACGGTCTTCCTTGGCCCACGTTGGTTCCGTTGATCTGCTCGAGAACGCGTCCGAATCTCCGAATGCTCGCTTCCAACGCCCATCACCGTTCCCTCGCTGCTAATTATCGCGGCGCGGCGTCGAGCTCCGTTGATAGGGGGCTCGATCGAGGACGCGCCACAGAACTAATATCGGCTCGTGAAAAAAGGATCGTGTTACCCGTTGACGCGTGCGAGCTTACACGGTGCATCCGCTTTGCCGAAGGGTGCGCGAGAGCTCGATGGGAGCGAGAACGGGAGCGATGTCCGAGCGAGACAGGCGATCGGCGGGATTGCGGGGGTCGGGGGTCGTCGAGTGGAAACGAAACAGAGTCTACAGAGTCTCGGTACGAGTGTCGGCAGCCGATTCACGGTGCGCGGATAACATCGAATATTTTTCGAGCGAATGTTAACGGAAAACGAACGAAAAGGCGAACACGAAAAAAGGAAAGGAAAGCGAGCGAGAGAGAATCCACCGATGGCGGGCGAGAGAGAAAACGGGGTTGTCGGTAGCCGGGGCGAGAGGGGACGACGCGGCTCGGTGCAGAGAATAGGGGAGAGGCGGGAGGGGTAGGCGGCGATTCGTGGGTGGAGGACGCTAAAAGGCCTGGTACGAACTTTTCGACAATAACCGGCGGCGGGCAGGCGGTTATTGAATTTTTATTGGCGACGACGAGTCAATTTGCGATTAAACCCTCTGGCCGGGCCCGCGCGCGCCCCTCGGAGCCCCTCGAAGCCCCGCGAAGCCCCTCGAAGCTAGAAGGTAGAACCGAGGCTGCAGCTCGTTGCAGCTCGTTGCAGCTCGTGCCAAGCTCGACGCGAGTTCGACAGTTTGCTCGAAGGAGGAGAGAGAGAACGTCTCTCCTCGGCCTCTCTTGTCCGTCCGACGAAGGACAATTCCATCCGCTAATGCGAAAGTTCGCTTCCGATACGAAGGAACGTTTGAGGGACACCAAATTATTACGTCCGTCAGGGAAATCCGCGGGATTTCAATGGGGCTGCTTCCTTTCGATTCCGATTGCTGGATTTGGACGCGGAGCGACGGCCGGTCGCTCCATAGTCGGTGACGCGATACGTCTTCGAGCCGCCGATGCATCTTCCTACGAGCGAATTCGCAGGCGAATTATTCGAATCTCGATTTCTTGCGCGAGGACGGCTAAATAAGTGGGACCCGACGACACCGGCGTCGATCGCTGGCAGTTTAGCCGATCGACCGAATTCTCGCGAAGAAAGAAACGTTGTTCGCGCAAAATTAGTTTCTGCTCCCCCGCTTCTGCCAACGTTCGCGCATAGAATCCACAACGTTCGAGCGCCGTGTACTTCGATTCTCGAGTAAAGGGCACGCAGCGCGCAGCGTGCAAAGTGCAACGCGCGGCTTCGTCGAGTTCGTTTTTTCCCCTGGATTCGCGTAAATACCATCGGTCTAATTATTGGCGGCTGTTACGTAGTCGAAATGCTGGAAATATCACGTCCCGGCAAGATGTCCGCGTTCACCGGCCAGCCTGTAAATCGTCCTGCATAACGTGCGCAGAAATTAACGACGCTTTCAGCGAATCGTTATCCACTCCCGCTGTCCGCGCTATGTTTTATAGCGTTACAAACTTCGGGACCGGGCATTATCGCGGAACGTTCGATATCTTTGTACTTTGTATTTCCCGATCGATCGCCGGCGACCCGCGATTTTTCGCCGAACCATTCTGTTTCGCGTTTCGCGTGCACGCCAAACTGTTTCGCTTTAATTCCATCTCGCTGGTCAGAACAATTCATCGAACGAACCATGCTCTCGTCTACGCGAACGACGACTCGCATAAAAATTCTTTCTCCGCTGATTTCGGTATCCTCGGTGTGTGTGTAGAACGTATTGCTTCGATCGAGGCGAGCGTGATTTCGTCGCGTATCGAAGCGGGGGCCTCGTGATTCACAGTTTCAGAAATAAAAACAAAGAAGAAGAAGAAGGAGGAGGAGAAGATAGAAGGAGAAGAAGAAGAAGAAGAAGAAGCGTAATTTCGCAAGCGCGCATGTGTGCTCTCTCGGGTCGATCCTAATTGCAAGCGCGATATAGGCTCGCGATCGCGCGCGTGCACGCGGCGCTATTTATCGGCGAAAAGTGCAGGACCGTAAATCGGAGGTTAACGTTTGTCTCGGCGTTAACCTTTTCCGCGCGAGGCGTCGACACCTCGGATAAGGAACGTCTGTTAAGGTACATGCATCCGAGTCTAATAAGCTTCTCCTCGGTTTCTACGAGATAAATATCGGCGAGCGAGCCGGTATGTATCCCGTGCAGCCTCGCCGGGTGATTTACAAGTATTCCGCATCGGCGGATCGTTGGGAAAATTATCCCCCGTAAAAATCGCGACCGGCGGCGAAACTGTTCGGGATCGATCGCGGATAACCTTCTCCAGAAAATGGCGGAAATTTGCGAAACCGCGTTACCTCCGCCGGAACGTTCGAGAACACAAGGCGCGTACTCGGTACTCGTCGTTCCACTGGAATCTTCGAGTCGCTCTTATCGCGTCGCACGATTCCGTCGCGGGTAACGTTGGAAAATACGAATCTCGCGTTATTAAAAAAGCCGCGTCGATTTTCTCGCGGCACGGCGGTGGTTGTCGAGAATTCGTCGTTCCGAAGCGGTGGCAACCGGACGCGGCCGATCGTCGCGAAGCGGCCAAAAATGGTAGGAGTCTCTCTCTCTCTCTCTCTCTCTCTCTCTCTGGACCAGGAAGACCGCGGGGACGCTGGGAGCCCGAAAGAAAAGAGACCGTCTAAAAATACACGGTCGACTCTAGGTGGGAATGATTCGGTATCTCGTAGGACGTCACGGGGGTCTGAAATATGAGAGATACGACGGACCTCGCCCCCGTACCATCCCATTCCCTCGATGGTGCATTAGCGCTAATCTCCGCTCTTTAGTCCTCTCTTTATCTTTTCTGGCCTCGTCCTCGTCCCCGTCCCCGTCCTCCTCCTCGTCCTCCTCCTCCTCCCGTCCTCGTCCGCCTCTTTTCCGCCGGTCGCCTCGCCGCTCCGCGCCGCTCCTCGGCCCCTCTTCTCGGGTCCCCCTGTTCTAGCCACCCGGGGGAACGAGTTCGAGCTCGTCGGGGAGCATGTTATACCTGTTCCCTCTCGCAGCCCACCTCGGGACTCGGGACTCGGGACTCGGGGGACCCGGGCCGCCTTTATCGTCGGCATCTAATCGCAGCGATCCGTTATTTGGTGGCTTCGGTGGGCACATCGTAGGTACGTGTGCGCGAACGGGGCCCGGCGTCCCCGGGCCCGCCGGAGTTTTGACACTCGGAATCTCATTAGCGATCGTGAAATCTTCTACTCCGGTCGGCCCACTCTCGGCGGGCCCCGGGCCCCGGGTCCCGAGCCCCGAGAGCCTCGAGCGCGCAGGGATTACGACCGGGCCCCGAAGGTGGACGGCGCGGGGCCCGTGAACGAATTCCTCGGGATTTCACGCCGAGCTCCCCTCGACCCTGCGCCCCTCGTCTCTCCCCGTCCCTCGTCCGGCTAATTATATAATACGACTCGACGGGACCCGACTGGGTGGGGCTCGCGCTCGTTCCAAGACCCCGCGCCAGCCTTTAATGAAGTGTTTGTGGGAGTTTATGCGCCCCCCGTCTCCGCTTCCAATTTGTTTCCTCGTTTAACGCGGTGGGTCGTGGCCGTTTCGGAGACTTTGTTGCCGTCGGATTGGTAGCTCGATGGATACGCTTCGTTCCGCGGACGGAACAGGGGGCGCGCTCTTATTAACCGATCATCCGGCCAACGACCCTCTCGCATTCCTCCTCGAGCGGAAATTTCGGCGTTCGAACAACGGCGGACCGCGTTCCGATCCGCGCGAACCGAAAGCTGCCGGCGAGACGAACGAGAAGAGAAACGAAAGATCGGCCGCGGCGCGATCGAACGAAGAAATCCGTTTCTAAAAATCGGTCCATCGACGATCGGACGCGTTGCTTCGAGTTCTCGACGAATTATCATCTTTCTTATCGCCGGTTAACGTCGTCCCGCGCGAACCTTTGCGGAAAATAAAAATAGACCGGTCGCTTCGGAAAACCCGGGGGGTTCGCGTAACCGTTCGAACGGCGATAGGCGAAAAATAACGTTCGCTCGTTCGACCGCTTTTACCGGGCTTTTACCGGCGAACGAGACGCCGGCAGAAACGAATAAAACCTGTTTAAACGGAATTTCTCCCGGCGAGGGGGAACCCTCGCGCGGCAAACAATTTAGGGTACGTAGTCGCGGAGGGTAACTCGGTATCGCGATCGAATCTCGGGCATCGGCCGCGGTGAATTACCCGCGGAGAAGCTATCGGTAACTAGCCGAAAGTAGAGTGTCGATATCACACGTCGTAGGACATCGGCAGTCTCGTTCAAATGCTCAGATAACGGGGTCCGTAATGGCGGCAAGTTCCGCGTCTCCGGCGCCCCATCCGCGGCGCGGAGAGGAGCGGCGATTCCCTGGAATCAATGAATCCGAACGCGATAATGCGAACTTCTGCCAAGAACCGAGTCACCGACTCCCCGAGTCGTCGCCTAATCGGCCGATATACCCCTTTCGAGCCGGCTGGGAAGCGGATCCCTCCCACCAGCCATCCGCGAAGAACGCGTCGTCCTCCGTTCGACTCCCGGGGTGACTAAACGTTTACGACGTGTCGGGACTCGGGGCGCCACGACGCCGCCCGAAACGCCGGTCTCTCCACCGTTACGACGAAAGATTTCGTCCTCGATGTACCTCGGGTTGTACGACACAATCGAATCCCGCGAAGACACATTTTCCGGGTTGGAAACAAACTCGCGCTTCTTCGAGAGACAAGTTCTAACCGCGGTAGCTGACCGAAAGCTGTCGGGAGAGTTCGAAAAGGCTGAAAATCGGCGGTGGACGGTGTAAAACGCGAAAAAAGTTTCGCGGCAGATAAGTGAAAGGAGCGAGGACAACGGGGGGGTCAGAGGAACGACGTTTGGCTTCGACGTGCGCTAGATAGGCGATACGTCGTTACACCTAGGTCCGCAACACCCGCGCGAAAGAGAGAGCGAGAGAGAGAGAGAGGGAGAGAGAGGCTTGCGGCAGCGCGGCGCGGCGCGGCGGTCGGAAGGCGGAAGGCGGAAGGCGGAAGAGAGACGAGGCGCGAAGCGCAAAGCGCGAAGGGGTGCCCGTTGGAACGAGCGAGAGGCAGAGTTTGACAGATCTTCATAAAGGCACACACAACTGTGCCGCGGCGATAAGGGAATCGGGAGCAGGCATCTCGTATCCCCTGCTCCCCCTCGGCCCCGTCCCCGTCCCCGGGCCCCGCGTTCCTCCACCCACGCGGCGGGAGCCAGCCGCGCGGTCCACCCTCGGCCACCCTCGGCCACCCCCGTAGGGGCTTGGAAAGGGGTGCGCGGGAGGGGGATAGAAGCACGGGCACTCAGTCAGTACGCTGCTATCATTTTTCCACACGAGTGGGCGGCGGCGTCGGTGGTTCCTGGGTGGTACTACGCTTCTGCTCCTCTTCCGCCCTGCTTCCCTCTCTATTCCGCCCCAAGCCGCGGCCAGGACGTCTCTCGCCTCGCCTCGCCTCGCCTCGCCGCACACCTCCTCGCGCTTCAGACGCGAGTCGAGAGCGGAGAATCGCGACGCTTCGCGAATCTCGCGTCGGAACCGAGAGGATCGTCCCTGATTTTCTGGTCAGCACCCCGGACCGCTCGGCTCGCGCGGGCGGAGGCTTCGAGGGGTGTTCCGACTTTCCTCCGTTGTCTTCGACCCGATTCGACGTCCGTGAAAATTAAGCGATTCTTAGGTTGGAAGATCAGGCTCGCGAAGCTACTTTTCCGTGCGAGGGAAATCGCATAGGCGTGCATTCGAATTCCGTTGCTCCGCGCTCGCGGTAGGCGGGGTAGCCTTCTCGCGGTTTCGTGGAAAGAACGGATTAACCGGAAACTTCGAAGTCGAAGAAATAGCCGGGCGACGCTGCGAAGCCGCGATCGGGCGTGAAACGAGAGATGGATCATCGGAATCAATTTCAGCGGGCACGCTCATTTTTCTATTTTCCGCCGCTTATATTTCGCTATTATTTTCACGGTTCGCGATAAATCGAGCATCGTCGCCTGCGACCGACCACCTCGGGCCACCCACGCGCGTCCAACCACCCCCGTTACATTCTGCGCCGTTACAAATCGCTCCAACTGTCTGGGCCCGGTGTTCTCTCCGGGCGATGATCGAGCGCGGCTTCGCCAGAAGGATTCCTGCTCTATGGTGATAAGGAACGGAACGATTTCTTAAGGCGGATTCCCCTGAAACCCGGTGAAGAACGAGCCGATGTCCTGTCCGATGCTTTTTCGATCCGCCGGGCCGCGCCGCGCGTCGACCGCTTTCTCATTTTCACCGGCGATTCCTTTTCTTCTTTTTTCTCCCAACAGGGTGGATCGTGACTTATCGCGGTACACCGCGATCGTGATTTACCAACCGCGCCCCACCGTTCGCGTTAATTGTCGGATTCAGGGGACGAATCGTACTCGCGCCTATCGAGCTGACATTTTGAACTCGGAGAGAAATAAAATCGTTGCGTCGGAAGAAGGCGGCGTCGAGTTTTTTCGTCCGACGCCGGATCGAGCCGTGCCGCTCGCAATAATCGCGACGAATTCTGCACCGAGAAGCGGTCCGATCCAGAGGCTGTACGAGAGAAACCGCTCGAACGTGCGAGCAGCGGTTGACGAAGGGTCAGCGAATTTCTCTCCGGGGCTAATTGTCGAAGGAGCGATTTTCGTGGACCACCCATCGGGCATCCTCGATAAATCACCGCGTCATCCGACTCCGGACGTGGATAAGGAGGTTCGAATAAGAATAAAGCGTCCTCTAGACGCGGCGGCCGCGCGCGCCCCGCATCGTGGATTCCAGTCACGTGTCCTATCGGAAATTAGAGCCGCGTCAAGTCGAGCGAGCCCGGCTCTCGTCCCCCTTTCCACCCTTCCCACCCTTCTCGCCCCATCCCGAGGACTGACTCCGAAGTTACGGGGTTGCGAACGACCACTTGGTCGGAGAGACGAGACGAGACGAGCCGCGCCGCCGTCGGTTATACGAGCCAGATCGGTTTTCTCGGGCGGCCGGGCCGGGTCGGGGCCGGGCTTGCCCTTGCCGAACGAACCCTCTCCGGGACCTCGAGGAGGGCTCCGTCGCTCTCGAGCGCTTCCTGGGAATCTTCCACCGAGGGATCGTTTCATCGATCGCGGGACCGTTGCAAGTTCGCCCAGTTTCCCGTCGATCCTTGCTCTCTTCCCGCGCTTTCGGACTTAACGCGTCTCCGTCCTCTCCGCGCCGTTTCACTCGCACGCTCCGTCGCGCGATCGCCTATCGCGATCGCTAAAACGTTCTTCGAACGCGGGTGTGGTTGCGACGGAAACGTTCGTTCGAACGTAGAAAATGGAAGAAAAATGCGCGGCCGCGTCGCGAAGAGAGACGAGGAGCAGCAGTCCTATTGGAAGAGCTCGCGGCGCGAAGTCGACGCGATCCGCGATAACTCGAAAACCGTCGTACGGCCGTCGCGTTGGGCCGGTGGAAAAAGGCAGGGACGGAGGGTGGCGGTGGACGGTCGAAGGGGACGAAGATCGAGTCCGTCGCGTCGCGTCGCGTCGATCGGCTCGCGAGAGTGAAAAAGCTGCTGGCGTCGGCTGGATGGATTTCCAAGCGCGAATCGACAATAATTGTCTGAATCGGGCGTGCTCGTCGAGCCGGGCCCCCTTCTGTCCGCCCCTCGGCCTCCTGCCGGTTAGCCACCCGTTCCCCCCGTCCTGCCGGCCGCCGCGGCCGCGGCGCGGCGCGGTGCGACGTAAACCGCGCGGCGCACCGACTTTGCCCGCCACCGCAGCCGTTCGCTCGCGATGCTGGTCGGAGCCCGGCCTGAAAAGAGAGTCTCTGGTCGCGCGAGAGAGGGTGGTTACCGTTCGTTCGAAACGAAACGAGCCGAAAGACAAAGGAGCATCCCGTTCGTCGAATCGCACGCCCCGGCGTCGTCGAGCATGGCGTATCTACATCCCCCCGGCACGGTCTATTCACAAAGTCCCTTGTACGTTCGCCTCTCGCCTCTCGCCGCCGACACTCGAGCAAGAGAGAAAGAGAGAGCGAGAGAGAGAGAGAGAGAGAGAGAGAGAGAGAGCCGGAGAGGCCCGGCCAACGATTATTGCCGATACATCCACTCGGCGTCGGCATGCCTACTCTACTCTCTCTCCTTTTCATTCCGTTACTTCAGCTCTGCTAGCTCCGGCCAGAGATTAGCTCCGCGCCAGTCGCGCACCACCTCCTCCGCGTCCTCATCCTCCTTCTCGACGTCGTTTTCCACCCTCCCTCGGACACCGCGCGTCGCCGCCACCCACCCCGATTCTCGGTTTCTCACACGAGCGACACCGGTAACGAAGAAGAGAACGTGTGCCGAGAAAAATGTTGTGCACGCCGGAAGATCGATCGGCTTCGAGAAACCCGACGATTGTCTTCCGCGGCCGGAGACACCCCCGGCCGCCCTGCTGAAAAGCCCGATGGATATTGAATTACACAGGGCTTTTTTTAGCTGATGCGGATGCCGATGGCGGCTCGACACGCTCGCGACGACGAGCTTTGTGCTAAGTTGCTGCGAAATAATGCTTTTAACGATTCAGCTATTCGAGAGATTGGGGGTGCTGCGCTCTGCATTTTTCGAAGATAGCTTTAACGGATGCTCGCCACGGATTCGCGTCGCGAGTCTAGCAATAGGAACGCGAGTCTCCTCCATCACCGGCCGGAACTGTACAAGTAGGGCGGACCTTTCCGCGAAATAAAAATGCTCCGCGTTCGTTGCATCGCGCGCGAGTCGAATCGAAGCGTCTCTTTCTTTCGTTCTTCGACGAATATCTCGTCGCAAGACGTACTCGAGTCGACAACATTTTCTGCCGAATTTAAGAAAACGCGGAACCGGAACATCGACTCGCGTCGAATGAAACACGGTAATCCGTGCCCGTTGGGACGATGCTAGACGACGCGACGGCGAGTTTCTTGTCGCGAGCTCGTGGAAAACGGAAAACGATGAATAGGATGAGGAAAAATTTCCCGGCGAGGGGAACCGGCCATAACCGCGGTCGCTACCACCGCCGTGGAAACGAGATTTATGATTTCACCGGGAAGGCTTTCCCTACGGTGCACGCTACCTATCCGTTTTTGGTGGCACGGTGGATGCCCTTAAATGGTCTCGCCCCGTCTCTCTATCTCTATCGTGATACGGGACGCGCACCCACGCACGCCACGCGGCGCGAGCGAGCGAGCGAGCGAGCGAACGCGAGCAGAAGCGAGCAGAAGCGAGCAGAAGCGAGCAGAAGCGAGCCGGTAAGCGGGTTTCTGCGGGCCGCGGATGTTGCGCTCGGCCGGCCTTAATGTCTCACGATTGTATTCAGAAACCGGGGTTCTTTTTTTCCACGGACTCTGTTCCAGCGCGGTGCGCCCGGAGCTGGATAGCTCCACCGTTTCCTCGTCCTCTTTCTTTTTTTCTCCTTCCTCGTTCTTCTTTTCCCTAGCCTCTAACCGGCCGGCGACGACGGAAACGACGCTCGAGAGTCGAACCGAGGAAACGCTTTTCCACGATCAGAAATTTTTCCTGGATCGTCGGGACCCGCCGAGTTTCCTTCACCTTTATCAGGATGCTTCCTAGCAAATCCGACGCATCGTTCATTATTTAGACATTGTAGAGACGACCGTCGAATATCCTTGTTTCAGTCTCGGATCATCTTACCTTCGTTTTTCCCTCGTTCATATCGGATCTCGAAATTTGTATCCGTCCGTTCGACAAAAGGCGAAGCTCGTCCGTTCTATCCTCTCGTCGTCGGTATTCAACCGTCGAAGGAAATCTCGAAGAGAAATTAAGATCGTTCTCGTCCGGTCTCTGGTCGCGAAACCGAAGAAAACGAAGCAGCCTTTCGACTCGAAATACCGTTTCCGAACGATCCTAAGGAGGATCGCCGGACAGCGGACCGATAGCGATGCGCCAGCCGATCGAATAATGATCTCGCTCGGAGGTAATGATTCACGAGGGAACAACCCTTACAGCGACGATACGCGCGGACTAATAAATTCCTGGTCGCCGGAAATATTCAATTACACGATCCATTCCGGCCTTCAGCGGGCAACGTATCGCGATCCAACGTAACTGGAACATTTTCAACCAAACTCGATCCATTATTCACAACTAATCGCTCATGAATCAATAGGCAGCCGAGATCGCGAGCCCGCCGAAACGAAACAATCGCGCGCGTCGCGTCGCGTCGCGTCGGGTCGCGTCGCGTCGGCTGCGCCGGTGTGTACGAGGGGATTAACACCGACGGATCTAGCATTTTATTCCCCGACAAACGAGCGGCCGTATCTTTCGAACAAAAAGAACAAAACAACGCGACCCGCCACAGGACGATCTCGGCCGATTTCCATTCCTGGTCGAGCGTAAGGCTCTTTCACCGAAACGCGCTTCCACGGCAACTCGACTACGAAACTCGCCTAACTCTGTATCCGTATCTGTACCGGGCTCGTCGCGATAATAACCGGCCGTGCCGCGGGGTTACAAGATTTATTTCTGCTCTCGGCGACGCGGGACGCGCGACGCCGTAACTTTTCCATCGCTCGTTCGTCGTTCTCCGCTTCCGAACCGTCTCGCGATCGTCGTTCGAACCCGCGATTTCAATTTTTGCTCGCTCGCTAAATCGGCAAATCGTCGCGTTCGCGTTCGTTACCGCGACAGTTTTATCTCTCCTCGGGCTGGATCTCTTCGTCCGAATTGTTCGGACTCGTCGCACGCGCGAACGACGCGTCGCGGTTTATTCCTCGCGATAAAAATTCTCTGTTCGTATATAAAAAGTCTGTTCGCACTCGCATCGTCGATCTCGAACGGAACGAAACGTCGATTTCGTTCGAAGAACGCAACGATACTCGCAACCAGCTTCTTTCGATCGAAATCGCGCGCCACGTCTTTCGAAACCGCCTTCGTTCGACCCACCGTTTAGGCTCGAAAAATGTACTTTCATCGATAGAGATTTTTGTACGAATTGTTCCAGGAACAATCGTCGAGGTTGTCCCGCTTAGACGGGCGAGACGATCGTTCGCGGGATCGCGATCCATCTCTCTCCCTCGATCGCGGCTTTCTCCTCGCGAAAGACGCGAGTCATCGCGGATGGAATCGGTTAACTGTAAATGATAATTCCACAGCGCGCACTTTTCCACGGAACTCTTTCGATCCTCGACTCCTACGCCAACGGCTTAATCCGCGAACGATCTATCTGTAGCTGCGATTCGATCGTTCGCCGGTTGTTCTACAATCTCTCTCTCTCTCTCTCTCTTCCTTTCTTTCTCTGGATCCGATCTCTCGCGCGCGCTACCCTCTTCTATTCGCTATCGAGAGTATCGAGACATTCGAGACGGATCGATCGGATCCCGCGAGAAGAAATCCGTACGACGAGGAGCCGTGGCATCGATCCCTCGATCCTCGCCGTGTAGGATGTCTCCGGGCGTGTTACCAGCGAGGAAATGATTTAGAGACGCCGTCGGGCGCGTTTAATAATCGCGGGCCGAGGCGTTCGACGGAAAGCTGATTCACGGCGCGATAGATATTTATATGTGTCGGCGCGGCGGTTGTTTATGTTTATAATATTGTCGGGTCACGCCTTGCCGGACGCGTCCGTTCGCCCTCGGAGGAATATCTATATCGAGAATAATGTGCTGCGAAATTGCTGGTAATTGCTCGGGGAGATTAAACGCTCGTCGTTCCTGTCTGAAATCATCTTTCGGAGAGAACATCGGTGCGCTCCGATCGATGCTTTATCGCGCGGCGGCTATCTTGTATTTTGCCGTAAAAACGGTCGAACCACGAACGAACGGCTCTCGGATTCCAAATAACGTCGAGTCGAATTTTCCTCGAATATTTTCGACGGCGATAATAATAATATTTGTTCGGGGTATTCGTTTCCTCGTAGTAAAGCATTCGATTTCCTCTTCGTGAAAATTGAAGCGCTCCGTTCGGCCGGCGAGCCGCGAGCGTAAAACCGACTCGAAAGGGGGAGAAAAAAATCGACGGGAGGGACTACGCGGATCGAGGGGCCGGGATAAAAAGTTTCCATAGAATGTAGCGGGGCTCGCACGAAATTACAAATTACTCGCGACGGGCAACGATTTTCCAGAGCGGGCCACGGGGCGAGCCGCGCGAGAACGGGCGTTGAGAAGCGCGACGGCGTCACCGGTCCGGGTCCTGGGCCTGGTCTCGGTCCTGGTCCTGGTCCGGAGGGTGGCGGAGCGGATAAGGAGGCTGGAGGACGATTAAACGGCAGGACGTGGCCCGGGGGGCCGGCACCCGGCACCCGGCTAAGGTCTGGCGAACTTTTTAAATACTTTCGAAGTTCCTAAGGATGACAAATTGGCCGAAACTCCGTCGTGGCTGAAGGTATCGCGGAGAGTGTTCTTTCTCCGGCGGCCGATTAATTCGAGTCTCCTCTCTTGTCTACATTAACCCCGGCGACCACCCCCGCGCAACCACCCTCGACTCTTCTTCTCTTCTTCTTTGCCGCCTGCCACTTTGTCACGGGTCGGCGACGCAATTTGGGTCACCGAGGACGATAAGCGGTTTAATTTCTTCGTTTGACAGTTTTTCGGTAGGAGGCCGAGGCGCGGCGGGGGTGTTGAATCGAACATTTGCTAAATTCTCTCGGCGGAATATCTTTCGTATCCCATAAAATAATGCCATGGTTTCTTCGAACCGCGTGGTAGCGCTCGAATCAAATTGCTACTTCGGGATCGTCGATCGTTTCGGAAGAATTTTCTCGCCCCGAGAAAATCCAATATTTCATCGCGAACAATTTGGACGATACGATTCGTGAGATTCGAGAGGGAGGGAGAGAGAGAGAGAGAGAGAGAGAGAGAGAGAGAGAGCACGGTCCAGGCTGTAACGACGCGCTTTTAATCGGTGTTTCCACGCGACCAACGAAAACAGCTTTATTTCGTGGTTCAATTTCCGGCAGAAACGCAGTCGCCGGAGATCCGCCTTGAATTGAAAGAAGAGGGAAAAGAATCGGCTCGACGAAAGCCTTAATCGAGAATCCGTAGTCGGAGGCGAAGCCGGCAGGCAGCCAGGCAGCAGGCAGGCAGGCAGACGTTCATTTAATTATTATCGCCCCTAATGAATCTCTCGTTCTGTCCCAGCCTTCCTCCATTTTCTCTTCGCCGGCTCATAATGGATTTCTGCGGCAAGTTCGGAGCCGCCTCTTCCCTCCGTCGCGCGGAGGTTTGTCGTCTTCGGGAAACGTTTTCGCGATATGGGTCTATACTTTCCGCTGGCAGACGGCCGTGCGAGCGGAACCGAGCGAAATGGAGCGGCGGGGAACTTCGTTCGACGTTCGACGTTCGATGCTCTCGAGATCTCGGATCCGCCCCTCTCGACGAACATCCGAATTTCTCCGCGATTCTCTCGCTTCGCGGAGACGCGCCTCGCCTCGCCACGGCGTCTCGTCTTTCGAAAAGCATCGCGCAGCGACACCGATCGCTTCTCGCGATTCTCGGAGAATATCATCGACGACGGATACCTTTACCCCGTTCGATCCGGCATCCGGCTAGGATCTTCCATCCCCCGATTTATCGGTTCGATAGCCGTTCGAGTTTAGGCGTAGTATTGGGAGGAGCACGAGTTTGGAATCGCGCGGTTAGCGACAGAGTCGATCGCGAAGAAACGACTCCTGTAAGCTCTAATTCATCGGGATCGAAGGATCGAGATATCCCGGGTGCGCCCAGCGGCGATCGATAGCTGTATCGGACAGCTGTATCGAGCCGGCATCGATTCGTCGGAAGAAGAGACAGCCGGTGGTCGGTAGCCGGTCGGTCGCGGTTTGTTTCCATCGGCTCGACTCCTGTCGATACGCATCCTGGCTCGAACGGCCGAGTCTCGCGAACGTCGCTTCGGCTCTAAGAACGCCCGACAACCAGAAATTTCCATACGCTTTTAACGTCCGCCCGCCTCGCCGCACCGCTCGCTACACTTTCTATTCCCGCGATCCGTCGATCGACCCCGCGCGGATTCGATTCTGGAGAATTTAGCATCGAGCTCGAACGCTCGAAGAAACGAGAGTCGCGGACTCGACGCGTAAAAATACTCGCGCGAACGGTCCCGCGCGCTCCGCGCTCTAGACTTTGTGCGAGCGAATCAAATCGAAATAAATTTCTGCTCTTTTCCGATATTTTAGAATCTCGTCCTCTCGAAGCCGAGAGGACTTCCGCGAGCAGGAGACCAACGAAGTCCTTGGACCTGCTCCAGAGCGCGGTGTCCTCCGGAATAATCCGGGCTCTTTGACCGATTTAACCGGCTGCGGCGGCTGCGGCGGCCGCTGTTAGTGGCTACACCGTCGCGTCGTCCCGACAAGCTCCGCGGCGAGAGCAGAGACAAAAATGCCGCCCCGCGCCCCTCCGCGTCGCGCCCTTTCGTTCTCCAGAGGTGCGCTATCTCCATGGAGATAGGGGAGGGAAAAACACTCATTTTTATACCGTCAAAATGTGTTATCTTGCCGGTGCGGCTCGTCTCCGCGGCCCCTCCCGCCCCTCCGGCCGTCGCTCTGCCTTTTTACCTCTTTTTCTCCTCCTCCTTTCGGATCCGTGTCTCTCCTCGACGTGCACGCGCACGCACACGCGAGCGCGCGCGCGAGCACACGAGCGCACACGCGCGCACCCGCGCGGTCGCCGAGCCTGGGGGCGGAATTAACTCGCTAGCAGATATCCACTCTCGAAGCCAGCCACCGGCCTCCACCCCCTTCGAACTAGCCGCTACCCCTACGCTCCGTCCTCCACCCTCGCGACGTTTATATTGTCCGCCGGTCGTTCGGAGGGGGCTCGCGCGGCGCGGAGCCCAGAAAAAACTGGCCGTGGATTCCTTTTTCCAGTTCGACACCTTCGCCCCTCCAGCACCCCTCGTTCCCTCGATGACGCGCGCTCGTCCGGATCCGGATCCGGAGGGTGTCCGAGCAAATTCTCGGGCCAACGAACGCGCGCCTTCGGAACCACCCCGCGATCGCGACGACGTTCGCTCGCGATTCGACAAGTTCGAAAATCCGTAATTCAATTCGGCCGACGGTTCGTTTCGATTTCAACCGGAAAGGAGCAACGCCGGATTACGATAACGTTTCGTTCGATGTTTTCGAACTTTCGATTCGACGGAAACGTTCGCCGGCGACCGTGCAACTTCGGGCACGGAGACGTTAACATTCTTACGCGGCTAATCCGTTGAATCGTCTCCGCGAGAGGAAGCCGGTACAGAGTCGCATCGTGCGCGTGCGTGCGTTGGTTACGCGGACCAGTTCCCTCGTAGGTGCATGCACGCGGCAGTCAAGGATTATCGGTCAGATATGTTAATTTCCGCGGCGCGGCGCGGCGCTCGGGCGCGACCGAACGCGTTCTCTTTCCGGCGCGCGGGAGTGCGCTCTATTTAAATTAGATCGCCAGTCACCGGGGTCCAGTTTCTCGTTCTAATAGCTTCACTTCATCCGTGAGTTACGAGCCCGAGATCGGCCTAACAAGGTGACCGGCGGACCATTCTTTCTCGGAGCGATGGTGATCGATTATAGGAAATTTCTGGTGAAAGGGATCCGGCCGATCGCGATCGCGATCTCCGCGTCGCGCTGGATGGAAATAATTAACGGTACCGAGCCGGTGGCCCGTAATTTATTCCGTCTGAATTATACGCGCGGTCTCCGATGGGACGAGAGTCGACGCTGGAACGCGACGAAACGCATCTTTCGTCGAAACAAAGTGCTGCTCGTTGGCGCTGAAAACCTCGCGGGAAAACGCGAACGGTTGTACGCGTGGAAAGTCGAATGTCGGGACGCGGTGCGAAGCGGCGCGGCGAGCTAATCGTATCGCGCACAAATTGCCATCACCGTAATTACCAATTACTCGCCGCGAACCGCGCAGCACCGCGCCGATTCCATTGGAGGCCCTTCGGGGGCAAAGCGAACAGCGCCGGCAGCGGTCGAGGCTCGCGTTGAATCCGTCGATTAAACGTGTCCGACAAAAGGACGAGAAGCCGGCCGGGTTCGAGATCGTCGTTCCCTCGAAATCGCGGCGGCTTCCTGCGCGTTCCACGAACCTAAGATGGCCGCGTGGCTGTCCGTGTATCAACCATAAAGGCTTCATTTTCCTATCGGGACATTCCCAGAATTCTGAGATCCCAGCGTCCGATACGAGGGCCGGGATTAATGCGCGGCATCGAACCACGCGGCGAAACCGTGAAAAAGAGCTCTCTTCGGATGGTTTCCGGTGGGACTGGGAGCAACGAAGATGGCGGCTGCGCCGAGAGAAGGAGAGAGGGAGAGAGAGAGAGAAGAAAAAGGAGAAGAAGAAGAAGAAGAAGAAGAAGCAGAAAAGGGGACGGGAGGAGGAGGAGAGGCAACAAGCCGTGACTAAGTCTTCCGAGCGCGGCGGCGCGCGGCGCGCGGCTCGCGGCGGGCAGAAACTGCAGAAACGCATTTCGCGGGATACCTTATCGCCGGCACGGTGTGCTAATAAAAGAAATGACACTATAAGATCAACCGAGCCGCGCGCCATGCAACCTGTAAAACCACCGTAGCCCCTCGTAACACCGGGGCCGACTATGGTCGCCGACTATTAGCGGATGAAGACGTTGCCGGCCGACGCGCGACGCCGCGCCGCTCCGCGCCGCGAGCCGCGCGCCAGGTGTTCCTCTCCGGTGGCTTCGCCGTCGTACCTCGATGCTAACTGGACGCGTCGTAAACGGTTCTCGCGGCCGCCCTTCCCGTCCCTTCGGGACATCGTGGACTCCGACGTCCGTTCCGTGCGATCGTTCGCGTCGGGAGAGACGATTATATATCGAAGAAAGTTGGACGGACGGTGCTCTCGCGAACGCAGGTACCGATACGACGAGTTGCTCGTACAACAAAGTCGGTAAAATATGAAAACGAGCGAACGAAAGTGGGCGATCGCGGGGAGATTCCAAAGCCAAGCCAGACCGTAGCACCCAGCGCGGACGCGGGCCGCCACGGTCCGTTCCCTTCGCGGCAACGCCAACAATGGCCGAGCACCGTCAGTCCCACGATACGATTACGGATGACAATACGCCGAGTATATTTACAAAGACGGATATTACCGTGTTCGAAATAAAAATCTACACTCGAGTAAATTTAACGAGTGCCAGTTTCACGGCGCAGTCCCGACGAAGTACATAGGTCCTGGAAGCTAGATCAAGGGGAGCAGATACAGACCAGTAATTAGCACGACCGAAGAGAGCAAGCGGCACCGCGGCGTTCGCACGGGAAGGTGAGTTTGAAACCCGATTATATGAAATCGCGTAATGGTACGTTTTGTAATGTTCTGTCCGTTCGACGATCGCGATCGCTATCTCCGGGAAGACAAGCATACCACCGGGCTCCGCTCGATTTTATAATCGAGCCAACCCAGCGTGGCGACGCGCGACGCGCCAAGCCGCGCAAAGCCGCGCCAAGCCGCGCGGGGATCGTTAACCCGACGAGAGACCACTTTTGTCTTCCCTTGCCGCGTCTCCGAGCGGGCCCGTCGCGGGCCTGCGGCCTCGAGCGGAACGAACGTTTCATCGACGAGCAGAATTTTATTCGCCGGAAGGGCTTTCGTCGCCGAGAGACCATCGAGCGCGGATCCAAACTTTCTCCACGGAGTTTTCCTAGACCGTCGAGCCGGTTCTATCTCCGCGTCGCGTTGCTCGATCCTGCGATATTCCCGATATCGCTATCGACGGGTCGCAGTTCCGGACCCTTGTCCAACAACCAAACACTCGATCGGGGCGTGTATCCGAAATCTCCAACCGGTGGAATCTCGAAAAAATCCCTTTTCCGATAACCGATCCCATGGTTCTCTTCCCCCGACGAGACGAAAGACGGACTCGAGAATCGCGTGAAAATTTCCTCCGTCCAAGCCGTATTTCGAGATCCGAGTTCGCGTTCCAAGTAATCGGAGAAAGTCCGCGGGATCGTGGAACGCAGAACCGCGAGCCTCTGTTCCGCATCGATCGAATCCACGTGCATCCGCGGATGGGAAGGTTGGGAAGGCAGAGCCGGCTGTCTGGCCGATAAAGACGTCGCGGATCGGGCGCCAGATTTTCGTGCGACGTCCCTGGTCTCGGTTGGCGGCCCTGCTGGGTGGGTACGCGAGATAGAATCGGTAGCTGGAGCTAGTTAGACGATAGCATCGCTGAGCCGCGAACCGAGGCTACACGAGGGGAGCGGGGGTGCGAGCGAGATAGCCGGATAGAGAAGCGGCGAGGGTGGGGCGGCAGGGGGCAGGGGGCAGGGGGCAGGGGGCAGGGGGGCACGGGGGAGGCCGGAGGGCGGCCGAGGAGGGGGCAGAGGCGAGCGGAGAGCGGAGAGCGGAGAGCGCGATCGCTGATAAGAGTCACCGCGCAGCCGATAACGCTCCCTTATCTCCATCCAGTGGCGCCGCAACTCTCAAGGCTTTCCAGCCTCGACACCACTCGT
This sequence comes from Megalopta genalis, assembly GCF_051020955.1. Taxonomy (NCBI): domain Eukaryota; kingdom Metazoa; phylum Arthropoda; class Insecta; order Hymenoptera; family Halictidae; genus Megalopta; species Megalopta genalis. The sequence goes on along the minus strand of NC_135014.1, from coordinate 26,044,134 downwards.
ATATATTCTCCTCTCTTTCTCTCCTGCCGCTTCTCTGTTCGCGCTCCCTCGTCTCTCCCTCGCTGTTTCTCTTCGGTCTCGTTTTCTGCCAAATGTTTCGCGATCTTTTTACCTCCTTCCCAACACCCTTCCCGACCCCCGCCAGGCATTCTATTTCCTTTCGAGGCTTGTGTTTTCGAGCAAAGTTTGCTCACGGATCGCTCTCTTACTCTCTCTCTCTCTCTCTCTTTCTCTCTCTCGATACGAATCGCGAGCTACTCGCATCGTAATCGGATTCGATTTCCGAGGGTAGCTTTTTCAGCGCGTCCGCTGGACGTTGGTTGCGACGCGCTCGTCGGGACCGACCGAGTTACGATTCGTCGGCAATTTTTCAATTCGTCGAACGAAAATCCCGAGTTCCGCAACCGATGCGCACCCGCGCCCGAAGAAGGAGGCGGGAGGATCGAAATTTCGCTATTTTCTCGATCGACGGAATCGAGCGGAAGCATTTCCGGCGATCCCAGCCATTTTACGAGCAGCCCGATTGCGATAAAGATAAGCAGGCTTTAATCAGCGCACCGATGAGGCGCGCCGCGCCGCATGCCGGCCTGGAAAATATGTTTCGATCGACGCGTATCCAGCCGGCGATCATCGATAGCGATAGTTTTCCCCGTCCGTTATCTGTGTCGAAAGATCGCGAACGTTTCCTTATCTGGCTCGCGTCGCTGCTCCGTGAATATTCAACTCGACGCCGATGCGGATACCGATGCCGATGCCGATGCCGATGTCGATGCGACGAGCGCGTTATTTCAAGCTGGCTCGTTTGTTCGACGCGTGCTCCGTCGCCCGCCCTTATTTGCCTTCGCGTTTTCCTTTACCGGGTGGCGGAGCCGGCTCGATAAATTACCGTTCATTCTCGCGTTCTAAATTCACGGTGACAGACTGTTGACTTCTCGCCGGTCGATACTGTCTTGTCCGACCGAGAAATATAAATTGGGACGTCGCGCGCGTCGCTTCGCCGTTAAAACCCTCGTTCGCGCCAACTTTTATCGCGTGCCTCGTAAACGCGCGTGACGCATAGTACAGCTTTCGTTCCCGGTTCGTACGTTTCAATTTTTCCGCAAATAGCGCGGGCGACCGATCGACGGGAGTGTTGTCGCAGCTTTAATTTTTCAAGTCGGAATTATTCGACGCGTCCGCGCGGATGCGTTCTCCGCTTCGAAAATACCCCCGAAGGAAAATATCGAAAATCCGAACAACGCGCGCGTCGTCGCAGATTCCCCGAAAGCGATAGATCGAAGAAGCGCGCCCCTGCGAGCCCGATCGAGTCCCTGCACGGGGTAATCGCGCGCATCTTCGATCCTATCCGCGCCGGATGATCGCGGGATCTTCGTCGAGGATCGATAGCCGCGCACGAAACATTTTTATCTGTCAACAGTATCGGCCCGGGCCGAGGGTGGCCGAGGGTGGCCGAGGGTGGGTCGAGGGTCGGCGGGGACGGAGAGCGAGAGGACCATTCGAGAAATTGCGAGCGTCTGTGAGCCCGACGTTAGCACCGGGCGCGACCGGTAGACGCGGAGGCAGGGGGAGGGGAAGGGGAGCCGGCCGTTATCGCAAGGATATCGAAGTGTGTATAAACTAGGACATAGTCGGCGCTCGGATACGCGGGGGTGTCCGGGGGAGGAAGAAGAAGTGGGAGGCGGAGGAGGAGAGATTCCCCGAACGATACCGGTATAGGATGCCAGATTCCCGAGGGAGATTAGATCGCAGCAGCGGATAGAGGCTACCTCGACTGCGTACAACTCGTCTATCCCCCTCCCTCCCCCGCTCGTTCTCTCTCTCTCTCTCTCTCTCTCTCTCGCGCGCGCGCTCTATCCGTTTCGGTCGCGTCAGTTGGCTCGTTCTTTCTCTGTCCCTTTATCATTCGCTCCCGAAGCTTTCTCTCTGTTTACCATCCACCTCCACCGTTCTAATCTCCCGCTCTCTCCGTTTCTCTCTAGCTTCGTCTCCTTCCCTCTCCCGCCGCAACAAATTGCCGAACGTCTCGCGAGCTGCGTCATTGTTCTCTTCTTTCGAAGGCTGAAGAAGATAAATAGATAGATAGAATTATTGTGCGCTCGGGCTTAGCTGCTCTCGACAGCAGCGACGTAAATGAGAGGCGAGGCGAAGAGAGGGCGAGGCGACCGACGGATCCGCTCTGCTTCTATACGTTTAACGCGTTTAGACGGCGGTTTATCGAGCACCTCGAAGAACAGTGCCGTGCGAACGGCTCTTCCGAAAGTTATCCGCGGATACGCCGCACGGATTTCACGAGTTCGGCCGACTCGATTCCAGGTTTCCGACGCACGGCCTAGCGGAGCCGTCGACGATAGCTATCTCCCTGTATTCGAAAATTAATCGCGTCGGGCCTAGAATCGGAGGACGGGAAAAACGCTACTCGCGAGCGAACGCCTGTTTTCTGCTGCCAGAAGATGGTATCGCCGTCTCGGAAATATTCTACGAGATTCGATGACGCGAAGCGATCGATCCGGTCCAAGTTCGCGAGGAGAGCAAAAGGTTGCTCGCTTATTGTCGGTTGCGTCGTTTGGCACCGAGAATTAAGAACAACGGGACGTTCGGCCGCCAATCTTGCCGGGGATCTATCGGACGGTTGTACGACCGGCAGTATCGTGGCCTGCCGACGCGGATCGCGTATCGGACGATCTGATCGACCGGAGGGGGACACCTTCTACTTCTTCTTCTTCTCATTACAATGTCGTCTTGCGAAAGAAGTCGGCATTCGCGCCGGGGACCGGGGCCACGGGACTATAAAGAGATCCGAGATCGGCGGGGAACGAGTTTAGACAATGACCGGCCCGGTATCCGTTGATCGACCACTTCTTCTTCGGTAAACAGTGGCAGATAACGGCGGACAATACCGTCCAGAGCCTAGGCAAACGCGGAGATAAGGGCCGAAGACTCGGGCGAGTCGCTCGTCCGCGAGATAAATCGTTCCGCCGGTGTCTGGGTCCGCGAATTAACGTACTTTTTGGCAAGGAACCACCACGGCTGTCCGCCGTTATTCTCGATACCGAGGTCCGGCGTGGTCCCGCCTCGATTCGCGCTCGATATCCGCGGTCGGGCCGCGAGCTTCGAGCAAAAAGCCCGATGCTCGCGGCGCGGCGAAACAACGGGACAGCGGTGCCCCGGTTCGGGAGTCTCGCGTCGGTTAACGAGACGAAATGAAATAGATTAGGGTCTAACCAGCGATCGCGGTGTCGGATAGCGGCTGTAAGAAGCGGCTGTAAAAAGCGAGCGTAAAAAGCGACCGGCCGGGAGGACGGGCGGACGAACGAAAAAGAAAGGACTACCGAGATGTTCTACGTTCGTGCACCGGGTAACGACGACGGCGACGAAACCGTCCGGTCGCCGTCGGCATACTGGGCGACTCGCAAAGATCCATCCGGCACCGACCGTTGACACGGACGCGTCGCGACGATAGCGAGAAACGAAGGCCGAGCGAGAGCGAGCCGCTCTCTATCCTCGGCCCGAGTCAACGATTCGAAACGCGACATTTACTCTTTTTATAAATAATACTCGTTTTATAAATATTTAAACGCGCTTCTATCCAACCGCCACGGTTATCAACATTCTGCTTGGAACGGTAGATCGTGCTTGATAAAAAATTCTAACGTCCGTTTTCGATCGTTGTTCGTGCGCTGTCGAGCGACGCGTCGAGAAACAACGAAAGCCCATTAAATTTGAATTTCGCGTACGAATAAAAGCGGAGACGCCGGTGTCGTCGATTTCCAGCGAACCACACGGTATGCGGAGAGAAGTGCGAGCGTAATACGCACGCGAGAGCAGAAAGGGGAAAAAAGGGGGCACCGAGGTGGCCACCAAGGGGGCAGGGCAGGACAGGGCAGGGAAACGGTACCCGCTCTACACACGCGCGACACCCGTGAACCCACGCACACATCGTACGTGCAATGTACGGTGTACGGTGTACGGTGTACCGCGTGCACGATGAAACGGCGAGATAATCGCGTCGCGTACTTTGCCTATCGCGTACGTACGATTTTCGTACGGATACGCGCCGCACGTTCCTTCGGAGAAGCGAAAACATTCGGCGAACGTTGTTTCCGGTGGCGCGGGAAAGAATTTCGAGACCTCGAAGTCCTACGAATCGATCGAACTCGGAGATCGAATGAAATCGTGCAACGACGAAGCGGCGAAAATCGCTCGTCCTTCGGAACGCTTACCAAAATACGAACGGATACGGTGTATCCTTGACACGTACCTTCCTTCCGAAAGCAACTTTGCACTTACTCTCGATCGCCGGCCAGAAATCGGTACAGGACGGTCTGGTGTCTCAACTTACCTGAAACAGAAAAGCGAACGTCGAGGTTAGCGTTTTCGAAACGTCGGTAGAAACAATGGGTAACCGGAAAATTTCATCGTCGCCCGGAATCCGGAGTCGCGACAGGGACCCGAATTCCAAATAAACGGAACCAGAAGCTGTCTCGGTCGGTGCCGAGACACGACCACACGCGTTCCATCCGTCCCGTTAATTTACAATTCAAAAGATAAAGAACCTGTTGCCGATCTATCGTCGTCGATCCGATCGCGCGTTTAAAAATTCGCAACATGTAAATACAGGCTATTAGCCTCGATAAACCACGTGACCGTCCGGTCGTTTCGAAAACGGTAACAAAAAAGGAATCGATCCGTATCGAGATCGGCTATATCGTTGATCGTCGAGGCGAGCCCGCGGACCTTGAGACGAACGGTCCGACGAAAAATCGTCCGGACGCGTTTCGGTCGCGCGTCGTTGCTCGTTTGCTCGGCCGCGAATCGAATCGGCGTCTCTCTCGCGAATCGTCGGCCGAAAAATCTCGACGAAGGCCGTCCGAAAAAGGCTGCCGACAAAAATTGGTCGCAGTCGCCGCCGTTCTTGGCAACGGTGCGTCGCCTCGAACGAAGCACCGCCGCGTCGCGTCGGTCGTCGAGCCCGGAAGCTCGTTAGCCGGAAGCGGTCGCGCTGGCCCGGTATCTCTCGTAGAATCGGTCGTTGCAGATCGTTCGGATCGGTCGATTTTCGGGATCCGACGGCGCGGAGTCGGCGGGGAAAGAATGATCGCGCGATGTAGGACACGGAGCGGCGTGGAGCGGAGCCGTGACAGCGGCGGTCCGAGCGCGGAGGCCTGACACAACGGGAATGACGCGGAGGATACGGTATAGACGGGAGCGCTCGGTGACTTTATCTGACGCACTGACGCATCGTGACGAGCCATCCGCCGTGCTCGATAGCGCGAGTCCGCTCGGATCCGACGGCGATGAGCCGGACCCGCGAGCGACGAGGACGGATCGTTAAGAGGGAACCAGCCCGGCAGAAAGAGGGGCTCCGGCTCGGGCTCGGGCCTGCCGCGGGCTTGCCGTTGCCCGCCGCTCGTCGCCCGTCGCCCGTCGCCCGTCGCCCGTCGCTCGTCGTCCGTTGCCCGAGAGGGGAACGGAGGAGAGGAGAGAGGAGAGCTCGCGAGGAGCGAACGGGAGGGACCACGGGGGAGGGCAGCGATCGTTATCGTCGCTTTCCTGTGTCCTGCCACGTTCTCAGAAGAGCATTCGAGCTGTATGAGGAAACGCCGTCCATGAATAATTCATAGCCGTCGTCAAACGACTGCCAGCGCATCGCTTTATACCTGCGCCGGGTTCTCAGACCGGCTGCCCCCACGCGAACTTCAGAAAATCGCGAATAACCGAGCCGTGGAAACCGCGCGTCGCGCCGATATCATCCGGCATGGAACGTCAGCCTCCGATGGCAAATTGCGCTACCCGGCGACGTAATCGATGTCGATCGCGATAACGGGGATCATTGTTCCGGACGGTAGCGCCGTCGGCGGTGCCACGAGGCGGACCCCGGACGCGGCCCTGCCGCTTCCTCGCGACGTCGCGTCGCGACCACGGACCGTTTCGCGGAGCCTCCTTCGAGGATTCCGGCGACATCGATTTTCGCGCGAGAGATCGATCGAGGAGGATTTCGGATATCCGTCGCTGATCGCCAGGCCCGAGGACGCCGGGATCTCGAAGACGTTGTCTCCGAGACGAGCGGGCGAGACGCGGGAGACGTCGAGACGCCGAACGCGGTCTCGCTGCCCCCCGGCGACCACGATCGTCGGAGCCCGTGACCTCTGCCTCGAACGACGAATACCAAAGATCGCGTAAAATGTCGGTTAATATCCGCGCATCGTCACGGTAGCAGCAGCGGCGAACGGAGAACCGTGTCGCCAGGTGCCAAGAATGTTAATTGATTACGGTGATTCGATTTCGATACCAAGGCCGCGCAATCTCGTCGGAGAGATCGGGGACCGGGGATCGGGGACCGGGGATCGATGGCACAGGTAGCCGACTCTTCCCCTGCAAGGTAGACAAAGAAACTTGTTTGCGATCGAGCCGTCCTGTCGACAGACGATTCGAGTCATTGTGGCCGGCTCGAAAGACCCGAGTCCAACTGTTTTGACACTCGTCCGTCTCGATCCCCGGACCCCGGACCGTGGGCTCCGGGCCCTCCTGCTCTTCTCGCCGGTCTTTCTTCTTCTCCGGCCTCCGAATTCCATGCCGGGTTATATCGGAATATCTATGGACTCGTCCGGACCACTTTTCGCCTAATCGTCTCCTACTCCTCTTCGTACACCACCGTCTAGCGTGCTCTTGCTCCGAGAATTGTCCGGCGAAGACGTTATCGAACTTTATCCAAAGTCTTTTTCTTCCGCGATCGGATCGTTCCCCGAACATGGAAACGTTCGATTTCAATTTCGCTCGGCTTGAAATTCAACGGCCGTCGAAATTTCGGCCGGTCTCGATCGAAATTCCTCTCGTCGAAACGTTGCCATCGAGCCATCGACTTTTGCAAAATAATCGCGACCGCGGAGAAATCAAATTCTTCGGATCGATCGAGGCGAGGTATCGAAAAAATAGAGCTGTCCCCGTTGGGACGAGCACGGGGACGAGCGATCGCCCCGCTGCCTTTTACAGTCGTTGGGTGACCGGGCCGGGACAAAAGCGGGCAACCTACATTCGACCAAGATTCGTCGTCGGCTATAAATAGCCGACGGCTTCCGCGGCGTAATAATCAGCGGCAGATAAAAATGTCGCGGTCCGATCGGACGTGGTTCGGAATTCGGTGGAAAGCTCGAAAACCGGAGCACGTCGAAAGGAGACGGCGCGGCAGGAAAATCGAGAGAACCGAGAATCGCGGCGTCGACGGTGGGAGGGCCCCGTGTCGGCGGTCGGCGCTCGGCGGCGATAGACGCGATCGAGGTTACCAAGATGACCCGGGAGACGTCCGCGCGGAGGTCCGCGGAGGTGCAACGACGTGTACAGAGTCAAAGGCGCGACGCGAGAGGCGAGATGCGAGAATCTCGAGGCGAGAGGCGAGGCGCGAGGCGCGAGGCGAGAGGCGCGCGGTAGTCGTTCCCGTGGCGGTCCCGTGACGGGTGCTCTCGCGGAGAGTCCTCAGACTGCTATCTTCTGACATTGAGGCGGCGGTATCTGTGCCACCAAGTCTCGGCGTACAACCTGCTGCGACCGAGATACGCCTCTCTCGGCCGGAACAACTTTGCGCCGTTTTGACGTGCGCCAGATAACCAACGTCCTCGTGCCCGTGCCCGTGCCCGTGCCCGTGCCCGCGCTCGCGCCCGCGCCAGTGCCCTCGCCCGCACCCGCGCCTCTCCTTCTCGCCGCCATCTTGCCCCCGGTCCTCCTCCTTCTCCTTCCGCCGCTCCTTCTCCTTTCCGACACCACCGTCGAAAGCGCGAACCGCGGAACCGCGTCCACGTGTATCTCGAAACGGGGGAGTCGCCGTTTCAAACTCTCCGGGCAGGGTGTCCTTGCCGGCCCGAGGAATTTTTGCCAGCCCCCGTCGCGACGAGTCGCCGCTCGAGGAGACGCGCGCCGTTCCAGGCCCGATTGTCTCGCGCGGATCGTCCCCGAGGTGTCGCGAAACTTTCCGCCGCGTTTCCAGGCCGGTTTCTACTTCCGCTTTTCTCCGGGAATCGCTGTTGCGCCGGTAAATCGATAGGCAGCGGAGATCCGATCTCTCGACCCGTCCCCCGGGTTCTCCTGCCGGTTGTGCACGCGTCGATCTCGTTAATGAAATCGTCGCGGATCGGCCAACGAGCCGTGAAATTTCGCGTGCTCGCAGACGATGCGTCAACCGGTCCGACAACGGACGTCGAGGGACGGGGCGACGGCGACAGAGACGGCGACAGAGACGGCGACAGAGACGGCGACAGAGACGGCGACGCAGCGGGGCGAATTCCGTCGCGGCCGTTGCGATCCCGCCTTAATGTAATATTAAAAACGTTCCAGCGCCGGCTTTATCAGTCATTTCCATTCGTAGATAACCGTTTCTGCTTATCGGGTCTCCGTGCGAGCACCGAGAACTCTTCCCACCCCTTCGCCGGATCTATCCGTCTCTATCGGTCCCCTAACTCGAACGCGTCGTTTTTCTTTCTCCGTCACCGAGAGAGCTCTCTCTCTCCCTCTCGTCCTCGTTCCACGATCGACTTTTCTCTCTCCTTCGCGACGGTTTCGCGCTCGCCTCCTCTCCGTCCGCGTTCCACGTCCGTTCCACGTCCGACCGGTCGGGTCGCTCTGTTTCTCTTTTTCGTCCGTTTCCGTCTTCGTCCCGGCCCGCTTCCTCTATCCGGTAATAACTTCAACTATCGCCTTCATCGATCTCCCTATCGCTGTTTTATCTCGCTGCAATGGCGTCGCCGCTCGTGGGCTATCTCCCGCTTCGTTTCCTGTCGGCTTAGCAGCTCTCGTCGACGCACGCCAGAGAACAAAAAATCGAGCGCGCTTCGCTCCCCGCTCGCTTCGCTTCTCGATCCCTCCGCTCGCCCGTACTCCTATCCGCGCGCAGTCCTTGCGCGATCGGCCCCACGCCTACCGAGAATCGTTCGAATCGAGAGGCAAACTCGAATCCGTTCCGCACCGGTCGCCCGATTTTTCCGCTTTCGATCCTAGAGATCGTTGCGAGTAGCCTGCGAAGGGTTGCGAATTCTAGATTCACGTGCTAGCAACAAGTTTGTCAACGTCGCAGTCGAATCAGCGAGGAATATGCGAGGCGCGAAGATCCGTCGCCGGGCCGGGACAAAGGAGATCCGCGGATTGGGAAATCGATCTCCGGGCCGGTGGACGAATCGAACGCGGAGCAATGGCGGAGAGCGAGAGAGAGAGAGAGAGAGAGAGAGAGAGAGAGAAAGAGAGAATCTGCGGCGAGGCGAGCGGCTTCGCCAAGCGCCGCGGCGATCCGATAAGTCGAACGGGGACGAGGATATAGCGTACCTAATCTTTCGGAGATCTTCCGCGAATGAGCCAAGTATGTGCGAGCTCCTCGGATCCGGCCGCCACTCGTTCGAGGTTACGCCGATAAAGGTCGGCTACATTATTCAGGAGAGGCGCACGCATATACGCAACGAACCTACGAACCGACGAAGCTACCCCGGCAGCCCGAGTCACGCGAATGGCAATCTCGGAGACCGATTCCGCCGGTTATTTCATCGCGATACGCTTTTTCCGTCCCTCTCTCCGCGAACGGAGCACCTGGCGAACGGAGAAAACTCGCGCGAAACCAACAGCCCCTACCTGTTCGCGAATCTGAAAATGCTCGAGCAGAAATGCCGATGTTTTTCAATTTGTCCCGATCGCTTCGATTCGACTACGGGACAGTTTTAAAGGGTCGAGGCTCGATTAAGATCGAGGAGCCGCTGTTTTCCCAAGGCGGTCGAATCCAATTGGAATCTATCGTCGATTTCGTCCGAATCCGACGAGGAGAACGATGTCCTCGTCTCGAACGCGGAGAAGATTGCCCGATCGTAAACCAGGGAGGAAGAGTCCGAGGAATCGATCGGACGCGTCGCGCGCGATCCCATAAACCGAATCCTCGATCACCGAAAAGAGTAATCCGAGAACGAATCGCCGGGAGGCGCGCGAAAACAGCCGATCGTCGAACGAGTCCGCCGCGATCGGATCGAGTCGTTGATTCTCGGTACCCTCCGCGTTAAAACCAACAAAGCGAGGAGCAAAAATCGGCAGATAGACTTGCTCTCCCGTTGCTCGATTGCTCGATTGCTCGATTGCTCGATCGCGCTCGATTCAATTAACCGTCTTGCAACGGCTCCTTGAAACCGGCGCGGCTCGACGAGACCTCTAATTTTCCGACATTTATCTCGCCGCGAGCCGGAGCGGATTGAATTACACGCCGGTCCTTGCGATCGAATCGATCGGAATCGTTCGATCCGCTGCCGAGGCCGCACCGAATTTGCATAACGACATTATTAGCGCGGCAACGGGGTAAGCGAGCACGGTAGCGCAGGGTTGCGGAACGTCCGCTTCGATCCCTGGATCGTCCCAGGATCGGGCCGAGCGATTCGTACGCGCGAACGACCGCGAACGGCCGCCATATTCCCGGACCCGTTTCCTCGTTATTATTAATATTTCACAATTATCGCGAGGCACCTCGATCGGCCGCCGAGATAAACGTGTCCCGGACTCTCGAAACGCTCCCGGGGATCGAGGGATCGAGCGATCGGGGGATCGGGGGATCGGGGGATCGGGGGATCGGGGGATCGGGGGATCGGGGGATCGGGGGATCGAGGGATCGAGAGCAGAGCAGAGCCGAGCAGAACGGACGGACGATCGGGGAGCGCGGCCGAGAGAGCTCGAGGAACGACAGATAGGAACGAGAAAAAAATGACGGGGGAGGAGGTGCAGGGTAATAAAACATTGCCGAGAAGGAGGAGGCATTAAGAGAGATGCTCGTTAACGATAGACCCGGTATCGGCTGAAAAATCGGCCGATCCTCGCGCTGGATCTTGTACAAAGACGCGAGGTTCTGTTCGGTGCTCGTCGATCTTCGCGGTTCATCGTAGCTGTCCTTGTTTAACGCGCGAACACGACGCGACCGAATCCTGCGAACGAATTTCGGGTCGACGAACGTCCGTATTATCACCGTTAACGAGAGAGCCGGCCGGGAAGGCGCGCGATCGTCGTCGAGACCCGATTAAAATATTTTCGGAACTCGAAGACGATGTTCGAGCAGCGATCGCCGGTACAGCTACATCGAAGAATTACGAGTTTCGAGGAAATCCAATTTACGCGGCGCACGGATCGACCGATTAAACGATCTTGCTCGATCGTCGACCCTATCATTTGCTCGAATATCGAGCAACGACGAAGCCGATCGAGCCTTCGTCGAGACGAACGCGCGCGAGCGCGACTCCGCGGAATAATTAACGACAAATCGAGATCGGTTTTTGGGGCACGAGGGGTGCCGAAGAGGATCGCGATCGATCGCACGTTTCGCTCGTAGAAAAACCGTCGCTGGGTCGTAAGCCGGTGTCGTAATTACGTCGATGCGCAGGCCCGATAACCGTCGTTCGATTTACGATCGCGCAATAGGTGCGCGACCCGCGCGATATTCCTCGAATCGCGATTTTTCAGCGTTAGAATTTCCCAGGAGTTCGAGCCGCCGTTTCGTCGAACCTAGGATTAGATTAGATTAGATTAGATCGGACGATTCGCGGAAAAAGAGGAAATCGGCAAATTCGCGCGGTCGACGGATTTCGCGGCCGTTGGCGCAACGCTGCCGCGCAATTATTCGCGATTTTTCCCCGCGATTCTTTGGCCCGTGATTTACGCGACCGGCATATTTTATCAGATCGGTAGGAACGCGCGGACGTAACGCCGCGCCGCGCTGGTTACGCGCGATACGCCTCGATATCTCGCGCGAAACACGCGCCGCGCCGCCGTGCTTTGTAACGCGGCGGATATTACACGCGGCGTGCCGCGGCGACTTCATTCGCCTTCTCGAAATAGTCGCTTCAACCTCGAGACGCCGCTTCGAGGCTGACACGAAGAGAGAGAGAGAGAGAGAGAGCCGTCTCGATACCGATCCACGCTAATCCAAAAATCGTGGCAAACAAGGGAATCCTCGGGGCGGACAAGAGGGGGAAAGATCGGCCTCCGAATATTGGTTCCTTGTTTATTTGTTCGCGCGAACCGAAACACCTTTTCGTCGAATTAGCAGGAACGTCTCGCGGGACGACGAGACTCGACGAAACGATAATCGACCAAGATACGAGGAGAAAAAGTAATCGAGAACGCGTCCACGCTACATACATATACGGTAATACGTTGTCGTAAAAGTAGAATGCGATCGACGGGGCGCAGGCGCGGACCGGCGGGTTAATCGAACATCGAACGCACGGCCGAGACGAGAGGCAACCGGCGAGATCGATTAATTATCGTTCGAGCGAGTGCTTTGGTCGGGCGTCGCACCCCGAAAAGTGTTTCTCGATCGTATTTTGTTTCCGGTGGTCGGGCGATGGAGCCGCGGTCGGTGCCGATCCGGTATCCGGCGCGGCACGGCGCGGCACGGCGATACCATCACCGTCACCATCGATAGAAGATATCGAGGGGACGCCCTGCAACGTCAATCGAGATCCGGAAGATAACGGTCGTTCGATATCTACGGTCGGCCGGCATTAACCGGCATAAAATTAACTGGTACAATTAAAAACACGATGCAGGCACGGACGGAGATCGCGCACGCTGGCCCGCATAGATATAGATATACGTGCACGCGTATTATTCCGCGTCGTTCCAAAAGAGTCCGAATACATTAAATCCAACGTATTCCTCGACCATTCCGAATTTTATCTTCCCGAGCGCGTTCAATTAAATCGGCAACGGGCTTCGGAGGAAACGAGACCGACGTCCTTCCAGCCGCTGACGGAGAAATTAAGATAATGCTCGTACGCGAATCGTCCGTTCTTTTAATTTCGGATTTGTCGCACGAACCTACCAATTATTTTTCGACGAGTTTGCTCGAAATTTGGACAACGAAGAAGCAGGATTTTCTGCCTCGAGAACTCGTCGAACAACAACACCGAACATCTCTAAACCACGGTGCTGCGCGATCACGATCTTCCGCTTGAAAATTAAATAAAACTCGGGATCGAGGAGCCAGCGATCGTCCTCGTGACCAATCGATCCGATTAACGTGTCGGTGGCCTAGGAGAAATGGATATGAAATCATATTGCAGCGCTGTCTCTCCGATGGGAGATGGAAGAGAGAGAGAGAGAGAGAGAGAGAGAGAGAGAGAGGCGGAGAGAGAAAGCCCCGGCGTTTGCCATCGATAGAGGATATATCGAGGACGGCGTGGCCACGTCAATCGATAGCGGCCGTTCGATATCTCGAACCGGGCGAGCACCCGAGGGCGAGACCCCACCTCCTCCGCCGCGTACTTCCATCCGCGCATAATCATCGGCAATAAATCTCGGGTTGCATAAGTGTAACGAGAGATACGGGATCGCAACGCACACAGCCTGAAGCGTTACCGTTCGAAGCGGAGTGGCGAAGAGCGGAGCGGAGCGGAGAGGACCGGAGAGGACCGGAGAGGAGAGGAGAGGAGAGGAGAGCTCGGCTGCTGCTGCCCGGCTACGGCTACCCAATCGTAGGCCCCGTCCGAGCCTTCGATCCACGACGATGATGCGGGAAGCGTGAGACCCGCCGGACGAATGATCGAGACCAGTTTGTTCTCGATAACCAGCCACCATTGTTACTTCGAGTTCCGCCGATTTTTCGGCCCTTCGACCCCCTTTCCCTCGCCGCCTATCGATTCTCGCGAGCTCTTCTGCCTCCGCGGCTACGTTGGCTCCGTTGGTTTCCTCGGGCTTCGTTCGCTCGCCCACTTATTTAGACCGCCGCGTTTCTTTCTTTCGCGTTTACGCCCTTTCGAATCCCCTTCTCGAGAATACCATACGGCGCGTCGACTCTTTGCACTCGTACGGCGAATACGAGGCGCACGAGACAACTGGATACAGAACCGTACAAAATGGAACTGTTCCATGATACCGCTTCGAGCGCAAAGAAAGACGTTTACGGTTCGAAGGCTCGAAGAAAGTCGGACGAGCGAAAATCGTCCGGCATCGTCCAGCCCGCGACGGATCGAACCGCGAGCGATTCGAGCGATCCGAACGAGCGCGTCGATAGCGGTGCAGCAAGCGGTGCAATTAGGAAAACGTTGCACCGAGGAAGAGTCAGGATACGCACCGTTAACGGGAACCTGAATAGAAACAATCGACCCGTCGTACAATGGGAGCGACAACGGACCCGCCACTTAGACGAGCGAACCGCGCTCGCATTTCAAGCCGCGGTATCTACGAGATCGGACATATTGTGAAGCGCGAGCGCGCGGACCGCGGGCACACAACCTCGGCCGGCACACGGACGGAGAAGGAGAGAGAGAGAGAGAGAGAGAAAGGGAGAAAGGGAGAAAGGGAGAAAGAGAAAAAGATATACACGGAAACCGGCCGATATCTCAAAGTATACGATTATTACGTAACGCCGAATAACAATGTAAACGCAGCGTGTATCTCGGTAAGCGACGCGCGATACGATAACGATTCCGACCGGTTTGTGAGAAAACGAATATTTTCTCGGAACCGACTCGGTTCGCGAGTTTACGAATCGATTGTTAGTCGTTTCGAACGACTCCGGAATCGCGCTGCTCTCGTTCCGGATCTCTATCCGCGAGCGGATAACGAGCGCCTCGCGTCTGCGGCCGCGACCGATGGGAATCCCCTAAGCTGGAATTCGATAATTCAACGCGTTAATAAGCCGACGCTTCCGCGCGAACGCTTCTCGCTTCCATTCTTATCCGGCGAGGCGAGCTTCCGCGTAGATCCTGCTTCGACGAATTAGGATTTGCGCGAAGGTGTACACCCGACCGAGCCGCGCCTGCTCTCGAGTCGTTTCACCGTTCGAAACGCGTTAGAATTTCGCTGCGCCGCGGCACTCCGCACCGATGTTAGAAAGTAAAATTGTCCGAGACCCGAGAAAACCGGGGGATGTCCGAGCGATCCGGGAACGATCGGCGAACGAAAGGCGGCGGGCCTTGGATCGCGGACCGACCACTCTGCTCCGCGCGGCGACGGCGACGGCGACGGCGATGGCGACGGCGACGGCGACGAATGTTTTATGCGCTTCGAATCGGTCGATATCGTCGAGGAACATAAAGTTTATCGCGAGGCTAACGACAAATCGTAATCTGCGCCGCATACCGAGGACTCCGCGGCGATAGAAGCGGTCCGCGAGCGCGAGCGCGAAACGTGGAAGTGGAAGTGGAAGTGGAAGTGGAAAGCCGGCCGACTATACGTCCTCCGGACGTAAACGCACGTAGGTAGACGATAAAGTTAGGCGCAGCGCGCACGATACGGTGCGTGCACACCTTGGCGACGAGATTACGGGCTGGAAACGCGGCCGAAGGATAGCAACGTTGAAAAATCGACTGGGAGCCGACGCGGCGATACCGCTCGATAATAAAGCGGATAAAATATGACGAAACCGTTTCCGAGAAACAGAAGATGCGACCGCGGCCGGAGCTGCGAGATATCGATAACGGCCCGTCGATTTCTCATATTAATGAGACATTAATTACGAGCCGCGAGATAATCGATAAGAACCGCGACCGCTCGTCTCTCTTCTTCGTCTTCGTCTTCGTCCCTCCGAGACCCCTCTGTCCCCTCCGTCCCCCGCTCGTTCGTCGCGTTCGTCGAGGCCGAATGTTCGCGAATCGCGAATCGCGATCGACTCGGTAGATGTTGCTCCTCGCTCGATCAGCGTCGATCGACGCGGAGGAGACTTCCGCGGGAAATCGCGGAACGATCGGCCGAGCCATTATATTCGGATCGAGGATAAACGAGGTCGTTGTCTCGACGACTCGAGCGAGCATGAATAATGCAGCAGGCTTCTAATTACGAAATAGAATTACACCGCGTTTGAAATTCTACGGGGAAACGCGACGGCGGGCTCGATTTTTCTATCGTCTCGCCGATCGAATCGCCGCGCTTTATTCGCGGATAACGTTTATCGACCGATATTGCACGGACGCGTCTTCCGCTCTCGACAACGAATCGCGGGCCGACGCCTTCTACTCGGATTTAAGTAAGCCGTCTCATCGGCGCTCGCCGCTTCGTCTCAACCGAGAAACTCGCGAACGTCGGTTTCTCCGGCGTATTTCTCCAATGGTTATTCTCGTATATCAATGACCGCGCGCGCTCGATGCATTCGAGTTAAAGGTCATCTCTCTCGCCCCATTCGTGTACTCGCGGGCGTCCCGCGAGCATCCGATCTTGGCCACGGTCTTTCTCATCTTTTTATCAAACGATCGTGTCGACGATACGCATCGCGTTCCAAACAATTGCTTTACGCGGACGATCTTAACCGTTTACGAGATCGTCCTAACCGCCGAAGACCGTACCGTCGCGGCGCCTGTACAGCTCCGAAGACCATCGGATGCGACTCCGAGCAGGCGACGCGTCTCCTCGGTTGGATCCGGGATCCTTTTCGTCCGATTTTCGGCGTAACGATCGGCGGATGGAAAACGAAACGAAAGGGGTCGGGGACGCGGAAGAGGGGCAGGTCGGAGTCGGTCGTTGCCGCGATTAATAAATCCCGCGAGCGGCCCGTAACTCTCTCGGCGAGCTATAACTCGAAATAGTTGCCGCCGGGGCTTATCCGGCGTCGATCGGGCCCTCGTCACACGATGCGTCGCGTCGCGTCGCCGTGCGCCGTCTCGCGACGCCGAGCACCGATTACACCGTTCGTCGGATAGTCGCTCTCTCTCTCTCTCTCTCTCTCTCTCTCTCTCTCTCTCCATCCCTCTCCTGTCTTTTTTCGATTTTTTAAACCGACGTATTTACATCCGTTCCGCACCGGAGATAAAGGCCGCTCGAATTGAATCGACGCGACGCGCGGACCGATGGATCCGAAAACGCTTCTCGTTTCGAGGGCTTTTCCGGATTGATGGCAGCGCGCGCGCGCATCGGTGCACGAGTTGTTTCGAGTTGGTTTTCCTTGAACGATCCATCGGATCGTTGGCGCGGGCTTTTCCAGTCTCGACTCGGCTCTAGGTCTACCGCGCGATCGCGCGGGATACTTGGCGGGCATAAAACGGGAGGACGATAAGAGCGATCGTTGCTAGAAACGTTCCGGAGTTGATCGCGATGCTATTCGCTGTTTAGGATACGCTTCGATCCTATCGTAAAGCACATTCTCTGCTCTGCTCGGCTCTGCTCCGCTCCGCGATCGTAACGTCGTTCGCGTTCGCGGTGCTCGGTGCACGGAGATTTCGAACTGCGGCGCACCGATAAATTACTCGGTCGCTTGTTAGCTTTTTATTAGGGCAACCTCGTCGAAACCGCGCGATTCGTTTCATCGTTCCACCCATGGATGTCGCACCCCCGTTGCGTCGTACCGCGATCGTCGAACGTCGCGATAACCCGCCGTCGTATCTACGATTGTTTTGCCATCGCATCCTACCAAATACTATCGCATTATCGTAGCCGTGTAAAATTATACGCGTACGCGCGCGCCATCGTACAAACAAGGTACGACGTTTCGTATCATCCCGACGTTGCGCCATTTATTATCCGGTAATCGTACCGTCGCGCTATTATTATGTATTATCGAGCTACGTCCAATATTTGCGGTACGATCCTACTCCGGTTCGACGATGCGATATCGCGATAATAAAATGGTACGACAACGCGACGGTACAACCGATACCCCATCGTGGTCGTAACAAAGTAGTACGCGAGGCAATCGGATAGACGGAAAATACGATGAGAACGCTCGAACGAAAGGTACCAATTTCGCGTCGCGGCCGAGCGAACCTAACGTCGCGGCTTCGGTTAGTTTCGAAGTTGTCGCCTCGTTTCGACGGGCAAAACGGCAAAGATTCCGCGTCGTGTAACAGAGGCCGACCGCCGGCTCACACCTGTTGCCGCACGCGAACGCGCAGCATCGCGGCCGCGGCAAAGCGGCACGAGGCTCGGGGCTCGGGGCTCGGGGCTCGGGGCTCGGGGCTCGGGGCTCGGGGCTCGGGGCCTGGGTGCACGGGGCACAGAGTTCGGTACGCGGCAATCGATTATTTAGCAACAAGCCGCAGAAATTGGAAGGTTAATTTCGCCCGCTTGTTTACGCTCGTCCGCAATTTGATTGCCCCCTTCTGCGCGTTCGCCGTCTCTCTCCGGCTTCTCTCTCTTTCCCTTTCGATTCGCGCCGCGTCGCTTGCCATCGGCCCATCGGCCCATCTCGGCCCATCGGGCCAGCAGCCCGACAGAGACCGAGCAACGCGTAACATCGTTCGGGAGTCTCGTACCGGAGGACTCCATCGTGCGCCAGGCGGTCGATTCTTTTGTCTTTCGTTCGAAATGTATCGGCGTTCGCAAGATCTCGCAAGATCTCGTCCGATAACCTCGATCTCCGTTCGTCTGGAAACGTATTCGGGAATGGAACGAGCAAATCTTTCACCTACGGTGAATATAGGTAGCTCGAACGATCGAGACGATTCGCCGTGGAAACGCGGGGGACGTTCGTGACTCGCCACACTTTGTTTCCTTCGAAGACACGCGTTCCGTTTCAGCGCCGTTAAAGGACACGCTTGCTCGTTACGCTCGCGTCGGTATGTCCAGTCGCGAAACTCGCTCTGCGAACCGTGCAAAATTCGAGCGGACCGTCGTCGCGCATAATTATTGGCGAGCAATGCGGGTTTACAGGTTGTACTCGTCGTCCTTCTCGCAGATTAGCTCGCGTCCGGCGGACCGGTCGATCGATCGCGAGCCGGTTAATCGATCCCGGGCAGGTGCGAGTCCGCTGGACGGCCCAAATGTTTCCACTCCCGCGAACCGAATCTCTCTCGCGAATGGTTTTCCCCTCCTCTCTCCGTACCGCTACTCCTTCTTCCCATTTCTAGAAGCTCGACGACGACCGATTCGAGCGCGAAGCGGTCTCGCCGTTAACGTCGACGAACGTTCGACGCTCCGTTTCAATTCGTTGGTCGACGGTCGATCGATCGATCGCGCGGTCGATGGAAACCGGCGCTGCTCGCGGCGCGCCGCGGGTCAACGAACGTGCGCGCGCTCGCGCAATTTCCAGTCGCTTTTCAGCCAGGAACGCGCCTGGGAAATCGAATCGTAACGGGACGTCGAGCCGACCGAGAAATCGAACGCGGATTCCGAAAGTGCCACCTTTTCGATCTTTTACGGATCGTTCTCGGAGAAATCCCCGGTCCGCTTCGCATCGATTTCTCGCGCGCGGCCGCCTGTGCCGACGCGGACTGGCGCTAACCGCGCTTACCGCCGATACAGCTCGATGCCTCGCTACACATTTGCACACAATAAATTGCACTCTTGACATTTCAGCGAGAAGATGGTAGGAGAGTCCACGGCCCTGGATGCGCCTCTGGTTCGCGATTCAACGATCGAAACGCTCGAAAGCGACGCTCGATCGCTGTTCGAACGTCCTCTGCGCTTTTCGAGAAACGCGACGAATTCCGCGACGAACGAATAACGACGAACGGAGAGTCTCGGCTGGGTCGACGGATCTCCGACACCGTTCTATCGGCGTCCGTCGGCTCCGATTCCGATCGACACCCCCGAGCGGGTTAGCGCCGCGCCGCGCCCGTTGCCGGATCTGTCCGACGTGTTTTCGTTTTTGATCACGGTTTGCTTTTTTTCAACGAGGCACGTCCGACTTTCGAGGCGAGGGACGCGCACGATTCGCTTTCTCCTCTCTCGATCGATCGGCCCCGGCTCCGGCCCCGGCCCGGACCCGGGCCCCGGTACCGATCACGGGCCGGGGCCGTGTTTCTCTTTTCTCAGGCCCCGGAGGAGCTCCGGAGCCAGTCCTCTTCGCGGGACCGGGAGGATCCGAGGTGGATAAAGGCGGACGAAGGCGGACGAAGGCGGACGAAGGCGGGCTGGGAGAGGAGAGCTCGGGTGGGAGCTGGCGCGTCGCGTCGCGGCGCGTTGCGGTGCGTTGCGATGCGATGCGATGCGGTGCGGCGCGGCGCGGCGCGAGACGATGCGTTCGCCCTAGCCGGAGATCCTCGCGGATCCTCGGCCGTACTCGCCCGTACCGAAAACTGGTTCGTGCGGCATCAGATTGCGAAGATAGCCGAGTTTTATGCGAGGCCCCCGGTATCGGACGGTCCCATCGCGCCGGATGACTTTCCTGCGGATTCTTTCTTTCCCATGGCTTTCCGATACCGAGGGACCCGGTGCCCGCCGCGTCGGGAATGTCAGGGCCGTAGTCGCTCTTTTTCGAACGTTCGACGCGAGCTCTCGGCCGCCGGAAAAACGAGCGGACGCGACTTCGCGCCCGCGCCCGTCCGCGCGATGGACGTTTCGACGCCGGCGATCGTTCGAGCGAAAGAGGCTCGTCCGTATCCTTTCTATTTGCCGAAAGCGGACGGCGTCTTCCTCGATCGATGCGCGTTTATTCTTCGCTCCGCCGTTCGGCCCGCTTCGACGGAAGAATCTGTCCACCGCGGACAAAGTTCAAAAATACCCGACCGATCGTAAATTACCGGAACGCGCGCGCGCGATCTTCGCGGCCAGGGTAAACGACCCGAGCGCGGGATATCCGGGAACGTCGGGGAAAAAGAAAACGCGCTGGCCGAAAGAAAGGAAAGGAAAATGGAAAAACGGAAAAACGGCTCCCCGGGTGGCTCCGCGTTCGGCAACTTTCCCCGGCGAAACAGTTTCGTTAATTTACAGCCGGCATTAATTGCAACCGGCGTTTATCGGCGCGGGCAGAAAGCTCTGGTAATCGTCAGCAGTTGCAGCGGCTACTTTAAAAAGATAAATCCCGCAGCGGGTGAATGTGTTCCTCGTCGCGTAGCGTCGCGTCGCCTCGCCTCGCCTCGCCTCGCCTCGCCACGCGCGTTCGCGTCGGCGCTCGAACCCCGGTAAACATCCGCGCTCGTGTTTCTCGCACACGCGAGCGAACGAGCGCGTGTGATCGCGAGTGTCCGCGCGAGCGCGCTTTCTCGATTTATTACTGGAAATATCGTAATGGAACTATTTATACCGAGGCGAGCCGCCGATAAACCCGGTCCCGTATCGCGATCCTGTGACGTGGCTCGCGCAACGATTTCGAAGAATCGAGTCGAGAGATCGCGATGATGCAAATTTTGCCGAGATCGATGATGAAACAGATATTTCCGTCGTTATCGTCCTCGCGCCCGTTCCGAATAATTCCGCGGTCGAATTACTTTTTTAAGAACACGCCCCGCCCGGAAAGACTCTCCGCGTCTGTACGCGACGAAATGCCGCTTCGAAAGCTGCGAACCGGCTCCGTTCCAATTTCAAATTCCGACCTTTTCGTAACGAAACCCTGCGATGCCGAGATAACGCGAACCACGACGGACGCGCCGCTTTGCCTATCGACACGGTCTTCCACCGGGCTGCTGGCAGGATCTTCGACGGGCACGCTTCGTCGAACGGAAGAAAGAAAAGAATCGAATCGCGTTGATAGCGGCGACCGGTCGTACCGCGAGTAAAGTTGCCACCGCCGAGAACGAATTTCCTCTGGAATGTTCAGCCGCGAAGCATGCCCGCGCGGAGAACCGTGGAACGGTGAAAATACCGCTTCGGTCACGCTTATGGTCCACGCGTGACATCGGTATTACGTACCGTCGCGTCGATGCCGACGACGCTTCCCCGCCGCGCGCGCGTCGCCTCGGTTACCGAACGGCAACTTTCCTGCCGGCGGCAGGCACGTTCGCCGCTGTTTAGTCTCTCGTTCGGTTCGACGGTTAGCGAATCGGTCGCGCGTTTCAGCCTATTTTAGGGACGTCGATACGGGAGCACGGCTGCACGCCCCCGTGCAGGGCCCGCCACGATCGACGATCGACGATCGACGATAATCGGGGCCAGGCTCCGCTAGAAAAGAGGACCTGGTCTTTTTCCACGAGGCTCGCGGTCGGTGACGGTGATGACCGATGGACGAGGCCGATGTCGATAACGCGGTTATCGAGTGATCTGGGGGCGTCCCGGTGCTATCGCTATCACGCGCCGCGATAAGCTTCGGAACGGAACGATACACACGCCCCGCGCCGCGTCGCGCCACGCCGCGCCACGCCGCGCAATCTCATCTGACCCAGGCCCTCGACCGCATCTCCATCGTTTATCTGGCGACCGGGAACCGGGAACCGGGGATGCGTCTTCGCCGATGCATTTTCTCGACTTATTTAGATCGTCGCGAGAGCTTGTTTGCTCGCCGGCACGGACAATGCGTGCGATAAGATCGATCGTAATTAAGAGCGACCGGCTCTCTCGCTCGGCGCTCGGCGCTCGGCGAACGCCGATGGATCGAAGTCTGCGTCGGCCACGGTCTTTCGGAGAAACGATCGATCGGAAATATTTCTCTCGGTGCGAAACGATTCCACGGAAAATTGGTAAGCCGGTGTCCAGCGACGCTGTTACTTTCGCGTCTGTATCTTCGGTCTTGCTCCAGAAAATGATCTGCGCGCGCGCACGCGTATCGATGGTCGCGCGTTAGCCGAAAGTTGAATAAAAAAAGGTCCACGCGTAGGATCATCGAGCGAAATTGCTCGAGGCGCGTAGCCGGAGGAGAGGCGCGAAGCGAAACCGCTCGTATTTCGACGGCGCGAAAATATTTACGGCGGAGGATCGGAACCGGGTCGAAGCTCGCGGAAACGTCGTTAGTGTATCGCGGGCAAACGATTCCTTCCTGAGCGACGCGGTGTAGGAAGCCGTCGCGGAAAAAATCGCTGCCGACGAAACGGCTCGTTTCCAAGCGCCGCGCCGCGTCTCGTCGTCGCCCCGTTCGCGAAGGTGTCGATAAGCTCGACGAGAGCAGAAGATGCTCGTTCACCCTTCCGGCGCCCCCGCTCCCTCCTCTCGCTTCTCTCGTCGCAGCGTTCCTTCGGAAAATCGTTGTAATCTTTTCCAACGCTCGGGCGAATAGCCAAGGATTTGTCTGAAATTTTTTTCGTTCCCCGTTCGAGACATTTCGTAGGTCGGCCTGCAATTTTTCGACCGAGTTCCAGGCGTTTGTTCCCCCACTCGCAGCCGTGGCCCGCGTTAAGAAACCGATATCGTAACAATTATGGCCCCGACGCGACGCGATCGATCCAGCAGCCGGTTGCTCGATCGAGACCGGCGATTTACGGCGAGTGGGAGGAGATATTCGCCAGGACCGATACCGGTCGCGTTATATAAGGATTTCGAGGGAAGAGAAAAATCCGTCGGGGATCGGAGGGGGCGACGGATCGAGATTAAATCGAGATTTAAGCGGCCCCGCGCGACGCGAAACTCGATAGGAATTGCAAAAAGGCCCCGACGCGCGATCGGGATCGGGATCGAATTTCTCATCGCGCGTAGAAAAAGATCGAGAAAAAGAAAAAGAAAAAGAAAAAGAAAAAGAAAGAGCGATTTTTTTATCGCGAACCCGTGCCCGGAATCCGCTGGCCCTGGGCCGCCCCGTTTCAACGAGCCCCGGGACGGGATCTGCCTCTCGATCTTTTACCTTTTCGTTCTCGATCTCGATCTCGGTCTCGGTCTCGATCCGCTCGGGTCTCCCTGGATCTCCGGAGAGGAGGCTTGCGCGCCACGCCGCGCATTCGTGCGCGCTTGTTGCACACGTCCGACTGACTTTTCGTTCGACCGACGATCTCTCTCTCCCTCTCTCTCTCTCTCTCTCTTCCTCTCGCTCGCGCGTTTCTCCGTCTTCTGCTTGCCGAGAGCCGAGAGCCACGTAGTATGTACAACGGAGTTTGACAATGTGTCGTGTCGGAATGCAATTTCGTAAGCGCGAACACGCCCGAGCGATCGGCTGTTTATTTTCGATGCCGACAAGCAGCCGGTATCGGGCCTTCGAAAACTGTGCGCTACAACGATTCCAGATAAGATCCCCGGGAATTTAAATGAACAAATTATCGCGGACGACGGTCACCGCCGACAGCGGAACGAACACCGCTATCGTCGACCACCTTGCGAATTCGCCGCGAAATCTTTTCTACTCGCGAGTTCCACCCGTTTCGGGGAACTTTTGGCCACTTTTTCCCATTCTTCGCTCTCCTTCCTCCTTCCGTTCGACGAACGTGGAAACCACGGCACCGCGCGAAGGATATTATTCTATCCGGAATATTCGCGATAAAGACGTTATTGTTCTCATCCGGCGACGCGTGGAATACCGTTCGAGATTTACGCGCGCGGATAGCTCGTTCGACGCCGACAGCGAGAATCGGGGTCTACCTCGGAGAGGATTTGTCGAGCGCGAGCGATCGCCGAGAGGAAAGTTCGCGCGCGGAGGCGTTCGTTTGACAGATCCAGCTACTTTCTCTCGCCGTTACGAAATAGTCGGACGCCGGTGTTCGCGGCGTTTCGCGTCGGTGTTGGTCCGCGCGCGTGCCGGTGCGAGCGTCGCACGCGTCGATCTTTTCGTTTGTCGGAAAATCGATATCGAAGCATTTCGTCGACGACGAAACGATCGAACGAGTTCGAAAGCTTCGTAGAAACGTCCGAGGCGAGAGATTTCCGAGCCGATAAATATCGGAGTCTCTCGACGACGTCGCGCGCCTAAGATATTCGAGCGATCGCGCGAACGAAAGTTACGAACTCGCCGACGATCGCGCCACGCGTTGCGTTCGTCGAACGAATTCGATCGTTCGCGAGTAAATTACGAGATCGCGAACGTCTCGGATCGTCCGATCGCGAGGAAGAAGCGATTCTCGATCGTCTCGAAACTCCGCCCCCTCTCTCTCTCTCTCTCTCTCTCTCTCTCTCTCTCTCTCTCTCTCCTCTCGTCTCTCCGTCTCGCGAATCTCCGGGTCGCGGAGTTTCAGCCGGCGGTGTAGGCAGCAGGCGGTGGATTGCGTTGCGCAGATACGATCTGGACAGCGCTGGCCATCGAAGCAAATCGATTAATTGGGAACGAACGCGCTCCGATCGCCACGCTCTGACGTCTAAAAACCAGCTCGACCGTGTTTACCGCAATAACGCGAATATACGGCGTGCCGAAAACTAAAAAGAAGAAACGAGCAAACCGCAGACACCGGATCGCGGCTACGCGTACACGTACGCGCGAGCGTATAGGTGCGCGGGTACAGGCGGAGGTATAGGTTCGGCCGTAGATACGGATACACGCGCGAGCGTGGTGCGCGCGTACCCGATGGACCCGCGAATCAATCGCTCGGAGCGACCCGGACGCGTTCTTTCCTATTTTTCGAAACATATTTTCAACCCGCCGAGAACCGACAGCGATAACAGCTCGATAAAAGCCACCGAAAATTCGCTGGTAGCCTCTACGGCCTCCGGCAAAAAGTACGCTATCGAACGCGCGCGCACGCGTGTCCGGCGTCTATCGTTGGAGTTATTTTCGCAACGATCTTTATACGTGCTCGTACGAAAATTAACGCGGTCGTTCTTTTCGCGAGACGCCCGACACAGGAATTTCGCGGCGTTTCAGAACCCGCTCAGGGTCGTTTGCAACGATATTATATATCGTTATACGATTCCCTGCGTTTGCAACACAGTTTTGCGGGTACTTCTGAACGCGCGCAAGTATTCGCAATCTCCTAGAAGTTTATTCCTGCGCGCATTTTTTATCGGGCCGCAACCCTTGGCGATTAATTCCGGGTGTTTGGGAATCGAGCGTTCGTAAATCACGAGGTAGAAGCGGAAGAAGGAGCGGGAGAGAGAGGAGGAGAGGAAGAAGGTGGGTGTATTGGCACGGTGCAAGGGTTGTTCGGTTTCGTGGCCGCGTTCGCGGCGGCGTTCGCGGCGGTGATTTGGCGGGATCGCAGATCGCGATAGCGCGGCTAAGTAAGATCGAGGTGTCGGCGAAGGAGGGTAGACCGGACCGCCGCGAGCATAAACCCACCCTCTTCCGCGTCCCTCTCGTCCCGCCGTCGCGCCATGGTTCGGAGTTTGGGGCATACGAGGGACAGAAGGATGCGAGGATGCGAGGCACGCGACTGCCGCCCCATTGCGCCGCGTTAGTTTTCCAACCCACCGGTTTTTGGGGCCGAGACAGAGCCCGATCCCTTGGCTGCTAGCCATCCTAGCTCGACAAAGATGGATCGGATCCCTTTTCCGCCTGCCCGGCTACCGCGACGCACGCATCCCCGACCTACCCCTAGAAAATCCGCCTCGAGCCCTCGCATCCGCGGTCTCGCCGAACCAAAAGCCGATCGGATCGGCGTTTCCGTTTCGGAAGTTTCTATCGACACCGGCCGCCGTAACTACTCTTTCTCGTAACTTTTCCCAAAGCTCGATGGGACGAACGATTGTTAAAAAACTTCTAGAAAACATACGCGATAATAGACGGTAAAATTAAATGAAAGTACAAAATTGAGGAGGCAAATTCCAAGAAACTCTTGGAAGGAGAAGCTGAGAAGGGGGACACATCCAAACTCCGGAGAAAGAAATTAGGGTCGCGGCGGTGGCTCGTAAAGCATCGTCCGGTTAGGGCTTGGGGTGCGAACGCGGAGCCCCGGCCCGTGCCCGAGACAAGACCACCAGCTGCGAAAAACCGTTTCGTTCGACTCGGCTCCGATCACGCGCGATTAACGTCCGCTGCCCGGGAAATGGGTCGAATCGAATGAATATTATCGCCTCGCATTTTTCCACGCGCCGCTGTTGCCCGACTCCTATTAATATGTTAATGGGGGGGGGGGGGCCGCGTGCCGCGTGCCGCGATTATCATAATATCGTTCGAACGGAGAGGGGAAGCAAGGAGAAGAGAGGCGCGGAGCGATCTCTTACCGTTCTCCGAGCCGTTCCGCGAGATTATCGACCGTGTTTCTCCCTTATCTCGGCGCGGCGTTAATCGATCGGAGATCGGTATCTCGACCCGTCCACCGTGATTCACCGAAGATTCTAACCGCGAGCCGCTAGATCGAGATCGAGATCGAGATCGAGATCGAGATCGAGATCGACGGAAACGACGACGCCGCGGGGCACGGTCCGCTCCCTTCCTTCCGCTGCTCTTGTTACTTCTTTCGGGTTAATTACAGGGCCGAGCGTAAATGCGCTGTAAGCGTATCCTGCGCGGTACGTGACCGGACCAACGATGAATTTCTTCGCGACGAACGAATGGAACTGCGTGCCGCTGCTCTGCCCAGCTAAATTGGTGTTCCGTGTTCGGGAATTGTTAATCGATACCGTCGGACACTCGTTGATCGAGCACCCGAGACGGCTGGCCTCGGTCGATCGACTCGGCCGACTCGGATTCCGGATCTGCCCGCGAATTCTGATCTTCGGAAATTATTTCGCCGGCACGCGGATCGGTGCGCGAACGTCGTCCAACCGCTTCCAACGCGCGTGCCACGAAACGTCCCGCGGGCCCGACTCTCTTCGATCTCCGAGGTCCGAGCCGAAACTCGAAATCGATCGACCGCAGGGTCCCCGATCGTCGCTCGACGCTCGTCGTTCGCGCGATAAATCTACTCGTTCGAACGATATTGCTCGCCGGAACGGTTCCAGAGATTTATGCGCTTATCGCAGCTCCAAATGAAACGGCTAAGAAATACGTAGGAAGTTTCGTAACGATCGCATTCGTCGCCGGACCGTCGACTCTGCGCCGAGAAACGCGCGAGCTCGATAATCGACGCGACTGCGTTACACAGGTTCCACCCTCCGCGGTTGTTTCGTCGATGGGATATTTGGTGGAACCATAAATCATCTTGGTTTTAGCGCGTCGATTCCACGTACGCGTCGATCGACGAAACCCGACTAACCGTTTCGACGCGAGGAACCGCTCGGCTGCGGAAAAACCGAGGGACGGTCGAATCCCGATATTTGCGCGTTCGCGTTTCCCGATCCGCGTTTAACGAAACAATCGAGCAAAGTGGGAATCCGCGGTAACATCTGCGGTCTAAACAGCATCGATGGCCAGCCTCGGCGAGCGCGACCGTAAAAAGCGTTTAAAGAGCGCGGTAAAAGCCGGTCGTCGCTATCCGAACGGGGTGCTTTTCATTTTCATTCCCCGTCGGACGATGACAAATGTCGTTCGGTCCGATACGGATCTCGGCGTTCGTTATCAATTCCGCGCGAAGTTTGCGCAATTTCTCCGGCCACTTTTTCCAGGGCAATTCCACTCTAATTACGCCGGGCGAGAGCGAGAGAGAGAGAGAGAGAGCGTCTCGGGAGGCAGCCGCGTCGCGTTTCATCGAACCAGATACGGTCGTAGATAGGTATCGATCGTATTACAGATACTTCTCTTCGCTAATTTTTTTGTCGCTCGGCTGGAATAAGGATAAACGATAACGAGTGGGCGACTTTCTTATCGCCGCGTTCATTCCAGCTCGCTCCACTTCGCCCGACCGACTCGTATTTTCGCGCCGCTTCGCGAGACGGTCGAACGATGTCTGTGCCCGTGCAGAGAAAAACGAACGAAAGAAGACGAGAGCGACGAGCGGGGGTACAACGAAGCGAGAGAGGCGATCGAAGAGAGAGAGAGAGAGAGAGGAGAGAGGAGAGAGAGATGTCGAGCGCGGCGCGGCGTGGATCACGCTTCCCGATCGTAGGGATCGATGGAGTAAATTATGCGAGCATTTTTCCACGTACGGGCCTCCTGTTTTGCATAGCGATTAAGACGGTTCTTTATCGGTGCTCCTACTCGAAACGAACCCACGTAAAGGTACACGGCAGGGCGGGCCGCTTGTAAAACGTATCGAGACAAATAATCTGCGGCCGATTAGAAATTTGTGAGATAATTATAATGGTCGAGCGAACCGCGTCGTTGCCGCCGTTCACCGTCGCCGCCGGTCACCGACGCCGCTCCGTGCCCACCGAGTCCGAGCATTCGCGCGATTATTTGCGCAAAGTTCCGAGCCACCGAGTCGATTACCTTCGAAGTAATCGGCGGCTCTCGTTCGATGGGAGCCGAGGTTGAACCGATACCGAGGGAACTTCGAGATCGATCGTACGGCGGATTACGAATTATTGTAATTCTTCGCGGTAATTGGATTATCGGGCTCTAATGCGGAAGGCGAGGAGAGACGACTGCCGTGCCGGGGTTCGCGGAATTTATAGACGCCGCGTTTAGATTAGGGTTACGAGGATTTGAACTTGCCGCGCCAGTTGTTAATACCAGTTCTGGAGTGCATTTGCATTTTTATCGCGACCGTTGCATGAATGAATGAATGCTGGACGGAATTGTTGCGGAGGGTGGATTTGCAACCTTTCGCGATCGGAATCTAAGAGACTTTCAACTTTCGAGGCTCGCGGTCTCGAAATTCGAAATTCGAAATTCGAAATTCTTGCGATCTTTCAACCGTTCTACGGGACACGCCGTCGACGCGTCTTTTCCGTCTCCTTTCGACCGAAAAGGAGAGAACTCTTTCGAGAGAAAACAGTTCGATCACGGTCACGGAAGACGCGCGTCGAGATCCTCGATCGCGCGGCGTCCGGATCGAGAATAAAATCTGCTGCTGCCGAAAATTCGGGAGTCGAACGGGCAAGTCCGTGAAGTGGCGCGAAAATACGAGTCGTCCGGGGCGAAGTGGAGCGAGCTGGAATGGATGCGACGGAATATATACGTACGGGGCGAAGCAAACCGGCGCGGCGATAAGAGCGGTGGCGAGCCGTTATCGCGATCGCCGCGCGGCCACGTCGCGCGATAACGATAACAAACTCTCTCCCTCCCGTTCTCGCGGCCCCTCTCTCCCTCTCTCTCTCTCTCACACACACACACGCACACTAGCGCGCGCGCTGGAAACACGTACGCGAGGCGACGCGACGCGACGCCCGGCTACGTACGTGTATATTATGCGCTCGTCGAGGGCGAGAGGTGACTCGTCGTGTCGTTACCCGCGTTCGCTGCCTTCGCAGAGAGCCACGTACGCGTAGGGAAAATTTGAAAATTTATTCGAACCGAACCGAAACCGCGGTTCGAACAACTTTCCGCCGGAGCGAACCGAGGGACGAAAGCGAGGGTAGAGATCCGGAGAAACTCTATCGGACCTGGAATCGTTTCGTCGGTGCTCCGACACTCGAGGATGTGCGAGTCTCCGTATATTCTTAATCGAATCGAAGACGATTCCGGAGATCCCTGTTTGTCGGCTATTGTACGGCGAGGAGTACTTTACATTTTTAAACGAGCGCGAGCTAACGAGGCGCCGAGGAACGCGATTTAATTAGCCCCGATCGGCCGGAAGACGTCCGCCGTATCGACAGGGGTGGTTCCCCGCTGGCGGCAGTCGGGAGGCGGACTACGATCCTACGGCCGTTTCGGGTCCACGGGGTCGTTCTAATCCATCCGATAGCAAGAAACCAGCCCCGAACGATTTCGCCGTGTCGGTGGTGGCAATCTCCGCTATTGAAATTTCCAGGGGTGGTTGTGCAGCAGGGTCTCCGGAGGCCGGGCAGCACCGACCTATATGCGTCTGGCCGTGCAGGCACACACCGCACACAGCCGCCGACTCGAACGGGAGAGAGAACGAGAGAGCGAGAGAGCGAGAGAGCGAGAGGGAGGCAACGGCAAGGGTCCAACGAGGGTTGTAGAGGGGGTCGGTTGGTCGGTGGTCGGCGGCGGCGGTGTTATCGCGTCGGCCCAGATTGAATATATTTCATATGTTTTCATAACTACCGCAGCCGGGCCGCTACCGTCCCGCTATCTGCTTCCACCTACAGCTACACCTCCTCCGCCGCTGGAGTCGCCTCTACGACGGGGGTGAGCGAGGCGATGGCGGCGAGGGCGGCGAGGGCGGCGAGGGCGGCGAGGGCGGGGGTTGAAAAGCGGAGCCCGGAGCTCGGAGCCCGGAGCCCGGAGCCCGGAGTCCGGAGAAAAGAGGGAGAATGAAAGAGCACGCGGTGGAAAAGGCGTGAAGATAGAAGAGAGAAGGTTCTCGGCGCGGAGAGGAACGGAGAAAGAGGGAAAGAGAGAGAGAGAGAGAGAGAAAGAGAGGGCGAGCGAGGACACCGGGGCCAGGGAAGGTGGAAGCGGCGACAGAGGGAGGAGGGAGATGGAAAGAGAGTTAGGTTGGTTCCGCCGCGACCACGGGAAATCAACCGTGAGGAGATACCGGTTGACTGATGTGCGCCTTTCTGTTGTAAAACGATAAAGGCGGCGTGGCATTGGTCGGGCCGAGGGTTTCCGATAGCCAACCACCCTCTTCTACTCCCCTCGAGCACCAACCCCCGCGGCTCTCGCCGCTCCTCCGCTTCTCCGCTCCTCGGCCGCTTCGCTCCTTCGCCCGCCAAAGACCTTTCTCGTGGCTGGGAAAAAGAAGATCGCGCGTCCACTAGATATATTTTACATTGTACACCGTGGAAATAGGCGAGAAGGCGACCGGGACACCGACCACCCTGATCCGACGCCATCGGCTGAATATTCATCTCGCGTCGCGTCGCGTCGCAGCGCGGCGTTACCCGGCGCTTCTCGGCGCTTCTCGGCGCTTCTCGGCGCTGCCCGCGCGACGATAACGCTCGGCCCGGCTCTCTTATCTGCTGCCTCTCTTCGGACGACGGAGATGCTCGTCGAAAGCGTTTCGATCGTTCCTCTTTCCCTCTTCGTCGTCGATCGAACTCGAGCTCGATTGCGCTTTTAGAGGACGATCTTCTAATTTTTCAGTTTCGGTGCACTCTCGGAGCGGATTCGTCGCCTTTGATTTATTTTCTAGTATAGTTAACTTTGTTGTACCTATATTGGCGTTATTCGATAAATATAAGGTCAATTATGTTCGGAAACGAACGAAAGCAAATTACCGGGAACATTTTAGAAAACATGACCAAAGTTCGGTGGAGAAAAAGCTCGCGCAACGTTGTTTTCGAGACAAGGCTTTCGTCGGACGTTTAATCGGTCGCCTCCGGTACAAACGAACTCTTTAGAATCCTTAAAGGGCGCCAATTCGAATCGCGATTGCCGAGAACGTCTATCGCCGAGCGAACGATAAGAGGTCGCGGAAGTCTAGATTCGATAAGGTTACCCGCATCGTTCCCTCCGAACCCTTCCTCCCCCGGCTCCTACCGGCGACCCTTACCTGGCAACCCCCTTCCGTCCCTTCCGTCTTCCATAAAGAAAAGAACAATCGATCCCACGACTCAACTCGCATCATCGTTCTCGCCCAGCATCGAAATAACGCGGACGATCGAACGTGTCCCTGCCACTTTTCGTTATCCGTTTCGTCCATCTCGCGTGTTAGAAATAATACCGGGTTCGGTTACACCATCGCCGCGGCAACGTAATTTCCTCGCGAGCATCGTCCGCCGAATTTATGGTCGAAGTTGGCCGCTGCCGCGGAATCGTCGCTTGCCAATTCCGATCGAACGGTTGAAAAAAGTGTTACGATCGGCGGCAGGCGCGCGCTTCCATTCCTTCCTATTCTTCTCGGATCGAGGTACGTCGAACGTTCGCATCTTGCGGACTCGAATTTGAGAAAAATTTGAAATCTTTACCGTTCGAGCAAAACGACGATCGTCCAGCTTCGCCACGAAAATTTGTCCCGACGATCGAAACGAAACCAGGAATTCGAATCCGCCGGTAGCCATTGTTGTGCAGCAACCGCGAGCCGCGAGCCACGAGGCTGGCCGCGAGTCGATCACCGATAGAGAGCCGATAACGAGCGGCGCTTCTTCGCTCGATTCCCGTCGGATGCGAAAAACCTGGCGAAGAGCGTGTTCTCGCGCCAATTTCCCCCCTTATCCAATCGATGTTATCTGCCCGGTAAATATGTACGCCGACCGTCCCGCAGCATCCCTTATAGAAAATCGCCGCTCCGTCTCCCGTAACCGGGCTGTTGCCGGACAAAAGCCGTGGCAAGAATGGCCGGCCTATGCTCGCCCTATTCTTGTTATCGTCCCACGGAGCTATTGCTCCGATAACGAACGAATGGCCGGGTTTACGGCCCGATCTCGCGGCCGATACACACCGACCACGTGCTACGCGCGATTCGCGATACGCGATTCGCGATACGCGATTCGCGACTCGCGATCGCCGATCGATCGATCGATTTCTTTCGGTCGAAATTAGGGCCAAATAGGGAATCGGAAACTGGTCGAAACGAGCGAAATATCCTTTTCTTTCGAATCGGAGTCGTCGCGCGCTTTTCCGTAAACTAATTTTCCCCCCGAACAAAATGCGAACGAAATTCGAGGTAAATTACGACGGAAGAGGCCGAAACGGAATACGCAACGCGCGACGCCGACAGCCGCGTTTCTTCGGCGAACGTAACGACCAGATCGAGAGAGCAAGTTAACAAAACTTCCTTGAAGTTTCGCGTGTTCCCGTGAGAAGTACATAATGGTTGGTCGCCGTCTTTGGTGCAATTAATTAGCGTCATTAGTGCCATTGGCTGAGCGCCTGCCTCGTTAAACCCTCTCCCGCTCTCTTCACCTGCCTCCGCCGTCCTTGTCTTCCACGACCGCCGGGTGAACGACCGTTTTTGCGCGCCGGTTTCGCAACTTTCGAACCCCTTTTAAGTCGAAACTCGTCGAAACTCGTCGAAACTCGTCGAAACTCGTCGAAAATCGTCGACACCGTCGAAAGCGAAACGAGGAGAAAACGTCGTCGCGTTCGTCGGACGAGAAGAGTGGACGAGCCTCGTTCGAAAATACGAAAATACGAAGCAACGATTCTTCTTCGGCAAATCGAAGCTTTTATGGGAGAGTGCGCGCGACGGCGAAACGTCCGCCGGTCGCTGCTCGTTTCTACCCGCGGCGGAAAGTTTGAAAAAAACCGAAAGCGGCCGATGACCGACGGAAAAGAGACTCTCGCGCGAAAACAAATCCGTTTGCTCCGTCGAGAGTTCGTTCGCTCGCTCGCGTTATCGCGAAGATTCGTGGCCGCTCGCGTCCGTTCGAAAGTTGGAGGAAACGGGACGAGACGGGACCGAAGAGGAATGTCTGGTCCGCGACACAAAGGTTTCCAGCAGGCTGAGCGGTCGGTCGTTCCAGATACGGAACGACGGGGAGGGGAGGCAGGGGGGAGCCTTTCAACGGTGGACAGAGAGATTAAGAAATCTAAGATTTACAGGCCAGATAATTATTCGAGCGGAGTGGCCCCGGGGCCGACGCGGAATATAAAATCCGTGTCCGGTTCCCCACGGTGCTTCGCGCTTCGAGCTACGAGCTCCACGCACCGTGGCGTATCACCGTTAAATACGGTTCGAAACGCGTCTCGGACAGAAGTTTATTTGGAGTAATCCCCCACGGGATCGTCTTTCTCTTCGTTTTTCTTGGCTCGCTTCGGCCCGCTTCGGTCCGCTCCGGCCCGCTTCGGCCCGCTCCGGCCCGTTCCGCTGTTTTTGTTGGTACGCGGCCGCGCGCGGAGATAAAGCACCTGCATTCTCCCGGACCAGAAGACGGCACTCCGAAACCCACGCTTCGTCGATAAACCAACGGTTGCATTCCTACCCTATCGTCCTCGAACCACCTCCACGGTACAAAGATAACTAATGTAACTCTTACACGCCGCACACGCGGATGCCTCGACGGTGTGCACGCATTCTCACGCGATCGACCATCCGCCGCGGTTGTGTATCGACGTTTTCACGGCCCCACCGTCCCCCTCCCTCCCACTCTCCCGCCCGCTCCGGTTCTCCCTACGGTTCAAAGAATCATCCTTATCGCGAACCGAGCCCGCTCGTAGGACATACTCTCTTTGGATAAATGCACCGCGCGCGGTGCACGGAAACTGGTCGACGCGCGACGCGGGTCAATTTTCTCGATCTCGACGATTTCGACGGGAACGGGGGACGGACGAATGGCTGAAAACTTCTCCCCGGATCCTCGACGTTCCGAGAGTGCGACAAAAAAGTATTCCATGCATTCGATAATCTGCAAATGTCTACACCGATCCGAAGATCGGCCAGAAATCGTCTCGGTAATTTTCTGTTCGAGAGTTCTACCGTCGTTTCGTGCGAGCCGACCATTATCCCGACTCTCCGCAGTTTTTCCGTTGATCGACGAATCGTAGCGCGCCAAGATTACAAAGCGGAGACTCGTAGCCGTTGTTGGATGCAACGTCTCGAGCCACAATTTCTTCCCTCGCGGCGCGGCGGGGAACGAGCCGTGTCGATTAACGCGGTGGCCGGATCTCCGTAATCGTTCGCATAAAAGATGGCTAATTAGAACGGCGAGGGTTAATTAGGGGCGGGCATAGAGGCATGGCGCCTGAATAGGCGCGACGGTCACGAGAGATCGCGAAGGAGAGCGTCGGAGATTCGTCGGATCGGCCGAGGATAGATCCGTTCGCGGATCGAGAGAGGGGTCAGGGTTCGATCAAACTTTCTCGAGGGTCACGACAAAGGGGGAGGTCGATTCCAGCCGGCCTTACCTCGACCGGGCACCCAACAGGTAGGTTTCTGTACACCGGGTGTCCCGAAATCATCGGCGTTTCCCGAGAAATTTGGCGAAAAGCGAGCCGTCGGTGCCGCGTTCGCGCGTAGGCGATATTACCGCCGCCGGATATCTCGCCGGAAAAACGATCCGCGGACCCGAGACAAATTCTAGACGCGAGAGATCGCGCGATCGGAACCGTCGTTACCGCGTTCGCGGCAAGGTCGACCGAACGCCGAAGCGGCGGCACGCGTTCCGCTGGCCCGCGTCACCCGCAATTATTCTAAGCTGCCACGGATTATTAATCCGCGTGGAAATAAATAAAAATCTCTGACAAAATAACGGTCTACGCACCGGTGGAGCCGATATATCACGGCGCACGCCAATTCGGCCGCAACATTCGTCACGCGAGTCAAGTGCAGGCGTGACTCACCCCCTTTCGAACTCGATTTTCTCCCCGAACAAAAGACTAAAAAAAGTACCGCGTTTTCACTGTGTTTCACCGATAAACATCGGCCGCCGCGCGCCGCACGCCGCGCGCCGCGCACCGCGGAAACGTGCCACATTTTCGGAGCTCTTCGTTCGACGCTGCGGCCGTCGAACGGTCGAACGGCCGAACGGCAAAAAGCGACGCGACTTTTCGATCCCTCGGCCGTGCCACCGCGTTCGCTCCGATTTTATGCGATCGTTATCGCGCGGGCTCGCGCAAATCAATTTATTCGATAATGTCCCGCGAAAGCTTCCTACGCGAGCCTAGATTCGCTTCGCATCGGCTGTCGTAATTTTGAATTTTTGAACGACCGACGCGCGACGCGTCGACGACGTTGCCGCCAAGGGGAATTCGCCCGACCCGTTGATTCGCGAAACGCGAAATATCGAGAGCGATGTTTCTACGATCAATGGAAGAATAAAAGACGATAGCCGCGATATCGCGATACAACGACGCGATACGGAAGGGATACGCGTTCGGAGCTTCGGCGAGAGATTTCGAAGGATGCGAGATCTTCGAGAGCGAGCAACCCTCGCCGCCAACCCTCTCTTTAAATCGTTATCTTTAGGAGAAACGTCGCGGTTTACGTCGAGGCTTTAACCTTCGCTCCGGTGCGTTCCGAATCTGAAACTAACGTCTCGAAGGTGTGTACAAGCGTATAGCTCGCAGCGTTTCCTTTTGCTCGCCTTTAACCTCGTTTCATTCGTCGAAACTTTATAACCGAACCTAGCGATATCTTCGAACCGTGTAATAGATCCACCTTTCTTCCGAAACGACGTTTGCAGAAAGGTTATACTTCGTTCGCAACCGTGTTTAATTTTCGACTTTATTTACCGCGCGTAAGAATCTCCGAGAGAAACGAGAGGAATAAAACGGATATTTTAATAGCCAGGTTGCCGATACAGGAAATCGTGGTCTATTTTATCTGGAATTCCTGATACGCGATTAATAATATGTATATACCCGTACCAGTAATCCAGCGATCGAATCCCCGCTGCTTTTTTCGAATTTCAGCGAAACCTGTTCCGAAGGAAATTAAACGTCTGGTGGATCGAACGTCTCTATTAAGTGTCGGACGAACGTCTCTTTTCTTTTTTGTGCCATTTCAAACAGAGTTAATCGACGCGGTAACGTCGAATCAAGCGACGCCGCGTATCGAACATTCTCGAAAATCGTTTTACGAAAACTCAAACTCCGGGCTACCCGGCTTTTGCACCGGAAGCTCCCGAATCGGTCGATTTCCGAATAATTGTCCGCGTCGAACGCGGCGTCGCGCGTCGCAGCCACGTTTATCGACTCGAGGGCAGCAATTAGGCCGACTCTGTGTTCGCGACGAAACGGTGTTCGACGCGAGAGCCATCCTTGGACGAGCTCCTGTCGGCGCGGCGCGACGATCGAACGCGAGAGGAACGCACAAAAATGTCCGGTATCGGACGAGGGGGGGTCCGAAGGGGGGACCGACCGTAAAGGGCACAGGACAACGGGAATTCGCGACGATCGTGGCGATGTCTGTTCCAGCAGCGAGACCCAGGGCCGGCAACAATAATCGTCCCTCGTATCGGCGGTGCACGCCCGTTATCGCGGTTATCACCGCGTCCGGTCTCTATCGGCTATCTATGCAAATCGCAGCTAATTATATTTAATTAGATTCGACCACGGCGCTCCCACCGATTGCCCCCGTCCCACCCTCCACGTGTACCAGAGCCTAGCGATCGCGTTCGCGTTCGTGTTCGCGTTCGCGCTCGTGTTCCCGTTCCTGTTCGTGCGCGTTCCGCACAGAGATACCCGCGTACAGCGAACACGAGCGAGCCAACAGGCGTTTACCCGCGTGTACGTGCATCGACCGATGAGACCGTGTAAGCCCGATACCGTGGATTTCGACGCTCGATTCGCGTTCGACGTACGTCGGGCTTTAAAGATGTCCGTATATTCCTCTCGTCGCCGTTCGCTCGTGCTCCCGATCCTTCCGCGAACCTTTGTTCGTCGATCGTCGCGCGCGCCCGCTCGCGAGCCGATCGATGGAATTTTTCACCGATCTCTGAATCACCTAACGAGAGAGCGATTAAACCGCGATCAAGTTATTTACTAAATTGTTCGACGCGGCAAGATTCTGAATCTAATCGTTCGGTTGACACGCAACCGCGAGATTAAACGCGTCTGGATGTAACACGCTCGATGACTAATGAATTGCTCGAAGCTGACTAATCGTTATCGGAACTAGATGCGAATACGAAGCGGATCGAAGAGCGACGGAATCGGAGCGTAAACTCGCGGCGAAAAATTCTTCGAAAATTCGATGCGATACCGCGGAAAATCGAACCCGACGAAACAACGATCCTTCGGCTCCTCCGTTTCGCAAACGCCGACACCGCGAAGACGTCGTTTCGTAGAAAGATCGGGATCGGTGGAATACTCGTGTCCGAACGATTCGATAAGGAACTCGCCGCGGCGCGACGATCGTATTCACGATCCTAGGAGTAAAGGGGGGTCTCGAACGGCCTTTTCTCCGCCACCGGGAGGGAGATCGGGTCTTGTTGGTCGGTCGTGTATCACTTTTAAGCGCATTCGATTTTCTATAACGCGGAGATCACCGCAGATACGCCGCGTCATTGATCTAATACGCGCGGCGCGTCGAGGCGAGGCGAGGCGAGGCGAGGCGACGCGCGCCGAGCACGGCTCGTCGTCTTCCATCGCCGAGCGGCGATAGATTCTCGCGACGGGGGCCGGAATTAAACGGACTATGATCCATAGATCATGGGAGATCGAGCGGCGACGAAGGCGCCTCCCCGTGTGCCTCCAGAACGATTCTACGTCGGATCCTGCTGCTGCTGCAGTCTGGGGTAATGACGTGCGAACAGATATCGGATCCCTTGCTCGCTATCGTGTCCTCGGCCCTCCACCGACCTCCGTCTACACCTCCGCCTCCGCCTCCACCTCCGCCTCCGCCACCGCCTCCCGTTCCTGCTTCGGCAGGCTTTGCACGCATGATTTCACGCGCACGCACTCACACGCGCGAACGCGACGCGACGCGTCGCGTCGTAAAAACGCTCCGCACGGCGCCGCTCCGTCACGGTTAATCGTACAGCGTTCGCTGGCTGCCCGTTTTTTAACGCGATCGGCGCTACGCGACGCCCGTTCGATACGTCCGAGATCTTGATTCGGCCGAAAATCGAGATCTTCTTCCGGATCGCGTCGCGATTCGCTCGTTCGCCCGCGACGAATCCGCCTTCGCCGAGGCGTCCCGAGAAGCGGGGACACCCGGTAGAATCGGCCGAGTCCGCGACGGTAGCGGGTCTCTGTGTTCGCGGGACGATTATACCTCCGCCGACTGCTCCCATGGATGTCTCGATCGCGTCTGGTACTTGTACCACTCCCTGTAGGTACGTTGTACCAGGCCTAGTAGGTAGTACCTACTTTAGTTGTAGGTCGTACACTCGGTATAGCCGTAGCCGGGCGAACGGCGTCGCTTGATATCTGCTACATATCTAGCAACGTGTGCCATGCCTTATCTCCGCTGCCGTTCGGAGCCGTATTCCCGCGTCCGTGTGCCTGCGCGCGCGCGCGTGTCCGCTCCTCTGCCACCTTTATCCGCGCACGGGAACGCGCGCTATCCGGTGTACCTGTACCTGTTCCCGCGTTCCCGTACCTGTATACCCGTACCTGTGCCCGTGGAGGCTGCGGAGGCTGCGGCGACTCTGGACGCGGCCACGCACACAGCCTCGCCCCCGCGGCGACGAGGAACCGAGAGCCGGAGTGTGCGAAGCTACGCGCGGGACCGTTCCTATTTCGTGGGCTTTCGCATTGTATGGATATCGAATGATTCCGCATGGCCCGCGCGAGCCGAGCGACGTTCAACCTTCGCGTACACCGTACAGCGTACAGCAGCCATAATATCCGAGACTCCCATCCGACGCGGACGCGGACGCGGACGCGGATACGGATTCGGATGTTCAACGAATTCTTGGATTCTTGGCGCGGACGAAACCCGATCGCGTTTTTCGTTAACGAAGATGTCGCGAACGAAGCCGCGGATCGCGTTCGCGCCAAAGAAAAAGTCGCTTCGAACGACCTCGGGAACCCCTCGTTTCCCGATTGCGAGCAACTTTTGGGATTCCCTGTGTGTTGAAATCTTTAGCCAGAGACGCGCGCTGCTCGATGTCGGAAGAACGAGGAAAAAAGAAGAAACGCACCGGCGCTCCGCGGCGCGGGATCGTTTCCCCACCCATCGGATTATTATTTTCCCATCGTCGTTATTGCGTTTACGGTCGAGTACGCCGCCGCGGCCGGCGCGCTGCGCTCAATTAATAGTCAGCGACCGCGTACTCATTATCGGGAAACGATTGTTCTCGAATATTTTGAGTACGTATCGAGCATCGGTATCTTCGTATCGCGACCTATCGGTGATACGGAAATGCGCCAAAGACAAATAAGTTTTCCCGTGCCTTCGCAGCGAAGACCGTTCCGCGAGAAATCGCATCTATCGCGTGCAGCTTTCCGTCGTCGAAACGTTCCGTTCCGCGAGTAGATCGCGCTCCGTTAACAAATTAACGACGGAGGAACATCGTTCTTCGAACAACGTTCGATTTCGCGCGCGATCGCGTCACGTCGACTCTCCGTCGTCGCTACCGGCGTTTCGCTCGAAATTCTGCGCGAACGAGTACGCGATACGAATCGGTTTCTCGCGCTATCGAGAAGTTCGGATGCGAACAAAGAGGGGATAGCGATCTCGAGTCGTGCCGTAGCTCGCTGCTCGCATGTTATTTGCAATCCATTAAACCGTAGGCGTGCATTCAAAGGTTAAAAAAAGAAACATCGGAACGGCGATACAAATAATTTTCCTTCGGTGTATCAAGATTTCCCAAGAAAATAAGGGGCGAGATAATAATCTCGAACGCTTCGTAGAGCCGCGCGCCGCATAGAATTTGCGTCGCCGTTGCTCGCGCGCGTTCGCGTAATTCGTCGAAAATCGAATCTCCCTTCGAGAATCGAGGAAAGACAGAGTCGATCTCGGACTCGCTTTCCGCGACCGGTCAGTTGCCAATGGTACCTCGACTTTCCATTCTCGCTCGAACCGGCTGCGGCAACGGCAACGAGATGGCAGCGAAGCCGCGAGAGCGTTTATCGCGCGTTCCCAGCGTTTCCCATATTCCTCGCGTGGCCGCGATACGAATCTGAAAAGGCGGAATTCTTCTCGTGTTCTGGCAAGCGGCGCGATGGCGGGAATACGAGATCGAGACAAAATCTAGGTCATAATTGCTTAGGACCGTCGCGACGTCGTGAATTAAGATTTTTGCGCGAAGAGCCCGCATAGTTATAGCCTGGCACACAGCCACCGCGAGATTATCGGCCGGTAGATCGGCTAATATCCATACAATGTCACGCACTCCCGTACGCGGGTCGGTATTAACGTCGTTTTCCCTCCGAAACGTACGATATCCGCGCGCGACCGTGGCGGCTCGCCCAACGGCCGATTAAAAAAAATCGACGGAACCGAGCCGCGCGCCGTTTTCGTTTCCGGGAATCCCATCGTAGTAGACGCGTCGCGCGCGAATCTAGTCGATCTCGTTAGCGAACGAAACCAACGATCGCGCTCGTTCGAACGTTACCGTTTCTTTTCCTTCGCGAACCGACGCAGCGTTTTCAGTTTTCAGGCTCGCGTGAAACCGCGTTCGCCGCTCGCCGCGACGGGCCGCGGCGGGCCGCGGCGGGCCGGGGCGGGTCGCCGGTCGATTTACATTTAATAATCGTTTAACTGCGCTGGAAACATGGCGGAACTAAGCAACTAATTACTCGGCCTAAGCTGTCGTAACGCTCGTGTTAACGCCGCAATCCGATTAACTTCCTCGGCAATTACTTGGTTTTCGTCGGATACCGAACTGGCATGCCGATTCAACGGCGTGCTCGTTTCACCGGCGCGGCGCGGCGCGGCGCGGCGCAACGCGGCGTCGCTCCAAGACCGAGCGCTTCCCCCGACGCGGCAATAACGAGTCGGTTAATTAATTACTGAGAAGCCTTGTGTTACAGACGGTTGAGCATCTTTTCTCTGCCTTTTTACCGCGGCGTTTTATCGCGAGAACTTGGGCACATAACGATCAAATAGCGGATTCGGCTCCTTTTCGATCGCGTTCTCTTCCACGGAATTGCAAGACCGACGCTTCGAGACTCGAACAAATTCTACGGATTCTCCAAGGATCTTGCAAATAGTCTGGCAGGAAGTCGAAGCAACGGACGAATGCCCCGTTCCAAAAATCTAAAGAAAACTTTCCCGATCTCGGTTCGCTCGATGTCTCAAAAATCCTAGCTCGCGATCGGCATAAATTTAATTGGATTCTCGACGAAACAGCAGAAATATTAGATCCCGCGGGTTAGATTGGAGCGCGTTGCTCGGAACACG
Source organism: Megalopta genalis (assembly GCF_051020955.1). Lineage (NCBI taxonomy): Eukaryota > Metazoa > Arthropoda > Insecta > Hymenoptera > Halictidae > Megalopta > Megalopta genalis. The sequence continues at coordinate 26,002,135 of NC_135014.1, read as the reverse complement.
CGTAGTATTTCGCGGAAGAAAAGAAAGGAAGAGTAAAGAAAAGAAAAGAGAAGAGAAGAAAAGAAAAGGGAAGACGAACGAACCACCGCGGGATGGGGGAGACGGGGGTGGATGGCGAGAGGGGTCGTCGAATCGGAAAAAAGCGAATAATCGCGGGTCGGCGAAGGTTTTCGTGCGAGCCTACCCAACATTCCTACCATCGGCTACGAATGTTGCGGGCTCGTACGAAAAAAAGGGTAGCAGATACGGACGGGACAATCTGATTAGCGCAATCTAATTAACGCTGCTTTTAATGGCGTTCATTAGCACATGCACCCGCCCTCGCCCTCGCCCTCGCCCTCGCCCTCGCCCTCCACGGCTCGTCCACCTACGGCCCCTAAGCCTCGATCTCCCTCCCGTGTCCCCGATCCCCGGTGCCCGGTGCCCGGTCCCCGGTCCCCGTGCCCCGTGCCCCGGTGTCCCGGTGTCCCCAGCCCCGCGGCTGCCGCGCGATCCCCCTTTTCTGCCACGTCGACGCTACACCCTCGCCGCGAGTTCCTCCTCTTCCGGCATCTTCGAGTTTCCATCGAGAAGATTCTCTAGGATTCGAGCGACGAATCGTTCGATAAATTATTCGGAACTCGATTCAAAATTCTTCTCGACGATAATCGTTTAGCCGGACGAACGATCGATCGAACGATCGATGCTAAAAAAAGCGTGTTCGCGGCAATGTCGCCACGCGAACCATGCACGAGTATGTTAAGCGAGAATGCGGTGATCTACGGTCTAGAGAATCGGAAAGGAGCGTCGTTAATAAACATTATATGCGCACTCCACTTACATGTTAAACAGTCTAGAAAAAGTCAAATATCATCCGCATAAAATCTTATTTCTCCGAGCCACGGTTCTCGATAGAAATAAAAGTGACTTTGATCCCCTCGATAATAATTCGTGCCAGTTTCGCCAGCGGACTGTATAAATCGGTGCTCGGTAATTTACGACGTAACGTACGCGTAGCATGTACCCGTTTCGATTGCGCATTTTTCAGCACGAACACCGAATAACTTTTTGAAACGAATACGAGTTCCACCGGCGTCTCTCTCTCTCTCTCTCTCTCTCTCTCTCTCTCTCTCTCTTATTTCACGACGGCCCGAAACGTTCGAGGTGTCTGTTTTCGATTAAAATATTTCAGCACCGTTGCATCGGGTGGATCCGGTAGGAAGCGTAATCGAATCGCGGCCAGGGAACCCTCTCGGTCGAAAGAGTACGATAAGAATGCCTCTCGCGTCGGCCGACCGACGCGTTAACCTTAACCCGGAGCGAACGAAAGGTCGGGCACCGATGTTAGGCTACCGGAAGAGCGGTGCGTATTTCCGTCGAATCGAAGAGAGCCGGTCGCGTGACCGCCGCGAGGATAGGCCCGTTCTCGTGCGCGTTTTTCTTCGATTACACGGCTATTCGATAAATAGCGGTTTACCGGACCGGCCGCATAAATCGACGACCCAGTGGTGCGCGCGGGTCCGCGAATCCATATTCATCGTCCCGAAGTGCATAAAATTACGATACAGACAGAGAGAACGGGGCGCGCGCGTTGCACGCTGGAAACTGCACGGTGCACGGTGCACGGAGCGCGATGCACGATGCGGCGAGGCGCGTGTGTACGCAGCAGCGTGTCGCGGCCGGCTTACGTTCGCGTTCACGTGTCAACGTGGACGGGCTGAATTATGGGCTCCTCGATAAATCTGATAGCGATTAATACCCGCGCGAAGTGAACCGAAGGAGAAACCAAAATATACGCGCGCACGCGCGCGCTCGCACCGGTGTCTTAATTCGTTTCGATCCGAAACGCGAGAGCTGGATATCCCCGCGAACCGTGGAGCGGATCGCCGCGATCGAGAATCGTCGAACAAATTTTCTTACGATCTTCGCAGCATTTTCCAGTCGTTTGCTCGACGGCTTCGCGCCAACGATAACGTCGCGTCGGAAGCTGCGGTACCGCGATACCGCGAGGGCACGCGTTCACCGAGCCTAAACTTCTCGGCCGATACTTTCTCGATGAAAGGAGTCGCGCGAGCCGTTGGTCGATCGTCGAACGTTTTCGAGCCGCTGCGCTGAAATAATTTAAGGAGCGATTCGATAGCCGCTATCGCGGTATCGCATGCCCGTTCGGAGTAAAGCGGATAGATAGGAGAACGGCCGAAAAGGGAGAGAGGGCGGGGGAGAGGAAGACGAAGAGGGAGAAGGAGAGGGCAAGGGCGAGCGCCCGGGGAAGAGAGCATTGTCGGGTAAAACGCGAAAAAAAATTCCGCGAAAAGTTTTACGTCCGATCGCGCATCTACGGAATGCCGAGTCGATAAAGGCAGCGATTGCAACATTATCGTCGCGTACATTACAAAATTATTTACGATCAATAATTCCTTATCTTGTACCGCGGCAGCCATTAACGGGGCCCACTTACGGCTTTACTGGCCGTGCGGCGTATTACGGACTGCTCCCCGGGTATAATAAGTGTTTCTGTATTCTGTATTCTGTATTCTGCATTCTGTATTCTGTATTCTGCATTCCGTATTCCGTATTCCGTATTCTGTATTCCGCGAGTACGAGCGCGCGCGCGGGACATTCGGAGATCGGTCGACCGCAAAAATGACGGTCGCTGAGAAATCGGCGGGGATCGAGCGCGATCGTTAAACGGAATCACCGCGTCCTCGAGACGTTCCGAGCACGATCAATCTGTCTCGCAGAAGCTGCCGCAGATTCGAGCAGATCGGACCGATAATCTCTCTCCGTCGTTTTTATTAAAGCCGAGCGACCGCTGGTCAAGGTTGATAACGCCGACGACGAGCAAACGATTGAACAAACGGATCCGAGCGCCGTTGCTCGATACGAATTTTCGGAAGAATTGTTCGAGCTTCCGCGACGAACGGATTCATCCGCAACGATATTATTACGTAGTTTCTGGTTTTTCGGTGTCGTTAGAGAGAGAGAGAGAGAGAGAGAGAGAGAGAGAGAGAGAGAGAGAGAGAGAGAGACGCGGTGTGGCAATATCGCGACAAAGGCGCGTCGTTTTTTGAGAATCGTTGCGGCGAAAAGCGAGCGGGTCGATCGAAGGCCGAAGAGTTCGAGCTCCCCAACAACGACTTTCATTTTCGAACGGATTGCGAGAGCCCGATCGGCTCGCAAGTTGTTCGTCGCGGACGTAAAATCGCACTCATCCGTCGTCTATAACGAAACGAGTCCCGCGAACGAATTTATATCTAGGAGAGGCTAGACTTCGATCCGTCATAAAAGGCAACTTTCCCCATCGGAATTCCTCAAAAGTATCGAAACGATGAAGAAGATCGATCGTTTCCGTAACTCGCCTCCCGAAATGAAACGAAACTGCTCGTACCTTTCCGAATCGTTTCTGCCGATTCCGCGTCGTTCCGTCCTTTGCTTACGCTTTGTCTATCCTTCCAGGATTTTCAGCGAGAAGTTATTTAACGCCTTCAAATTGTTCGACGAGAATCGACGGCTCCGCGGCCGGCACTTTCGAGGTCAAAATCGGTTCGGATCGCCGCGCGCGCTCCGCTGGAAAGAAACGTCGCGACGCTATCGAATCGAGACGGCACGGACGCGGCGCGGCGAGGCGAGGCGAGGCGAGGCGAGGCGAGGCGAGGCGCGGCGCGGCACGGCGCAGCCAGAAAATGGAGACTCGGTGCGCCACGGTGCGAGTCGTGTGCCACGTAGAATGCCGCGTTATTGGCAAGAAGCATGCGATACCCGCAAAACATGCATAAATGCATAGCCGTCTCCCAGATGCGCGGGGATACCGCGGAGATCCCCCGGTCCGACAACACCAGCCAGCCACCCCTTTTTGCTCCCTTTGCGCAATCCCTACCCCATCCCCATCCCCATCCCCATCCCCATTTCCCATTTGCCACCCCCGACCAGCCCGGTATTCCTAGGCGGTCTTGCACCGCCACCCATGCCACCCATACCACCCACGCCACCGAAACCGATTGCTTCGCTCGCGGCAGAAAAGCTGTCTTTTTCGATATCGCTGGTCATCCTGGTATTCCTGCTGCTGCCAGTCCCTCGACGTCTTTCGACGCGTCGATATCGTCGGAAGAGTGGAAGGCAAAATAATCGTCTCGCGGATGCGGTCGCAATCCTCTGATATCCGAACAGACTCTCTTCCATGATACGCGTTCGTTCCTTCCAGCGCGTAGTTTAATTGCTCGTTGCTTTTCGACGATCGGAAAGACGCGCAAAGTTTTCTCGAATCGTTCGAAAGCGGAGCAAAGGTTTCGCAATGTTTCCGTTTCCGGAGTCGGTTCCGGAGATTCGAACCGAGGATCGCGAAAACGAAGACGATCGAGCGTCGACCGTGATTCGGCAAATTCTATTCCCAACCCCGAACAGCTTATCTGCGCGGTGGAAGCATACTCGAGAGCAAGAGCGAGAGCAAGAGCAACTCGCAAGGCGTTCCGAATGCGCGCCACGTAGAAGGTTCGCCGCAAACGCGATCAGAAACAACCGGCGCGACGCTAACGCCAACGCTAATCGTCGATTCCTCGCTGGTATCTGCTAAGCAATTCGCGCAACAATTATCCTTGCCTGCAAGGACCAATGAAATCCACGTGGAATATCGTTAGATCACCCCTGCTGCTCCACCCATGATTTGTAGCGACAATAAACATGAATCGTTCCGATAATCGTTCGATAAAATTGACACCGTTCGTTAATATATGTATCGGCTGCCCCGATAAATAAACCGTTTTCGGCTGTACCAACGTTCGATCTCGGATTCGAATCGATGAAATCGAATCGAACCTATCCGCAATCCTTCGCCGCGTTAAAAACTGTCCGAAGACGGAAGACGCTGCCAATGTTCGACCGGTTCGGCGTTTCGGAGGGTCCTGCTCCAACGAAAATAAAAGGTACAGAACCGTTTTCCCAGAATTTTCAGCAATCGGACGCAGACGACGATCTTCGAAAGCGGTTTGTCCTTCGATAAACCTGATCGCGATAGAACTTTCTCTATCCGAGATGCGGCGGCAGCAGGGTGCGAGAACGTTCGACTATCCGAGGAAGCGAATCGCGATAAAACGCTTATCGCGGGACGCGGTTAAACGAAACGAACGAGTTAACCGGTCCTTTCGAGTCGACGGGCAAGCATAATCCTATCGGTGGAGGATTAATCGGCGTCTCTCGGCGCGCCGACATTGAACCGTTAACTCCGGCCAGCAGGAAATCATTGTGCAGAATCCTTGAAGAAGCCCGACAGCGGAGAAAGCGAGAGAGGGAGGGGCACGCCGGGAAAAGAGAAAGAGAGAGAGAGAAAGAGAGGCGGTGAAAAGACGAAGGCAATTAGCACACGCTTGCTATGCGAGCCGCGAACAGGTGGCTCGCGATCGCGAAATTCCTGACGCTTAGGCGCCTCCCTTGATTGGCACTCGATGCTGCCACGGCTCGAGTTTTCTCAAGGCGGCGCGGCGCCTCAAACGATCCTCTGTAGCGAACGTCGCGCGAAGACGTTGCCCAACATCGAAAGCTTTCGGATCTGCCTGGCACTTTCCCACGCGTCGCACGGACTACGCGATCGATTCGTCGCGTCGCGTTGGATCGAATCGCCGATTCCTCGGATGCCTCTATGCTTCGCCAGAACTTTGTTCGGCGGCGGTTTCCCTGGGCACGGTGGTTGCTTACAAATCGTTTCTCGCGAAGCGACGAACCTTGCGGTCGTCTAAAATCGAGCGGTCCGGCTTCGACTTCGGCTCGCCGGCGGTGAAAAATTCTCACAAATTGTTTGCCCGCTTTTACCCGAGTCGTCGATTGCTCCAGGCGATTCCAGACGTTGCAAGGCACGACCCACGGGCAGGTTTCGAGGCCCGACGATCCAACCAACGAACGCATTGGTTTCGCCGAGTCATCGATTACGGCGAACGAACGAAAGAAAACGAGGAACGAAGCCCAACAGCGGACAATTTCCATGAAACACCGAATCGAGGACAGAAAAGGCAAAAGGAATTGGCGCGGCGCGGCGGCGCGGCGTCTCGATCGGATACCGGTTTTCCCAGAGCATCCGGCATGGCATGGCAGCGGCGTGGCAGCGGCATGACACGATGAGTCAACGCGCGCATGAATTTCTCGTCGAGCGCTCGACCGCCGCGAGACGAGAGTTGGCGTTGTTTCACGAGAGCCTGTCGCGTTCCGTTCCGTTCCGTCCCGTCCCGACCCGTCGATCCGGCGACTTTCTTAAGTGGTGTAATGGACGAGCCGTGTCTGTACTCCCTCGTTCGTCGCAATAGTTATCGCTCCCAGATATCGATACACGGCGCCTCGGTGCGCCTATCTAGCCGCGAACAGAGGCCGCGCCGCGGTGTCCCGTCGCGCCATTAATAATATCGATAAATAATCCTCCGCCGCGCCTGACAAAGACGAAAAGGAAGCCTCGTTTCTCCGAATCGGGTACGCGCAGCTCCGTCTTTGCCCGTAATCGCGGCGAAAATGGCGAGTTCGCGCCAAGTATTCGCCGGTGATCGAACGGCGAGACAAATACCTCGCGATAGCGCTCGAGGCGGCCGAGATAAGCGCAAAAACCGGGTATCAACCGAACCGATGCGACGCGACGCGACGCGACGCGACGGAATCCTTCTTCCTCTCGTTCCTGTCGGACCGCATTGCGCCGGCCTTACTCACGCTATACCTTCTATCGAAGCTGCGACGATTGTCTTTGCGCGAGATCGATGCCTCGCCGCGTTTCCAATTTTTACGCTTTTATTTGTATTATATAATTTATAAGAGATCCGGTGACGAGGGACGAACCCTTTCGGAATAGTTTTAAAAAAAGAACGAATACATAAAACTCGAAAGGTAGGGGAGAATCGCCGGGGAAAATCGATCGCGATCGGACCTCCTTAGGATCGAAAGCGTTAAAAAGCGTCGAGGGGGTCGCTCGATCATCGCGATCGTTCCAGTAATAACAGCGGGGTTTGTTTCGTTGCGATTCGCGGCGGCTCGCGGCGCAGACCCGCGCCAAACATTTGTACCGTCATTTGTGGTTAATGGCGGTTAGTTTGGTCGGGACGGGTGACGTCATTAATCATCGAGATCGTCGGCGTCATCGCGAGAAGGCGGACAGCTCGTCCAAGGTGTTTCAAGTTAAGGAGTGCCTGCCCGTCCGTCTGCCTGCCTGCCCGCGGACCGCGTCCCGCACGCGCGTCCGTTTGTGCGCGACCGGCCAGATATCGATCTCGGTAATTGAATCGACCGATCGGGGTGCCCCGCGGCGCGCGATACGTCCCTGCACGATCCTCTCCTCCAGATTTTTAATCGCGAGCCCTGTGAGAACGGGCAACGCGGAGAGTGGAACGCGGAACGCGGAACGCGGAACGCCCCTCGATCGCGATCGAATCGCAGAAACTCGTCCTCCTCCGCCCCGGTTACACGATCGCGCTGGAAAACGAACGAAAAATTCTCGAACCGTTTGTATAAAAATCTACGGACACGCGTCTTGGTCTTTTCGACGATCAAATTTCTTGCTTCGGTGCAGCGTGTAGGTACGCGCTGAAAGTAGCTACTTGGAAATATAACGCGGGCTCGAACTTCGAAGATCTAGGACTTCGAACCTCGGGACCCTAACCTACGATATCGTAGGTTTCCCGAGGAAACGCGAAGATCGTGCCGATTCTAAAAATAATCACGGTTGGAGGAGTTACCAATAAGAAAGAACACGGTGGCGCGGCGACGCGGTCGTTACGGTGGCTGCGGCTGGCCGTAAAACAATTGGCGCGATTTTGGTTCCGCGACTTCCGATACAGCCGATAAACTACGGAAGAAAGGGGGTGCACGGTGGGCACCGGGGTTGCCCACTGCCCTCTGCCCACCGCCCTCCCGCTTCCGATATTTACGGGCTACGGCGAGCCGTTCTCGCCATCCTTATCGGGCTCCGCTATAATAGCCGCGGCTAGGCGAATCGTACACAACCGCACCCCTGTTGAACGGCTATCCGACGTCGCCACAATTTCTCCACACCTGCAGGACACCGTTTTCAGCTGTATCTTCGACCTGTTCCTTCGACTCGCGCTCGAACACGCGCGTTCCTTCCATCTTGGACACGAGTCGTTAACGAGATCGCGCCAACAATTTTTCCAGACGTTGGTACGTTCGAAGAAAAGAGCGAATCGAATGCTAAGAATATATGTAAGAAAAAATCAAAATCTGCTCGCGAACGATACGATTGGAAATCGTAAAATAGTTTGCCGTATTCGCGTTTATAAAAATATCTTCCATCCTAACGAGTACGCGACATCGGAGGGTAGCGTTTCGAAGGAGAAAAGCTGACGGAGAAGGTGAGAACGATCTTTGTCGTTGGCGCGCCTATAATAAAACGAAGCGAGTAGTCGTTGGATAGAATGGAATAGATAATGTACTAGGAGGAATCGAAAGGAAAAGCCCGGAGCCGGCGGAGCGCGACGATTAAAAAGAAAACAATTTTATTAGGACATTTACATCGCTCACGGCTAGACAGTTTGTACCAGACGGGGATAAAAATAAAAGGGCGTGTATAGCAGGATCGGTAGCGTTCGCCGTTTAATTGGGGAAAGGCGACGCTCCACCGGTCCCGTTATCGCGTTATCGGTCCGCCCGGGGAAAAAAGCCTTCAATGTCTACGTCCGAACAATTCTTCTTCATATCGGGAACGTGTGGCCGAACGCGGGCCCGTGCACGTACACGTTGCATACAAATGCCTCTATGTGTTCCCGCGCGCGATGGAGAGGGAGAGAGAGAGAGAGAGAGAGAGAGAGAGAGAGAGAGAGAGAACAGCCCCCGCCTCGGCCATCGTCAATCCGATAAATTCGCCCTTTCTCCGCGACCGCCCTCGCAGTCGTTATCGTAGCGGCAATGCTTTTCCAGACACCGGAGAAATAGTTCTCCAGATAGTGGAGGAAAGTGCGCTTTTTTCTGCGGGCGCGCTGATATCGCCGACGATTCCGTATCGACCGAATGATTTCTGGCTCGAAACAAACGATGCTTTCGGGTGTAAATGAACGCACGATAACTTTCGCTATTTATCAAGCCTCGAGCCTCTCCGACCCCCGCTTCGCGAACCCTCCTCGCTTCCACCCCCGGCTCCACGAAACGTCGCGAACCGTTTGCTCGAGGATCCTCCGGATCGAACGGACCCGTCGCCGAGTCGACCGTCGTTTTTATTTCATCCTCGTCGAGATCGGATCACCTCCGAGGACAGATATTCCTACTCCTGGAGCTCCCAAGCGGCCCACGACGAAAGTTGCAAATGCAGCGAGCTTTCCGAAATGTCCCCGCGCAACGAGAATCCGTTGCCGGCCCTTTGGCCGAAGCCCACCGATCCGCGACCACCGAAGCGGATGCCGAGAGCGAAGCGAGCGGACTGTCGGGACTTAATGGGTGTCGGCGATCGATCAAGCAGCCCCCGTCGCTCTCGACCATTCCCTTCGGCTCGGTTGCATTTCCTTGCTCTATTAAGCAATCGCCGAGCCGAATTGCGCAGCAGGCAGGCGGGCATCGTGTCTCGAGAGCGTCGTCGCAGGAGCAGCCGTGGCAGGCGTCGTCCTGGTTAGGCTCGCTCGCCCGAGCTGACCGCGCGAAACGTCCCGATAAAACGGTCAGCCGTCGCGTCCCGACGCGTCCCTTCGCGGCGGCGATGGCGGCAACGGGGTTACGGAGGGATGAAAACGCGCGTCGAGGGAAGTAGTGCGGCTGGTCGGTGTTTCGCGCCGGGACAATCGAACGACAGCCGAGCTTTCTACTTTTGCGCCTACGTCGAGCGGATAAAAGCGGCCGAGCGAGGCGGATTGAAAAACGCCAAGGGATCGGAAGCGGCGCTCTTCCCTCTATCTGCTCTCTCTCGAGACGATGTCCTTCCCCTCGCTCGCTCTCGCTCTCTCGCTCTCCTCTGCTTCGCCGGTCCGGCGACTGCGGCTGCTACCTTCGCGATATTCATTTGCGAATCAAAACCGACCGACTCGCCGCACCGCGCCGCGCCGCGCCGCGCCGCTGCCTTTCTCTTCTCCCCGCCTCGTCCGCTGCTTCCTGCCAGCGTCGTTGTTCCGACGACCACTTTTTACCGTTTTGTTAAATGTTACCGTACCGAGCGCCGGCTCTTATCGCCGCGACGCTACACGATGCACCTGCATCGAGTCGGCCGCGACAAGGAAAACCTGGCTGGACGTTAACGGGGAAATTATGTTAATCGAGCCCGGAGAATTGAAATTTCAAGCTTCCCGCCGCCGCGCCGCGACTAATCTGCTGCGGGCTAGGCGAAGGACCGATGATTCACTCCCAGAAAAGCTCGAGGCGTCCGGAGAATTTTTGCCTTTGGACGATTCGATCCGAGTTTTCCTACCGCTGGATTCTCGATGGTGATTTCGCCTTTCGCCCGGTTCCGCGTATTCGATAGGTTCTCGATCGCGGTCGTCGAACTTGTCCAGAATCTTCCAAACACGGTGGGATTCTGATCGGCGATCGGATGCCGATCGCAGACCAAAATGGCGCGATCCGGCCTTCCCGAACCCACGAATTCGTCCCTCGGCAGCGTCGCCGGTCGAATCGCAAAATCTTTTCGACGTACAATTGGATGGAACTGTCGGAAAATACATTTTATCTCGGTTACGAGCACGCGCGCGTAGCCGGGGCGCCTGGACCCCGCGGTCGCATCCCTCGGTTGCGCGTTGCACGCTAACGGCGATGTGTGCAACGCGTCGTACGTGTGCTCGCCTCGCCGCGCCGCAGCGGCGCATCCAGCAACGCGGAGGATAGAAGAAAGTTGGAATATGCAGGTGCCGGACAAAAACTAAAACAGCGGCAGAGTGGCGTGATAAGGTGCGCGCCGCGCGAACCAACCCCCTCTTGGCCCGGCGGCCCCTTCGTTCTCCCGAATCCAACCCCTATCAAACTCTATCCCGCGCACCGACCCCCTAGGCCGGGCGGTCGAGCAGCCAGCGTTCCAGGCTCGGCCATTGCGAAATTCAGCCGGAAATTTTCATCGATGCGACCGTCTTGAAATTTGCATTATATTAACATACGTGCCTACAATTACGGGGCGCACCGCGCATAATTATGCGCCGATGAATACCAAGTGGATAAAGTCGTGGGCCACGGGCTTTTCGATACGGTGATATTTAGCTCCGCCGGAGCGCCGCGAACGATGCGCTTTTATTCAGCAACGCCGACTTTTATTCGGTTCGCCGTTCGCCGTTCGCCGAATATTTTTGGGCGACGTCGTTTCTTCGAAAATCGAGTCGGCTCGCGGAAAAATTGATACCGAAGAGCGCGCCGTTTCGGTGTTCGAATCGGATGCGCGATCGGATTATTTCGGTCGAAGCGAAATGCAACGGCGTCGCGCGGAAGAGAGGGGCGAAAGGACGCGAGCCGCGTCCCTGACTTCGTTACCGTATAATCGCGTCCGGATTCCGGATAGCGCAACTTTTTTCAAACTGGAACGGTGCTGCTTCCGAGGCTTTCGTCCGATTAGCCCACTCGCGCCATCGCGTCGCGGCGAATGCGGAGAAGCACCCTCCTATGATAACGTTTCCTCCCCCTCTCTTCGGTCCGGCCTCTCTTTCCGTCCAGCCCCTACCACCGCGGTGCCCTTTTTGGCATCGAACCAGTTAACGTTGGCAATTAAATGCCGCGAATGCGAACAGGTCGAAATAAATCCTGTCGATTGCCGTCGAATCGAGAAACACCGACCCGATTCCTTTTAGAACGACGAACAACTTTGGCACTCGAAGAAACTCCAACTCGAAACTAACTTTGCTCGAACCGAAAATCGAGCCGACCCTGCCGAATCGCTCGCGCGCACGATTTCCTATCGTCGGCGCGGACGTTTCTTCGCAATTCTGTGCGTAGAATCGCGTTCCCTCGCGTACTCGCAACGTCGGCAGCAAGATATTTTGCGGGAAAAGATCGAAGGGTCCGGGCGCGTCGGAATCGGAAGAGACCCGAACGGTTCTCGCCCGTTCTAATTTCGCGTCGAGCCGATCGGACCGCCGGAAGACGTCGATCCAATCGCGTCGTTCCCGGATTCCGTCGTGCCGCGTTCGAATAATAGCCGGGCGGAACGATGTAAATTCCCAGGGTCGTCGCGATGAATCATCGAAACGAGCGATGACGTGTATCGCTTTGGTCCAGCCGTCACAGCCGCTGGGCCGTGGTTAGCCGGTGGCCGTGCCGGTGTCGATTTCGAATCGAGACGCGTCGAGCGTCGGCCGTTTGCGAGAGAGCGCGACGCGTTTTACGAACCGACGAGAGAAACCTTGCTCCGCCGAGCCGAGTCGAGTCGAGCCGAGTCACGAGAATGCCGGCCCATCGATCCTGGCCCATCCAGTTCCGTCGATTCCGTCGATTCCGTCGATTCCGTCGATTCCGTCGATTCCGCCGAATCCGCCGAATCCTCGCGAGCCGCGCGCTCTCGGATCATTTATCTCGCGGGCAAGAAGGCGCGGAGCATTATCATCGACACGATACATCATCCGCGCGGGCAAACTTTTGCCAATCTCCTTCCTCGAGGACGCCGAACGCGAAGACGGAGGACAGGCGGGAGGACGATCCGTAGCCGTCCTGGCTGAAAGCGGGCACCGGAGTACGTGCTCTGTGTCTCTGATTTCATAATTTCCGTAGGCGGGACGTGAGCCGGCGCGGCGCGGACCCGAGCGGAGCGCACCGGAATTTAATGCGGAGCATCGACGAGCAGCTTCTGCCTCCGCTTCTGCTCGTCGGAGCAGCAGGCTGAACGGGATAAACGAGAACGCTCGGCTCAAGGAGATGGATGAACTTTCGACCGTTTCGGGAGAGGCGGTCCGCTCCCGCAGGATGCGCCAACAAATAACCTCGGTCGTGCCACCCTTTTTCTGCTGCCTCTGCGGCGCGGCGGGGCGCGGCGGGGCGCGGCGGGGCGCGGCGGGCGTTCGCGTTCCTCGCCGAATCGGAGATGCCGCGATCCTTTGGCAGAGACCACAGGGTGCTCCGCAGCTAGAGTTATGGACGCGATACAGGACTGTACGCGCTGTAGAGCGTACAGTGTGCAGAGAAGCTCGATCATCTTGGACCGTGATCGAAGGAGACGCGACTTTCCCGCGAAGCGACGCGCCCGACGGACCGACCGACCGATTTCTCGAAAGCCGATCGCCGACGATCTCGACGAATTAATCTCGCGATTCCTCGTCTCTTCCTTCGATCCGCGGGCCGTTCGCGAGCCTACGGAGAGCCGAATCGCGTTCGCGATGCTCGCGACGATCCGGGACCGAAGCATCGATCACTCGAGCGAACCTCGAATTCCCTCGCAGAAACGAGACCGGGAACACGGCATCGAGCAATCGAGATTGGCCGGGTAGGACCGGACGTGGAAACGAACGAATCCGCGAGCCGCGAGGCGCGAGGCGACGGGAGCGCGTATAAAGGAGCGCGCCGAGCGAAATTAATAAGAACATTCATAAGGAGCGCAATTCCATTGCGGATATAAGTTCCCCCGGCTGGCGCGGGGCGAAGGGAACGGCTCGAACCATGGAAAGCGTGGAACGCGGTCGGATAAGAGGTTCGGTGGTGCGGCTGGAGGACGGTCGGCCGCTTTTAGAGGCGCTTAAGTAATATAAATGCGAGTTAAGAGACGCAGCTCGACGAGCATAGGTAACGGATGACCGCTGTATCTCATTGTTTTCATTTCCTTCGGCGTGCCGGCTAGCTGTAAGACGCGGAAATGAAGTGCGCCGGCTTGCCATCTGGAAGGGAACAGGCGGCAAGGGGATAGCCGAGGGGGCGGACACCGTTCATCCCCCTTTGCATCCTGCATGACAACGAACCTGGTATCCTGCCTCCGCATCTCTCCGTCTCCCGCTTCTCTCCCTCTCGCTCTCGCTCTCTCGCCCGCTCTTACCCGCGCACACACAAACACGCACGCACGCGCGCGCGCGCACGAACATCCACACGCTCCCTCCGTCTTTCCGTCTCCCCGTTTCGGTTTTCGTTCGTGTGCACGGGATGCCTGCGTTCGCACAGCGCACGCGGCTCCGCTCGGCCCCGCTCGGCTGTTTATAACGCGGATATAACTACGCACGCGTGCCTCCTCGCACCTCGCGCCGTTCCGCTTCGAAGTAAATGGCTTCCCCGAGGATCCGACGTTGTTTTTAGAGAGGAAAGGCAGAAAAGACCGTCGGCCGGGCGCGGGCGCCACGGGATGCTCCTCCAGGAGCAGATAAACGGGAAATGGCCACGCGGTTTCTCCCTTTCGCGCGCCCACGCCTCCGCTAACTGCTTCCTCGATCCGGCCGCTTTCAGCCCGGTGTCCTGCGCGGACAGGAATTACGGACTCGAGAGCGATTCTGTTTTTTGGAACCGAAATCGTTGGAATTCCAGTCGGCTTCCATCGTCGTCGCGAATTTTCTTCGATTTCTACGAAATGTACGAAATGTACGAAATCACCGATCGCGGCGAAGTTGAAAAATATCGTAGCGGAATTAGCGGAGCACGGTGTTCGAGACCGCCGAAGTCGGCCAAAATTGCAGAGACTAACGGGCACCGGCGAAACCGGTGATCGGCCTTCGAGCTTTTCCAACCGACACGTTCGGTCTTATCCTAACCGTCGATCGGGCACGGGCGTACATTTAGCGGACACCGAGATCCCCCCCCGGCACGTGACGACGATGCAAACGACTTATTACAGTCGGGCCCGAGGTGATAATATTATAATATTGGGGTCGAGTGCGCGGGTGTGGCGCAGCTTTATTCCGACGTCGATGTTAATTCTCGCGACGCAATCGTTTTACATACGCGACCTCGTGCTTTCACCTCGTTATCGTGCGTGCCGCGTTACGTCACGCCGCGCCGCGCCGCGCCGCACGGCTCGTCGTAACGTAACATCGAAGCGACTGTCGCAATAAAATATCCACCTTGATACCGATCTACGGAAAAGAGACCCCCAAATTTTTAATCCTCGAATCATCGGAACGAGTCGCGCTTCGTCGAGAAGCACGCGGACCGCCGTCGAGAATCGATGATTCTTAGAAAATTGCATATCCGAGTGGAACGATCCCAAGACCGTAAACAAAATGAGACGCCGAGGCTAAGTGACGGTAATCGGATCCGAGCGACGACAGCCTCTCTCTGTCTCTCTCCGTGCGGTCGTTCGGGTCCATCGACGCGCTTATGGCGAGCGGTGGTCGCGCTTTTACGACTATTTTACCGGCGGATGGCTAGAAATCACCGAGGCTGTTCAAAAAATCGAATCGTCTTTACGGTGAACGATCTTCGAAATATCTGTCACGGTTACCTAAAAAATTCTCCGAACGTCTCGGGTCCCTTTCGCCGAGCGAAACGCGGTCCGAACGAAACGAGCACGTTAATTATAAACGTGGAAATGATTCATTGTAACCGATGGACGCTGCGACGACGACGACGAAGAAGAAGAAGAAGCAGAAGAAGGCACCGTGTGCGCCCTCGCAGCCACGGGAAATTATCTGATATGGTCGTTAAGTTGGTACACTGGACAGACACACGAGATCGTCGCAGATTGCCCACCCCCGTTCCGCGTGCAGGTATACCGGGTGACTTCGTTAGTAGAGGCCCGATCGTATCGATGCATCCGGAGTGAAGCGCCGGGTCTAATCTTTGGTTGAGAAAGAGAGAGAGAGAGAGCGAGAGACAGATAGCAAACGATGGACAGAGGGAGAGAGGGGGACAGTGTCGGGAAGGGTCTTCTTCCGCTACGAGGACTCTCTTGGAATGATTTCATTCTTGCCGATGTAATATTTGTCACGGACCACGGCTCGATGACTTGATCGGGTATCGCTGAGCGGACCTGCACCGTCCCGCGGCTCCCTTTTCCTCGACTATTCTCCATCCTCGTCCCCGAGCCTGCAATTCGTTCGTCTCTAAACGGACGCGCGTGCGACGCGAGAAAAAGCTACTCGACCCGATTCCACCGATCGTAATTCGCTCGGACGCGTAACGGACCATCTTTCGTTTCATTTTAATCTCGCTTCGTTTTCTCCGCGCGAAATGTCGAATCTTTATTAAATTCTATCCCGATTTTGGCCGTTCGAACGAGCAACGATCGCCGCGCATTTCATTCGTCGTTTCTTCTTATTTTACGATACTTTCGATCGACTCTGTTTTCTCCGTTTCTCTTCGTCGACGCTCTCTTCGAAACGATGCGCGTAGAAATCGTTGTCGCGATAAGGGACAACACAGGAACCGAATAACAGCGTCCTAATCAGGGTCGGGCGATCGTTCGGCCGATCCTTTTGGCGAAGAAAAAGGCATCGACCGCGATGGCGAGATAATTAATACGAGATCGAGATCGAGAACGAGAGCGACGCGTCCGAGCGACCGCCCTATGCAAATCGCTGGAAATAATTAATTTACGCGGCCGGCCGGTTCGGTAACGAAGGCTACACGAATTTATTCAATTACGGGCGCAAGCCCGCGGAACTCCGTCGACGTATTCTTAGGACGATAATTAAGCAACGCGTATGAAATACTCCGGTGCGGAGCAGCGTCCGCCGTAATAAATTGTTTCGACCCGTCGTATTTGGCGTAGGAGCATGGCGCGGAAATTTATTATAGCGCGAAGCGGATGGCCTTCCAGAGCGTTCGCTCGCGATCCCGACAATTATCGCGAGAACAACGCGGTGCTCCTCGCTCGCTCCTGCGCGGAGAGAAATCGAGCGGAATACCGACGAGCCCGCCGTTAATCGTATCGGCGAACTCCGACGGGTACGTCGCGTTAAGAGCTCGATTTTGTTCCGCGACGCTCCGCGCGTCGATCGACGATAATCTTCGATGGCGAGCGGCGACGGTAGACGTCGTTCCTTCGATCGAGCATCGGGCCAAATATTCTGCGAACGAAGTCGCTCGGAGTTTCTTTATCGAGAACGCGAGCTACGCGGAGCAAGAACAATGTAATCGAATAAGCGAGCGAGTCGGTTCTCGGGCGAAAGTTTCCACGTAAAAACGGCCGCGAACAATTTTCTAGACAGCGTAACGTTTCCCTGCGATTAACCTGTTGAGCGTTACGAACGCGAGCTCGAGTCGCGGCGTCGCGGCGTCGCGGCGCAGAAATCGGTCTCGGTAATCTGATCAACAGGTTACATTTTCCTCGGTCGTGGCTCGTGGCCGACGATACGCTCCCCGGTGTTTACGAATCGCGCCCATGGAAAATTACGTCGCCGACCGACGCGACGGGCGAGCTTCGATTCGACGGAGCAATCGATCCGGAACACAGGCTGTGCGTGCGCGCTCTTCGAAACGATCGTCGCGATTTCGAACCCTCGACGCGACCTACGAATTCGATGAAATTCGACGCGATCGAAGCTCGTTCGCGGAACCTCGGCGAACAATGTTTTACGTCGGCTCGGCGACGGTGGTATTTCGAAAGGATGCGTGCGCGCGTACAGCAGTATCTAGAAGTTTCTTAGAACGCTCGGTCCCCGAAAAGCGTCGAACCGTCCTGCTCCAAAATAGTACCCCGGAGACCCCGCTCTGGCCAAAGATTCCTAGAAGCGGAGAGTCTCGCTGACCAAGGGGGTCGAACTAAAAATCGAGCAGCGAGAGTTCGTCCCATTCAAGCCCTCCGCCAAGTAGTAACGGCCACTTAACGACTTAACAAGTGGACGGGGCTTGCGCGCGCGAAAGGGCCGAGCAGAAAGAGGAAAAATAGTGCTACCAAAGGAAGCGAGAGTGTGAGAGAGAGAGAGAGAGAATCCTGGCATACGGTTTGCAGAGGCGCGCGTGTGAGAGAATCGCCGGGGTAACAAATCTCTTCGTCGCCTCTTCTTTTTCTCATCTTTCCTCCGGCCTTCTGCCTCGCCTCGCCTCGCCTCGCCGCGCCTCGCGCGTTCGCGGCGAGAAGGCCTCCGGCTTGCATACGCACGCCGCCAATTATAAGCTCCCTTTCCCCGCGCTTTGCCGATCCACCCCCACCCCATAAACGCTACCACCCTCCCCATGGAACGCAGCGGTGAAAAGGGGGGAGGGAGGCATCGCCACCGCTGACGCTTCTCCGCGACCGAGGCCGAGGACGAGGACGAGGACGAGGCCGAGGGTGAGGGCGATGGCGAGGGTGAGGCCGAGGGTGAGGGGAGTCGCCGGCGCTATCTGATGCCGCGGTAGAGGTGTTAATTCACGCTCCGACTCTGACTCTCCTCTCCTCGACCCCCTTCGATCCCCCTCGACCCCCCCTCGACCCTCCTCGGCCCGACAACCCCCACCCACGCGAGAAATCCCCCCCTTCGTTGCGCTCGTAACCCCTCCCCTCCTGGTTCGCGGTCGAACCCCACTCCGAACCCGACAACCTCCACCTATTCTACACCGACGAGGCTCGGTACGTGCGTGCACGCACACGCGCAGCCAGGCCAGACTCTTGCGTGCGACGCGTTGCTGCGAGTTTCGCGGAAAGGTGGCATCGCACGTGCACGGAGCCGCTGAGACGGCTGCGAGGCGGTGATCGAACCTCTGCGCTCGAGTTTCGACTATGCGGGTCGATCGAGACGTTCCTGCGGTGGGCAAGGGATGATTTCTTCTAATTCCGACGAACGAACGTAGCTCGCGCGAAACAATCTCCGAAAGATTCGAATTTTAAGGGATCGTCGTTCACACACACACACACACAAAGATCGTAAAATATATCGTAAACCGTCGCAAAGCGAAAGCACCCTTTGGTAGCGTCGGGCGGAACGCGCGGTCTCGGCTCGAATCCCAAAAATTTCGCGGGTGGATCTCGAAGGTGGAAAAACAGGTGAGAGATTTTGGGCGAAAAGGGCATTCGATAAATCCTTGGATCAACGGAGAAAGACGAATGCACCGGACGAAGACAAATTCGGGCACGGTGGACGCGTAAGGGTGGACGCCTCGATCACGTCCCTTATCAAACGCCGTCCAGGAAACTTCCAATTCCGATCCGGCGAATACAAGATAAGCGGTAGATAAATCCGCCCCGTAACTCTCGATAAGACTGGGATCCTCGTCCAGCCACCCCCGCGGCCAACTTTATCTCCTCGGCAGGTTCGACGATGGTCATCGATGCGACGAGAGGACGAAAAGGACGCGAAAGGACACCGGGGGAAAGCCGAACGAGAACCAGAGAGAGGGCGTGGAGCGAGAGGGGCGAGTCGGGGATCGAAGAAACGGCGGAGAAATAAAAATGGAGAAACACAAGGTGGAAAAGTATCGCGACGGTAATTACGGGCGAAACATTCGTCGGCGAGACGAGGGAACCGTTCGCAGGTGTGCAGCCCGGTTTTAACGCACAGGCCGCTTGTTATCGACCGCCGGTATCAGGAAGCGCGGAAACAGAAACGAGAAACTAGAAAGTCTTTGTCCCACGACGGTGATAGCGAGCGACGGTGACGTTAGAGCTGGGTATAGGTAAGCGGTGCTGGTAGCTGAAAATCCAATGCTACCGGCGCGACGCGAGCGTGTACGTGTACGTGCACGGATGCGCGTGTGGGGCCGGGACGGGGACGGGGACGGTGACGGGAACGCGGGAGGAGTGGGCCCAGGGAATAGGTAGGTACCTTTGATAAGGAGACATTAGCGACCCGTATGTGATACCGCGGTGCCCGATAAGCGACACACGACCGACGCGACGACGGTTCTGTGTCTTGCTCGGTGCGTTCCAACGTTTTTGACGATCGCGCTGGGACTGGCCTTAGAACGCCCGATCTCCTCTCCGAGTCCGTGGAATTTAAAGAAATATCTCCGATTCGAACGGCTCGGATCGAGAAACTGTACGCGCGGGGTGGGGGGGGGGGCGCGGTGGCTGATTTTTTTCCAAAGCGAGGAGCCTTCGCGAGGGAGGAGAATTCTCGGCTACTTCGATGCGTCCCCGCGTTCTCGGTTCACCGTTTCCACTCGCTTCCTCGTTCCGACCCGATCGCGGTTGTCCGTTTCTACTCGCCTTGGAAACCCTTCCCACGACGAGTAGAAACGGTCTTCGCCGATCGTACGCTAGGAAGCTTCGCGCAAGAAATTTTCATCTGGATCTTCGATCCGAATTTAGTCGGAGAAACCGCAAACCGCAAACCGCGCGCACCGCTCGGTTCTAGTTACGGTTCTGCCGCGAGCCGATGCGGGAAGGAGGCGGCAAGATATGCAAATGAAATGGAAATCTAGCGGGTTTATCGGGGATGCGTTGTCTCGACGACGGGTTCGTAATTCGAATTCAATAAAGCTTCGGCTCGTCGCGCCGCGCCGCGCCGCAACCCTTTCTTCCGGCGCGTCGTTGCGCGCGTCGCGCCGAAGAAAAACTACGGAGGCCGTAATCGCTTCCTGGTAAGCAGGTGCGAGAGCGTTCGCACTGGAAACATATATCGCCGGGTAGACGCTATCGCCGGGTCCGAGCAGGACGGTAACGTTCTCCTATCGCACCCCTATGTCGCCGCGAGTTCTCACCGAGGGTGGTTGACGTCCGTCTTTCGCAGGCCGGTACACGCTCCGATAATTTTGCTAATCTAGTCAAAGGGGAACAATTAAAGCTCTTACGGCCGGCCGGGACGATCGACTCGCGAGCCGAGGCTGTGGGCGAGAGTGGCCGAGTGGGCGAGCGAGCGAGCGAGCGAGCGAGCGAGCGAGCGAGTCGGCGACACGGCAGAAAAGTTCAAGGGGACACGGCGACGACGGGAACGCGTCGGAAATCATGCGGGAGCAACCGCTAAATTTCTACCTGTAGGCTTAATCTTCGAGATAGCCGAATCGTTCGTTCGCTTCCTGAATGTTTCGGCTCGATCTCGCGCACGGAACGCGTTAGATTCGAGACGCTGCGAACTCTTGTCCGTCGACGCTGAAGCTTCCATCGACGATCGTACGTAAATACGCGTTCTAATGGAAATTGCGGAGAATCTAACGATCGCGCGCATTGTTATTTCCATAAGGCGAGACGCGTCGTTCGCCTGCCTATCGACGTTCGACATCGGACGGTTCGGTACGACGGGTAAAAGAATCCCAATTACGCACCGGTACCCCCAACCATGCTCCACCGGATCCCGATACCATAAATAGCCGATAACAGAGGAGGATCGCGTCTCCTCGTTTTATTGTCCGAAGCGGATGAACCGCGAATCAACCCGACTCCGGGGAACTACTAACCCCTAATAAACTGATCCGGCCGATCTCGAAATCCTAGACTCGGTGTCTTCGGTTCGACGAGTAGTTCGATCGGGCGAGCACCCGTCCGAGAATGCTCGAGCGGATACGAGCCGGTGCTCCTCTTCTTGTCCCGAGGACAGCCGGTCCGACCTTGACCAAGCGACAGGTGCCAAAAGCCGAAGCCGAAGAAGAGGACGACGCCCACGCGCTCCGCGTCTCGTCCGAAGCTGTCCGAGCTTGTATCCCGGCTTCCATCGAGCCCATCGCGGGCCCATCGAGGCGTTCTCGCCTATAATGGCTAGGTGTCCGTTACATCTATCCGTCCGCGGCGAAATAATGAAACCGGACGGTTGCTCGAGGGAGAAGTCGACCCTTCGGGATACGGGATACGGGATACGGGTTAGAGGATACGGGATACGGGATACGGGATTCGGGATACGGGATCCGGATCGAGCGCCGGCGGCCGCGCGTAATTGAATCAATCGGCGATTTACTACCGGCAACCGCTGCCCCGAGTGACGATTAATCTCGCAGTTAGCGGCTCTCCGCTCGCGGCTCGCGGCTCGCGGCTCGCGGCTCGCGGCTAGCCCCGGAATACATGCTGTTATTTTCACCGGCTCGCCGGTATTTATGAAGATATCGATCGAGCATCGTAATTGCGCCCGCGGACCCCGCACCCGTGCCGATATTAACATCCTAGTTTTCCGGTTTCGCCACCGACGCGACGAGGCTAGTTTATGGTGTTTACACTGCCGATTGCCGTGAAATCGATACTACGAGTTTTCATCGTCCCTTTGGAACGGCAAACCTGCTCCGCGAGGATTTCTTGGTTTCTTTGGCAAAACGCTGACCCAAAGTCAGGATTCCCGCGTAATGGTATCTCGTTCGCGGCGACGACTGTTCTATCGGGTTCCCGCGCAACGCCCGAGGTAGCAGAAGCGCGAGAAATTAATCTCGACAGGACAGTTCTCGTACGAGACGAACGAAGGAGTAGTTTTTACGATGGCACCTCCTGCGCGTCGTTTCAATTTCAAATTGGCGATCGTCGATTCGATTCGGTCCAGCCGCGGCGAAGCGCGTACTCGATTGTAAATCGGGCATGGATCGAACGCGAATCAGCGTTCATGTACGTGGATCGAAACGATCCGAAACGAAGGAAAAGAACTTCGGCGAGCGATCCGGCTCGCGCGAAATACGCGCGTATCGCCGGGCTCCGTTCCGCGCAAACACAAACGCGGCCGCGATCAAATGGCCGCCGAGTATCGTCGATAAGCTGTAGGCGAGGAGGCGATCGATATTTCGCGCAACAGGGACGAAAGAAGTTGGGCGGCCGAGAGAAAGGCGACGGAAAGGGGAGGGTACGAGCGAAAGATTCCCTCGGAAGCTTCGATGAGCGACGCGTTATCGGGCCCGGCTGGATCGATAACAGGCTCATCCTTCGAACAGACGTCGCGTTCCCGAACGACGAGCGACGTTGCGTCTCGTCCGTCCGCTGCCTTCGCTGCGGTATACGTATAGTCCACACGGTCTACAGTCTACGGTCCGCAATCTACGCGGCAGCCCCTTTCTTCCCGCGTGCTTTCGCAACGAGAGATCTCGCCGCGCCGAGACCGCGATAACGAGATCGTCAACAAATTCGCGGCTAGACGGGAAACGAACTGTTGAACGACCATTCTCTTCGCCCTATCGCTCGGACCTTCCACCCATGCTTCGCGCTTTAATTTTAAACGTCTTGTGTGTACGCGGATACATAATTGTTTGTTAATCTTGTGTTTTCTTCGCGGTTCAATCGGTCGCGATTAGCGGTTAGTAAATATTCATGGGCGGGCTATTGAACTCCCCCCGGTTATCAATCGCAACAATATGTTCTCTACCGTATCTACCGGCGCGAGAAAGCGTCGCTCGATTTTTCTGAACTTCAACGCCGAACGAAGGTACTACTCGCATCGATCGAAACGGACGAAAGCGAAACGATTATTCCCGCGGACGTATTCTGCGCGGGAGACACGCTCCGGTACCGTTCTCGTCGTCGGGTTCGTCTCGAAATTCTGCAAAGTTCGGAGTTGGGACGTTGGAACGTTGGGAGCGATCGAAACGCGGCGATATTCCTAGAAGAATGTCATCGAATGCAGAAGAAACTTTCGCGACTCGCCGAGACCGGAGCTTATCGAGTCGCAGGCGTTCCTCTCGGACAGCAATCTCGGCGCGATAAATCGGTATCTTTTTCGGTAGCGAGCTTCTCGACGGCCTTTATACCGGAAGGTGGCCTTCGAGCGTAATTGCGGCCATTCTTTCGCTCGAAATCGACGCTCCCGTATCTGGCTTTTATTCGCGTTCGACGCAATTACATCCGTGCACCGAGAAGCGCATGCCGAAAGAGAGATACGCCGAAAAAGACGAAGCATCCGCGCGATAACGGTTATTTACTCGATTCTCGCGAAATCCAGATGACAATTATGGCTCGGCCGAAGCCGCTCGCTCGTCGCGTTTCGAGTTTAAACGTTCCGATACCGCTGGAAGCTTCTTCTCGACGTTCGACCGTACCGTTAACGCGACACCCGACCCCGAGAAACGCGACGGGAATACGTAATTACCGCCGCGATCTAAACCGCGATACGCCGAGCTACAGATTAATTAATTTATTTTCCCGAAGAACGTTTTCTTTTCGCTCTCGAGTTTCGCGTGCCCGGCTAATAACGTCTCGATGGCGTGCGATACCCGTGCGAAACGTTGCCAAGGGGTGAACTTTCAGCCCTACCGCGCCGAGCCGAGCCGCGACCGATTACGCCTCCCCGATTACGCTACGCATCTCCGTTTCGCATCACCGCGCGCCGCGCGAAGGTGCGGTCGCCGATAAAAACGTGCAAATTTAAATATAATTCGATCCTTTGGAAGAATCCCTCCCGATTCTAATCTTCGCAAGACGCTTTCTCGGTTTAATGGGAGGACTATTTTGGTGTCTCCGTCGAACCCAACGATAAAATCGACGATCCTCGGGGCGACCGTCGCCGCTTCCAGCGCGCGAGTTCGACCCCCCAAAGTTCGCGTCTGTCGCTCGCGTGTCGCGTGGAACGCGGCTGGTCGTACGGGACGACGAGCGACGGGTGTCGACAGCCCTGACGCGCCGCGACGCCGAGGAGCTCGGCGGCCGATCGAATCGACAGGCCAGGTTCGTTGGTTAGGTCGCATCCGCGTGCCCACCTGTTGACATCGTGGCCGCGGTGAACCGAGGGTGGCCGCGGTCGCGGGGAAACGCCGCGCCGGGGCGGCAGGGAAGCAACGGTCGTGCGTCTGTCCGTCCGTGTGGCAGCGGCCCAGCTCGGCCGACCCGAGGCTCGGGGGGCCGAGGGCCGGAGGAGAGGAACGGAGGGCCGCGGCGTCGGCGTTGGCGTTGGCGGCTCGCAAGGGTGCTCGTTCATTATCTGCCACGCAGCGAAAGCCACCGGCTGAAAGGCCAAAAAGAGAGCCGCGCATCCCGCCGTTGCAAAAAGCCAGCTTCCTGCCGCGGGCTGATATCGGCGCCGGCGCCGAGCCCTTCCATTATCCGAACGATCCGCGTAGACGCTCCTTTGGATTCGTTCGTCCGTCGCCTCTACGTCGTCCCTCGTGCTCGTCGACGAGATTGCTCGAGCACGAATTTCCAGTCTCGATTTAACGAACGACGATCTTATTGTTGGCGCGAAAAGCTGGGAACCGATAGCGCGTCCGGAACGCGACAACGTTCATCCCCTTGGACGGAAGATTCCATCGAGCCGAGAATTATTCTTGGCAAGAATTCAAAAGTCCGATCGGCTCGCCGGTCCCGCACGGACGATCCTCGGCGAATCGAGAAACGATCTGCGGTTTATCGAGTGGATCGCGACGGCGGCCGAGACGAATCCGAGTTATCGCGCTTCGAACAGATGGGAGAAGCCCGGTGTCTCCCGATATCGCGGATTACGATAAGGTGTTTTTCAGAGCGAATCAGTGTTAATGGATGTTTTCACGCGGCCATTCGCGCGTCCGGCTGCATCGCGGCTGCCGATAAGCTGCATCGCGGAATATTGACAGACATCGCATCTCGCGAGGTTTTTAATCCCTCTCCGGCCGTATCGGCGTGCAACGCGACTCCTCTCTTCTCCTCTCTCCTCTCTCCTTTCCGCTCCGCTCCGCTCCTCTCCTCTCCGCTTCGCTCCGCTCCGCGCCGCAACGCTCCTCGACTCTCCGCGTCCGCTTTCTCTGTCCGCGCGAGCTGGAAAGCTTTCACCCGCGCGGTATTCTCGGGCCTCGTATTCCTCGTCTTCCTCGTCTTCCTCCCGCCTTTCTGCCACGATATCGCGGCAAGACCGATACCCTCCCGGTGATCTCTGGGACAAGACAACAATGCAATCTGCCCGCTGTCCGGCCCGCCGATCATTGGAAAACAGTTGATATCGAATTTGCGTTGCTGCGAGGTCGAACGCAAAACCGACCGAAAACTCCCAATTTCGGTCCGGATCCGATCGATCTCGTCGATCGGGTCGATCGTCGAGAGCGAGTTCGAGCGCGTCGCCGAACGACGATTCTTGGGTGCGTCGAACGCGCTCGGCTGCGCGTTTGATACGAGAAAGATGCGTCGAACGAGCCGATTGGCAAACAAGCGTCCGAGAATACATTCGTCGAATCTAATCGGCAGAAACAAAATCGTCCGTTCGCGATTGGTCGAACGGAGGACGACCGTTCGATTTCCCAGTTCCAGAAATATCTACGTACTTTTGCTTTCCTGGTACACTCTTGCTCTTCCGCCGCATAGAAAGTGCACCGATCTTATCTCGGAACACGCGTTTCCTCGCTCGGAGATCGTTTAACCCTGACTAAGCAAGAAACCGTGGCCCCGGGCTTTTTATCGAACCGATAAGCAGCCGATCGATCGACGAAACCGTTGGGAAAAATCGTACGCGTTATTCCGATCGTACAACGTACAGAATGTACTCGCGACAAGCGATTTCTACGACCGAGCAGAAGCAGTGCTCGACGCTGTATCACAATTTTTCGTACGAATTTCGGATCTTACCCGACGCGTTTACCTCGCGCGTTCGTTCGCGCGATTCCTCGATCCAACGAGATCCGTCGATTCCGCGCGAAACTCTTTACCAGAATCGCGATGATCGCGACGCGCCGAAATCGAAGACGGGACGCGTCGGCCCGACGAGAAGCGAACAGACTCCGGGTCCAGAAAAAAAGATCGGAAAGCGTTTCGTTGAATCGTAAACGATGCCGGGCCCCGGAGCCGTTTCCCGGATGAAAAATCGAGACGCTCCGATGCGTTTTAAGTGGCCACGGCCGGGCTGGCCTGGCACGGCCGAGGATTCGGTAAAAAGGAAAGGCGGAAAGAACGACGAGAAACGAAGGAAAGAAAGACACGAATGGCCTACGAGTTGTTAGTCGTCGATAGGATATCAGTTGATGGTCAGCCGGACGGAGATAGCGGTAATGAGCGACGAGAGGAAAGTTTCCATCGGGCGAATATCCAGTAAAAGGAGTCGCGGCAGAGAAAGGGCGGCGGCGGCGGCGGCGGCGGTGGAGGGTGAGCGGCGAGGGGGACGAAGGGGGAGACCGGATGATGGACTGATTACGCTCCACAGCCGAGATAGCAGGCTGATACCGGCAGAACTTCTACGAATTCCAAATTCACTTCCCGAACGATCGCCGGCTCGAGCCGAGACGAACCGAGCCGAGACGAATCGAGTCGAATCGACTCGAGCCGAGCCGAGTCGATTCCGACCGTAGCGCGATACATAGGCCGAAAAAAAACGGGAAACCAGACGAGACGGATGGAATAATTAGCATGTCTGTGCGCGGCGTCCGCACAGCCGCGTATCGCGAAAACTCTTCTCTTCCAAGAGAGCAGCGTGGATTCGATCGCAAGGTCGAAACCGGCGGTCGAACAATTCGAGGCTAAGATTCTGCGGACTCGCCGATGGAAGCGCTCTAAACGGGACGACATCGACGCAGATCGGATTTCAAGGTGGAAGACGGTCGTGAAACGATTTCGAACCAACGACGATCCGCTGGGATCGAACGAATTCTTCCAGGGCAACGTCCTCGACGCGATCGATACGGAATCGGACGAATCGCACGCTCGTCGACTATCGCGAGCACGCGTAACGTAAATAGAATGCAGCGACGATTCCAAGGTATTTTTACGTTCGGAGGTCGGCTGGAAGCTAGAGTTTCTGGAAGGAACAAGATTGGCCTTGTTCGAGTCCGCGAGACGTATCGCCGGATCAAGATTACGCCCAGCGGAGCAAAGTTCATAGATAGAAAGCATCAAAGGCGAATTGTCTTTGGGCAGAGACGTTCTTTCGAAAAAGCTCGAGAGATATTAGAGTATCGGTTCCCTCTAATCCGAGGCTGATATCTACGGCAACGCGGTTAATCCGGGCCTCGAAAGTGTTCGGTGCTGGGAGCTGGGAGTATCGGTCGGATGCCGATCTCCGCGAGATCGCTGCCGAGGTCATCGGCAGGAACGTAGCAACCGCGAAGACGCTTAGGCGACGATCGTCGAAACGCCGTTGCCGTAAATCCTCTCCGAGTCGCGGGCGAACGAACCCGCAAGGATTAGAAACAAGGACAGAGGAAAATCCAGCAATTTTGTAAACGGACCCGCGACGCATCGTCGACCGAGTCGGGCGAATCCAAAAACCCTCCGCGAAGAAAATCTGCGCTCGCGATCGTCGCTTCGAGTTTCTACGCCGAACGTTGGTCTAGGTTCGCGTAGGCGATTCGGGCCGTCGAGACGGTTCGGAGAGCGACGCGACCCACCCACGGGAACGCCTGCCTAGAAGCCAAAGACTCGCCGCGCCGGAACGGATAAGCGGCCGGTGCGCGAAGGGAGAAGAACGGTCCGTTTGGAAAACAAGTTACCAAAAATGGGCCGAATCGCCGCATAACCGATAATCATTTCCATCCCACGGTATCGCGGATAACATCGCGCGTCGGAGCGCACACCCTCCCGCGATCCTGAATCGGATTATCGCTCGCGACACCGCGGCGCTCGCAGGAGGTTCCTCGGTATTCCTCGGTTACTTTGTCTCGTGTACGCACAGCTTCGTCATTCCCTCTCGGTTTAATCGAAGCTTTGCCGAATGTTGCGCCGAAACGAGGGACGCGTACACGACAGGCGGAGAGATCCTTTACGAGGCCCTCGGCCATGAAGCGACGCGGAACAAGCCGGGGGAGGAGTGAACGAGCCCCGGCTACGACTTCGATATGCACGGATAGATGGAAGAACGAACGAACCAACGAACGAAAGAACGGTCGGTCGGTCGGTCGGTCGGTCTTCTCTCGGTGCACCGATGCAATATGCACGCGATCCGGGTTTTGATAATAAAGGGAGCCTTATGCAGGCGCGGCAAGTGTGTGTTTATGCGGACCAGGGTGCGGGGCGATAGGCAAAGAGCCGAAGAGCGACCAGGGAGGGATAAAGAGACGGAACGAAGAAGAACACCGTGTGCACGCGTTCCAGAGGGAGAGAGAGAGAGAGAGAGAGAGAGAGAGAGAGAGACCGTTATCGGTAAGCACAGACTCGAACGAAGAGGAGGCAAAAGAAACGAGGAGACCGCGAAGACCACGACGACGAGGACTCGGACGACGACTACTACGGCGCAGCAGCAGAGAAAGCAGAAGAAGCGGAAGAAGGAGAGGAAGGAGAGAGGAAGGAGAGGAAGGAGTGGAAGAGTGGCCGCAAGAAGAATGCTCACAATGCTGTAATTTCAGTGTTTGATCTTCCCATCTCTCTATGGGGGTATTATATGGGTTCTGCGCAGGTTACACGTACGAGGAACGGTTGACGCGTGTTCGAGCCTGTGCGTAAGCGTGTCTGAGTGTTCGAGGGGGAGGCCGGTTTTATTTTACCCGCATTATTATTCCGTTGGAGATCGCGCGCTGATCCGTGGCCCGTTCCACGACTCGCCAAGGCAAACCCCGTAGAGAGCCGCGCGCTTATTTATGGATGGATTCCCTTTTAACTTTCGGCAGGATCGTTCCTCCCTCCCCTCTCTCCTTCCCGCTTGCTCCTTATCCGTCCGCCTCTCCGTCCTCCTTTATCTTCGCGTGGCTACGCTGCGAGACCTTTTGTCGCACCCTGCCGCGTCCGTCCACGCGACTCGCCGAATCACCCCGACGGAACGCACCCCCGCGACCATTCGGGTCGGTTCGATGCGGTTTCGAGCCTCCGTTGCCAGCCGGTCGCGATACGAGCATCGCTCCTCCGCGCTAATAGCGCGTCGACCCTGGTCTCGGGGGAACATCCACCTCCGCCTTTCGAGTCTTTGTTCGACGCGCCGCGATCCTCGAGAGATCTCGCGTTATCGCTCGCGTTATCGAGGATTTATCGAGCCTGCTACTCGCGTCGGGATGCCGCTCGGCGGAGTTTCGAGTACAGCACCGTTTCAAGTTCGAACAGCCGACCGAAGAAGAAACTGCGGGTTTTACGGGAAACTGGGCTGGCTCTGTAAAAACCGATCGTTGCGAGAACCGGCTCGCGAGATCTCGCGGTACACGGAAGCGCCGAATAAATTGCCGACACACCCCGCAGCAGTCAACGAGGTTGCGCGCACCTGGAGTCGAGCGCGCAGAAATAATCGGGACGCGAGGAAAGATCGAACGGCCGGTTAATTTCCAAACACAGCGAGGGAATAAGACCGTCGATGGCCCGAGGCATTCCTCGCCTTATCCCGACGCGAGCGTTTCTTTCCAGGCCGATCACTTATGGCAATTTAACGGATTTAACGACCACACCTGTACCACGATCTGTCCCGGTCCCCTTTTCCGTGTAGCGACGCCGCGCCGGTTCGATAAGAATCGGGCCGAACTGTGAGAATCGGCGACGACGACGGCGACGACGACGACGACGACGACGAGGAACAACGCTCGGCAGATCGATCGGTCTGCGAGGAGGAAGACGAAGGCTCGCGTTTCCATCTCGCGGAATGCATTAAACCGGACGTCGTCCTCGCGAATGGAACCAAGTGAGCGGCGCGCAGACGATTTTTAACCAGATATGATTCTGCCTCCACCTTCTCGTCTCTCTTCTCTTCTCTTCTCTTCTCCCTCGCCGCATTCTCCGTCCCCCTTGCTCCCACGATCCTCCTCCCTCCTCTTCCTCCTCCGCCTCGAACCGAGACTCCCGCACATGCGAATCGGACACGTCAAGGCGAACGTATACGGTCGAACGTCCGCAGAAAGAATAAACCGTTCGACGCAGGCTCGGATTCAACGAAAAGATCGCTACCCCGTTTGTTCCACCACCTGCCACCTACGGACGCTCCAAAGTCCACGGTCCCGGTCCGCGCGGTCCGCTTTTCGCGTTTCGTCTTTTTAGTCTTTTTGGTCAGGGAAATTCTTTCGTTGCAACGATACTTGTACTTTACGAACAAAGTTTGCAAAGGATATCCGATTCGATTTGCCGCTTCGGACCGATTCCAAGACAGCCGCCGACACCTCTTTTAAACCGAGACTCTCGAATCGCCCTGTAATATTCGGAACGGTCCCAAAGGACCGGGCAACCGGTGATCCCCTTTGTCACGGCGAATTAGCGCAGCGAGAGCCCCTAACGAAATCGGAAAGGCGTCCGACCTATGTCACCTGCTCGATACGACGGCAGAATCGCTGCCGATTAATCCACCCCTGGTCGACGGACGTCCCCGGCAGTCGTAGGGATACCGAGTATGGTACGATTCCGGGTCGCGTAGCCGCGATGGAACAACACGTGGACCGAGTTTGCCTCGAGGGGGCTGAGCGCGAGGGGATTGGCCCGTCGAAGAAAGAAAGAAAGAAAGACAGAAAGAAAGAAAGAAAGATCAAAAAGAAAGAGAGAGCAACCCCAGACGATGCGGAGACTGATAAAACTGCGAATGATAACGTTGCCCCCCTCCCACCACCACCACCACCACCACCACCACCACCACCACCCCCTGCCTCGGCCGACCGCCACCGTTCTTCTTACCCCGCCGCCGCGTTGCGCCCGCAGTCCGTCTGTTTCCGACTATCCGCGATAATCTCGTGCGTCCGCATGCGGCGCGCCGGAACGAACGGTTTACCCTCCGAGCTGATGCTCTCGCGGAAACCGCTCTCGGCCGTCGGTGTTTGCGCTCCGACGCGATAAAATCGAATTCGGATTCTGCTCGAACACTCTGGGCGATCGCGAACCCTTCCCGGAGATCTCTGATATCGACGCGGCAAGACCATTGGAAATATAGATCTTGGAACACGATGTTCTCGAATCTGAAAGACCACTTTCGGGACTTTTATCGAAGCGCTTCTACCATCGGCGTTGATAGGATGATTCGGAAGTTTAGGCCGTGTCTCGTTCCATGGGATACCGTTTAGAGTAGCTTCGAGGCTCGTACGGTCCGTCCACGCGAAAATCGCCGACGAGCCGTGAAATTTCGAGCAAACGTCGCAACGACAGCCGCGACACGATCGGGCCCGCGCCCGCTAGAAAGTTTGCGAGCATCGCTACCCTCCGAGCAGCCTGGCAAACCGTGCCCCAATTGCCACGACTTCTCCGATTTCTCGGTTAACGATTGCCGGCGACTCCCACGCTGTCGCCGATCAACACCATAACCGTCAACACCGATAAACTCTCATCGGCGTCGCGAGGATAGGATAGAGAGAAACGGGGAGTCCGCCGATATCCATCCGGATTCCAGGAACGAGGCGCGATTTCCCCGGAACCAGACTCGGAGCGTCGAGAAAAAGAAGGAGAGAAACGACGGCGACGACGAAGACGGAGCATATCGAGATGATTATCGATTCGCCGGGCGAGATCGTAGTCTCGAATCAAAGCGGTTAGCAGCGGGTACAAGTACGGCAGGCAAGGAGCACCGTGTAAAGGTGAGGCGGTTGCACGAAGACGTGCATCTTCTTATGGCCCCGACGAGAAGACAGTAGTCCTTTCTCGTGAGAGATTCGCGACCGATAACCAACGTCCCCGCACACCGTGTATCGGCGATCGGGCTGAAAACCCTTCGTCTACCTGGTGCTTCGACGTTGGTGCTCGCGAATCCGGAGGTTCGTGGACGTTGCTTGGAAAAAGAAAACACCGCCGGGACAACCTTCCTTCCAAATTCCGACAATTATTTTCGATCGATCCGACTTTCCGAATCGGTCGTTCGACTCGAGCCGCCACTCGAAGATCGTTTCCACGATCGTTTCTAGGATAATTTGTGCGCCCGACGCGTACAAGATCGATACCGCTTCTCGCTAATAACTTCGGCGAATCGAACGTGATACTGCACGCCTAAGAATATTCTCGGATCTTTCACCGTTTCGCGTTGCATCCACGGAATTTCTTTCCGAACCCAGGAAAACCTGTAGTCTATAAATTTATCGCTAATTAATCGCTGTCGCGATCAGTAGCCCTAACCAAAAATATGTTGGTACCGGCAGGGAAGAAGGATCGGCGCCGTTCTAACCGGAGGAGACGGAACGATTTCGGATCGCTCTGGAAATTGCTCCGCTCTGCTACAGTTTTCGCAGCCTCGTTTCCGAACGATTCGAAGAACGGAAGACGGTAGCTGCGAGCATCGACCATCGATGAAAGATTTTCCGCGAACCGGCTACCGTTCGGTGAACGCACAAAGCGTGTTCCCGAGCGGTGGACGGCCCGAGAGAACCGTGCCGGTACGGAAAAGGGAAGAAAGAGATCGCAGAAACGTCGAGCAATACGAGAATACCGCGCGAAGGAACGGTGTTACCTACGCTCTCGACACGCTCGCTAATATCGTCGATAAGATCGAGCCTGCACGTCGATGCCGGCGAAAGAAGCTCGGCGCGGCTCGGCTCGGCGCGGCGCGGCGCGGCGCGGCGCGGCGCGGATACGCTCGCGGCCGCTGCCTCGCCGCTTCTCGCTCGCTCTCGCTCGGCCGCTCGATCGCTGCCGGTTCGCCGGCGGCGTCGCACGGTTGCGATCCCGGGACCAGGTAACACGGTCGCGCTATCCAGGACGGCGACGAAGACGACCACGAGGACGCTGACACCTCCGTACAAGCGGCAACGTTCCACCTAATTAACGCCGTAACCGCGTGCAACGCCGTTGTCAAAATAACACGGCGATCGGTCTTGCCGATCGACACTGACACGTACCATTAACTCTCCCTATCGGGGATAGATCGATTAGAGGAACTCTGCCCCGTTAACACCGTTTGCTTGCGAAACCAGACGAGACGGAATTCTGTATGTTAATGCGACGATGCTTCTTCGACCGCATTTTTGCTTCCGAGACGAGCCGACCCGAGAGTCGACAAACGAGCCGTTTCGACCGACCAGCCCGCGCGTTTATAATCGTTCCCCGTTTCGGATTCGGATTCGGTCTCGCTCTCCGTCTCCGTCTCGCGCGCGCGATCTCTCCGCGTAATTACTTTCTCGTACGAAACGCAGCTCGAAATTCCGTCGATCGGATGAAACGATCCTCGATCGAGACTCGATCGCGGAATCCCCGTACGCGTCGCACCCCGAGAATCGCCCCCTCCGTCCCAGGGGGTCGCCGATATCAATTTCTCAGCGGTCCGACCGATTGCGTGTAACCCACGCGATCCGTTCCTCGTTCCTCGTACCCCGTTCCGGACGCGACACGTCATTCTTCTCGTCGTCGAGGAGAACGGCGTTTAAAGTGCGAGCACGTGGGTGGCTCGGAATCGGAATCGGAATCGGAATCGGAATCGGAATCGGAATCGGAATCGGAATCGGAATCGGAATCGAAATCGGAATAGAAGGGGACAAAAGAGCGGAGCGGGCCCGAGGGGAAGAGGGCCACGACGTCGGTAAAGACGACCGGAGAAGGAGGAGATTTAAGAAAGACTGAGGAGCGGCATCACCTCATTCCGCACTCTTATCTATGCATCTCTCGGTCTCGGCGGGAGTGCACGTGTGCGCGCGGCCGCGCGAGCGCGTCCCCGAGCAAATACAAGAACAAGAGCGAGGGAACGCGCGTCGGTGTCTCGGACCGATAGAATACATCCTCGCGAAAAACCGAAGGAGAGGAGAGGGCCCGAACGTTTCGCGACGCCCTTACGCGTCCGACATAAGGCGAACGAGCAGACGATTTCACGGCCGATATCGGAGCCGTCGGAGTCGCGCCGGATACCGACCAGCATTTTTCGGCGCGTTCACCTGTTCCGCCGTGCTTTTCGCCCCGCGATCCGTTGCCATGGAATCGTCTTCTTCGGAGGAACCGAAGCACGGCCGTTTCTCGAGAGTGACCGAAGAAAGTAGACTTTGTTTGCCCGAAAGCTTGAAAAATTGTAAAATCGAATAATTGAAAGGGCGTCGAAGGGCCGGGGCAAGTATACGGCGAAGGATATCGTTCGGATCCCGGCGAAATTCCCGTTAGGTTGTCGCCCCATAAATACTTTATCGCGTCAGCGCACGGAGTTTCGCGCCACGAGGTTCATAGCGCTTTGCTCGTTGCCCGTTGCCTGGCCGCGTAAAGTTTACGAGCGTCGTGACCGCCGTAACACGGCCGGGTCTGGTTATTTGTTTCGCGGAGAACGATACGGAAAGCCGGTGAGAACGAGATCCGAGGCTCGTGTCTCGCGGTCTCGTCTCGAGCGCGCGCCGCCCGTAATAATATCTTGTTTAGCCGAACAAACAACGGCACGCGCGCGCCGCAGCCGCAGCCGCGGCCGTAAGCGCCCTGTCTGAACAGACCTAATTGCTCGGCTCGTATTTGCTCGGCAAACACCTTCGACCGCCCGTGTACGAGCCGTCTCCTTCCTTGTCCCGCGCCCGGAGAACCCGGCGACGCTCGACACCGGTGAGTCACCCAACTATTGTCGTCTAACCGCTTCCTCGACGCCGTGATTCGATGATTAACCTTATCGCGACCGTTCGCGACCGAACGACCGTTCCAAGCTCTCCTTTTCCCACCGCGCTCGCGCAATTGGCCCGTCTTCGGCGCAATTTCGCTTTCGTTCCGAACCCGGTCCGCGACGCGAGAGATTTTTTAGCGAACGCAAAATTTTGTAGAAACATGAAAGAAGAAGAAAAATGAAATCGGCGATCGGAGCCGCGGGGCAATTAACTATCGATTATGCGGCACGCTTTCTGCTCGAGCGAGCGCGCGCGCGCGCGGATTACGCGATCGCGAGATTAAAAGGTTTCCTCGCCTAATTTCGGGGCCAGCGGGGCCGGCGAGGACGAATTATGCCGAAAAGGCTCTCGCACGCATTGTACCGAACCCGTCCGTGGAACGTGTTTATTCGTCCGGACAGCCTTCGGCCCGTGGTTTAATTGCCATCGAAAGGTCGTCCTTAATTTTACGTTATCTCGATCGAGAGAATTCGAGGCCGGTACTGCCAGAAAATGACCGAGGCGCCACTCTTATCTCGAGAGGCACGGATAAGCCCGATGATTGAGGAGAAAAGGAGCACTCGAGATACCTCGGCGTCGGCCCGGACTCCGGCGGTTCCACCGGCGTCGGCGGAGCAAGGGGGACCCGGCCAGAAATTGTTCGGAAATGACACACGCACCGATGCGTGCCGCGACCTGCGACGTTAACGTTGCGAGCTACTTTTTAATCGTTAACAGACATATCGTAGCATTACGCGTGGAGAACGCGTTAACGTCGACGCGGAAACGAGCGAAAGTTGCACAGCTATCGAAAATAGAGTAGCGGATCCGACGAATCTAGGTCGACGTTGCGCAAAATTACGATTACCTGGATCAACCCAGAGACCATGTTCCAGCGTCGCGTTCGATTCGATCGCGACGAAACGACACCTGTGTCATCGGCGTTGCGCGTGGTTTTCGTGCAGGCCGCGCGTTCGATTCCGGCCGATTTCACTTCGAAACTCGTTTGAAAACGAGACCCTTTGACACGTTCCCTCCTCCCTCCGCGCGCCTCGACCCGCGCGTATCTCATCTCGTGGATCGGCCGCCGGAATAAAAGGAGCTGAATGCCACCTATCGTTAAGAATCGTTCGCGGAATACTCCACTTGCGAAAGCGAGACAATTATCTGATTCGGCCGCGGAACGAAACAACGGCCAAATCGCTCTGACCGAGATCAGATGCGATCTACGGACCTCCACCTCTTCTTCCTCCTCCTCCTCCTCCTCCTCCTCCTCCTCCTCCTCCTCTGCCCTCGCCTCTTCTCGTGGTCCTCCCCCACGACACGAGAAGAAGAAACTCTCGTTGTTCCGATCAGTTAACGCTAATGAGCGATATATTTGGAAGACTCGCGAAACTGGCCGCAACCGTTGCAGTTCTTTCGTACGCGCGCGCGCACGGAACGGATCGCACCGACGCCTCGTTTGACAAATATTTTTCCCGATTTCCCGGTGAATTTGAGAACCAGATCTCTATTCGGGGAAAAAAGGCTTAAATCGATGAGATTCTTGGACCGATCTCAGCGGGCAGAACTCGGCGGCGAGCGATCAGAACCGAGCGTAGCCCGCATCCTAGTGGCCAAGTTCCCATACGTCGATACGTATATCGAGCAGAGAGTCGACGATATCGCGATCCCAGTGGACGGACCGGGCAACCACCCTTGCTCCCGCTGTCCGGCTTTATCTCGAGGCTTGAGAAAACGCAGAGCAGACGCTGTGCGCGTCGCGTCTAATCCGGCCGGCATCCGGGCCCTAAAAATCACCGGCCGGAGGCCAGAAACAACGGCAACGAGATAGAGAAGATGCGAGGATGCGAGAGACTCGAACTCGATACGGCTTGGCTCGGACTTATTAACGCGGGAAACGCTGACCCAACAGATTCGAGCGACGATGAATTCGAAACGATCGCGACGCGATCGACGACTTTGACGCTGCCTAGATCTCGGGGAGATGGCTTGCAGTCGGTAGCGGAAACACTCGTCGCAGATGTCGCGAGTTTTGCAGAAACGTTCGAAGGTACTTCGAGGGAAGACGAGATCGAAGAATCGCCGTCGGATCGAAGATTATATTCGCTCCGAGTCGCGGTTGCGTCGGTCTCGAACGCAACGAACGCGCCGATTAATCGGTATTCGATATCGTTGCAACACGGCTTAAGATTTGCATCGTTATCGGAGCCAGAACGAACGAACGAACGAACGACAATTTCGTAACGACGCGCCGTCGGGACATTCTAGAATTTCAACGAGACCCCTAAACTCTCGAAATTCTGTCTGGGGCAGGCAGAGCCCGTAATTAGAGCACGGTACGTGGACCATCAGATTCGGTGAAACTACGAGGATCACGACAAAAGAACCCGGTTCGATAAGGGAAGCGGCGCAAACGTAGATACGCGACGCGCGCCGCGGCGTATTGTTTCGAGCGGCATCACGCTGCGAAGCTATGGCGCTATGGCGCGGTACGGTGCGATGCGGTGCGATGCGGTACGGTGCGGTGCGGCGCGGCTCGAGATTATTCATATCCACGTGCGTCCGTCGACTGGTATTGTCGATTAGTCGTCGCGATGCTTTTGATCGGCGGATCGTACGAACGTGACGGTCGGCAGGTTAAAATCTGCCTATCGGTGGGTATCAGCTCATTACGCTAATATTCACTCGGAATGCCGGCTCGATAAGGTATCTCGATCGTGCCTCTCGCGTTTCGCGAATGCCTTTTTGCGCTCTGTGTGTCTCCGTTTTCGCGTGTTTCCGTTTCGGTGTGTCTCTGCGCGGGGCCGAGCAGAGCCGCGATCTCTCCTGCGCTCGCTCGCGCGCACGCAAACGCGCACGCGAACGCGCACACGAACGCGCACACGCGCAGAGGTCGCGCCATTTTTGGAGCCGGAGACCTCGCCGGTGTGCGTAGGAATTCGTGTACGTGTGCGTTTCGTCCATTCCCAATAACCGCGCTACCGCGAAATCGTATCCGCGATTCCGATCGGGCTCCGTTTGTCCCCGCTTGATTTTATGCAGCAGCTGCGTAACACACGGCCCGTTTCATTCGTTTCGCGACCAGAGGGATCCGTGGGCCACCACCGGATACCCGTGGACTTTAAATTCGACGCGTCGCTGCCCTGCCGATCGGCCCGATGCGTTCGTTTCTCGCGGGTTTATTCGGCCGCGTGGAGTTCCTTCGAGAGCACGGCGAACGAATCGAAGCGAACGACTTCGAAGATCACGCCTGGTAGGCTACCGTTGGTTAGCTACCAGAAGTTACGACTCTTCGGGTCCGAAGGAACGGCCGACCGCAGACCCGGTCGAGAAAGACCGCCTCGAAGATTTCCGAAACGGTGCCGAATATCCCGGAGGCCCGAGTGCGCTCCCGACGAGATTCCACGTTTAACGATCCCTCGATCCCGGGGATCGACGGGAAGAGAGGCTCGGTCCCGGTAGAGAGATGCTCGTACACGTGTCCGGCAGGATCGGCAGCGTATCTATTAAGCGTTATCGCTCGGGGCCTATCGAGAAATTCTCGGAAGAAACGCGGCGCATCCGGCGCGAGAGGGAAAGAGGACGCGCGCGCGCGCGCGCGCGGCCGAAGAGGCGGCGAGAGAGCGAAACGTTGGCGGATCGTCGAGGCGGTCGCGGCCCGGCCGCGGCCGGCCGAAAGGAACGGTGGTTCCAGTTGTGTCCTGCGTCCTGGGTACATCGCGGTTATCGGCGTAAAGCCGCGTTTACACGCGTGTAAAGCTGGTACGAGGCCCCGTTGACACCGCGAAGGCTGTGCGGCGCGAGCGCGAAGAGGTCGAGGAAACGTGGGGAGCGTCGCGTCGGATCGGGTCGGGTCGGGTCGGGGGCGCGGCGAAGGGGGACGCGAACGCGGACTCGGACGTGGACGCGGACGCAACACCATGGGAGTAGGAAGAAGAAGGAGGAGAGCTCGCGAACACCATTCCAACGATGCCAGGGCCGTGTCGTAACAGGCTGGAGTGACACCACAATGCGGTGTAGCAATTTGTAGGCTCGCCCTTCGTCCTTCGTCCTCCGTCCTTCCTCCCCGCGCGCGTCTCCCTGCCTGCTCCGCCAGCATCCGCCGGTATCCGCCAGCATCCTCCAGCATCCAACCTCCAGCGTCCTCTTCCTCCGCCTGTATTTATGAGCCGAGTCCGGAGAACGCCTGTATCGGTTCCTCCTCGCGCTGACCAAAGGTAGGAAGGACGACACAGGGACGCGTTCGCTCGCTCGCTCGCTCGCTCGCTCTCGCGACGAGTACGAGCGGCGCTCTCCTCGCCGAACAACGCCGATCGACGACGAACAAGAAGAAAGAGGAGGAGAAAAAGGCACCGAGGGGGCTAACTAGACGAGATCAACGCCACGATAGTTGTCTCTTCTGCGATTCTTCGCGAAGAAGACGCGAGAGAGACGGAGTCCGCGTAAAGGAGATGGAACAAGAGGGATAAAGAACGCATCGGGGGAGAAACATCTGCGGCGGTGGCGGCGGCGGCGGCGGCGGCGGCTGGATTCATGCGTTTGCGCGGAATAAGGGACCCGGCCGAGGAAGATAAGGGACGCTGATGGACCTTGCTTCCACGTTTCTTCTTCTTCCTCTTCTCCTTCCGCGCGACTCCGTCCCTCTTCTTTCTTTCCCCCATCTTCTTCTTCGTCTTTTTCGCCTTTTTCGTCTTTTTCATCTTTTTCATCTTGCCTACCCTCTTCCCTCCCAGCTCGTCCCTTTCACGTCACCCGCTCATTGCACACACCGCCGGCCGATCGACACTGATAGCCGCAACGACTGTTCGCAGGTAACCTGCCACGACGGAATTTGCGACTTCGCTTTTGTGCCTTTCGCTCCGGGGAGAGCGAACCACCGACCGGGAGAGGAGAGGGCACCGGTCGGGAGCGTGCCCCTTTCTACCGATAGATTCGAGTCGCAGATTTCGGAAATCTACACCCCGCGGAATCGAATTCCTCTCGGAGAGTAAAACCGAAGAACGCGCGCGCGTAATTAGGCGGTCCGGGACTTCCACCGGGGTGCTGGGTGCACCCTCGTTCCGAACCCGTTCAAAGGGGTTGTCGCGTCGAGCGCGTTCGTCGATCCGAAAAGAAAAAGTTGGCGATAAGCGCAAAGCAGCTTCGCGCACCGTCCACTTCGAACGAACGCTCGTAAGATCGTGAACGGTGGAAAGCGTGTCGCGGACGGAAAAAGGAATCGATGG
Organism: Megalopta genalis; assembly: GCF_051020955.1. Classification (NCBI taxonomy): domain Eukaryota; kingdom Metazoa; phylum Arthropoda; class Insecta; order Hymenoptera; family Halictidae; genus Megalopta; species Megalopta genalis. The sequence continues at coordinate 25,962,014 of NC_135014.1, read as the reverse complement.
AAACGCGAGGCGACGGGCGACGCGCGATGGACGATGGACGATAGACGAAAGGATTAGGCGATGCAGGAGGCGTCGCTGTTAACGCGCCGAGAACGATTGCAACGGGAACGGGAACGGGAACGGGCCGCGAAACGATCCTCCCCCGGGTTTCGTTCTCTCGTTCTCCCGTTCTCTCGCCCTCTCGCCCTCTCGCCATTTCGCCGTCCCGCCATCTCGCCGAAACAAGCCGATGGCGCGCAGAGATATTATTTACGGTGGAACACGATTCAATAAAACATTCTATAAAGTCATTGGTTATTAATTTGACGGGTGAACGCGGCGGGGGGTGATTGCTGCCTCTCCGCGGGATACCTTTTATCCCTGGCATCGACGATTACCGGCACGATACAAGGGAACCTGGCTCCTCCGCCTCCTTCCCTCGTCCTCGTCCTCCTCCTTCTTCTTGTAGCGTACGCGACCCTCTTCGCGGTCCGAAGACTCGATAAGTCGGAACCGGTGCGTTTTCAGCGGAAAACGATCAAGATCGAGGCAGTGTTTCTCGTTATCGACGCGAGCCTCGCTCGATCCCGGCATCGTTTCGAGTTTCGAGTACCGGAGGGAACGCAGCGAGGAACACGACGGATCATGCTCGGGACTTGGGACTGGCTGGAACGAGGCATCGACGCGCTCGTCGTTCTACGAAAATCTTCGAAGACCGGAAAAAGTCCTGCTTCTCGAGAAGAACCGTGTTCGCGTGTTTTCCAAAGGGGACCGATTCGTTCGTGCATCGAAAGCGACGAAACGATGCTCCCCGTTCTTGCGGCAAACGCGTAAATTCCGCGGTCCCCCGGATTAAAAGTCCGTCGCTTCGTCGTTAACGAGTTCGGATCGAGAAGCCTGCCGGGCCGCGTAAGACGGCGCGGCGCGCGTAAAACACGACAAAACCGTTTTCCGGCATTCTTAGTAACGTTGCTCCGAGATAGCGGAGAGAACACAGATATCCGTGCAATCTGCATCGGCGAACGGATCCAAAAGGACCGTCGCGACGAGCATCGCGCATCGCGCAACGCGCAACGCGCGACGGTTCGCTTATCGCCGCGTCCATCGTGTAAAAACTTCGTTATCGATTCGAGTTCCAACGAACCAGTCCTCCGGATCGAAAAAGTGCACGCACTCGAGGCTCGCACCGATCGCGAGCATTCCGCGGGCCCGTTCGCGAGGCCCGTTCGACTCAAATTCCAGCGCGGGTATCTTTTTCATAACCCCGTTACGGATCCTCGCCGATTGCGCCTCGAACCGCTCGAACCGAATCTGCGAAAGCTGGACCAGCTTTCGATAAACCTGCTCGCGGTTCGAGTTCTCGGTTCTGCCGCGTCGATGTCGGTGCGAACCGGAGAAGAAGAAAAGAGACGGAGGCGGAGGCGGAGGAAGAGAAGAGATAAAGGGAAGGAGGAGGACGAGGATAAAGAGAAGAAGAGAAAGAAGAAACGGTGAGGAACTAACGATACCCTAAGCCCTAAGCCTCGAGAAGAGATCAACGCATTCCGCGTATCGGTTTCCGGCGAATGGAAACGGACGCAATAAGGAACTAGCCGGTAATAAGGAGAATTCGCCGATGACGGCGACCGATATCCAAAATGGTAAAACAGTTTTCGCCGCGGAAACGGAGACGGAGACGGAGACGGAGACGGAGACGGCGGCGCGGATGCGATAAACATAAACGCGGCGACCCGCCTCGCTCTCTCTCTCTCTCTCTACGAAGTTCCGCGGATTTCTGCGACGATCGGATGAAAAACGCGGAAAAAAGTCGGCTTCTTTATTGTCGCATCCGATAGCGCACGCTTCTCTGCGTAATCTGGCGAAAGTGCATTCGGTTTCGAGTTCTGGAACCGCATAAATTTCGATCGCCGACGTTCGATGTCACATGTGCGACGGCTGTGAATAGGGAACGACTTCCACGAATAAATACCTGCGCGAGACGAGACGCGTTCGCGATATCGGTTACACGTGGACGGCGTTACAAACTCGAATTTACGAACGAACGAATTCGGTGGATCGACCGAGAGAGTCGTCGAAAACGTGCGAAATTATACGCGACCCATTTCCTTGGAATCCGAACAGCTAGATTCGGCCAAGTTCTTCGCGATCGATCGCGACGAGCGGATCGTTGTTTCGAATATTTATCGTTGCGTGAAAAACGATCGTTCGGCTGCTTTCGAACGCAGCCGCGAAGCTATTAAAAATCGCGGCATCGAGATACGCCGTAAAAGAAACGAATTTTACGAGAACGCTCGAAGCCGCACCGATTAATTATTCGATTCCGCGTGATTCGCGAGCCCGCGACGTCGCGCGTCCGAAAATGTCTCGTCTCGTCTCGTCTCGTTTTGAGGTCGAAACGCGACCGAAAGACGAAGAAAAAGGGAGGAAAGAGGCGGCACTGACGTCAATTATTTGTAATCTGCGCCGAGCGAACGCTTATCGCGTATTCGCCGCGAGGAACCGTGCCTCTTCCGCGGAGGACGTATCTGCGAGCGTGGAACGTAATCGCGAAGCCGAGGAAACGTTCTTTGCCCGAAATCGTCCGAAACTTTTGTTGCACAACCGTACGCTCGCTCGCTTTGCTCGTCGCTCGCCCGCTCGCCCGCTCGCGCGTTTTAGAATCCAACGCGGCGATAACGCGGAGATAGCGTAATCTTTAAGGCGATCGCGTTATTCCGTTGCGGATTTCAGGCACGTATCGCCGTCGCGTCGCGGCGTAAATTTTAACGATTTCTTCGGAGTTGGAAGCTTCGTTCCACTCGTATAGCTTCGCGAGGATTCGGACGCGCCTGCCGAATGAAAATAATCGCGCGATTTCGCGCGGCTCGACGGTACGATGCCGGGAAAGAAGATTCTTCGTTGCGACAACGATAGTTGCACGATTTCAATTCGTTCGCGTCGCTGAAAAAGTTTACGTTTCCGTCCGGATACGCGCATCGCGAATTTCTGATCGTTCGATGCCTTCGATCGCGAAACGGACACGGTCGATTTTCCACGAATCGTTGTTCCATGTTATTTTATTCGATCAATGAAACCCCGACACACGCTCCGTTTCGCGCAAATACCAAAACGCTCGGAAACAGACGGATGGAATCGAAGAGCGATCGACGAGTACGATGAAATCGAACCACGGACATTCTCCGAGCCTAAACTCTAAAGTAAAGAATTTTGCGCGTCTGAAACGCGACCGTAGACGTATCCCCGCGTTGGCTCGTGTCTCCGAAACAATTATTACGCGCTCGAAACGACGCGGGGCGTGGCACGACGATTCCCGCGATTCTTCTTATTCGGCGCTCGTCTCCGCGAGGCTCCCTTATCCGGATAACGAATTTACCTGTATCCGAGCGGAACGGTAAAGAACTGGACGTTTACGACTCGTGGAAAGAACTGCTCGTATATTTTCGAGAGTCGATTCTAACATAAATCCTTGAGCAGCGTCGAGCGACACGCGTTATCGCGGCCGCCAATTAAAGCCATTGACTTCCACGACTCGGATCGATACGATCGCGGTGGTGCCCGGAGTCACCGTGGCCGAGGACCGTCGCAGGGAACCGTCGCAGGGAACCGTCGCAGGGAACCGTCGCAGGGAACCGTCGCCGGGAACCGAGGGGGACCCCGTTGCACAAATTCGTATCAGCCTGTATTTTTTTTTCGCCGATCTCAGCGTAAAACGATCGAGGCCAGACGAGATCGCGGATGCCGATTTCGCGGGATCGTTCGTCCCTCGCCGCCCTTCCGTCGAGGTCCGCGAGTCGCCGTCGCCGGACACTTTCGCGTGCCGACGACGGACCGTGTGTCTCTACTTTTTTCCGCAACGACTTTTCTTATTCGATCTCTCTTGTCGCGTACCGAAAAGTACGCTACCGCGTTCTCGGTTATTCGACTCAGCATCGACGGAACGTATCCGAACGTTCGGATAATGATGCGGCTAGTTCGATCCAGCGCTAGAATAGGAGGTCCTCGTTCAACTTTGCAAACGATAAGTAGCGTCGCGTACAAAATTGTCTTTACATTGTAGCCGTTTAGATTCGTATCGCGGGTTGTTCCGTTACGATTTTCCAAAAATAGCGCGAGTCTCGAGCAGCGATCGAAATAATACAAGCGTCTATTTCGTTGAAAACTGTTTTTAAGACGGAACGGAACGGAACGGAACGGAACGGAACGGAACAGAACTTTCCGGACGACCCGGTATTTCGTGGTCTCGTCCCTCCCTCCCTTTCCGTTTTACATAGGACCGATTTTTGGTAAACTTGTTTTTCTCGCGACCGACGGTCCACCCTGTTCACCGGGACGTTAATGTCTCTGCTAATTATTGGGAACGACGGGACGAGCGCGTTGCCGCTAATTGGGAGCACCTGTAATTGAGTTAATAACGAGCAAAAGCAAAGAGAGCCGGGTCTACCGGCTTTCGTTTATGTCGCTCGGCTCTTACTCGACACACACACACTCGGAAGACCGAACGGACATCTTCCGAAGATTCTAATTAGCGGCGATACGTTGTTCCACGAGATTCGACGATATCGATGGGTCTCGTCCGTTGCGCACCGTTAACAGAATTTCGGTTCGAAGCTTTTTTTCTTCGATTCGAGATCGAATTTAAACGGCTCGGACGAGAGCTTCCGCGAGCCTAGGATTCTCCGAGCATAGGTTGCTCGATCTATTAACCGAAGAAGCTGAAAGCCAACGATCGGTAGCAGCCCACCGTTTAGAAAAGACGCCGATCCGCAAAAGTTACAGTTTGCTCGAAGTCTGCGGTAGCGCAGTTCTTTCAGAAAATAATCGGTTCGGTCGACGGTAGTAACGTCTCGATAACGTTGCACCATTATCTTATTAAAATACCCTGCTCTCGACCTCGATAATATTATTTATTTTGAGTAGAGAGGAGACGATAACGTTTATAATCGAACAGATGGAAGATGTTCTCTATCGACGCATCGTCGATTAAGAAAATAATCTGTTAAAAACCCGACAAAACGAACGAAGGCTTAAATTGCTCGAGCACGTTATTATACAGCAATTATTATCCGATAACAAAGATAAAGAAATTACGTGAACATTATCAACGTTATCGACGATCTTCCAACGAGCAAAGCGAAGCACGATGGAAAGCCTTAGACTTGAATAAACCCGAATAAACTCGAACGGATCGAGACACGACTCTGCATATTTACAAAGAATCGAACGTACGTATCGCGAACCGATCCGGTTTCAAAATGCTTTGGAAACACCCAATTTATTCGTCGTACTCTATTCGTAGTTTGACCGTACCCGCGCAAAATTCCAATTTGTTTTCGGTCAGTCAACGAACTCTCGAGTTCGTCGAAAGAACAAATGCCTGGACATTCTCAAGGAGCGTCGAAAATGATTCGAGAACGCTATTAATTGTCATAATCGTAATCGGCAAAGTCGATCTCGATCGACTCGAAACGCATCGGTTTCGATATCGGTAGCGTGTAAATACGGCCGTACACGCGGTCAAGCGCAGCATGCGTGGTCGACCACGTGACCCGCTAGGGACTCGCATAGGTCAGCTGACAGCTGACAAGTCGAGACCCGAGACCCGAGATCCGAGAGAGACCCGTCGATCGTCAACGTTCCCGTCCGATTCGCGGGCGACGTTGCGCCATTCGAAAACTATCGTTGCTCGTTGCTCGCACGACTCGCAACTCGTGCGTCGGTCGATCGGGCTAGAAAGCCGGAAGTATCATCGAACGAGCACCCGTTCGTTTCGAACCGATCTCGTTCTACGTAAATTCCCGCCTACTCGGTCCGACCGAACGCGATTGGCCGAGTTCGTTCGCGACGCGACGCGTTCGCGAGGATAAAACCTCGGATAAGAATGCTAACTCGCGAGAGAATTACGAGCGAAGCGAATTACTCCGTGTAGACGGCTCGCATGGCAGGCGAGCGGAAAGTGGAAACGCGATCTGACAGCGAACGACGCGACGCCCAATCACCTGTCAAGCAACGTGGCCGACCGGCTAAAAGCACGCCCGCGAGAAACCCGTTTTCCCGGACCGTTCTTGCCGGCGAACGACCAACACGATGCGACACGCGGTACCTACGCGGCATACGGCACACGGCACACGACACCACGACACCACGACACACGGCACGCCATACAGCCGATATACATGTAACGATGGAAAAGCAAGGAATAGAACAAAATCACATTGGGACTCACGTTTCAGCGGTTTCGGGTTGCTCTGCTTGCGGCGTGACATCCTCTGCGCTCGGCCATCACCAAATCAGCAGCATCGACATAACCTTGACGTCGCTCGAGGAACGGAACCGGAGAAGACGAAAATCGGTCGTCCCGGATCGGTGTGACTTCGTCAACATAAACGACACAGCACACGGGAACGGGAGGAGCGTTTGAACGAAACGAAACGAAACGAAACGAAACGAGACGGACTTGGTACGGGATGACAAAGCTGGGACGTGTGGACGTTACAAGCGGCGAAACAGCGACGCAAAACACTTCGAGGCACAAATAACCTTTCCCGAATCCATCGGACGAACAAGGATTCTCTATCCCTCTCTTTCTCTCGCTATCTATCTGTATCTCTCTTCTCGTTGCACGGTTTTTCTTTTCGAACCGTTCTCAACGTTCGCTTTCCCCCTGTCGCGCGTTGTCGGTTTGTAGCCGGTTATCGCGTTTTTCACGCACAAGTACCGACGGAGAACGCATACACGCAACACAACAGCTCGTACCGCGGCCGCTGTCAGCGAGCAACTAAACAAACGCGATACCAAACAACCCCCACTCCCGCGTACGCGGCGTGACTACGTCGTCGAAGAGGGGATAGCCGAGCGGGGACTGGGGACTGACTCCGCCCACTACGCGCGTTCCCTTTCGCGAAGCGGGAAAATTTGAACGACTCGCTCTTACCGGCTGGGAGCCGCCAGATGGCGGCAGCGAATTCCCCGAGAGATTCGAAATATAGTAAATATAAATACTCTGAATCTAAATACTAACGACGCCTATATACGACCATTTCACAAAATATCAACGAACATTTTTTTCAGAGAACCGTGAATTGGATCGTAATTCAAAATTTGATATTCTCGGAGAAGAAAGAAAGATATACGCTTTGCCGTGCAAATATTTAAAGCTGGAGGAAGCTATTTCACAAAGCAGTCTCAGCGAAGACTAAAATGTCAAAGTTCTTTGCGAACTTATGTTGCAAAGATTCAATTGTAATACGTAGATTGCTTTAGATTGCTTTCGATCGCGCGCGGGTTTCAAGTTGAATGACTTCGTACCTGCTGTACTTTTCACCGATAACTAGCGACATCTTTGGAATCGTAGAACGTTCATAGCGTACGTATGATAATAAAGATGGCGCTTCGCGGAGTTTACCAGCTGCAGGTACAGACGGCATCGCACGCACCGTTTACAAACGACGTCCTTCTCTGTAATACCAACAAACGTTTATTTTGTCAGAAATATTCTGTTCTAATCTAACCTAATCTAATCTATTCTAATCTAATCTAATAGAAATTTCAATTTATTACTTAATACTCCGCGTACTACAATATTTTGCACTTATGTAACATATATATATATGACGTATATAATTGCATAAACGCGGCACACGAAAAGCGAAATAGTACTTATAATAATGCATCGGTCATCGTTACGACCCAGAAACGTAAACCCTACGAGCTTTAATAATCGTTTAAATTGCAAATAAACGACCAATTGTCGGCGTAACGAACGTCTTGGTCTACGAATTTCACATTTTCAATATGGAATTGTTCGCAAACCAGTTTCTCCGACGCTGCTGTTTTCGTGCTTCGCGAGGCTTTTTTACTTTTACCCACCATGTTTCTTTCTGCCAACCTTATGGCAAGTGTGTTTCCAACGCTCGTGAAAGAAAAGAATGCCGAAGCGCGTTCTTCGGATGCAGTTCTCGGTGTCATCGTTCCTCCGAATGTAAACACCTCGAGGACCGATACTTGCGACTATGTACTATCGTCGAGACGTTCTATTTCGGTATCGGCAACACGATGTACTTTAGCTTGGACAAGCCGCCGCGCCGCGGCGTGCAGCATGGAACAACAAACGCTTCAACGAGTATCGACGATTACCGAAAAACGAACGAGTACCATCGAACGTGGTTCGAACGGTGAGATACCATACCGAACCGATGCGATATTTTCCGTGAACGGCTCTGACCCCCCGTTCGACGGATCGGACACGCGTCCCCGTGTCCTGCGCCCTACGCTTTCAGAACCGGCCGTGAGCCGTGAGTACCTACTGTGGCAAGCAGCACGGCTGCCATAACGGTCCGAGGTAAATGCTTGCGCATATTTCAATGTTTCTTGTCATTTGCTACTAGACGACCAATTTTATTGTTCCCACGACGCGTTTACATTTTCCTCTATCGGCAGAGCCTTGCTCTTACACTTACCCTTGCTCTTCGAGCACCAGAAATTCGATACGAAGCGTGAGCCTCTGCTCTATTCGAAAGCTAGGTCGCGCACCTTGCTTCGTCGTCGACGATTGCAACTAATGGCAGGAACCATCGAAACACCGTATATACATCCAGTCTTTTAACGATTCTCCTGCCCGCCGAATCCGAATCTGCTAACAATTCATCGTTTACATCCCACGAGCGGATGATCGAATGGCGCGTAGAAGCGAAGGTCGTTCCGCGAATGGCGAAGCCGAAAGTGCAGCGATCAAATTTTGCATGGCGATCCTTGCACGAAAACAATTGGCAATAACGAGCAGAGTTGGTCGACAAACGATTATTTTCTAATTACTTTTGTAATTAATTGCAAACTAAAACGCATCGGTAATCATGGATCGCATTTGCTAATCGTAATCATTAATCGCGAACATAATTTCAGCGTTAATCGTAATCGTTGGTCCATCGATCGGATGACTTTTTAGCCAATCTCTCGAAGATCGGCCGCAAGAAGACGATTTTAAAACGAAGAACATCGAAACTCGATATTGCGGAAAGGAGGAGTGTGCAAGAATAATTTATAATCGGTACGTGGTCGTATTCGTGCGTCGATACTTTTTACTTTCATACGATCGTGTAGTACATCGATGAAAGAAATACGTAGGTAACCGAATCGGTAACCCGCGAACGCGAACGCGAACGCGAACGCGAACGCGAACGCGAACGCGAACGCGAACGCACCGTGTCCCTGTCAGCGAGCATTCTCAGTTACGTTGGCCGAGGCGAAGACTCACCTATGCAGTTCCATGCGACGAGTTCGGCGCGTAGGTGAATCCTCGGCGCTGCCCGATAAAGCTCCGTTCGGATAAATATCGGTTCGTCGAAAACACCGTCTAGGCGGCATCGCCGCGCCGTAGAGCGGAGCGGCGCGGCGCGGTGTTACGCTGAACGCATTAATCATTAAATAATAGACGCGTCTATTTTCAAGTTGATGAAACCGTGGCTGGCAATCGCATCACGTGCACGTGAGATTAACGGAATCTGCGAACCCGTCGCAAAAATATAACGAATTAAAACGGGAACGATATCAGCGGCCATTTGAACGCAAAAGCAAACAGAGCGGACGGTTTTCAATCTCAGTGTTGATTAAACGCTTCGCGATCGTTCCGCCATTAATTGCATTAACATGCGACGGTCGTGTCCTCCGACCGTGCCTCCTCGGCGCGTTTTCCGTTTCTGTTCCTGCAGAACGGTTTGGCAATGCTCGCCGCGTTCAGCCACCTCGTATTATTAATTCGGATCGCCTCGTCGCGCCGCTGCGTTGCCGCGCCACCGTGTCGCATCGGCACGTTCGTAGGATCGGGGAAGGTCGATCCAGCGACCTTGAGGTTCTCCACAGAAGAGTAAGATGGCGATTATTCGCGCGGATGTTTTTCACGAGTCTGGCGGCGATTTCAAGGAATTTTTTGGGTAATCGTGAATCGTGACCGGTCGCTCGTCCGACGCGTTGCCAGATACACTCGCCGATTAAAAACAAAGTTAACGTCATTTTCGCGATGTTAACGCGTGGCCAGTGGTCGCCGATTGTGCGCGAACGCGAACGACGCATGTATGGTCGGCATGGTGTAAAGTGTAGAATATAGAATGTAGAGTGTAACCGCGCCGCACACCACCGTCGCGACGCGCCGCGCCGCGCCGCGCCGCACCGTTCGCTGATCACGAGTCCGTCGAATGATTCCCTTGTTGTCTATCGCGAGCATTGGTAGCCTTTGAATTCGTCAAATCGGCGGACGCGTGCTGCTTCACGAGAATCAATACCGGTTAATTAAAGACCACGAGGAATTATTAAAAACGTCGCAGAGAGCCGGCGGGCATTATAACGTCCCCGATCGACGCGAATCGTCCTACGAACGTTTACGTCTCCCGCGAAACCAAAATGTTTATTAGAATCGCCTCGATGCCGTCTCGGATATCAAAAACTTTGAGTCGAGTCGAGTCGAGTCGAGTCTTGCAGTTCGTCGATTCGAACGGGTTACGTACGCGTGGCGGCAGGGAGCGATAGTGCAACGGGAACGGAAGATATTTTGCGATAAGATCGGAGCAGCTAGAAACGCGAAAGCATCGGAGGAAAAGAATTTACATAGTAATATTCCATGAGATTGCTCGACGCGCGATAAGGCGCGCGCGTTCGAAAAAAGGCCGACGATGGAAGCGCTCGTGGATGTCCTCGAGTGTTCGCCGATCGTCCGCGTACGATAAATGTATGTCCACCTGCGAGGTTCGGCACCGCGTGGCCCTACGCGACGCGCGCGAAACGGTATCGGACTCGTCGACGGTGTTTACGTTCCTACTCCTGCCACGTAGCGCGTCGCGACTCGCGGCTCGCGATCGCGACGCGGAAACCGGTCGATTCCTCGTGAATCGTCGCGGAACCGTTGCAGTCGCGCCGATAACACTGCGCGATTATAAATTGCCCTGCACCGAACACGATTAGGTAACCGCGTGCAGTGGTAACGGAGCAGCGGGATGCTCCATTTTCAAAGCCGATTACGACGCGAAACTCTTTCTTTCTTTCTTTCTTTTCTCTCGCAACTCCGACCGAGGAAATCCTTGGATCCTAGCCGGAGCATCGTTAAGACGCGCCTCGACGCTTCGACGCGTTCGTCTTTTTTCTCTTCGCTGACAAACAAACTCGATAAGGCGATTCCATATCGAATTTATCGAGCGTTCGAACTTGGGGTTTGCCGTCGCGAGCATGGGCACGACACGGTCGCAATTGCTAAAAATTGATCATTACATTTCGAAGCTGCGACACGCGTTCGGTAACTGGGTCACGCCGTACAAACCGTGTTAATCGTGAAAATCGATGGAGATTTCGTCGAATTTGCGTCCCTAATCTCGTTAAAGCATATAGTTCCGACGATTGTTACAGCTACTACGGCGCGACGAGAAGCATCGTGGAAAGCGTCCGTGCTCGAGGCGGTCGGAATAGAAAATAGCAAACAGCGATTCTCGGGATGGGTGCGTCTTCAAGGTGAGGACTAGATTCGAGACAATATACAACAGGTGTGATCGGATGAACGAGAAGCTATAAACATCGGTTACCGAGGCCGTCCACCGTATGCCTACCACATATTCGTTTATCGTCTCCGTGGCTCCATCTTATTTTAGCATGCTGGCACGCGATCTGGAGCGTACGAGGGGATTCCCCGATCCGTATCACGAATTCTATTCTAAGTTCGGTACCGCGGAATCTCCATTAATCGAACCAATATTTCTGTTTCAGTAATGCCGCCCGACGCGGTCGTCGTCGATCGTACGCGCAGCATATAATCGGCGGTTGGGCGTACATCGAGACGGCAAGAAAATTACAGTATGCTTGCAGCGCCGGTTAATCTTTGAACCCTCCGTCATCTTTTCGGACGATCGTGCTTTAAATAAATGGAGCTCAGAGGTCCGATGCAGACATTCGATCGGCCATCCGATCAATTTGTTTCGAATGGCGATGGCACTACTGAAAAATCCACGAGGCGAGCGAACGACGGTGGAGGTGGCAGAGGAGTAGGAGGAGGAGAAAGAGGAGAAAGAGGAGAAGGAGAAGGAGGAGGAGGAGGAGGAGGAGGAGGAGGGGCGAAGACGAGTCAAAGACCAGCACCGTCCGTGCTGGATTCGAATTAACCAGTCGCAAAGTGGGCGGCCGGTATATTTAACGGCAGACTGCGCCAGAAATGCTAGAATGCTTCCTCATTGAAATCCGACCTCCCGGCGACCTCGGGTCCCCAGATTTTTCAGTTGTCCGCGCGCGATACCCTCCGCCGCGCTGCTCCAAGCGCTGCTCCACGCGCGTCTGCGACGTGTTCGACGTTCGACATTCGCCGTTCGACGAGAGAACCCTCGACGGGGACTGGGATGCGATAAACTGACAAATATCCGATCGACTTAACGTTTAACGCGTAAAACCATCGACGACGAGGAAACATGATCAAACGACGAGTGCTCAATTTTTAACTATTACCAGTAAAAACAGTCGAGTCGATGGAAGGTTGAAAGAGTTCGACACCTGAATACGCGAGACCCCAAAGACGATCCACAAATCTGGGATACTATCTGGACCCAAAGCGATTCTTTCTCCTCTGATCGAGTAGCATCGATTACCTAGATCCTAGGTTTTCAAAGAATTTTAGAAGATTTTGGAAGAGAGCTTTCCACGCGGACGCGTACCTTTGTCCGAAAAGAACCTGGAATAGCGCCCTGGACCTATCCCAGATTCCAGGATTCAAAACTTCGAGTCTCGTCGAAGAATAGACCATCTTGCTCTTCGCAAACACTGTAGCACCGCGTATTACCATACAGAGTGACCCGAGCGAGCAGGCTTGGTTTCATCGTTCCCGATTTCGAAAGAGTCAGGCCACAATGCCCCATAGGACAATCTCCACCCTGGAGACATCGGCAGTTCAAAAGCGACGGAATTTCTGGAAACGTGGAATATCAGCGGTCGAGTGAAATCGCGATAGCAGCGAGCGTTCGTACGAGGAAATTACGAAACACGTGTTCCGTGCATGAAATGAAACAAAGAGGGGAAAGAAAGGTGATCACGGCGAAAGAACGATTCGGAGGCTCGTCGTATCCTCTGGCGTATCGCGATCCTGTTCCGTTTTTCTACGGAAGTCGGGCCGAGGGAACGAACGAACGAACAAACTCTTCTGCTCGGTAGAGCGAAGATGAAGGCGAGAGCGAAAGCGAGGGCGAGGGCGAGGGCGAGGGCAAGGACGAGGACGAGGACGAGGGCGAGGACGAGAACGAAGGCGGAGGAACAGAAAAAGCGAATCGGATAGGTTCCGAATTCCGAGTTCCGAGTTCCGAGTTCCGAGTGCACGAGCGTGTAGGAGGGTTGGTTGGACTGGTTGCATGACGCTCGGGTAGAGCTCGGCGATACCATGACGTATCGACCGAGCGCGCCACGCAGACTGACGTCACGATCACGGCCTCAGTCAGACCGCGAGCACGTGAACAGCACGCCGGTGATCACGCGGTCGTCGGCTGATTGCCGAGCTCCGATTGGCCGGCCACGGCGAGCCCCTTGACGGGATTGGCCGCAATGGTGCGCGCCGCATGATCACGCACACAACGGGCACAGCGTGTCGGGCCACAACCGACCTGAGAAAGCTTCATTGCGTTACCAGACGTTCAACGGTTACCTCCCTTGCGAGTTTTTTCGCGAGACCAGTAATACCGTATACAGCACGATCGACTGCGTTTACCCGTCGTTCGGGCCGTGCCTCTTTCAACGCGCGCCTCCCTTGCAACACGCCGCGCTTCTTTCTCTTTGAAAACAAAAATGGATACGAATCAAACGCCGCTGTCGCCACCGGCCTCACCCCAATTCAAACATGTAAGTGAATTAAAAGTACCGCCGGCGTAGAACGGCAGGCTGCCCGCGAAATACGAACGCGGTTGGCCCCGGCAGCCTGGCCGCACCTCGTTCCGGGACGATTCGTGATCCTGTTCGTTCGAAATTGTTCACCCGTGTCGGTGCTCTGTTTTTATCGTCTTCCAGTTTCTCGACGTCTTACGAGTGTTCGCGGCCTGTTCGATTTTGTTTCGGTGAAATTATGGTCGGTACGATCGGTACCTAGTTTTCCAGTGATCGTTGATTCTGCGATCCCGTCGAAAATTGTTGAACAAAATATCAAGGCTTTCCAATGTTTTCATGGTGCGACTTGTTTCGTGTTACAGGTGGAGCCTTTGCAATCGTCGTTCAGCGTCGCGGCGCTTCTGGGGGACAAACTTTTGCAGAAAGCCGAGACTGCCGGGTTAAATTCGAAAAAAGACGACGACGCGGGTTCGCGGCCGGGCTTACCGCCCACGCCGCAACCGTCGGATTCGGAAGAGGACGAGCCTCTGCGAAAACGACGGTGTACGGAGCAATGCGAATTGGTCAAGGTAAATACCGTCTTATCTGGTAACCGTTTTCTCCGCATCCGAAATACAGAGAAGTCTGTATCTTTTGCATTCTTTTTTTCCGCGCGCAATCGGTGCGCTGCGTCGCGACTCTCCAATATACGTTCACGCGTGCGCGCACGGCTCTGCACGGTTGTTTTGCAAGATGACCCCGTTCACAACGTGCGTTCACTCTTACACACCATTTCGGTCGGTTATCCTTCGAGCGAACACTTTGTACCTTCCGATGGTATCGATCGGGGTACCTTTTGCTCGAAATAGATGGCATTCGAAATTATCTTTTTCTTATCGATAATCAAGAAAAACAGAAAATAGAAAACAAGGGAAAAAAGAATGAAACGATACAGACAATTTACTTGTCCGATGCACGAATCGAGCTTGCACAGTTTTCCGTAAATAATCGTTTGGAAAAATGATACTGAAAGGCATCGTTCGCCTCGTTTGTTAGCTACTGCTAGACGGTACACCGCCGCCGAGTCCGGAGCCTGCTCGAGTATCGGTGATAATGCGAGCGAACCGAGATGGTACCTACAGTCCAGCCAACTTAACGCCGAAAACAACCGTGCCGATTCCGCAATTGGTCCCGCGCGAGGCACAGCTCGATCCACAGTCCAGCAGCCCCCAGTCGGAAACAATCGCTCGTCGAAGCACCGTGGAACCGGAGAATGTTTTGAAGAGCCTCAAGTTCAAAATGAGCTTGCGGAAGGAGGAGATCATCGTTAACAATAAAAACACGGACCGAGAGACTTCTCAGCCCAAGTTACACCTCCTGGCACCGAAACCAGCACCGATCATGGTAACCGGACTCCTGGGATCCCCCTTGGTACTGCCGCGAGCACCGTTGCTGCTGGTAACCGCTTCCACGGCCACCGCTGCAAACGTCTCGACGCCAGAGTCGACCACGCGACGTCGCGTCTACGAATGCGAGCATCCAGGTTGTCGCAAGAATTATTTCAAGTCGTCTCATTTGAAGGCTCACACGAGGACCCACACGGGAGAACGACCATTCTCCTGCCCCTACGAAGACTGCAACCGTCGGTTCTCGAGGAGCGACGAACTGTCGAGACACAAGCGTACCCACACCGGCGAGAAGAAGTTCGCTTGCACGGTATGCCAGAGAAGATTCATGAGAAGCGATCATTTGGCGAAACACGTGAAACGGCATGCCAGAGACAGGTCGTCGTCGTCGTCGTCGTCGTCGTCGTCGTCGGCGGCGGCGGTGGGAGCCAACGGTGTTCAAACCTCTGTCGCGCAGGTGACATCCGCGCCATTGCGGGTGAGCCTGTTGCCCGTTTTGGCGCCGCGTCTCGCACAACCCGCCCAACAAATCGTACCGCCGCAATTGGCAGCTTAAGAAACATCTGGTACAGTGATGTGATGTCACTAGGGCTACTAGCTTGAATTGTATCAAAAGCTATGGACGGAGCTTTAATTACCGCATTATCGAGAACCATTCCAAGATCGCCGGAACGTCAACGGAGGGAGGAGGGGTCCTCGCCAGGTACACTCGCGTCCCTCGAGAAGCAATTGGAGGGTGAATTTGAACGAACGACGATAAATGTCCCCCGGGGACATGAACAGGTTTCGGGAAGTTCCCACGAGATACATCGAACCTGCCAGGATCGAGAGTAATCGTTGGGGGATTGGTATTTTGATTCGCTTCGAGATTTACCAAGGATCTATCGACTCGCCTCTGTAACACGTGTGTAATCGTGATTGTTCGGGGAACAAGTTGATACGAGGCGTACTTATGAGAATGAGACCTAAAGGCACGAGAGGAGCGGCGATAAGTCATGAAACCGAGGCTTTTCTGCCGTCCGTGAACGGGTGAACCAAGTACCTAAGTGTGTCTGTGATCTGTGATGCATAAGCGCGTTGACCGAGATAAATAGTATTTATTTAATAATTCAAAGACAGCCTTTATCGATTACGAAACGATCGCGAACCGTGCTGTTTTCATTATTGCCGACTAGTAGTTACACACGTTAATTACGAATCATATTATGTATATTGTATATAACACGTTCGGTCAAGGAAATCCTTCCGGACAACGTAAGACTTCGTACTGTAAAGATAAGATTTAATGATTTTTCTACAAGAACAAAGATCGATTACATGACTTCTATACTTTCGTAAAATTATTGTGGATGTTTGTCGTTCCCTGACCAGTCTCGCGATGCCCTTCCTACGTCCCTAAACGATCGCGACCTTCGACCTTCGACTCGCGCAACAACGCGCGCATCGGTATCGTAACTTTTTCAAATTTTCTATTTAAAATTTTTTCACAAATTTTATCTCAATGTTACCGATTGGCGAACGAAGAATCGTCGTTTTTTTATATTATTTAATTCGTTGGCAGTTGCGTAACGCGTCGAGAAGCAACGCTGCAGCAAACATCGCGAGATCGCAGGTTTTTCTCGCGTGCGGCAGAGTTTCAGACCAATACGGAAGGTCGTGCGTCGAGATCGGTCGAGATGACCGAGGAGGCGAGAGAAAAAAGGCAAGTTCTATTTACGAAGAACTGGATGCACGCGACAATTGAACGATATTCAACCGTTTCTACATATATACGTGACGTAGCGTCTGCGGCGGTTTAGATAAACACGGTAAAAGATAATTTAAACGGTAAATACGCGCGAACATTGTGCAGTACATTTAGTATTATATTATTGATGTTTGAAATTTTGAAATTCGTCCTATATGAATATTTTTATCCGAAACAACGATGCAACGAATATACCAAACAGTTCGTACATATATCTCTGTTCGCGAATGGCTCGACCTGTGTGCGCGCGCGCGCGCCCGCGCGCGATCAGAAACTTCGTAAATCCAAAAGGTTTGCTACTTGTTGTTACTCGCTCTCGTTCGAGGAATGCGTAAACAATTTTCATCAGATTTTAATCGCAGAATCGTCAGCGTCGAATCGAATTCTCCGAACAAAAGCACCGAAATAAGTAAGCTAGGCAAATATACCTCTATCCAGGCAAAAAGTTTCCATTACGCATCTTACGCGAAGAGCTGCGTTGCGTCGAGTGTGTGGATATACACATGTAATCTCGTCCTCTTGATTAAGATCCGCAAAGATACTTTCTGCCGAGGATGGCGAATTCCTTTTCTTCGAAACGGTTTTCCTTATCTTCGCGAATATCTGTGATAAATATTGTAAATCGTGTTACATATTTTTCCACGCACGAACGGTGCCTTACGTAACCGTGCATGTTTCGATAATATTTCGTTAGAAAACTTCCTGATAATTCCGTTTGAAAACACTTCGTATCGATGCAGCGTTTTCCGCTTCGTCTCCGTTGTTGCTGAACATTCTTCGAATACGTACGTAATTCGGCAAACACGAAGCAAAACGCAATTATTATCGTAGACTGTTTCGATCTACACGATAGGTAAGGGAGCACTCGCGCCGGATCGATAGGGGTGCAAATAAAATATTCCATTGCATATTATCGCAGTAGTCGTGGAGCGAGAAAGGGAATATGTATATGTTAACGTCGAATATAATTCACGAGGTCGTAGATCGAGATAAGATTCTTTTTTATCGATCGTTTACATTCGCCCGAGAAGATGGATGCTCAAAAATATGCGATTTTGCTTTGCGAGCGCAAATGCTTTCGCGTATATTTTCGTACTCTACAATCTCTTCAAACAAGAGTTCCTGATAACTACATACCGAGTTTGATTTCTCCAGCATCCAATGGAGAGACAATAATCGATGAAAGCTCTTTTGTCTTTTCACTCGTGACAGTAATCAAAATTAAACTTCGTTCCTTAAAACAGCGGTTGTTCGTTGAAACGAACGTCTTCTATACTTTTTTAACCATATCTGTGCACTTATTTTTAATGTATTTGCAAACGTACCGGTCAAACTTAAAATGGTCTCTCTCTAACGAAATGCCATAGTTTCTTGCATCAGCCAAGGACTCGGCTCTTTTAATATTGTAAATGTCACAAACAGGTGTGGGACCGGTAGATGACGCAAAATGTCCTCTTGATTACCCGCATTTGCTTTTATTAAAATTTATCGCGGTAAGCGTATACAAATAATAAAATATCGTCTTTCTATTTCACGAGTAAAATAAAAATAACGCACCGATGAAAAAAATGATCCGCGATAAACGTATAATAAATAAATAGTCTTTGTTTATTTTGTTTAGCGAAAGTCTCTTGGTAATCTGGTAACCGCGGGGAAGTTATTTTTAAAATGCTAATAAATAAGCGATTATTACGGTTCAATTAAATATTACAATCTCTTCTTCCGAAATCGTCTATTTAATCTGGAAAATTTCCCTCGCGGGTGAATGTTGCCGGACAGGGAATGATTTCCTTGCTCATACATACGCATATAAGCATGCACTTGAAAGTGCAATATCTCCTGGACATTGCATCAAGTACAAGAATTCCACACCTATGTCTTTCATAATTCGACGCGGGAAAAAATGTTAATCGAGTGATAAATTTATTCGTCTATACTTATCAGTCATGATTCATTGTTAATTAATCCCGAACACCTTGATGATGTGTTCTAAACATACGCTTACAAACATTTTCTGCCGTTATTCTCGCAGGGAAGGATGCTTGCGTTTTTTGCTTGCATAAAAGAAAATAGTACGCCATTTTTACAAAAATGTCATTTATTTCTTTTAGCAACAACAAAATGTAAAAATATTATACATGGATATCTCGTGACATACATCGTGTAAAAATGCTCTAATAAATACATAGTTCGTTCGCATCGATAATCGTTATAGAAAGTAGAAACCATTGTTTGAACAATCTTATACATTTATCAAAAAATATAGTATTTTAACCGGTAGATCAACATTCTTATTCCCATTTGTAGACGTAGAAAAATTTTAAAAAAAGAAACAGAACAATTACAGCTTTTTACTCTCTCCTGAAGCTCTTTAGGCACTGTACTTTTTTCTTTAATTATTTGTGGAATTTTTTACTGGAATCGGACGCCATATCGTATAGCATCTGGCATGGTTTGAAAGAATCGCCGTAATGACTCTGGAATTCTTCCATCTTTCTTACCAAGTTACCAGCTCCGTAGTATTCTACCCAGCGGAAAGGTCCACCGGTGAATGGAGGGAAGCCTAGTCCAAAAACGGCTCCTACATCGCCTTCCAGCTATGAAAATATTTATATTTAACTTTCGATAAAGAAGAATAATAAGCGAAACGAATTAATATGTATAACAGATTCACGATTTTATTTACCGGATTAGACAATATGTTCTCTTCTAGACAAATCACTGCTTCGTTAACGAATCGTGACACCATTCGCAACTGACGATCTTCGTCCGATGTGCTTCCTTTTGGTTCAAGCTTGTATTTCTTCAAAATATCTAGCGCTCCCGGATTAAGAGCTCTGTCCTTAGTATTGGCTTCGTAAACATATATACCTTTGCCAGATTTTCGACCTAAAAATCATTTATGCCGTTAAATGTGTTTACATTACAAAAAATAACCTCGACTACGATTCTCAATAGCAACAACTATCGTAGTATAAATTGAATAAGTACCAAGGAAACCGGCTTTGACCATATCGCCGAGTATGTTTGTATCCCCGCCACTGAAGCGTGCACCCAAAACCTTCGATAAATAAGGACTTATATGAGCTGCAACGTCAATACCAACTTCGTCCGATAACGTCGCTGGTCCGACAGGAAATCCAAACTTCTTAGTCAACTTATCCAAGTCTATCGGATCCACACCTTCCTATTTTTGAGACACATTATATCATACATTGTTACATTCCCGTGTAATTCTATTATAATCACTGAGAATATTACCTGCAATAATCTAATCGCTTCCGATAACATAGCTGATAAAATTCTCGAGGTATAAAATCCGGGTCCGTCTCCCACGGTAATGACTATTTTACCTTGTTTCAGACCTACATCGACCGCAGTCTTAATAGTTTCAGTCGACGTTCCCTTGTGCGTTATTATCTCTAACAGTTGCATTTTGTCTACCGGAGAAAAATAGTGCATTCCGATCACCTGTTAATCAATATCATGTCAAATTAAAATCAATTATATTTCTTTTTGCACATATAACAATCCACAATACTTACCTTGTCTGGGCGTTTACTTCCTGCTGCAATGTCGGTAATAGGAATGGCTGATGTATTCGATGCGACTATACAATGTTCCGGTGTAGACGATTCAATTTCTTTTATGACCCTGTGCTTGATTGCAATGTCTTCGAATACAGCTTCGATTACTATGTCCGTGTTTTTAAAGGAGCTATAGTCCAAAGTAGCATCCAACTTGGCAAGATACTTGTCCTTTTGAATACTAGAAATACCACAATAAATATTTAATTATAACACGAACTGATTTGAACAAGTTACGCGAAGATTTCTTAAAGGAGAGCATATTTCTGACTAACGTGGAGTATCTTTTTCTTTTTACAGCATTATCCAGGCCTTTTTGTATTTGACCAACACCTCTATATAGACCTGTTTCATTCGTGTCTTTCAGAATTACATCGTAGCCTTTGTCTATGCTCACTTGGGCAATACCTGCTCCCATTAAACCAGCTCCGACAACTGCAATTTTCCTAAAATTCAATATAGAATCGATCCTTCTGTATAGGTACATCGAATCACAATTATCACGGTATGTAATGGCTATCTACTTACTTCACAGCATTCTGTGATGCACCAAAACGATTCTTTTTACATGCGGTCTGTCCAAAGAATAGACTTACAAGTCCCCTAGACTGAGGTGTCACCGCTAACTCGCCAAAAGCTTTGGCTTCTGCTTCGTAACCAGCGGCTGTTCCCTTATCCAAACCGGTACGTACTACTTCCAGAATCTTAAGCGGAGCAGGGTACAGACCGCCGGTCATTTTCATCACTTGACCTTTTGCTCTCTTAAATATTTGATCTTTAACAAAATCAAATGAAAAAGCATAATTCATGAGCTTATTGGTCAGAGACCTAGGATTACGATCGATCTTCAATGTATTATTTGCAATATCTTTTGCAGTTTGGACAGCAGTTTCTTCCAAGTATCTCATAGTACTGCGAATATTATAAACATATATTTACAATTTACATATTATACCTCAGTATAATATTAATTATTATATCTCATACTTTTCTTCCGCAGTTGCAACTCCAGGACCAAGACGATTCACTAACATGTCTATAATTCCAAACTTTTTAGCTTTATCCGGCTTAATACTTTTCCCAGTAAGCACCATGTCCAATGCATTGGGAAGGGCAGTTAATTTAGTTAAACTTTGTGTACCTCCTGCACCGGGTAATAATCCTATCATTACTTCTGGCAAGCCTAAAGTAGTTTTCGGATCGTTCACAGCCAACCGATATTGACAAGCCATTGCAACCTGTAAGAATTCAATCAATCTTTGAATACTTTGGAAGGAAAAATAAATGTAAATTTATCAGGTATCCTTGAATGTACGAACCTCGAGACCACCTCCCAAACAGCTTCCCTGAATCGCTGCTACAACTGGTTTTGTACTCTTCTCTATTTTACGTAAAATTTGTTGTCCTTCTAAAGATACTTTGTAACCATCTTCGGCAGTCTTAAACCCCTGTATCATAGAAATATCTGCACCAGCAATAAAACAGCCAGGTTTCCCACTTATTAGAACTATAGAATTCACAGAAGAATTATTTTCTATATCATTTAAGACTGTTACAATTTCTCTCATTACTTCATGATTCAAGGTATTCACCTACAATCAAGTGTACTTATTAGTTTAATTATATAATATATGCTAATGCAATGTAATCGTTCGAATAAATAATATCTACCTTAGTTCCCGGCGAATCTAAAGTAATTACAGCTACATTATCTACAACTTTGAATTTCAAATGTTTTGTATTTGTAACACTTGCAAACGTCCTCATTGTTCGACATAATGCTGAAAGCAAAGTTCATGGCATAACACGGGATACAAATGTGGGAGGTCTTTATAGAGATTAAGTTGTAAAATTAAATATTACAAATAGTATCGAAAATTGTTCAATTTTCTAAAACTTATACTAACGGAAATATAAAATACTCGTTTAACGTGCACTTTTATTGTTATCTCATACAATTTGCGAGAAATTCGTCTGTTAGATATGCGGGAACAGACAGGAGCAAAGGTTCATGATGCATTTGTATAATATTTATATATAAATATATTTTTTTTTTTCTATTCGTAATTACCTGTTCGTGTCGCATAATTTTTATTTATGGCAGATAAACGTTTTACGGTACTCAACAACCTGTATTGTGACATTTTAATTACATTACCCGTAAACGTCCGTCAGAACAATATTAAATAGTGCACGTAGAATAATCACCAGCACCAGCTCCCAACTGGAATCGCTCGCACTCCACTCACGTCACGATCGACGATGGCATCGATCGAATACGCATGCGTTCACTGCGTGGATGCGGATGTGGATATGTAGCGAGTTAGTAATTTGACCGACAGAATTCGCTATAGTACATATTCCTTAAGGACTTTGACCCGAAATTGATGCATTGGCCACGTTCAAAAATAATTTTAGTATTCAACACAATCAGTACCCGATAATAAGAGATATCAGTTTGTGGAAAATTTGTGTACGTATGAAAAAACCTTATACGATCGACTGTAATAATTCGAACAAAAATACAAAATGAAGTATCCATACGCAACACGAATGATTATAATAGTCTTAGATTATTGTCTAAAACGCAAGATAAATAGCAGTGATGAATAATATCTATACTATATATATATATATATGTATATACTACAGAATACGATGGTGGCGATTGCGTTCTGCAGCAAGTAAGTCCAGTTCTTGATTAATACAATTCTTCTGACAGCTTGTTTCTGTTATTTCTTATTTCCATTGCAATATCCGAAACAATTAGGTTCAGTGCTAATCTTTGCTGTATCTTGTAAAAGCGTCTTACTATTTCTCGATCATTTCCTTTCTCCGATATCGGTGCAGCAGATTTTCCAGGATTTTCCTCAACAATCTTGTGCCCTTGATTTATTTTGTTATCGTTTCATTTCGTCATAATTAACATTCTTAGGCTACCCTGCATTTGTGCATACATCGACAATTGTGGTGCTTCTTTTGGAGACGAACTGAAGCTCTCTTCGGGGTCCATACAACGCCAATTAGTAGGTGGCAAAACGCTCAAACTGTCAGCCAAAATCGTCTGTTGGTAATTTGGCTAGCAGTTCGAGCGTTTTGCCGTTATCCTAATTGGCGCTGTACGGACTCGGATTAAGCTTTGCTTTTTTCCACAAGAGACAATAAAAAATCGCTTAGCGATATGCGCTGCTATATTCGCACAAATAAGTTGATCGTACGTACATTGAGAACGTACGTATAATTTCTTTTGATACATTAACAATAGTGCCTCACGAATGATGTCGAAATCTATTGCTAGGAGCGTCGCCCTAATGAGCCACGAATAGTTACTACAGTACGCGTCTTAGGTCCATCGAGCCAAAGGGGAGCGAGACGGCTCCGACAGGAGTCAGAAATTATGTGCAGTCTTGTTTCGAGTCTTGTTGGCCCTGCTCTAGGTAACTGTCCTATTTAGGTAGAAGTTTTTTTAGCGATGTTAGTATTTCAGAACATGTGACACAAAACACGGAATCCCATATGCTCTTCAGATCCCTTAGCAAGGGTTGATGTAGAAATTTTCTTTGCACTGATTGGCTGACGATTTACTGTTGAGACAAGATGTGTGCTCAGTTTGTATATGTATATGCGCGCGATGCGATTCAAGTTTGCGCATATTTACAGATGTTTACAGATGTCGCTAATGCTAAGAAATTGTAAATGTTTTCATGAAATACGTACTATTGAAACGTATGATACATTTAAAATATTTATCTCTCTACGAATCATATATCTAATCTATAAATTATATGTTACCTGTAATCTACAGAACAAACACTACATAGAATGTTGAATAATAGAATGTTTTCATATAAAAAATTGTTTACCGAGATCGCTGTAGCTTTGTTATGTTTATTTATTTTCTGTGAATACATACTTTATTATCTTGTGCTCATTCAGGTAAATTGTATCAATATGTTTCGCATATATAATGTACATGTATTATAATATACATATCCTTTTTATTAGTGTTCATGGCCTGTTTTGGATCCACATAAACTTGATGCAAAAATTCCCAAACCAAGCGCAGAAGAACTACCTGTGCATGCAATGTTTATAGCAGATACTCATTTATTAGGTTCCAGAAAAGGACATTGGCTTGACAAATTAAAAAGGTTCGTACTATTCACAACTTAAATCACTTTCTTAACATTAAATGTACAGAGCATCAAAAGTGAATGGTATATATTGCCTTCTAAAAATGGCAAGATTCGATTAATTCGAGCCTGTGCCACTTTTATTACAACATATGCTTGAATGTGGAATTGTATTTAATAATGTCTAATGAAAACTACTGTATCGTTTCAATGAACATAAAATAAAAGATACAAAACTGGTCACGCGACAAGCGATGGTACATATAGTGTTAAGGTCTTTGTAGAAATTTGTATTACAATTAAAGAATCTTTTATTACAATAAATCTCTTATTTAGGGAATGGCAAATGTACAGAGCATTTCAAACTATGGTTACACTGCACAAGCCAGATATAATCTTTGTGTTAGGTAAATGACTGGATACCATAGAAATTTGGGAAAATTATAACTCGTAATAATATGGTACATATGCCATAACAGGTGATTTATTCGACGAGGGACAATGGAGTAGCTCTTCAGAGTTTGAGCAATACATCGAAAGATTTCATTCGCTATTTTCTGTACCACGAAACACTCATCTGTACGTTGTTGCTGGAAATCATGACATTGGATTTCATTATGGTATTTCAAAATATTTTAAACTTTTATATGCTAGATTGTAGATCTTTTTCTTTCCATTACCAAAAAATATATAAAATAGCTGTCTGCTTACAACTACTTAGCATTGTTAATAATAAAATTCTTGTTCAGTTATTACACCATCCTTAAATCAACGATTTGTGAATGGTTTAAAGGCACCA
Source organism: Megalopta genalis (assembly GCF_051020955.1). NCBI lineage: Eukaryota > Metazoa > Arthropoda > Insecta > Hymenoptera > Halictidae > Megalopta > Megalopta genalis. The sequence continues at coordinate 25,936,554 of NC_135014.1, read as the reverse complement.
AGCGTGAAGAGAGTTACTATAAGGGGGAACCATTTTGTTTTAATTAATAGCATGGCTCTAGAAGGAGATGGCTGCTTTTTATGCCGTCCTACAGAGATCGCACTAAATAAAATTGCAAGTATGTCACTTTGTTTTATTCTTCTAAATCTAGGTACAAGTTTTTAATTTTTCATTCAAGTTATGAAAATCTTCAAAATCTGAAAAGGGTTCTGAGAATAAAATGTGCAACTAGCAGGATTTTTTTACAGCGCATTTGAAATGTGCAAAAGGTACAGGCAATCATTGCGATAAAACAAATGTTATTTCAAGATATAGCAGACCAATCATTTTACAGGTCAGTAAATTATTTCGTCTGAAAGACTAAAAATTCTCATTTAATCTCTCAATTCGAATCACAGCATTATCCAATGTATCGTGAATCTGATGAAAATTGCAATGAACTCGATCAAGCACCGGATGATATAAAAGATATCAAATTCAGAGAAAGATGGGAATGTCTATCGAAGGAAGCATCTGAACAGGTGTATATAGAATAATTTATAAGAATTGTTACGATCGATAGTATAAATATGTATAATATTATTGATTTACAGCTCTTAGATATATTACATCCAAGACTGATTGTTAACGGCCATACTCATCACGGCTGTAGAAGAATACACAGGGAAGATATATTTGAATTTACAATATCATCGTTTAGTTGGCGTAATAAAGATAATCCTTCACTCTTATTAGTAAGTTAAATGCCTAAACATTTTTATTAATTTCGAATTTCAGTATATATTATTTTCTTAAAATAATACTTGCATTTTTCAGGGGGTATTTGCTCCAAATAATTATTCTGTATCAAAGTGCTACATGCCTGTGGAGTCTACAGAGATCAGAATTTATATTATTAGCGTAATTATCATATTTATATATTTCGTTATAAAGTGTAAACTAAAACTTCGTTACTCTCTATTGAAATTTCATTGAAATTTACTTCTAAAACAGTTTTCTCTCTACGTATCGATATATGAATTATTGAAAGTTCTGTATATACATACGTATACTTTTGAAAGTATAAGTTACATATTATTTACACTATTCATAGTACAAAATATTTCTATTCTCCATTATTATGATCAGCAGAATACTAATTTTCAGTGACCTGAAATTGAAAAAACACTCGAAAATTATTTTTACATGTTTCAATTTTTTGTTTCCTCTTTAAGAAATCTACATATGTTCGAAATCATGAGAATATTAAAAGTTCACAAATCGGACGACATACACTTCCATGGTAACATGTATAAAAGTCGCTTATCTATTGTACATTTTACTTAGTGTTGACGAATTAATAAGCCATATATGTATATGCCCCAAAAAATAATTTATGCATAACAGATGCGTAATTTGTTCGATCATGTTTCGAGGAATAAAGTTCACACACAACACGTACAAAGTAAATACATACATTTTATATTATTAAACTTACAAAGTAATGCATTTAATGCATGTACGTGTATTAACAACTTTCTGCACATGCGACATGTAAAACCTTGTCATTTTATTGTAATAAAACAGGAAATTATGATAACTAATAATTTAAGCCATAATACTGGCATTGACTATAACTAATATCACGCTTACTTAATATTTTTACACATCTCTTTATACTGTTTGAAATGGTAATATTAATATAGTCAATGCAACTCGTATTTTTTTTATATGTGTGTATATGGATGTGTGTGTGTATATATATACATTCTTTATATATAATTTTAACTGAATTTTGCGAGTAGTAGAACTTCATTCCGTGAATTTATGAATCATAAGTACTTTTTATAACAATGAAATATTTTTTAAAAATCTAGAATTCGATCGGAAATAGAAACAGTATTTGAATAAGACAATAATTATTGAACATTATTATACATTTTTTAAAATTATAATTAATTTATACTCACTTCTTAGTACAGGATTTTTAATATATTTGTACAGCCGAAAATAACTTTAAAATATTCGAGAATTAACGTTTGGTTGATATACTACTCTCAGTAAAGTAAAAAAAAAAAAAAAAAACAAAAATAGATAGACTAATAGAAACTGACAGAAAATTATTGTACAGTTTTGGTACTATATATTTAATTTAAAAATAATTAAATATTCTTTGTAAATTTGAAAGATTATTCTCCTTTCTCATCATTGACATCGTCAACGATATTTTTTGACTAGTCTATTTTTACAGCGGCATATATTTTACGAATGAACGCGTAAGCCGCAAAGAAACCTATTGTACCTGTTAATAACCAGAACGTTAGCACCATTAATGCTGTATAGCCAAAATATAAAAGTATCGGGACCAGTTCTGTTATTTCTAATTTTGTCATAAAATAGAAGACTGAATAAGCTAGGACATATACAGCTGATCCCCCGCTAACAATGAAGCTTCTCCACCACCATCTGTAATCCTAATATGGAGAAACGACAATGTATATACATATTGTTAAACTTCTTCCGAATACAGCTATTAAAGCACATTTCTTACCTCTCCGCATAATTGAAAGTACACCATAACTATGGATATCTGTGAGCAAGATATGACAAGAATGCAAAATACAAGAAACAGGAATCCAAAGAGATAATAGAACTGATTCTCCCATAATGCAGTCAGGATAAAAAATAATTCTATAAAGACTGCTCCAAATGGTAGGATTCCGGCCATTAATGTACTGTAAAGATATTAATATATTGTTATTTGAATACAATATATCAGGAGTTTAGATTTACGAACTTTATTAGCTTACCACAATATTGGATTCATATACCACAATTGATCAGGAACTTGTCTAGCAATTTGATTTGTTCTAACCGGATGTGTGAAAGGCTGTTTACGATAACCAAAATAGTATCCTAAATACACCAAAGGAAGTGATATGCCAAACCAGAGACACAACAATGCTAACATCGTTGTGAATGGTACTGCGCCAGAACTGTGTTTCCCCCATATAAAGAAATTTAGAAAGAAACAAGTGGTGAATACAATGCCAGGATACAGAGTCGCTGTCTGTAAAAGTAACAGAATAATTTAGTAGTACTCTATATCGCGGTATTTCATGGTACATTTTCCATTCTTACCAATAATGCTGTCCTCCTCCACTTTCTCCCACGCATAGTTTTATAAAGTCGCGCAGAGAAATATCCAGCTATTAAACCGGAAGATACGTATAAAAATATCGCGTTAGTTCCAAGTGCACCCCTACTGGCAGGGGACAGCATGCCCAACATAGCAAAGACTAAAAAGTACATGAAAATAAAATACAAAATATTGAAAATAGTTAACTATTTCTCATGTAGAAACCTGAATCTTACATATTGTTATCAAGGCCATAAAAAATATTTGTATTCCACTGCCTATTACAGCAGCAAATAATCGAGGATGTGGCGGAGGTCGAAATACATCTCCATGGACCAATTTCCAGCCAGTTTCTTCGATTGTCTCGTCCAAACCTGCCAAACTATCGCTCTCGCCAGCATTGTAACGTGCAATGTCTCTTCTCAGAGTTCGAACTATGATCATTGTCAAAATTCCTGCACAATTTTATGAAAAAATGATTTACTACACGAGTCTATGAAAGAAATAAGAATTAAATGCGAATGATTTAATATAATCACCAGAAAGGAAAAGAACAACAATAAGAGAATTAATGATCGAGAACCAATGAATTTCGACATCGCTCATTCCTAGATATACATCCCATCTACTAGCCCAACTTATGTCAGATAGCTTCCATTCAACAGAATACAAGAACCAAAGCTTGGTTCCCTTAGGATTCACAAATTGCCGATTTGCATCTGATGGCAATATACAAGTATTTCCATCGAATTTCAATTGATTTGTATCGATACTCCGAGCTTTCACATCAAACCCAACTACTCTATACGCATTCCTATGACATGAAAATAAATTTTAATAATCTCGCATACTTTCTGTTTCTGCAATAATTCAATCAATACTGACTTTCCATATTCATGATAACTTAATTCTAGCTTCAGATAATTATTAATATAAAATTGATCATTTACAACACCACCCAAACGATATCCTTGATATACAATCACATTGTTTGTGTTTTTGTCAAACATCTTTGTAGCTGCTGGCAAGTTATCTATTAATCTGGTAAAGGTAATGAAATTAGCTTATTAGTACTGCGCAGATTTAAAGGATAATGTAGCTTTATGTTTTCTTACAAATGCACTGTGTAATCATGTTGGATGCGCTCTATTACTTGCTGCGATTCTTCCTCGGTCCATGTCATACTACTATTTGGTCCATGGCATAATAATTTGCAGCTTACATTTTCTGCCATGGTTACTTCGTACGGAGTATTCACAATTCTGTGTAAATACGAAGCAACTTAGATTTTGTAGCAACAATAATATTATCAATGCGTCTTACCTATCGCCGCGTAATACTTCTCCTAAATTTTCGGATTTATAAACAAAAACACTTTTTGGTCTGCATAATGGAATAGAATAATATTCATATGGTAACTGTGTATGGGTGCTGGTCATTTTAACTGCCTTGACATCAATTTTTTGCCCCTTTGTAAACTCCACAGGAGCAACACCGGGCACATAGAAGCCATTTGTTTCAATTAATAAGGATATTATTACAAATATAGCACTACACCTTAATCTTCCCTGTTAACAGAAAGAAAACGGTCCTCGTAACCATATTAAACAACATTGTGTTCTGATAGTACGTTTGTAACGTCAACCGGTATCCATTAAAAAACGATTTATTTATAAATACATAAAAAAGCATACATCAACACGATACAGACACGGAAGATATACGATTATATAAAATAGAATTGTATTTCATGGATTTGAACGAAGTGGAGATCGTAACGTTGCTCATATTCATAGCAATTTTATGATAACTGCGATAAACAATGTTATTACGTTCTGTCAAGAGCTAATAAAATTGTACTTTACTAAAGCTACCGTTGTGGACTTGGAAAATATTACAAAACGCCACGTCGATTCAATGATAGTTTTAATATCGCGATACTTCATTTTTAGTACCTTTTCGAAACGAATGATCTATCAAAATGCTTACCATTCTATAATAGTATTTTCGTCAAAGGCGCGCCACGCCGTACTAGAATCTTTCAGAATACAACTCACAGAGTTCCCACTCTGTTCACGTCAAAAATGAAATTTACTTTAACACGAAGTTTGCTTGGAAACATTCGCCAGTCAAGAAACAACAAGATTGGTTTTTTCGGAAATTCCCTAGAATATTTATTGTACGTACACATGTGTATATGTATGTATGTACGTTCGTATGTATTATGTACTATGAACAGAATGTTATGCCAGTTCCACAATGGCGCCAGAATTGTTTGCGAACAACAACGCGAAGCCCAGATTAATCCGTGGTCAAATGTATGCAAATACATTGTACATAACTTACTCTATTCCATTTGGTTCAAAGATAAACATGTTTTTATATATATACTAATTTCTATTAGTTTTATTATCAGCTAAAGCGAAAACTTTACATAACCATTCATAAGGTAGCTTAAAAAAGTTCAAAGTTTGAATAAATAGGTTGTAGAAATTGTTATGTATTAATGGATTCATAACAAATACAAAAATAAATATAACATACAAAACACGCTTTTATATAAATGTGATTCATACTATTCATTTAGGTTTCATTAAATGGTTACTACATATCCATTATATTTGAAGTAATATTTATGTACCGCGTAAAAATTATAGTTAATTTAATTATAAAACAACGAAATAATAATAAATTCAAATCTTGTTCGAAACGTTGATGACCAGACAAAAAAATACTTATCGTGATCTTCATTCTTGAAATTCCCGCAATTTTTTATTCCGCAAACGAAAAGGAAGTGGATCTTTTATAACAGAGGATTGTTATGAAATTGTCATTTTATGCATTTAAAAAGTATTCTATAAAATCGTAACGTATTAAAACATTCATTATCGACAGTTTACGAATGCTTTTCCTATAGAGAATAGTAACATTTTTGTCACATAATAGTCAGTGTTTTGATCAGGCTTTTCCGAGCGAAAAAATATACCCCCGAAAAGGAAAATATCGTCCCACGTGGGGACTCGTTTAATTACAAGTTACGTTATTTAGATATGCATCTGTTCCGTTAATTTTTATTTCAGAACAATGGTGCAGGTGAGTAGAAACTTTTGAGCATATTATATATACGGATTTCCGTGGGAATCGCCGAAATCAGTGCATTTTTCTATCGGGTCTATTGGGAATTTTTGATTGTTTTTTTTCCGCTGTCATCCATTAGTAAATAGGAAAGATGGCAGCAGATTATTGCGCTTTTTTCCAGTGCATCCGCGGATCCGACATTTTTCTTAAAATTAAGCCTTTCCGTGAATTTTCATACGAAACTCGTACGAAAACATTGGTTACGATCCAGTTTTACGCATGGAATTCAACGCGTGCTTCATTTTTCTCCATGAATTGCAGTTAACGTCGAAATAAATGAAATATCAAAGAATTTTTATGTGCCGGACTTGTGTCAAATACGGTGTACGAGTGCACAGAAATATCGAGTGACTTTGTTAAACGTAATCCCGGTCTACACGAGGCGAAAGTTTTAATGTTTTGTGAATGAAGAGTCGACTGTGAACTAATTTTTTTTAAATGTTTCATTATGTTTAATTAAAATATGACAAAAGATGAGGGTATAAAATTTTCATTTTTTTATTATCATAAATATACATGTGTTGCCACTGTTGTAGTTGATGTTAAATATATTTTTGTTCTTAAGATATGAACTTTTACAGGCAATTGATGAGATGGAACAAAGGGATCTCCCACAGGCATTCCGCCTACTCGGGGAGATGAATGCCAATGTTCTACAAGTAAACCAACTTGTAGACAATATGCTGGTTCGTGTAAAAAATGGAGAGATTTCTACAGACAAGGGTCTTAGTTTCTTAGAAATGAAATATCACATGTTACTTTCCTATTTAATTAATTTGACTTACATAGTTTTAAGAAAATGTTCAGGAGAACGTATAGAAGGAGATCCATCAATTGATCGTTTAATTGAAATCAGAACTGTCCTAGAGAAAATCCGACCAATAGATCAGAAACTTAAATATCAAATAGATAAACTTGTTAAGACTGCTGTAACTGGTACTACTAACAGTGATGACCCAAGTAATTTTAAAGCAAATCCTGATGCACTTATTGGGAAAATCGAGAGCAATGACGATGAATCCGATAGCGATCAAGACGGTGAAATGGATGGTTTCAAATCGACACAGTCAAGGAAGTCTAATATTTATATACCACCGAAACTTGCTGCAGTACACTATGGTTAGTTTATTATTATTTCTTATATCATAATATGTGACAACACTGTTATATGAGATGAACAAAAATATTGTTGTTATTATTATAGACGGAGATGAGACTGTTGCAGAGAAAATGCGTAAAGCAGGTGAAAGAGCTCGCAGACGTGCAGTCTCGGGTGCGGTTTTGAGAGAATTGAAAGAGGAATATTTAGATGCCCCTATCGAAGATACTCATGGCCTCAGTGAGAAACAAATCAGTATGGGTCGTGAAAATAAACGGAAGATAGAATACGAAGAAACATACATGACACGTTTGCCAGTAACTAAACAAGAAAAACACAGACGTCGCATGATGACTACTGTCGGTACACTTGGAGAAGAAATTACATCTTTCGGAGAGTCATCCGCTGTGTCTGCTAAGAAAAGGAAAACTCAGAAAAAGGGTAAAGCTAAAAGAAGTAAGTTTTCATTGCATTAAAAATTAATCGATTATATAAGTTCTCAATAAACAATATTTATAACATAATTGTTGTTCAGGTTTCAAGAAAAAACGGCATCACTAAGTCAGCTTTATAACAGTTCGAAAAGCTGAATTTCGTACAGCATTAATAATTAAGGTAAAATGCAAAAAAAATTTACTTCGATTCTTCTTGACAAAAGCAGATGCCATTAATACTCGTTAATAAGTTAAGCTAAATAACTCATAACATCTAGTAATTAAAAATAAAAAGCAACCGTCGACGGTGAAGTAAAATAGCACGATGGTAATTTATTACTGCATAAGACATACTAATGGTCGTGTAATTGATAATTATAGTTAATAATGATTTTAATCTTTAATTGTTGTCTGAAATCAATTTTTATCTATGGAGTTGAAGTATTCCGTGAATTGCAAGAAAATATTCCAATATATGAGAAAATAATGTCAAGGTACATACGAGCTTAACTTATATAAAAAAAAAAAAAAGAAAATTACGTGTAACCGTGACACAATTAATCAAATAATGGATTTCGGCTCCAAGATTTAAAATTGTAAGTTAAACGTAAAAGTTGAAGGCAGAAGACTTTTCTGCTTTATTTTGAGATATTCTCCAGCTATAGAAGAGAGAGCGAGAGAGAGAGAGAGAGAGAGAAAAAAAGAACCGGTAACATAGCAGGAGGGATGATATTGAATTAATTGTTACAGAAGCGTAAAAATCACAAGACATTCAGTGCAAGCATTAGAAAAATTCAAACTTTAATAAGAGACAAGTGGTTCTAGAAATTGCAAAGCGTTCTGCAACTTCTGAGAATAATGTTCATCGTGCGATATCGCATGTCTTAGGATTTTCTCGCTATTTTAGAGTAGTGAAGTAGTTAATAGTTTTACTATTATATGTATATTTCGTTTGTGTTTTTCCCCTGGTGAACTGTTGAGGCTATTATATCTCGATGTGAGTCATATTTTATGTTAAGTTTCACCTTTTTTTGAAGATGAAGAAAAGAAAAACAATGTGTTCGTGCATTGCATTTGTTGTTTTCACTTTGAGAATTAATTTCACTTAAGTCGTTAACTTATATTAATGGTAATATAAGGATAACACGAATGTGTCAAAATTCAAAATTGATGTCGTCAATTTCTCGAATACTATATTTTTATGTTTACTGCGTTTAGTTTCTTAGGGAGGGGGTATGTGTGATATTGTAAGAAAAACTTATATACGAAGACTAGAGCGACCATCACTTCTGCAATAGCATTAATGGTGTTTGTACAATCAAATTGCAGGAAGGTATCCATCTCTTGCGCTTAAATAGGTTCCATTTTTTAAATGTTAGATATAAAGATTGGGTATCTGTTTACTTGGATACCCGAAGAAGCAATGTTTCCTTTTAAAGTGAAGGGAAGGGTAATGTTAAATGCATTTAAACACAGATCGTATATGGATATTTGTATCCGTTGCTTGTTCCTGCAGAAGTGATCCGCATTACCTTAAAAAAAAGTACTAATTCGCTATATGCTAACCAAGGGCTCAACCATCCATAGATGTTATATTTTTTACAAAAGTGTTCATAGATTGAGCCAACTTGGTAATGCATGATGTTACATGTGCCCTCTCTTTTTCAATCTGTGAAGATGATTAAAATGTGATAAATTATTCATGAAATAATAGTTAATGAAACTAACAAAATAGCACAATTGCTGGGCATTATTTACAAGTGCTAGCAAGCCTAATGTCAGCAGCCTTGTCGTATTTGGTAAATGAAGTTGGAATACTGAATAGCGGGAAGATTTTGACACGATTAATGTCAAAGTAACTCTTTTTTAAATGGATGTTTCATGCGCGTTTAACATACGGCATGTTCTAAGAAAAGTAATAATTACAGAGATATCAATAAAGCAGGTTTCAAAATTTGCCCGACATTTGGTTTTCTCATACTTTATAAATAGATGATAATTTTTGAAAACACACTTACAACTGGTGCAACCGTAAGTCCAAAATACTGATTCGCGTGTGTGTGCGCGCGCTCGCGCGTGTATGTATATTTATATATACATAGAAATGTATTTCTTCGTTTGTATACATTATAAGCTATTTATAAATAGCGACGAGAAGAAGATATCATGTTGCTTGCAACAATATAGAATATTACAGATACTAACGAACAGGATGAATTATGGTTGTATATGTTTGTTAAGTACAAAGTTTTCTACCACACACACACACACACACACCGATATATATATATGCTTTTATATATTTTGGACTTACGGTGAAAGTGTATGGGTGTGAAGAATATTCATACGAGACACATATCCGCACACAACATATAGCAGCAAAGTAATAGGATTACATTGAAAACACTACCTCAAATCAATAGAAATATGGATTTACAATAATAGAACTGCATCAGTTACGTTTACAATGTTGGTGTTGTCGTTTATTTATACATTTCACTGAACAACAGCCTTTCTGTTGCGAGATATAATATCGGACATATATATTATGCCTTATGGAGAGACGCGTCTAGGATTTGTTATCTCTGAGCCTGCTTAGCAGGTGTGAATCTTTTAATAATGTACAAAGGAAAGCACAAAGCATGTAAACGTCACTGTGGGCAGTGAAGTTTTAAAGTAGTCCTTCAAATCCAACAACGCTGCCGAATACAAAAAACTAAAAAGAAGTAACAAGATATCTTTGCAGCAAGAATAAAAAAACGAGATAAGGATGGTTTATTGACTACATTCATAGTCTGAAGAATGTAATGTTTTATTTATATCGGTGAATTTTCTATAATTTATGTACTATGACAATTCAATGTGTGTGAACGAGCGAAAGAGACAGAGCGAAAATGAGAAAAAAAGAGAGAATTTACCTGTATATTACAAATGGTTATTATAAACGAATTATTATTATTATTAATTATCATTATGATTATTATGATTATTATTACATTATCATTATGATCATCATCATCATCATCATCATGTAGAATGCTTCTTACTGACTGAATAAAATGTTTTCAATGTCAATTATTGATTTACTTAAGGAGTTCTTCTAGTCCAAACTTAAAAAAGGACAAGAAACCTTTTCAATACCAATACAGATTTAGAAGCACGAACACGCCTTATTAAACGATACAATTAAAAAATGTTTAATTTCTCATAATTATTAAGCAATGATTTTCTTCAGTGTAATATATATCATAATTTTTTCCGATCTCGCATAAAAATCCTACCCACCATATCACTAAGGGTGGATCGGTTTTGGAGGTCAAGTAAGTACAGTCGAAATATTCTTTCTACTAAAACAGTAAAAAACACTTTTCAATCAGTCGTTGATTAGAAGCCTTTCTTAAATATATATCTTAATATTTATCTTGTGCATTTGTTCGAAAAGTATGAGTAAAATTAAAAAATTCAGTTCACATATGTATAATGCTCTACCACAGACAAATGTGTGTGTGTGTGTGTGTGTACATTTTTCGTTTCGCGGTCCTCCTGTCTAAATCTCGATGGCTAGTAATTTTTAAAGGCTGTGTTGGCAGCACCGTCTTAAATGTAATGTAAGGCACTCTCGAATCCGCTCGAGTCTACCTTCGCAACGTATATCAACGACACAGACACATCTCACCGATTTCTTTCGGACGGTCTGCCTCTGCCTGTCGTTGATCCGTGGCACGGCCGACGTAGTGGTAAGTTATTTATCAACGATAGAAATCGGACTGTCAACAATCAACGTTAAGTATGATAACACGTGAAACACCAGGTGTCAAGTATTTGATTGGCATGACATATATCTTTTCGCTCCCACAATTCAGATTTGATGTCAATGCTAGACGTGCTAATTGTTTGAACTCAAGCAATTCATGCTCACGACTCACGACAGTTGATTCGTGTCATTCTCCTCGCGACCTAAAACGATTCAAGGCTCGATTATTCATCTTAATTATTCTTTAGCATTCTTTCGTTCACACTTTTCGGTCTTCCGCCCTTCTTCTCCCCACTCCGGTTTTCTCCTTTCTTTTGCTTGTTGTCTCTCTTTGTCACTCATGAATTTTCCCTCTTCTTCCAACGTTCCGTAAAAGATGTCGAAAGTGCGAGGGGCGCTCACATGGGTACCGTATAAATTATTTTTATCACTACGAGGCTACGGTAAAATGACCTGCCATTGTTAAAAGACGAAGGTCGCACGACCCTCGGCAAGTATACCGAATATGTATCGTTTGAATTCGCGTTTCTACACGAAATTTTCGGGTTTCCTCGTCTTCGTTCGTCATAGGTCATTATTTCGTTCGCAAACCACCCTCTGTTCTGCAGTTATTTTTAAATCACCCGCGGCGCAGAACTATACATCGAGATTTGGAGATTGCTTTTTTTCAATGTTAAAGAAGCATTCTTAAAACGAATACATACGAACAAACTTATTTACTAATTAAGCAGACAAAGCCGCGAATTGTTTTCATTTCGGTCTATACGATACAAGAAATTTGTGTGGATTTCAATATTTTCTGCAAGTGAGTAAAAAAAGGACAATTTTGTACTGTAAGTACGCGTTCTTCGGAAGAATATTAATTTCAAAATTACTACATGTTTTCAAGAACGTAAACAACATCTGTTCAAATATATTGGTTCAGCAAACAATAGCGCTTCTGCTTCATTGTTGCATATCAGATTATTGTAAAAAGTTTTCGCAGCGTTCGAGGAGAAATCTGTTAGAAAAACGCTTACTTGTCATTTTATTGCTTATAATACATTCCCAAACGGCACGTTTCGCACGTAGTAGACTTTCTAACTACGTGAAAGTAGATTTATTTGAAATTTACGATTTCAGACCTGGTATAACAAACAATAGTGATTAATTATATATGTATATATTTTGTTTTTTAAGATTTTACACAATGGCCGCTACGCAACTGAACAGGGCTCGAACTATAAAGAAAATCGAAAAACCTCGGCCGCTGAAGCGGAATATGACTAGTAAGTTCTAATTTATATCTACGACGTACATTTATTGTTATATTAAATTGAACAATTGTGTTTAATAGTGGAGGACATAGTTTCCTTAATCGACAATGTTGCAACGCGACTAACCAATGTCTTCCATGACCAAACGCTACAAATGAGTGTAGTTACAATGTGTAATCATCTGAAACTCTATGCCCATCAATTAGAAGCTATTTACAAAGGTAAATAGAATTTAATTAAATTATGAACACCGTCTTAATACCAGCTTGTTATACAGATCAGCTGGATAGAGCTTTTGTGGCAATTAGGAATGGAAGTCAGGACGAAAAATTAGATCTCACGACTAGGGTTCACCTGCTGGAACTAATAGAACTAAGAGCTAAGCAATGGCGTCACACCGATTCCATGGATGTGTATTATACGCAAAAACTATCACATTTGGACAATGTATGTTATCTTACTTTTGTTTTTCATAATATAAAATAAATATGTTTTAGAAATATTCACATAATATCAATAGGCAGAAGCAGTTCCCGACACACCTACAAGCGTATTATTGTCACCTCTGGCAGTGTCTTCACCTATTGCAGCACCTATCTTAGGCCCTGGTGAAGTCATAAAGAATAGTGGCAAATTCGTTAAACCAACACGTATTCCTGGAAAGAACTACTGCAAAGATGAAGTCGTTATACGTAACAGCGATTCTGGCAAAGGTAAAGACAATGTAATATTTCTAGTAGAACATAAATACTACTATTAATATAGTAGAGAGATCATATAAATCTTTGTAAATCGTAGTACGTGGCATATTTTCTTGGTGTCTTAAAGGTTTAATTTAATTTCATATTATCACGCACTATATTTCTAGTTAAAATTTTTTGTGTTTCACGTGTCACGTTTTTCATTTCTATTATAAGTAGTAAGTATTATTTTCCTATTTCTAAATTATTTGCATAAAAATATAGTGATGGGAATAAAAGGGCGGCGGGTTCACATGATCGAAGAACTCAGCCAGACAATCATCTCCTTCCAGCGAGGTAAACAAATAATTTGCAGATGGCTTGATAGCATTATGCTCATGCATTTCGAAAATAACTAATTGTTTAACTTTTCAAATGTCTGTTACATATCCTAATATTCTCATTACAACCAAAATTACATTTTACAAATCATAAGATTCTATAGTTGAATTGCATAAACTGCAAAAAAAGAGTGAAAATGTACTTCATTAAACAGTATACTTATTTAATATATATTTATGTATGTATGTATGTATATGTATATATATGTGTATGTGTATATATATATATATATATACACAATATATATATTTATTTATTTGTTTGTTTATTTATTTTGTGTTTTAACATGTATTTTTACTTTCGTTTGCATGAAACACATTTTTTATGTTCTTTATTTATTCGTTAAAAGATTCGTATACAGAAGTGATCGAAACTGTCCTGCTTAAGCTTCGGATATTTAATTGCTCACATTATTTTTTTATTGTGCAATAGGTTAATTATTATCATGTAATGATCACCAAGCATATCATGCATTGTGTTTACAGCTTATTAAGAAATATTCAGATACGAATAATTTGTTATGAGCATCATTTCACATTTTTAATACAAATAATTTTACCGCTTAAAATCGCTTACTACAATTTCACACACATCCACTTAAATATTAAAGTATTCTTCTTTCACAGAGTATCTCGTCTACAATTAATACCGATCTTAATAATGTTTTAATCCTCCAATAATTTGTCTTGAAATGTTTGAAAAGTGTCTATATTTATATATGATACATTAACCATAATACAGATCGCTTTTATGAAACAAACTTTGATTATTACGAAGTTTTACGTGCTATATCAAAAATACAATTAGTCCAATGTGGTATTTTTTCACAGTAAACCCTGGAGCCAAAGAACGACTTGTCCAAATCACGGGTACTTCCGAGGACAAGATATAGTGAGTTTAATTTCATTTTTACGTTGACGTTTGAACTTTCCGAGATATACTTTATACCTGTTGTATTATTGCAACAGTTATGCGAAGGACTTGATAAAAGATACGATTCAACGAAATGCATCACCGGTGAGATTGGAGCAAGGTGGAGGAGAAAAGGGAGCTATGGGAGGTTCGAGTTCTTCGTTAAATAGCAGTGCATCAGATGAAAGCAACCGATTGCAACATCAGCAACAAAACTCTCGCGTACGTTCGCTCCTCCACAGCTTCTCCACCAACGACGCCAGTATAGGCGAATATAAATACACAGTTACAGTTGGTAACCAATCCTTGAAGATTACAGGAAGTAATCTGGATCTTGTTAGGGTAATCATATTTTTGAATCTTAAACGTCTACGTACAAATCTATGATTGACAAAATTTATATTGATCAAGAATACATCACGGAATATATTTTAATATACATTACTGCATATGTATCAGACTGCTAAGCTGGTTTTGGATGAATATTTCTTGGGAGATTCTGAAAATTTCACGAGCGGTATAGAATACTTTTTTGAAGAAGAGCCTGCTTATTCTGTCTCGTCTTCCAACTTGCAAAAAACATCGTTGATACCAAGTAATATCCATGATATGAACCGAGAATTGATTATGGACAGTTCAGCCACTTCTGAAAGCGAAGAAATATATAAGCCACTAATAATTTCCGAAGCAAATCCTTCGACTCAGGAAGGTAATTGTTTCAGCTACGATCGGATATCGAGCTGTTTAGTTCAAGGCTCATGGGCAATGTTTAATTGAACATTTATTTAGTTCCAGAAGTCAGAGAACTCACGTACGAGTTTCTATTGCTGTGTTCAACAGGTCCTTACGCTAAACGACCGCCTGCGGATTGGGCTCGAATTCAAAAGGAATGTCCCAACATTGTTCGCAAGGTACATCGATGTGATACGAATGCTAATCACTGGATGTGCAATAGTGTTACTTACTAACACTGTTTTTTATGTTGATATACCTTAAGGGGAGGGGGGGGGAGCAGGACCTTGTGCAATATCTGGAAACTTAGGTGATCTTCCGGGATTCTCTTATGCTACTAAAACATTTACTAAATCGACTCCTTCGACCCGTTACAGGTTCTTCCCTTAATGCCACGGAATTAATGATATTCGTTCAAAAGTTAACTATGTTTTCAAGTTATAATTTGTTATCGACATAGAAATGTGCTAATTCTAAAGTAACTATTATCATAGTTCTATTATGTTCGTTTAATACTCGCATCTCAATATTTATTTCTATAATATTGAAGACAGAAAATAACTGTAAGATAAGACTTAGTAGAAAGAAATCTTTTGCGTTAGTATGAGTTGGTTGTGACTGAAATATGAATATGAAATATTAACATTAAGTTACGAAGTCGACTCTCTAAAAGCACGCGCTAATAGATATCTGCGCGAAACATATGTACTTAAACCAAAGATATCACGTTACTACTTTAGATTAGTTTAAACATATACTTACATTCACCAAAAAGTCTTTGTGTTATCAGTATTATACGGTAAATCTGTTATATTTAAGATATATATTTCTGATTTTGTTATTTAATAATTTTATATTCTAAGGTTAATTACCTTGGGCTTGTACTAATACATGTCAATATTTATGTTTACTTATGACGTGTATTGGTACAATGTATTAGTATAATCTCTTATTGAGATACAGGAATTTGTCTTTGAGTATATATTTCCATTTTATATCGTTAAAATGACTAAATAGAAATATGGCTAACTACATACACTGAAAAATTTAATGTTGATAAAATGTATTATACTACGAGACATCTGCTTTAACTCTTTATGATCTTAGATTATATATTTCTTGTCTTTTTTTTTTTTTTACTCTTCATATGTATTATTAATTGTTTAAATAATTATATAGTTTATTATTAAACGAAGTTGAAGAAATTATCACTATTTTTACGTTTTTTTCATTATTATTAAGCATTACACGAAGAAAGTATTCAATTTTATACACGATGTGTAAGAGATTAAAAATGATTTATAATGAGAATAGTATTGTAAAACTTCGCGAGACTTCGAAGATAATAAAGCGTTTTTATTTATTGTATTCTAAAATATCGTGTAGTATCAGTGATTAAACAAAAGCGCGACGAACTATTCTTTTTCAAATGAACTCATGTAAAAAGCTTTATGACAGTACATTAAGAAGGCATGCACATTACCGTAAATCATTTAACACTTGCTTTATAAATCTAAAGCATGCTGCTTGTAACATCGCACCAAGGTAAAGTAAATCACCGATACGTTTCATAAGACTGAAATGCTGTCAATTATTATAACGTACATATCATTTTATTTAACAGGCACCGATTCGCTGGTTCGAACCGGAAGCATATAAAGCTAAAGTAGCAGCTGCTGGCCTTGTTACGGTATTGCCAATTGGAGAAGGGGAAACCGATCCAGAATGAAGTTAAGAAATTAACGTTTTTCATCTTCGTGAAATCGTATGTATTAATAATCTTTACATCGATTTTTATTTCGATGTATTGTGATAAAATAAAAAAAAAGTTTAGCATAATATTTGTTCGTCGGTGAACACACAAATATATGCAAATGCTAACAAACGAGCGAGAAAATCGGTATTGCTCTTTAAGTACAGTAATAAGAAATGTCTAGCAGATATATTGCAATAGATGTTCATAAATCTGTGTATGTTTACATCTAAATTTTCATTGAATAATGAACACACTTTCTAAGCATTTATGCTTTTATATTACACATTTATACACTGCAAATTCAGAATGTCATCGTTAACTTATTTTTTATTGAACACAATATGATGATGAACACATTATTATGAAAGACGATAAGCGCTTTGTACGATGTTAGCATAATAGCTGAAGTAATTGGATTCACACACATAGGACCTACGAAAATAATATACATAACGATATATTAGTATCCGTTGTTCAGAAATATTGTAACAGCATTTTTATTGACAAATATTATTGTTAATTAAATATGTTATATATCAATTCTGAATGAGAAAAGGAAACAAGAGGAAACAAAGATAACAGTAATTTCACTAACAAAAGGAATGTCCTAGGTAGAACTAAAATTGATCATTTTAGAATGTAATTTACATAAACATTCAAGACAATTTTTTCTATGTAACACTCACTAGTTACAATGTAACAAAAATAACAGCTACTGAACCACAAACAGTGATTTAGCCTAATCTAGTCTACCTATTTAAAAGTAGGAACTACCATTTTGGTAATTATTCTGCTGTGACATAATAACCAAAAAAAGGTTTCATTTAATCTCGAGATTTTATATTTTATATACTAAAACGGTAATGCTATGTGCAGTATGATGCATTAATGCTGCGAGAAAATGAAAACAGTAACGTTTTCCATTTTCAGTCACTCACTTGTAGTTCACAATTGCGTGGATCATCATCAGTTTTAACTGTGGTGCACACCTTTTGAGAGAAATTGTTTTAATACTACAATTGATCTACGGTTGTGACTTTATCGAAATATAAAACATTATCTTTATAATGTATATTTCATAATGTACTGCGATGGCTCTGCCATTTTTTTTTTATTTAAGCTTGTAATATTTATTGAAAGTGTTTCACTAGCCAGAATGCTGTAACTTGAAAATGTGTTACTACATTTTCTCAATTATTCTATAATATTTTTCTTCTCACTTATTTATTGTTTGTATTTTTAAACAACTTTCTATTGTTTCTTTTTTTGCGTTTCATACGCCCATTTAGTGGGTTTTCTGGCTTGAAACATCAATAAGAAGAAAATATTTTCATTTATTTATTTAATATGAAATGGAAATCGTACTGCACGCATATGGGACGTTATGTTTGTAAGTTTTTACATCGTTTAATATTTATTACAAATTTTCATGATTATTTGAATTAAATTATTAGTAATTTATTTCTACTACCACTAACTACAGTAATAAATTATATTATTGTACTTTGCTCTTTAGTAATAAATCAATAAAAATCAGAATGCCTTTTTGATTATGTTTCTCGCACCTTAAGGTACTACAAACATCAAGTTTATTTTCAATTCCGTACACAATATGATATGAAATATATATTTGATAACTCAATGCTCGGTCGTACTTAGTAAGAGAACGTCCAATATATCGAAAAAACGAACCAATCTTTCGACGTTATAAGTTTTATTATTCTAGCATCGTATAGAAATGGTAATGTCCGAATGTACATATACGTTCAATTTGTGCACAGATCACATTGTACTAGATATATCGATTGCGTTTTCTTGCCATTCACAGTTTGTAAAAGTTAAAAATGTTATATCATCTGACGTTACGTGCATAAAACATTCGATATCAAAGGCCTACTCTCTGATTGCATGTTTCGTTTTAGTAATCTATAATATTAAGTAATTGCTAATCCCTATATTGCAAATAATTTCAATATGTAAGTTAAGAATGCGATATACATATGTATACATGTGTATCTTAAATTCAGTCTACTTAAGTCATATAAATTAACATTCAGTCTATCATACAGTACCAGTTTTGCACACCAAAAGTATCTTTGTATTTCTAAGCGGTAATATATGGTGTGTTTTATATAAATAAATTTCTTTAGCTGTTATGAATTTTAGTTGGAATTTTTAAGGTATACAAAACTTATATCTAATCTGAGAAACTGGTTCTGTAGCATGTCAGACTATTAAATTATACAATTAATCGTACAATGATTGGCAGTTTTGTGAGAATAGTGGTCTTTAGTAATATTGGTGGAAGTGATGATGATAGTGATGAATGATAATGATAGATAATGACGATGACTGTAATAACAATAGTTTAATTTCCTCGAAATTCATGCCATATACTTTCAAATAAAGTAAGTCAACGTGCAATCGATCAATGCGGGGAGTTTAAAGAACCACCATTCTAATTATACAATCGTATAATTTTGTTATTGTAATTTCCTTAAATATGCTCATTTATATATATATATATATATATATATATATATGTATATATATTTATATACATATACCTGTATATAATTATGGGTGTAAATAATCGAGTATATTTATATGTATACAACATAGTCATAGGAATAGTTTGTCAGTGACGAGCAATCAATAATACAAATACAAAACGTTAGAAACATAAGTAAATTTCTATAATCAATATCTATGACATATCTAGAATTAATAGCATTTTAAGTTACTTTTAAGTCACTTTGATGAAAAGGTATCACTCGTCGCTGTTTCACATTCCAAGATAAATAGACAATAGCACGATTTATTCTAAGTATGATTCACTTATTCTTGTAACAAATTAGTGTGAAATATTTCATATTCTTAAACATTCATATGTAACTTGAGTCCCATTAGTCACATAAACAAAGATATTCTTTTTCTTCCTTAAAATTAATAATTATGAAAACTATTGCAACTCATTTAAATATCTTGTTACCAAAGACGTGTCAGTATCTATCAAAGTAACATCGATCATTCGTCGAGCACAATTATCGAACATAACTAATTTCGCTTTAAAATTTCTTATTGCTAAGTGAGCGTGACAAGAGCGGTTTTAAAATATTAAAACCAGCAGCTTTCTTGTAAAAAGCTTATCATGGCGATTACAAGGTTCGTATGTGTACAAATATTAAAAAAAAGTTAAAGATACACTGTGTTCACATTTATTATAGTCTAAACATTGTTTTATAAAACATAAATCGCTAGAAGCGATGATCTACTTTTTAAATACATTACTATATCATAATTATCTCCTGGGACATTATATATATTCCAATTCAGTTTGCTAAGCAAAATTTTGTTTTTAATAAATTTGGTACTAAAAAATTCACGTAGAACGCGTGCCTCTAATATTCTAGACATTCTAGAATGTTGTAATGCACGATGTACATAAATGACTTTCCACTGATAATATTATACATTTACAAGAAAAGTCAGATTAAACGAATATAAAATTACCTACTCGTTTGGCAGACGCGTTAATTTTTTATCGATCTAATACACATACGCTCATCTTCTTTCCCTCGTCGGCTGGCAAAGTTTTTATGAATAAATTCTATTTACAATGCAACAGCCCATGCAGTTGTGTATACCTCTGAATTTAGAGGTCATGAAATTCCTTGCACTATTGAAATAATCCATACATACATAGTATATGTCCTCTAAATTTAGATCATGTGTGAATCTTGCTTTCATATTTCTTTCTCTAATAATTCACACATACACACGCACACGCACACACCAGAAATTTCTATCTAATGGATTTCAAGTTGTGTCAAACTATCAAATTTCCGTGTTTGATAATTGTAAGGTCAATTGAAATGACGCCTATATGCGAATGCGACCGCTAAAATTTTTTTAACGCAATGATTGCTAAACGATCAATTCTAGAGCTACGAGTATGCATCGTTATTACACACTGATTATTATATCATCATCGAAATTTTCAACGCAGTGTCCTATATAAAATATGTCCCCGCACTCTTGCTTTTTATCATTTTGTAAATATAGAAAATTATACCATTATTTTTCTCCTGATTATTAGAACGAAAAATTTACTAAATACAATCAGTGGGAATTATTTTTTTGTAAAATAACCGATTCTTCATAGGGTTAAAAGACATAGTCCGGTCCTGCCATGTCTATTGCCCATCTGAATTTATCCCTTTGAGTTTTGTTGTAAATTTTCTCGATAGGGACATTATTTTTCTTGCACCTAAAATATTAAAAATTACATGTTTCACTGCCAAAAAGACCATACTTTGTAAAAACGATATCGAACGGAACAATTACCATGCAACGGTAATCCTAGGATCAAGATAATTCAGTTTGGAGGTGCCTAATGCAATTTCCTTGTTTTCTTCTTTGTCTGTTGCTTGCACCTCTAATTTAGTTAATTGCTCCTTTAATTTATCCAGAGCTTTTTTTTTCTTTTCATATACACTGTAAGGTATAATGCACAAGATATAATATATAATTCTCATTCCTAAATACCGAATTACTGATAAATAAAATCATCTTACACTTTCTCTTTTACAGAACCATGCTTAGCATCGCGTTTGGCATCCTTCACTGCAAGTTCTGCCTCAGCTATAGCTTCCTTCTTGGCTTCTATTTTTGTTTTAAGATTTTCCATAGATTTTGCATGCGTCTTGGGCACTGAACGCTGATGATTACATAGGATTGCAACTGCTCTATTTGCTCTGTTATATGACAAAATTTTTTCCGCTTCGGTGTCATCAGGATTTGTCAATTTATCTAATTGTTGCTGTAGTGTCCATGATGCATTGTATGTTCTGAATACTTTTGCAGTAAGACCTTCCATCAATTCGTTCAAGTGTTTATTCATGACGGTCGTATTGAGACGATCGAATAAATCATCGCCGGGTGATTTATTCTCCATAAAGAGTTGCAAATTCTTAAATACCCGTTTTTCTACTGGCACTTCATTGTAGTACCTTATTGAATCCTTACCTATATAAATACATCAATATACGCATCAATATATGTATACGTCAAGATTATGTCAAAGTTATAAATTAACGTACCTAAGAAATCAAATACAACTACATATTCCTTTCCATCCTTTTGTTCATGTAATGAGATGTGTTCCACTCGTAAAGAACAGCAACCTACAGTATCTGCTTGATCCTCATCCTTTTCATTACCAGCTCTTAAAGCTAATTTATCTATAAAATACAAAGCAACAGCTCTCTGCCTTATACGCATTTCTTTACTTTTCCAGTCTTCCTTGTATTCAGCACGAATTTTATCTATAGATTGCGCCAATTTTCTAGCAGTCTCATACTTCTGCCAATCTTTTTCTCCTTTCAGTTTACTCGATGGATTAAGCATGACGTATTTCACTTGACCTTGAATGTTTTCAGTCCAAGATGCAAGCCATGTGACATTAGGATCATGTCGAATCTCCTTCCACTTGCGACCCGGTGGTGGCTTTGGTATGTTGGAGTCTTTGGAACAATTGATAAGAATATCTTCAGGCATGACTCTCTTCTTCAGTTTACCCATTTTAGGATGTTCACCACGGCCTCTGAACAAACCAGGAGGTTCAATCTTAAAATTACCTATTTTTTCTTTATGTCCATCAATAGTACAAAAACCGTATTCTTTCTGAGTCTTCTCATTGTCCTCTTTTATTTTTTGCTTTTCTTCTTTTGTCATTGCTTTTCTTTCTTCACTCTTTTGAAGGAAATATGCATGCATCTGCTTAAAATCACATTTACTTAGATCAACTATTTTAGATCTTTCAGAGTCGGTCATTACTTCTCTCCAATCATGAAAGAAGTTGGTATTGAATGCTGGCTTCGTCGTATAATCATGATCCAACATGCGTGCATAAAAAGTGGCAACTTCCTCTGTATCTTGACTCAATTTCATCTCTTTACCATTATAATAAAACTTCACATCAGGTGGAAGAGGATCATAGGCAGGTGCAAATACAGGTCCTTTGTGTTCCAAAAATGTCCATTTTGTTCCATCATTTTTCTTTTCTTCTTCCCACCTAGGCAGATTATTCCTTTATTTTATAATTTATTTGTTCTGTTTTAGTATTTACTACAACATCGTTTACATAGCCAAAGAATAAATAATTATAAAGACCTTAGAAAACCTAACCTAAAAGGTAAGAAACGTTTATGATTGAAAACGCGAGTTTTTGATCTTCTACTAAAACTACGTACTAGGGTGCCAGAAACGATTAACGTTAATTTAGAAATAATATTGAACATGGCTAAATTGTTCTTACGCCAACATCAAAATTACATATTGTTTAGTTAACCTTATTACATCTTACACAGGCAATTTCTTTAAGCTACTAAACGTTGCATATACAATGAATTGAGGTTAGGTCGCCGAACTTCGATTACCAAACAGACGCGGGAATTTTAAACGATAATACTTTACCATTTCCAAACTTCCTGTTCTTCTTCTTGTTTCTTCTTTCGCGGACTTGGATTTTCTCCCTTCGATGCCCTTGCGCCTTTCTTTTTTGGCTTCTGTAACATTGATTATATATTTTAAAGTCATGGAATACGAAGTTATTTCATTGACACATATACAAATAAAAACATTACTTGTTCAATTTCGTCTTCATCGTCCTCATGCTTTCGTTTCTTCTTTTTCGTCTTTGTTTCAGATTTCTTAGGCTTTTTCCGTGCTGAAAGTGGCAGATCATCATCTTCTCCCTCATCAGATTCGAGACTTCTTTTAATACTTGTGGAGGTCATAGATCTTGTACTCTATCCAATGTTTTATTTCATATAAAATAAACTGAACAAAGTAATATCATCGATTAATGTATATATTTTACTTACCAAAGGCATATCTTCATCCGAGTCATCCTCAGTTTTAATAGTCGTATTATGGAGATCTGAAAGTCTTGTGTCATTTCCATCAGTTGAATCCATACTAGCTTCATTAACGGGCTCTTCTTCATCTTCTTCTTCTTTAATGTATAATGGTTGTTCTCCGCCACTGTCGTCGTCATCTTCCGGTTCAATTTGCAAAACAGGTTCCTGCAAGGTATTATTTGGCTCAAAATGATAGCTTCATTTATTCAATACTTTGTTACAATTAGAAAAAAAAACCTGAAGTCAGAAATTGTACCTCTTTGATATCTTGTTTTATAGTGGAGCCTACATTCACAAATTGAAAATCTCCACATTGTATATGATTAGGTTTTTCATCTATTGCCTCCTCTTTTATTTTAATTTCTTCTTTTTCCTTGTCTTTTCTATCCTTGTCCTCCTTATGCTTAGCTGCAAATCAAATAATGTTAACATATAATCAAAGGCATACAAGTTGGCCGCTAGATTCATAAAACTGCAACTAACATTTTTCTTTATCGTGTCGATGACGTTCTTTGTCTTTGTCATGGCGATGTTTATCTTTACTGGATAAACCATACTTGTCCTTGTCTTTCTCGGAAGAACGGTGCTTTTCTTTGTCGTTCGTATGAGATGTTGAATGCCTTTCTTTATCTTTATCTGATGAATGCTTCTTATCCTTCTCCTTGTCTTTGGATATGCTTTTATCTTTATCCTTGTCTCGCGAACTTGAACTTATACTGTGCTTGTGTTTATCCTTGTCCCGATCTTTGCTCTTGTCTTTGTCTTTGCTGGAACTATCCTTATCCTTGGAACTACTGTGATGCCTACAATTATATTAATATATTTATCGTTAAAATTAAAGCTAAAAAGAAATAAGGAAGAAAATTGTTCTTGCTAAATTACAAATCGGTTAAGTTTGTTCACCTGTCTTTATCCTTGGAACTAGAACTAGATTTGTGATGATGTTCCCTGTCTTTGCTTTTATCCTTTTCCTTATCCTTACTAGACGAGCTACTGTTCTTATGCTCTTTATCCTTGCTCGAGGATGAGCTACTTTTTCTATCCTTATCCTTGTCTTTGCTACTACCATCATGTTTGTCCTTATCCTTAACAGAGCTAGAACTATGTTTATGCTTGTCCTTGTCTTTATCCCTATGTTCACTTTTATGGCTTTTATCCTTACTCCTCTCTTTGTCTTTGTGATCTGATTTATGAGATCGCTCCTTGTCTTTATCCTTATGTTCCGATTTATGTTCTCTTTTCTTATCGAATCCATTAGACATGCCATTTATATGAGTATCTAAAAATTTGCAAAATTTAGTATCTTAATCACTAAAATGATCATATATATTACAGATTAATTAATTTATTTTATAAAGTTTTTCTTTCGAAAATTTTAATTCCAATTAATTATTTGAAAATTTCGTGAAATCTCTACATAGGAGACAGAAGAATTGAAAATTTTCAAAGTATAGAATGCAGACAAGTGTCAATTTAAAAATATCATAATAATAAAATTCGTGCCGCAAAAAGGTTCAAATTGTTCGGACACCTCGCCAGAATCTAAACACGTGTCAGACCGGTCGAGTTGTTGGCAGCTCGAGCTCTTTGATCGTCGCGTCGAACTTAGCTTTTATGTTGCAAAGTTCCAATCTCGTCTATATCAGAACACGTATGTTAAACTGCACGAATAAACGGCTTACCGCTGTGATTTCCAGTCGCATTGTTGATCTCCTTGGTCTTTCTTTCCTGAAAGCGATGAAATTCGCATCAAAATGTTATCTTAACAAGAGCGACGCATCATATATAAAGGCTCGTGCTACTATCGGACTTAACGTCTGACGATGCGAAGCGAGCCAGGTAGGACTTAGTCGCAGACGCCATTTTGGGACTTAGAAAAATTTCGCGTCTGCGGCTATGCCTTGCGTCCAAGAGGAAAGCGGCGTTTCAAAGCGAAATATCGAAAAACTATGCACGTGGGTGAACGCACCGAAACAAATAGACACGAAATAGTTACTTACTGAATCGGAATTCGATTGCGTTGTTGGCTGCTCGAGCTCCATTTCTCGTACAAACGCGACTGATAGACTCTGGTAACGCGAGGTCTAACAGAAGCGAGGGAAGTAAAGAGAACTGGGAACACACACAACAGTCGGTCGCTACTCGTCTATACACTCCGCGCGAGACTGCAGACTGCAGACGGAGCCAACGCATAGAGCGTATCGTATAAGAGACCCCAGTCTAAGTATCGAAAATATCTAACTGCGCATGCGTCCCATTGACTCCGCCTCTTCGATTCCCGATATAACCCTTCGTCCCGCAAATTGTAACTGTTTATTCCATTCGTTCATGTTCCGTCTCAGCAACGTTGGATATAAACCAATATGAACGCAATACGTACGATTTCGATGGGAAACGTTCAGAACGTATATTTATCGAAATATGGATCCAATGGGGTCCGACATCTGTTGAATATCGTTTTAATTTCGTAAAAAAGAGCATCCAAATTTTGTTTGTCTGACGTCACGTCACGAGGGCTTCAATTGCAACGAGACGACTTGAAATCGTACAGTATCGAAAAGCTAGAACTAGTCTCTTTGTACGTGAAAACGCTTGAAATATGTTGTACCAGTACGATAAATTATATATTAATTCTGCGATGGCGCAATAATGATAGTCTGTTATTATCATAATGTAGTTCCGTTGAATTTTATTGCGCCCAAGAAAGCTTCTGATCAGATACACTTTTTAATAGAAAATTAAATACAGAAAAACTATAACATTTATTTCTTACAAATTTAATGGTTATTAATCTTAGCTGCTAAACGAGATTCTGTGTGTCTTAGATGGGTATACTTCAAATTATTGAGTAGATATTAATGTACGATAAATACTTTATACAATCATGTTGTTATGTAAGCAAGTTCATAAATTGATTTAATTTTACCTTTATATAAACAGTATGTATAAATTATATTTTATACAGTCATACAGATGAAAATGTATAATACACATTATACGTGACGATTGAAATTCATTAAAAATTATCATATAAAATATCACTAACTGTGTGCTATATAGTTACGAGTGCATGTAACACTCTATAGCAACAGACTAGTTTGTACAATACAAAGTCAATTATAATGAGTTGTTTAAAATCTTCAAACTATCCCTATCATTTTTAGTTCCTAATTAGTTCTTAATTCTTATGATTTTACGGATTCTAGTTTTCTCTCGTTATTCATTTTTGTCTTTTTGAAAGCAAACGCAGCATATAGCGCTGAAAACAATACAATAACATTAGAACAATATTAGTTTTCATATGCAAGACAAATGGATTTTTTTATACTAACAAATAACTTCCCACTCTGCTTTCGATAAAGTGCCGATTTTACGATGACCTGGCAAATTTTGCATATATTGCACTGCATGCTGATAGTCCTGTGTAGGTTGACCAAGAAGTGGCACACCGTGATACGGTGGATATGTTTCTAAAGCTTGAATTTTACCAAGCAATGATCTACCTTCATTTTTCATACGTTCGTAATAATTATCAAATCTGTAAATTAACACATGATGTTTAATTCATATAAACATTACATGCATTATCTCGCTGATATTTACTTTTACCTTTCAAATTTCACTAGTTCTAAACCATATTTTGTAGCTAATTTGCAAAGCAATGGTATATAAACAAGAAACTCTGGACAATTGACAACACCTTCGAGTTGGAAGTTATATTTAGCACCAAACAACGGTGGCTTTTCTTTATCGCATAAAAATTCTATGTTATAAACCTCATTTCCAAATTTATTACCATCAACTTTCTGCCACCTAGAACTAATTCAGGAGAAAAAGGTAGATTAGGTGCTTGGTATTGACACGCAACCGTTAGTACATCTAAGATAAACATACACTAGATCATATGTGTCTGGAATAGTCCCAATGAAGTAGCCTCCCGTTTTAAGACATTCGCTAGCATTTCTCAACATACATTCTGCTTGTTGCAACGATTCAAAGCTGTAATGTAATGCAAACTGGCAGCTGACCAAGTCGAACTTTATACTAGGATCCTTATATTTCTCCAATAAACGAACCTGAAACTCTTCTTTATAGAGAATTCCCATAGGTAAGATATAAAATGAAAGATTTAGATTTTTATATCAAAAAGATATACCTTTGTACAGTCAACAGCTATAAATTCAGCAGTGAATATGGGATCAAATCCTCTGACATTTGAATTTCTGTTTAATATCTCATTATATCGTTGTTGACATTGTTCGATAGAACTTTCAGCTAAATCAGCACAAACCACATGTGTTACATTTGCTTTAATCCATTTCATTAAGTCTCCTCCCTTTCCACAACATATATCTAATACTGTTGAAGAAGATCCGTGCATTTTCTCCTGATTGTTCATATATTCAGCTGTAATTAAAATTTCTTTTATTATAGATTAAGAAGAACTAAGTTATCTATAAAAATTAGACTTACATATGAGCATGCTTTTAATCCAATTGTTAAAGTTCCTCATGTATAAGATACGACTTTGATTCCTAATTGTAAGATCTGTGTTCTCTATCGAGTTATAATGTTTTGCGATTACTATCGAATGATCGATAGCAAGCACTTTAGCAGGTCTACTGCTGCCACTCGACAAGTCTGAAGGAGTATTGTTTTGCTATAATTTAAAAATTGTATTTTATGGAACAGAAGATGTTTAATGGAAAAATAAAATACTACACAAATACAATAGGTGGGAGAAAATTTGAAGAGATGATTCTTTTTCTGGTTATCAACAATTAAAACTATCTTTGAACTACCAAAATACTGTTTTTGAATATTTTGCTATTTTTATAGTTTTGATTTTCATCTAACATTGACACAACAAATCGTTTCCGAAATTTTTTCCCATCACT
Source organism: Megalopta genalis (assembly GCF_051020955.1). NCBI lineage: Eukaryota > Metazoa > Arthropoda > Insecta > Hymenoptera > Halictidae > Megalopta > Megalopta genalis. The sequence continues at coordinate 25,907,452 of NC_135014.1, read as the reverse complement.
TGTCAAGCACTCTCTACAATTTTTTATTAGATTATATATTATTATATCCATGATTATATATTTTATTGCCTTCAACGATTCTGTTTCTAGTTTCCTTTTCAAACTAGACGACTGTAAACTAGATTCAACCGATGGCTTCGCAGATTCTTGCTCTGTTGATGTATCATCTTGTTTTTCTTTGGTCTCCTTTGTTGTTTCAGTACAAGAGGCAAACATTTCGATATACAAAACAATCTCAGCAGAATTTTATAATATAATTTCTATAATCTTTTAATGGAAGCTTGTGCTATACACTAGAGGATATTGTACTCTGAACACTCTTGTATGGAACATTACAACATTCCAAGTTTAAATAAAAACAAATAATATTTATAACAATCTTGAAAACAAGCTCGGAACACGTTGTCGGTTGTAACACAACGATTGCAGCGCCTACACTAACAAAAGCCAAAAGCTTCAAGGCTTCAATACATACATATGTATTGCTTTACATATTCCAATGTATGTAACGGACTCGGACTGGTATCATCAATGCTGGCAACGTAACATGTATTTTATAAAATTACCCTGCAACAAAAGTTAATTATGTAAACATTTTAATAGCGTATTGCAATATTTTCGTTAATCTCTTTAATTTACGCATGAAATACAGCCTTAATATTCACATGAAATTTTTCGTACAAGAAATCACGATTGTAATACAGAAATTATGGAAAAAACGAGACGTAAGTTTATTTAATATGCGTATGTACAACAGAAATTAGTATACTACATAATATGTTTATTATGTATGTATATATAATTTCTTCCGAGAGAAGATATGCCTTTCACACAAGGTAAGAATTTTGATTAAACAATCCTTATTATTGGCTTACATATAAAAATGCACTTGAATACATATTGTCGGAAGTTTATTGCATACATACATACATACATACATACATACATACATACATACATACATACATACATATGTACCTACATGTACATATATGTATGTACGTACAACAGTTTATTTACTTCAGTGTTACCAAGTACAGTGGTTTTACGGTATATGTACGTATCTCATGATATCTTTCCAGCCTTCGGTGATGAATCAATCATATTTGAAGAGATGGACGGCAAGTTTTGTTGTTGCGAAGATATAGTAAGCTGTGCAACAGAAAATTTATACATATATACGTTACATTAAGATTGCTTCATTTTACAAAGTTGGTATGTAAACACTGAAATTTCTTTTACTTCCACTGCATAGTCTCATCTATTATCTGATCTAGATTTGTTACGTGTATGACATCCTTATCTAACAGCTTATCTAAAATTCAATAAGAAACCAAGATAAATAATAGTACAATTTTACTTTGTTGTCAGCAAAAATTATGATTAACTATTTTTTTACAGATATTTGAAGAATTGTACGTATAAAATATATTAATCAAGCTATTAAATTGTTCACTGGATTTGTTCACTACATATAGTTAATTTTACATGTATCACAAGATCATGGATACATTCCCTGCGCAAAGGTATGAGACAAAGATTGAATCTTTCGACACATGTATGATCGATACTACAAATCAACAGCGAGAAATATCACAAACAGTGAGCGAACAAGGTTCTTCTCAAAGTATCGAGGTAGAGAATCAAGAAAATCATGAAGCGCCTACTTTACATCATCAACAACAAGAGTCACAACAACAACAACATCAAGACCAACAGAATCAGATTTCACAAATTCAGTCGAACACTCAGCAAAGCATGACTCTTACTCCAATTCGATTGCCAGCTATTCTTGATGGAGAATTTTTTACAGTAATTAGGGTAGAAGATACCAATGTTACAGTGCGATGTTTACAATGTCAAAAACACTTGAATGGAAATTTGAAGTCCACAGGAAATTTTTTAAGCCACATTAAAGTAAGATATTTTAATATTTTGAACATCGACATTTCGATTTAGCGATTTTATGTTCATTAATTTAAGTGTTCTACAGAGGGTACACCCATTTATGGTCGATAAAATTAAATGCAAATCGAATCAAAGAAAACCTGCAATGATTTACATTGATTTGTCAGCTGACAAGTGTCCCGAATTAGTTAGAACGAAACGAGGGTACAGAAAATGTTATAAAACCGTAAGTTAATTATTTAAAAAACTCTATAAGGCAAATTAATGTTCCATAACAATTAAAAACTATATTTATTTAGGAATATCAACCAGGAAATGAAGAAACTTTTGATCAATCCAATGAATGGAATGAATCTCCATTAATTCGGAGACGTAAATCAGAAGAAGCTGAATCTAATGAACTTTTGAAGATATCACACAACAATTCGTTTTTAATGGAAGATGAATTTGATGCGATTGGACGAAATGTGGCAGCAAAACTTAGGAATATGAGATTAGATCAAAGAATTATAGCTGAGAAATTATTAAATGACATACTTTTTGAAGCACAATTGGGAAACCTTCACAGAGATTCTAATATACATGTATGACAGACATGTCATACTCGTTTACCATCAAGGGCCACATTAAGTATTACACATAAAGTGTCAAGTATTTAATTAGTTCTCTGTTGACGAGTGTAAAAGGTAGCCGCCACGATAATACATAATTTCAAAGTGATTTTTCTGCAAAGATTAAGCAGTGAGGTATAAATGATGTGATGTACTTATTCTTTAGGTTGCTTTACGAGTATAATGCTTCGATCGAACAATGATTATTTCAATTGTATGTATAGAAAGTTTTCAAAACTAAAAACACAAATTGAAAGACATACATTATACATACATATATATATATATACATATATACATATATATGTATATATATATATATATATATATATATATATATATATATATGTATATATATATAACAAATTTTCTTTATATTTTAATACTTATAAGTATTCATATAGATATCTAGAGTAATCTTTGTATATAAATGCATAGTACTGTAAATACTACTGTACAAGTGTAAAATTCGCAGATTAGAACAAATGCTGCCGAATATACTATTTGTAAAACTTTTTTAAAAGAATCAATTTTCTATAAATATTACATAAATATAGCTACCTGTAATTTATAGTACTGTACGATAAATACATTTTTAACATATTATCTAGTAGTCGATATCAGTCCTTAATATACCTAATTCTACATTACAAAAATTATATAGTAATTGTAATTATATTAACTATTTTACGATCACGTTACAAAACAATCTTTTAATGCATCTTCACATAGAAAATTAAACTGTGAACGAAGCTCACGTAAATACGAAAAACGTTAATGCAATCTAAGAAGAGATTAAAGCATTTTTAAAATCACATTTCAATGTATCTTCTACCACGAAATAATATTAATCGTTTGTCAACTGGTATATATTCTACGTTTCTTTGGCTTAAGTAGAACGCAATAAACTACCGTTGATGAAATACATAGCGCCATACTTGAAAATATTACATAAAATATATAAGAATACCAAAATCCATTCCCGTCTGCATAGAAGTACCATACTAATGTTAGAAGCGTATTTTGTAGTATTACGAAGACATAGTATGGTAACAACCATTTATCTGCATATTTAAATTTAATTCTGTACTCGATCAAACAAACTATATAAATTAATCCCAACCATAAGTTAACAAAGAAACTAATGGCGTCATAATATTTTGTATAGTAGAAGAGGTATAACAACATAATACCATAGTGTATAGTCATTACAATAGCTAAATAAACTGGATAAAATTCATAGAACACAGTAATAGCTAGTATACGTGCTAGAATAAAACAAAACCACCATAAGAAACATAAGAATTTCCCTATAGGATCATCTTCTTCTAAACCCTTTTTTGTATACCTTCGTTGTGGAACTTTTAAGTTGTGTGAGATATCTGATCCTTTGTCTGTTTCTGTCTCAGATTTAGTAAGTACATTTTCAGATTCGGTTTCTGTTATTGTACATATTGAATCTGGTCTTGGTGGAGCTGGTAGATCAGGAACAGGTAAAGGTGTGACTGTGGTAATTCCTCGTAAAGGTGTAGGGGGTGGTATGATTTGCACATTTTTTGGCGGTAACGGAGGAGTTAGAGATATTTGACGATCTAAAGAGGCATGAGAATCAGCTTGTTCTTTGTCTTCATCTTCTTTCGTAGATTTATTACATTCTTTAGATTCCTCTGTAATATTATTTGCATGAACAGTGTCCTCCTCCTTTATATCAGATAACTTTAGGGGAGTTTTTTCTTCAAGATCACAGAGTTCCTACGTATACAAATAAAGTAAGTATTTTTAGAAAATAATTAAACCTGTTTAAATTTATACAAAATATATTGGTTTACCTGAACACAATATTTTTTTAACCACATTGCCCATGGCAGTTTTCTACCATTAACGCGTTGACTTTCAAACCTTTGAAAGGAGGTAGTTTGAATAGCTACAATCACAATGGACATAAGAATGGAAAGCACTTTAATAACAACTGTAAAGAGAGAAGTATTTATTATAATTACTGTTACTTTCACGTTTGTAAAATAATTATTGTTATACCATGTATAACATATTAGATAAAAGTACCGGACTGGTGACTCTGATGAAATGATGATTCACGGAAGAGTAGATGCGTTTGGAAGATAGCTTGTGGAACTGCCTGGAACCAAGCTTGTAAAAAAAGGTATAGTTCTATGGCTGCTGGTGCAGCTGCTATGTCTAGAGTCTTAGTTCTCTCCTTGCCGGATAATATAATAGCATCCACAGATAACACAATGAGACCTGCATATCTGGATAAACAGTCATGAATTACTTTAACAAAACAGATTAACATTAAAATGGAATAGAAAGTAAAACGATAGTACCTATATAGTGAAAAGAAGACAAATCCGATCAACTGACACAATTGAAGACAGAACCAAACAAAGACCCCTTTTGCCAATTTATCATCATCTGTCATCCACCAATCTGGCCTCGAAACTGTCAGTATAAAGTACATGACTGCTGGCGAATACATGAAACCGATAGTACAATATCCCCATACTGGATTATTTTCTCTAAAATGTTGTATGGCGACTACCAGGTCAGCAGAGAAATGGATTATATATGCAAAACAAGCAATCAATGTTGGGATCAAGAACACAAAATAAATCTGTTCTGTTGATTTCAAAGGAACTTGTAGAAAACGAGTAGACTTCTTTTTACAAATTGACTGTGTGTCGCTTGCCATTTTTTGAGATCAAATGAATTATTTTCACCATTTCATTCTTTGTTGCTTATAAGTATTTCTTACAGTATTTAAATGTCCATCATGGAATCTGCTAAAAAAGAAAATAATGAAATGCAACAGATTGTTGTAATTTTTTCTTTTAAATATACGCTTTGAAAAATTTTGGTATACATTACCCAAATAACTCTGAAGTTAATTCCTCTGTTTATTCACAAGGAAAGACAACGTTATTTCTATAATGAAATCAATTGCGTATGTACGTAAACAGATGTTTTAATGGAAGAATATGTTTTATTTTAGATGCGGTACGAAATTTATTTCTTATCTTACAAATTTTAAGTAAACTTTAGAGGTGTTGATTACTATAGACTTATAGAGTATAGATTATTATAACCACGTTTGGATGGACACACAAGATATGAAACTGATGGTTGCAACACGAATCAAATGTATTGGACGATTAGTCAGCGTGTAAAACAGAGTGGATAGTTCGATAAGATTTCATTTTTCTGATGCGTGATAAAGCGTCTTTAGATATGGACGCTACCCTGAGCGATTTGTTGAAAGGACAATCATTAAACTAGTGTGAGGAAGGGAGTGGGAGGACCCCTTTCCTTTATGGGAGTTGTATGTACATATATTATGTACGCACGTAAGTATGTACGTGTGTATGGAGAGAACCTCAATCTACTAATACATACATGCATCCTGTAAACAAATTATATATATATATATATATATACACACATATACACGCGCATTTATTGTTGAATACATATGTGTGCATACACTGTACTGTGATTTTCATATCAACAATCATATTTAAAGGTGGGAATTCTTTTAATTGAAAACTTATATATATGTATATATTTAAAATGACAGCTATATATTTATGTATTTAAAATGACAATGTAAAACTCTTAACATAGTTTTATTTCTTCTTATTTTTTTTTGGTATCATTTTCATCGATAGGATCCATGTCAGACAAAAATTGATTAAATTGCTCCATAATATCTGCATCTGTATCATTTTTATTGTTACTATCATATTCAGGACCAACAGTCCATAATGTTTCCAAGTCGTACAATATTCTTGCAGACTTTGAAAAAATGTGTAAAGCAATATTACCTGTGAAATAAAAAATATAAATATTATTTTTCAATTACTTTATAAATGTACGAGGTCTAACTATAAAGCAAATATACCTAAATCCAGAGCTAACCAATCTTTTGACTTTTCTCCTTCAATCTTCGGCATAAAATCTGTCTGACACTTTTTTAATTTATATACTTTACGTACAAAAGTAGCCAAGGCTGTTGAATGTTTTTGCGATATACCTGTAACTATGACTATGTAATCAACATACGAGAATTCAGGAGGAACCGATGCCACGAAGATATTCTTAGCATTCTCTCTATGCAACAATGATACTAAATCTTCTATTTCATATACTCCAGTAACTCCACCTAATAAATATTTCATTTACCTATACTTTCTGCTAAAATATCTTCTACACTTTCAAGAGTACTTTAATATCAACTTACGTTCCAGATTGATTCCTTCATAAGGATCATAATATTCCTCTTTAGATTGTAAATCTTCCAATTGGATAGTTTCTTTTTCAACTTCTTCATCCAGTATAATTTCTGCATCTTTGTCATCGAAAACTTTATAAGCGTTACTTAAGGAACCTGGTAGGTTACGTGAACTATTCTTCAAGTTATCTGTGCCGTTAAATTCTGTATTATCTTTTATTGAAAATTGTCGTACTTGTTTCAACTGGGAATATGTAATCACATTATTTACACGAGGTTTACAATAGTCGAAAAGCAATTTTCTTGATTGCAATAGATATGATTGTAACCGTCCTCGCATCTTTGTAGCACATGTACTAACTAAGGTTATGTTTACAGTAATTGCAGAGTACATATGTAATATGTATGTATAACCTTGCTAACGTGATACCTATGCCACCCATTCGCGCAGGAATATGAACTGTATGTAACTTCAAGAGGATGTATAAAAATGTATATTTTTCTTATATAAATAAATTATATATAACATTAAATTCTAGCAAATGACTGAATAAAAAAACGAGTTTTTCATACATTTTAAGAAGTTTATTTAGCCGTACAAGACGAGTACATAATAAAACAGAACTCTCTGCATAGAAACAATAAAAGTATGTGTCAAACTGTTGATGTATCGCCATTCAGGATGATCAAACTTGATTGTGTCAGATGTTATAGTTTTACAGCTGAAACAAATATTTGGCAAACTTAATAGTTAGCAATAATACGGAAATTTTTGTAATTTGGGTGAAATAGTTTTCATTATATAGGGACACATTGCTACAGGAACAAATTTTGAATTAGTAAAACTACTTAAGGACTAATGTGTTACACAGTTAAAGAACTGAAAAATACAGTATAAACTTACAGAGATCGTAGATATAAAATCTACTTAGACCTCGCACGCATCTTCCTCCTTTTGCGTTTTAGCCTGCGCATCCTCTTCTTTCGCCACTGAAAAGTAACAGGAAATTTTACTTAACCTCTCTTCGTAAAGATCTATCATTTACAATTCTATCTATTTTCTATAGCAAAATATGTATAAAAAATAGATTCTTCGTCTGGCAAATTAATTAGGCACATTAAAAAGTATTAAATATATTGAAGAAATAAGTTCCTTGCAACAAAAAACATTGCGTTCATAACATTGTGTCAAGCAACCACGCACACCATAACCGAAAACAACGTATGTTCAATTTATCGAAGAGCAGACAATTACTAATTTATCCCAGAAAATATCAGAGTATTCAAGAAAATATTAATACAATCTTACCTTCGCTCTCATTTTAGATTTACGAGAAGTCTAGATTCCTCTAGATTATCTCGATTTGTGCGGGCTTCGAATCCGCCGTCTCCTTTGGCTTCTAATACCGATATGGAAGAGAAACAGAAATGTTGGTTACGTTGAAACTTGGAACTTGGAACTGGAACTTGGGACGTTGGAACACCGGAAACGTCGTTCACTGTGGTTTGTATGTCTGCTCTCAGAGGGCGTCATTACAATTATGCGCAAGTTTTAAATTTACATTACTTATCATGTAGTATACATAGATTACACATGTAATATTAATTTAACAAATTTACAGTGAAATTATTGTAACTACCACTTATTACGCTTAGAACAGCAAATAATATGTTTATGCTATTTATTTTGTTACAGTGAGTTTAATGTAATGTACTGTTTATGAACATATTTGAAATGTGACATTTTACGCGCGAAAATAAACGTTTATCTTGATACTTGATCTCGACTAGATCGTTTCGTGTTCACGCATTTTCGGTTTCCCGCGTTTAAAGTACCTTCCCGCGTCAATTTTCATCAGATTGTAATCGTTGCGCGTGTATAAACGTATCTTCTCCGCTTATTTACACACAGGCTGAAGTATTTATAGCTTAACTCGAAGTAGTAACATTAATAAGAGTGATATCGAAAGTGCATGCGAGCATAATTCTTAAACTATTAAATTTTAAACCGAACTCGTCGTGGCATTAACCTAAGGCATCAACATAATGCAAAAATATTAAGAATTCATATTCTAAACAACGAACACACACACAAGTGTTCTGCGAGAAGGATCAAATTTTTATATATCAAGATTTTTATTCACGCGAAAATCTCATTGAAATGAAAAGTGTCCAGACAACAATTTCGTTTAATGTACGAAAAAAATGTTCGTTTTATGGGACCAAAAATGACGTTGCGAAACAAGATTTTAGTAATGCGACTGCTAGAGAAACTTCGTATAAATACACGCCGACAGTGAAAAAGGTGATTACCTTCAGTAGCAGTGAATCTGATTCGGATTCAGATGTGGAGAATTTGTTGGTGGAAAATAACGTGAAAGTCATTGATAAATGCACAGCCGTCAGAACTCCTCGACGGGTCCGAAAATCCGGTGAATCTGACAGTATGTATATCTAAGATTTATCATTAATATTAGCTTTCTATCAATATATTAGGTGAAAAACATTTTTACTTTTGTTTTAGAAGATCATGGCTCCACACCACCGAAACAAAAAAGGATAGGGGAGACAGAGCAAATTACATCTCCCTCGACACCCTCTACTCTTCTAGATAAATTGCATTTAATATCTTCGCCAGAGAAAGAGGAGAAGCTAATTCCTAAAAAATTATTTGGCTCAGAAAAGTATCGTAATGCTCGCAAAGCTTTACATAGCTCAGTACCTGAAATATTACCTGGTAGAGAATCTCAATTGACTCAGTTACAAGATTTTATGGTGGAGCATTTAAAAACTGAAAAGTCTGCTTCCTTGTATATATCAGGGCCTCCAGGAACAGGAAAGACAGCATGTCTATCGAAGCTTATGATGAGGCCTGATTTCAAAACAAAGTTTAAAGTAGTTTATGTGAATTGTACAACCATGAAGTCTGCTGCTACAATTTATGGGAAGATTGTACAGGAGTTAGGTTTGTCTGCTCCAAAGTCTGGGAAAAACTGTAAAATTCTTATTGAAAAATATTTAGTTTCCAAGCATAAAATGTTGCTGTTGATATTGGATGAATTGGATCAGCTGGAGTCCAAAAATCAATCCGTTTTGTATTCAATTTTCGAATGGCCATTAGTACAGAATTCGAAGTTACTTCTTGTTGGCATTGCTAATGCTCTGGATTTGACGGATAGAATATTGCCCAGATTACAGGCTAGGTGTGAGCTAAAGCCAAAGTTAATGCATTTTCCACCATACACCAAACAACAAATATGTAACATAATAACCGAAAGATTGAACGAAGCCAAAGTATCGGATCTCTTCACTGATACTGCAGTGCAAATGTTAGCTGGAAAGGTTGCTGCAGTTTCTGGAGATATTAGGAAAGCTTTAGATATAAGTAGACGAGTGATAGAGATTGCAGAATCTCATAAATTAGTACAAGTTTTACAACCCTCGAACAACAATGGTATTATTGTTTTTCTGATTATTTTGAAAGATAAATGTATTGCAAAAGCGATAAGGAAAGTATGTGTTACAGAAATAAATACAGGGAGTCCTAAAAAACAGCAATCTTCGGCAGATAAGCTAGTTGACTTGAGGGAAGTTGTTGCAGTCTTAAATGGAGTTTATGGTGGATCTCAGAACCTTGAAAAGGAAGAAAGTACGTTCCCTTTGCAACAAAAGTTACTATTATGTTCTCTTCTGCTAATTTTAAATAAAGGACGGAATAAGGATGTAACTGTGGGAAGAGTATGTTGTATTTAAGCGAAGTAAATTCATTTGTGAATAAATATTTAATTATCATCTATATAATCGGAATTTTGTTGTAGTTGCACGAAGTATACAAAAAGGTCTGCAAGAAACGAAATATTCACGCTGTCGACGGTTCTGAGTTTGTAAGCTTATGTTCGTTGATAGAAACAAGAGGTATATTAAAGTTGGTGATCAAAAAGGAGCCGCGTTTATCGAAAGTTAATTTGGAATGGGATCAAGAAGAATTAGATGCAGCTCTGCAAAACAGAGATATGATGGCAGAAATCATTAACGATGTCTCTTGTTTATAAATATGTTTATATAAAATTCATGTAATTTGTTAGGCTGACTACTGTTAATATTACTCAGCTTTATAAAGCGTCGTCAAAGGCGCAATATAGTTTTTTAGCCAAGCGAAACATCAATTTTCATAACAATCTACATATAAAAAGATTTATTATTTATTATTTAGCACTATTTAAAGTTACTGGCACTATATATGATTTTATAGTTTTCTTAATTTTATCTATTTTATTTTTAATTGTATCTATTTCTTTTTATACATCTGCACCCGTCTTACGTAAAAAGTATATATATATGTTACTGAAAATAGGAATGTATAGAACAGATGATCAATTTCTGAAAATTAAAACGCGCTATTTCTGACGAGTGGCGTATTCTGTGGCGAAATCTCGAAGCTCTGTTCAGGGGGGTCCGTACAGCGTCAATTAGTACATGGCAAAACGCTGAAACTGCTAGCTAAACGGTGGTGCCTCTTGTGACGAAATCTCGCAATTCTGTCCTAGCTAAGATACTAACTTTAAACGGCATAAAATGTTTGTACATAATTTTGTCTACCAGTTTCAACGTTTTGTCGTTGGACTAATTGGCACTGCATACGGACTCCTGAATGGAGCTACGAGATTTCGCCAGAAGAGGCGCTACTATTCGACTTTAGAGTTACAGCGTTTTGCCATTTACTAATTGGCGCTATACGGACCCCTGTACAGAACTTTGAGATTTCGCTGCAAGAAGCGTTACTCGTACGAAATGGCGCTAGTTTTAATTTTTAGGAGTTTATCATCTGTTCCGTATAATTTACAATAATAAATAATTATTTTTTACATGATACAGATGCAATATAATTAATATGAAATGTTCTGAACGTAATATTTTATTAATATTCTGCAAGAATAGCATGTTCCGTGGTTTAACGTTGAGTCATCTTGTACCAGCTTGTACTTAAAATACATACAATTAATCAGTTGTTAAAACTACCCTGCCATCTAGTGGTAGGCGTCAACACATTCATGAAATCGTTTCCAATCATTTCCCATGACATGACTGTGCTCTTGTTGACGGCGTTTAGATTTGTATAAAGATTTAACGATGTCTTCGCTACTTGTCCCAGAAATTCCTGCACCAGGATTTTCCTTCGAACTAGCTCAAAGGTAATTTATCGTTAGAAAATCTAATCTAAAATAAAAGTGATACGAACTATGCTTATAATTATAAAGGTGTAAGGCAATATTCTGGTGTACACATAACCTATCAGAGATTGATAGTGCTGTGTCATTTTTCAATTAATCGTCACTTTTCTCAGTAAACTACAGTGTGTGATATGATTAAAAACTAAAAACAGAATCATGTTTTTAATCTACTTTTACGTTATTACAGAAATAATTATCTGATAAAAAAAGGGTTCGAACCACCCAGAGCTGTTAAAACAGGAACTACAATTGCCGGAGTGATTTATAAAGATGGAGTGATTCTTGGCGGTGATACAAGAGCTACAGAAGATACTATAGTTGCCGATAAAAATTGCACTAAAATTCATTATCTTGCTGAAAATATGTAGTAGGTATCATATTAAAAATTAATGTTATTAATTTGTAACTTTAATGTTATTAATTTGCAATAATTATCTAATTTACTGTTCTCTCGAAGTTGTTGCGGCGCAGGAACTGCCGCAGATACCGAGATGACAACTCAGATGATATCCAGTCAGTTGGAGTTACATCGTTTGAACACCGGTCGTTTGGTACCTGTTTGCACCGCGAATGCAATGATCAAACAATTACTGTTTCGCTATCGCGGCCACATTGGCGCAGCTTTAGTATTAGGTGGCTGCGATTTAGACGGTCCACATTTATATTGTATTTACCCACACGGGTCGGCAGACGCGCACATGTACACCACTATGGGTAGCGGGTCGTTAGCTGCGATGGCTGTATTCGAAAGTCGATGGAAACCTAATTTGTCCGTAAGGAATATTTTCTGAAATAATTGCTGAGCCGAATAATCGTGTAATCAAAGAGTTAGGCTACCTCGAGTGTGTTCAATTCCATCAAAATCGGATAACAAAGGATTGTAAATTATTGCTATGTGAATTTAACGCATTCAAAGTGGTCTAATCCTTCGATCGCACGGGAGTGTATGTACATTTCGTAACTAAAAAATATATTTGCATCGAACATGAAATTTAGGAGGAAGAGGCTAAAGAACTTGTAGCAGATGCAATCCGCGCTGGTGTGTTCAACGATTTGGCTTCCGGTTCCAACGTCGATCTGTGCGTTATACGTAAAGGTTCCGTTGACTATTTACGGCCTTACGACGTCGCCAATGTAAAGGGAGAACGTTCGATATCCTATCGATACAAACGGGGAACTACTGCTATACTTAACAAGACGGTACACCCTATAATTATCGAGGAAGAAACTATTCGTAGACATCCGGAGGAAACAATGGATACTTCATCTTGAAATGTGCACTAGGGACATTTAAGTATAAGCTGAGATGGTATGGAAATTTGTTAAACATACAGAAGCTTTGGTCCTGTGTTCTTTCGATTAATAAATTTAGTTCGAAACTATAAAATGCAAGGTGTAGATGCGTTTATTTATTTTGATTATCTTATAAATGACTATCGTACAAATTTTATTATAACAGCGATAGAGATCTAGAAGTTAAAAGAGACCTGCGGTTTGCTTCAGTCTTTGTCTCTTCCAGGGTGGCAGTTTCACGAATTCGTTTGGTTCTATTTTAAAAACGGCGATAAAGTTGTCGAATGTAAGGTGCATTTCTTTGCGAGCTACGTCAACACCGGCTGGTAAATTTTCTGGATCATTTTTCAGTACGGAAAGGGGATATTTCACGTAACTATCGAAGTCGCTCGATGATTTCGCAGACGTTTGTACCTTCGCCAATGGTTCTTTGTGTTGCGAGAGCGTATAGAACGTCTCGAACGATTTGTAGTCCCGCAATAAATTGTAGTTCCAATTGTCGAACAGTCCTATGAATGTCGAGGGCTCCGCACCTGAGACAAACGGAAAAAAAATCTGAATAGAAATTCACGAAGATCCCCGATGAACGGGCGACGGTCGTATCGCGTACCTTGTTTGATCACAGAAATTGTAGTATTTCTATCTCGACTAGTTGGATGAGTGTACAGAAACACCATACCGTCGTGCACGCATTCTCTCAATGATTTAGGCGTCGAATACTTTCCGATACAGATCCATATCACGTCTCCAGCATCCAGCAGCCAGATAGCTTCCGGAAGAAGGCAGCTCTGGCCAAATCCAAGAACCTCCTCGCCAACGAACGTATCTCCCTCTGTCACGCACTGATACAAGTGTTTCTCAAGCTGTTCTCCGACGTCGACGATCTCTGTGCCATAAGTACCTTTACCTGAAACATAGAATTTCCTTTTAACGCGCGTCGCATTAACATTCGGTATTCTCGTAATAACTCCAGTTATCGTTTTACCGCCGAGTTCCGCCCAGAAATCATCGTCTTCCTTGTTTTCGATCATCAGGAGCGCGTTTCTGGGTGCTAGGCGTCGGGACGCTTGCCGAGCGTCGCCTGTACTTTTTCCACCGCACCACACCACAGGCATATCCGAGAAAAGGATAAATACTCCGCTAGAATCGAGGCTGCTAGATCTGAGAGGACGTTCAACCGCTTTCGACGAATAAGGCGTAGATCCGAAAACTCTGACGAGATACTTCTCCGCCGCTGCAAACAGAATAACGAAACGTTGCTAGGTCGTGGCGTTTAATGGAAGAAACGGTGGAGAATTTGGAGATGCTACTAACGAGAGTCACGGTGTCTGCCAGCTAGTATTTTCAATTTTCCGTCGTAAATTTGAAGGAGATGAGGCGGTTCTCTACCCTGGCAGGCTTTGATCAGCTGTGCCGAGTTGTCCTCCGATAGACGACAAGCGGTTTCCAAAGCAGCCTCTCGGTCTACCTTTATGGAATGAACTCCTTCCCAGCAATAGACCTACACGGACAGCAGGCATTGCCATCGATCGGTCGATCGGTTACATTCGGATATCGTACGAACATTAAAGCAGCGATTACGTACAATGCACTTGCCCCTGCGGCCTTGCCCGTACTTGTAGCACATCACGTAGCAGGCCTCCGCATAGTAAATGCCTTTGTTATCGATCCGGAGCATCCCTTCTTTCCGACTCACCCTCCAAAGAGTCTTCTCGCCGGATCCATCGTCCACCAGCTGGCATTCGGCAGCCATCCTGGGTCTTTCGTTCATGTAGTCCGGCTCGAAGCTGGGCGGTAGAGAAAGCGGTCTAGTTTTCGAGGGTCCCCAGCCTCTGACAAGAGCCTTCGTCTCCGTTGGCTCGTGAGTCTCGAGCGTTCTCCCAACGGACACGCCGTTGCTATAGTTCTTCTTCTTGACGAAACCACGCGCGTTGCGGACAGCTTCCAACGTTTCCCTGGCATCGACGTCGCGCCCAACCCATGCCCACACGCCGGCCTCGCCGCGATCGATCAGATAGACAGATTCGGACGTTAGATCGGACCGTAGAATGGGTCCGGACTTCAGCTCCGCCACTTTGTATTTGCCAGACTGTTCGCTGCACCTGTACAGCTTGACCGGAGCTGGGCTGTTGACTCTATGGGGACGATCCGGACGAACCACCCTGCTAGACGCGTTCAAAATACTCGCGAACAGGTCTCTATCGTGATCGGGAAGAGTCTGCTCGTAACCATCTTCGACGATAACGACTCTGACATTGTTGTTCTCCTTCTTCGTCTCTAGAATGGTCACCGCGTGCCGTTTGTGCAAAGGATCGGCCACGGACCCTAGCCAGAGAAAAGTGACGCCCCTGTGATTTGAAAAAGAAAAGAAAAGAAAAGACGCGATACGCGTGAACGTTTTTCAACAGAAACGCGAACAGAAACGACGAGGTTCTTTAGATTTATTTCGAAACGTACTTGGATCGAACGTCCACCAGAATGACGTCGCGCGAGCTGAAATGGTCCCAATCGACTTTCTCGAGCTCCGTTAAAAGAGGATTAGCTACACCGGTGACTCTGTGCAGCGTGCAAGACGGACTCTCGAAATGGAACCTCTCGACGACCAGACGCTGCCGGAAGTACGCCAAAAACCTCGGACTTTCACGGCCCTGGGCCTCTCTCAGAAGAATCGTCGCTGATATCTGAGAGTCCAATTCCGCGGCTCGGAGGGCGGCTGCACCGGAAATCGTCGAGTCGCAGGCTGATCCGATCCAGAAATGAATGGCGCGGACCATCGGGCCCGATTTCAGATCCTTCACCTGTTTCGATCATTTTTACGGCCATCATCGACCGAAGATTCACCCGGATTTACCTAACGCTGTATACCCGGTGTTCGAACATACGGTGGCAACTAGAAGCGAAAACCGCGAGAATCCAGGGGAACGGCGATACTCGTCTCTCGATCTCTTCGCGCACAGAACGGTAACGATATCCGCGTAAATTCGAATTCTTTCGATTCGAGAAATCGAAATCGAAATCAACGATCCCCTTTTTCTATCGCGAGCGCGCACGTATCTCGAACGAGGGAAATCGAGAGAACAATTTCTCTCGAGGATCGAGAGAGAGAGAGAGAGAGAGATTATTCCCGTAACAAAAGAAGCCGTAACGATAAGAATCAGAACTACATAATTACCGGCATGCCAGGATAAGGGAGTGGGCCGTCCTTCGGCGACACCGCATAGATAATGTATGCCAGCTCCGAGAGGAAGTATCCTATATTACTTCCTGCGACGGCTGCGACCCGTAATCCCTGTTGCACCGGCATACCATTAAAATGTAATTTCGTATTTCACACTTTCACTCGTTGTGTTTCACTCGTTTCTTAATCTCTCGGACAGCCGATGCACTTTATGAAACTCACGCGATTCCCGTATATGTAACGTGTGCACAGTGTGTACAGTATTTTATTATACATATGTACGTACGTACGTACGTACGTACGTATGTATGTACATTGTACAGGGTGGTACGTCGTTCGCGAAACGATCGACACGGGGACGAAGGCGAAAAATTGACACGTTCGTTAAAACGGAAGACAACTGACAATGAGAAGAACGGATGAGCAAGGGTGAAGAATACCTCGATTTTCCAGACGCGGAACGTGGTGCTGTTCTTCGGGACGTTCTTGAAGACATCGCCATTGGAGTCGTCGGAACGGCAGCTCTTGTCGTCCTGCGTGACATCAACAGAATTTTCTAAGAAAAACATCGAACTTTCCGGGAGCCCGTCGCGAGTCGATCACTCGCGAGCCGCGCCACGCCGCGCACCGCGACAACTGCTTTTCTTCTTTCGATTAAGCTTTCCGCCAACTTCCGCGGCCTTTATATATACCATTCTCCACCTCCCTTTACGCAGCCATAAAAAAGAAAGAAACCAGAACCGTATCGTTATTATCAGGAACTTTATTAATTCCTGGGCTTTGATACGCAGACCAATTTGCCGGCTGCGGACGCGAAACTCCAATTAAGACGGCGCGATATCGGGCAAAAATCCGAAACAATCGTCGGGGAGAGGAATATATCGATCAACGAAATTACAGAGCCGATTATTCTTCGCGCGGAACGGTACATTTCGGTCGAAAGAGAAGAACGGAGAAGGACCGGCGACGAACGGTTCTTTTCGATTTTCGAAAGACTCGCACCGTCGAACGTGTTACCGTTACCAGGATCACCGGAAATCGTCCTCCTTCTCGCGCTTTATTCCTTCCATCGTAGCATCGTACCAACGTTCCACGGTTCGATCGTTCTACCATTCACGCTTCTACACAAAAATTACGCACCGAGTCCTCGATCCTCGCCGATAACTCCGACATTTGTCGTCCGGTGTCGACGGGTCCCCTCGATTCGCGATCGCCGTTACCCAGGACTTGTCGGCGAGAACGCTGCGGTTAGAACGGGTCCCGATCGATTTTACGTTTTGAATCGAACGAACACACCGGTTCGATCCTTTCTGATCGTGCCTAGCCTCGCGGCACGATCGCGCGCGCGCGCATGAATTTCGCAACGGAGAAACGCGATCGGCGGCACACAGCGATGCTCGCATACGCCACGCTCGCTCGCAGAAAACTAGGGTATGGGAACTCGCGAGAGCGAGATCCTCCGGAGGACTTGATCACAGGTGATCCACGATCCTCCGATCCACCGCCTCGCGCCGCGGTTCCGATTGGCGCGGCTCGGCTCGGCTCGGCGCGGCGCGGTGCGACGGACCCGTTCCTCCGTCGGACATTTGTCCCAGCAATTGTTCAACGACGCTTATGTAAACTGCTCTCTCCGCGGATAGAGCTCCGCTAATTACAGCATGGAAAAGAGTGCCGAAGAATATACTCGTTGTTTGCTTAAAGTTCTCCGAAACCCGAGACATTCTAGAAGAACGACCAGCTTGAACCGGTCGATCGTAAGAGAGGACGATCGTCCGTCCGAAGTAGATCGATATCGGAACATTGGAAAATAAATCACACTTTTTCCGATGTGCGGCGATACGCGACGATCGAGTCGAAAAGTTCCATTGTTCCGTATCGCGGTCCGAAACACACACCCACGCGATACATTCCTTTTAAACCGAGACGCGATTGTACGCGTGAGAACAGAATTCTGAAAAGAACCGCCGTCTTATCAGAAATTAATTGCCGTGTTAGCTTCACGGCCGACGATGTTTCCTTGTAACAGGATGTCGGAGTAAGTGTTACGGAGAAACGAGCATATATTGTTTTCGTATCCGTAAAAATGCGCAACCGAGTACGCGTCTCGGCACGGTGGCACGGTTTTAATGGATTCTCGCTCGAGTTTCAGCCGGTAATTGGGTCCGAAAAACGATCTTCGAAATGCTCTCATTACCGACACGTTGAATTACAAATTCCCGGATGATCTCTCGGTCTATAAATAGAACCGTCGGAAGAACCGATCTTTTTCGCAACCTCGAGCGCGTTGCGAGATCCGGATCTCCTCGATCCATCGCGTTCACCTTTCTTGTCGAAATTTTGATAAATCCGTTTTCGTTCGGGACGCTTTTCCGTGGCACGGCGCAATCGTTGTTCAACGGGCAAAGAGAGAAGACCGAACGACGGGGGCCCGAGGCCGCGAAGGTCTCCAACGATGCCGTAGAATCGACGCGACGACGTTTCCGGCGAGCGTCGTCGAAATAAACCGACTCGTTTCTTCCTTACTTTTTCTGCTCGCGCGATCGTTGCTCGAGAAACGACTCGCTAATTGCGCCACGCTTTCCCAGTTCGCGCCGGCTTCGTTGCCCGTTGTCTCGGACAGAAATATTTCAGCGACGGTGACGCAACAGGGTATTAACTTCGGCCGGTCGCGGGCCCGTGCACGCGTGGGTGCGGCAAAGCGCGGTAAAGCGCGGTAAAGCGCGGCGGCAGCGCGCGCTCCTCATTGTTTTCGCGGACGCGTATCGCACGCGCATCGCACGCGCACATTCGTTTCATGCCCACGCCGGGTGTGTTCCAGTTCCAAGTTCGAACAGACGCTTCCATATGCGCGCGTGCTCGCGCGCTCGCGTTGTCCGAGCGTGGTCCGCGACGACCAGCGACGATCATTCGATTTGCGGCAGGAAGCGGTGACTGCACTTGCTGCACGCCCACATGCCCGTCCGCGCCGATCTTCCGCGAAGCGTTTCGCGGGGAGGTGAAAATTTGCGACCGCTCGACCTCGCTACGGGGAGTCGAGGAGCTGCGCGCGATCGTTCCCTGTACGTTCGCGTTCGTACGTTACCGTCGCCCATAGCCGGCCAACGCCACGAGTCGTAGATTTTTACGCGTCCGCGACTCGCTTCCTTTATCTTTATGCCGAACAGAGATCGTAGTCCGCGAGCGACGCGACGCGGTAAAGCAACACGTGCCACAAACATGTAAGAAACGTAAATAAAAAGTATGATAAATATCGTTGACACGCCATAATGAACGAGCTACGCGCAGCGGAATTGTCGAATACCGTAAGTCGTACGCCGTACGCTGTAGACCGATCGCACGCATTACGGCTTACATTACGACGTAGATATTACCGAGCTATGGGTTTGGCGCGTTTCTAGCACGCACGGTTGCGACTGGAACCGTACAAACTACAATTTCATGGTCTTTGCCTTTTATTTCGAACTCGATAGAACTGTTAGTTAGAACTGTGGATGAATCGCAGACGCGTGGTTTCTCTATTGCGGAGGAACGAACAACGTCTAATTATTATTTTCCAGACGGTGGTTTTCTAGGCACAACAAATCGCGAGAGAGAAGACGCGCCGCGCCGACCGTTGCAAGACGCTCGGCCCGCGTAGATGGAAATCGATACGATCCCCTCGAAGACGGAAACGAAATCTCGGTGACAATGGTGAACGAGACGTTGGAAGTACCGCGCAAGGAAACCCGATGCGATTAGCAGCATTCTAACGATCGTCCGACAAATCGGAGACAAAATTGAAAACATAACATTTTCCAAGTTCACGGAAGCCGACGGAGGAGATCTACGATGCGAATTAAATGAGCTCGCGAGGATCCGGGAAGATCCGCGAACATCCTGTTCGTCGTCCGGCGGACCGGCGAATCGTTTTCCGATCCCAGGTTTCTCCGCGAGATCTCCGGGGCGCGGCGGGTCCCGATGGACTCACCCGTCTCGAGAAATCCATGGTGTCCGATGTTCCGTTCAGATCATTTAGAGGCGGCGCGGTGCGCGGACGATTCCGTGGATGCTATCTATGCGCGAAGGAGCAGGCGAGTTCGAATCGGTGCGAACGCGAACGCGAATAAAGCGAAGGAGAAGGCGAAGGCGAAGGCGAAGGCGAAGGCGAAGGCGAAGGCGAAGGCGAAGGCGAAGGCGAAGGCGAAGGCGAAGGCGAAGGCGAAGGCGAAGGAAGGCGCGAAGCAACACCGTCTAACTGTACGCGAACACAACTGATACGATGCGTTTCTGACTAAAAAGAAACCGTACCGGTGCGGACTCGTCCGGAAGTGGGCCCGGAACCCGGGCCGGCCACCCGTGACCAACGGATACCTCGTGAATACGAGCGGCGAGCCATGCGGGCATCGGTTCTGCGGTGTCGTGCACCATATACGCTACGTGTACGTGTGCGATACACCGTACTCGCGCATCTCGCTCGAGCGCACCTGTTCCTCTACCTTTCTAACGTTACATATATCGGCGCGGCGCGGCGCATCGCGGAGCTTCCCTATCCAATCCATGCTCCTGTCTTTTTTTCCGCCTCCCCTCCGCCTTCTCGTTGCTTGGCCGTCACCGTCGCCGTCGCCGTAGTCGGTTGTCTCCGCTCGAATAACGGATGCCGATGTAACGATCGAGATTACGACCTCCTGGCATCGCCAGGAAGATTAAGCGCGTTGCCTTCGGAGACTCGTCCTCTTCGTTACGCTTTTCGCCGTGTAATATGCGCGCACCGGGTATTTCGCAAAACGCCAAGCGTAAACTTCCGCGGAGATAACGATTCCTATCGGCTTAACGACCCGACGACCCAGCCGTTTCGAACGTCGTTACGCTTTTTCTTGATTTATCGCCGGGTAACGTGTCTTCGATTATCGTAATCGTCTTCGATTATCCGTTTCTCTTGCTGGTTCATTTTTCGCAGTATGTAATTTGTTCTTTCGCTTGGGCCGGATCGGTGAGCTCTATCCTCTGCTACAGGATCGTATACCGCGATCGTCCTGTGGAGCACCGGTGTGTAGTCCCGATGAGAGCACCCAGCACTAACTACTTGGAGCACTCTGATGTTATTTGCTGCCGAGTACAAGAGAAAAAGAGAAGAGTAGAATCCCCGATTATTTTAATATCATTCGAATACTACTCTAAAAGAAAAAAAAGAAAAGAAAAAAAAGAAACAGAAAAGTTTCGATTAGTCGTTGCGGGCTTCTTTTATTCTAGGATTTAAATGCTTTACCTTTTCGAGTAGTAGACGGTGTTTTCGACGGCTAATAAAGTTGCCAGTTTGGTCACCGTGAATCGGAAGAGATAAGGGACCGAGCGTCTCTAATGGCGCTTTAATCGTGAATATTTCTAGTCCACTTTATAGCCTCTCGAGTTTCTCTTCGCACATGGAACAGCCTGTACAGCCCAAGGTAAATGAGTAAAGCGTGCAGAAACACGTATGCATATATATATATGTATATTAATTTATTCGTATAGAGACACGTTTGTTCGAGCGCCTCCTCATAGGCGACTCGTAGGTAATACGCGTAGCACGATGAATAACGTTCGAACGTTTTACGCGAATCTACGCGCGAACGGAGGATCGTTCGGGTAACATTTAATAAGAGGCCGCGTAAAACGACACCACCCGATATACGTATGGACGAAGATGCGCGAACCGTTCCATGGAAGCTGTTCATTTGTTCGAACATAGCTCGAGGGCGTTGTTTCTCTGCACGAAGGGGACCGAGATCGGTGTCTGTCAGCTGACTTTGACAGATACAGTAAACTTTTATTTTTTATCTTACTTTTACATGGTCCAGGGAGAAACCGATGGACTGGAGAAACGATGAATCCGATAATTCGAGCGGTCCGTGAACGTAACTCGTGTGCTACCAGTCGTTGGTCGATCGACGTAGAAATTGCACGTTTCCGTTTCACGAACTTTTTACACTTTCAGTTGAAAATTTTACGTGGGACGAGAAAAGTGTTTTGTCGAAGAATAAAAGCGACGCGAGCCTGTCCGGCGCTATAGGATGCAACGTGTGTTCCCAAGGAGTGCAGGTTCAAATAATTATTATCCATTTGTATAGTACGGCGTGTCGCTTAATTTACCCACGTGAAATTATTTATTAACTGTTCGCTGTATAAATGCGTGCATCGAACTAAGTGTACCAAATGCTTAGATATATGAGTTTCGGTAGAGTCGGACGATGTTTTTTTTTCTAAGTCAAGGCGAGCTTCGTACCTCGGTAAACAGGTAAACTGACAAAAAACCAAATTGCATATTACAACGTAAGCATCCGCTGTTATTATACTATACAGCTTTTATTTGACACGTTTGTTCGTAAAGCAGACAGTTTGCAAACAATTTAAAGTGGCAGAATTAAGTGACTCGGCCCGAATTGTTTTGCAAACAGGCGAATTTTGGCAATTGCAAAGAGTCGAGAAGCTTCGCATCTGTCCTCGAGCGTTTGGAATTAGACGCGGAACTAGAAGCCAGGAACGAGATACCGCTCGGACGAACTAACGACGCTCAGACAGAACCGTTCGAAGAGGTCGAGCAAGAATTGTACAGTTTAAGTGCCAGAGACGTGTTTCCCTGTCGACAAGTTCTACGTCGCTCTGACATTTTGTACTTTCAAGTACGACATCCAACTATTACGCGTACACGTTTCGCTGAGTCGTTGACAAATTTTCAGGGTGTTAGGTATCCACCGGAGGATATCGCTAGCTACTGGAAAAAGGACTCGCGAATGTGGCTGTGGAAGTCTATCAGACTAATGCGAAGAAGAAATAAGCCTATACCTCCGAAGACGTGCGAAACTAACAACGAAAACAAAGAAACAGAATAATTCGATCGTCTATCTAGGATTTCGGACGTGGAGCTGTTTACATTTATAGACCGTTGTATTTATCGCTCGTATTATCATTTTAAATCGAATCTATTTTGCTACGTATGTACTCTCTGAATTCGACTATAAGTAAACTTTATTATCGAGATGTATTAGAGCCTTTCTTTTTTTACCACTTTCCCAATTAATTATTTCGCATTACGCTCGATAGCGTATCGCAGCGGTTCTACAGTTTTATCTGTCGCACAAATAAATAATGAAAGAACGACATACTTGCATACTCCACTTTTATCTTGATAAAATAAGGATACGTTTTTCTCAAAGTACGTATATAATTGATACAGTAATGAAATTCATATTCGATCTTCTTTTATCGGGTGGGAATTGTTCTCTATCTGTTAACCACAGGTTTCCAGGGACTCCAATGGTTGTTTTTGTGTATCTAATTCGATCGTTTCACCAACTTCGAAGCGCACAAAGTCTATAATTTCTGCCTTGTTGTCTTGTAACAGTTGTTGCACGGACATGGAGGAATCGAGCAGAAATTCTTGGTACAGCATGACCGATTCCTCCTCCACGTTGTTGTTCGGTTCGTCGACAGCTGGATCTCCAATTTTAGTGGGATTCATGCCTAACGTTAAGGAATACATTATATAAAATGCGTAATATCGTTTCACGAGAGCTCGGAGACAGTATAATCACCGATAATATGCTGACAAAGCTGCGGTCCAATATTGGCACATTTTTGTTTGGATTTTAAAGCCAACAGGGCGCCGTATCGTCCGAAAGATGCCACCGGATTTATGGTTGCGGGATGCGTGCAACCGTAGAGATGCAAGCCTCGTTCGGTATTTATGCATAAGGCGCGTCTTATGTTAATGTTTTCTCCGATGCTACCGATCGTTAGAGCAGAATGATCGCCTAGATTTTTCCCATCGCCGACTGGCAAAGCGTTGATACAATCCGAGAACAGCGTGTGTTTAGAGACGGGTGAATTCAATTCCAACGACATTCCATGTTTTAACACGGTGGACAGAGCGATTTCTGCTAGTTCGAGGAATTTTTTGTTCCTTGCGACAAAGTCTGTTTCGCAATTGATCTCCAAGACGGCTCCACAATTGTTATTGGTAGCTACCGCTATTAATCCTTGAGTTGTCACTCTAGATTGCAGTTTGACCGCTTGAGACCAACCTTGGCTTTGAGCCTGTTCTCTCAGCCATTCTTCGGCCTATAACGAATAACACAATTATTAACAATATTATCGCACGGATAATCATCGATGGTATCGACTAAGGTTTCTTACTTTTACAAGATCATTGTCGAACATTTCCAACGCCTTTTTACAGTTTACAAACGTGTAGCCGGTCTTCTTACGCAATTTTGATAACAGCGTTTTCTTCGAAGAATAGCAGAGCAGGTAATTTGCGTGTATCGAACGAAACAACTGACGTGGAATCATCTGAAAGAAAGATGCCATCGATTCTGTCAAGGTTATGTGTGTTATGTACAAATAAATAGAAAACTTTTCTTCAGGATCTAGGGGAAATCTAACCTGAAAACTAACCTAAAAATATCTGAACATCTCACTTTGAACAGTACCTTTTTTAATATTCTAACTTATAATAGTACAATGATAATTCCACGGAAACAGCATTACATTAAAAAGTTCTGCAAATACTTTAGGAATTAGGATCGATTAGTTTCGTTGCCTAGAAACCCCAGTCAATCGTGGTACCTCCTAATGTCAATGTATTCGCGATTTAGCGACAGCAAACGCATGGGGTTAAGATTCTTCGGCTGTCGACTCACAAACATAACGCGTAATAACCGTTCCACTGAAAACTCTGATTACTGCAAGACAACGGCTTCTTACTTCGTTACTTACCGTAAATATAGTTTCAAGAACGGAGTCTTGTAACAATTGATAAACCACAACCTCTACCGAAAGTGGCGCCTTCTCTGACCGTGTACAATTCGATCGCAAAGTAGCACGGGATATGGACTAATTTCGAGCGATATTCGTAAGTTGTTCGATGCTCGGATCGTAATTTGTAATCGATTTGAAATTAACGAATGTATCCATGCAATTTTCATCTGTCAACGTATCGTTCGTATCGCTCGTGGGTCTTGTTTTAGATATAAAACAAATTCCATTCTTGCAACGGCCTCGGAATGGAACTCGGTTCCAGCATGGAATGCGATTGCGAGGAAGTCGTGTCCTGCGAAGGTCTTCCGGGACCGTCGACTCAGAGAAAGCGCGTGAAAGGTAGCCCAAAACAAAGAAAGATAGTCCATTCGAAGGTCGCATCGATCTATTCTTTGCCAGACAAATTTTGGAAAAATTGTGCTAAATGCATGAGAAAGGATGAGACACGGAAACGATGGAAATTGGAAGAGACTTATACCGATAAACGATTAAAAACGGAGAACTTCCGCAGGTCGATATGCAAACCTTAATTTCATACACGATACTGCATCTGAAAATCGATTTCTTTAACCTCCGAACTTGCAACGTTTCATACTATATATGTAACGGAGTCTTTTATTTTTCAAAATATCTACGCTAATTGGTATAGTTCGATTAAATGGGAACTTACTGGATTCGGAGATTTACTTTGAAATTGCCCAAACAGGAATAGCACACATCGTTTATAGAATTAATCGGTCCGGTTCGGTTCCGTTCCGTTCGGTTGTGTTCCGTTTCGTTCGGTTCGGTTCGGTTCGGTTCGGTTCGGTTCGGTTCGGTTCGGTTCCGTTCGGTTCATTTAATTAAAGAGGAATTTCGTCGTAGATTCATGGTGGGTCTGCTGGTGAAGCCGGAATTACCGAAGTTGGATGTAGACTCGAGCTTGGATGCGGACTCGAATCGTTATTATAATTATATCTCGAACGGGGCGGATACTTTTCATGCCCAAATTCACGACGACGTCTTGGAGAACATATTACGTTTGGTTCCGTACTGTATACGCGATCGGTTCTATCATTGTACGGAGGATCTGCTGTTCGAGATCAAAGATAGATACACCAGAGATATCAAGAAAGCAATATTACAGTTCGCCCTGCAAGATTCTCTGCAGGAACAGTCGCAGAAGGTGGATGCGTAATAAATCTATGAAATTCGTCTCGATGATTCGAAAGATATCAAAATGATTGAAAATAAAATAAAATAAAATCATTTGAAAGCGTTGTTAGGTTTGATTTTTGTTCGAACGTTAAAATGTAAATTTTCATTAGTAATTTCGATAGGTAGGAGATACTCGTCTGCTGTCTGGCTCAGTGGGTCAGGTTCGTGAGAAAATCGCTCTCCTGCAGGACACTCTGTACCTGATAAATCCGTGCACGAGGCTGACCCTGGATCAATGGGTACACAAATTCCGGTACGGAACTGTTCATTTCCAGCACGGTACTCGTGTTCGACAGATCGACTACATTCCAGAGATTTCCGGCTCGTCGATATCGGAAAAATCGTGGAACACGAGGACAGCTGGGACCTGAGGGAGTTCGAAACCGCAGTTTCTCGTCAAATCGAGAAAGGGAGGATAATTCTGAAGACCTCTTGGTACAGTGGCATTCAGGATATATTTCTCGTGGTAAAAGATCTGCAACGTTTCAACTTGGAAAACGAAAGTCGACGAAACATCGACGACTTTACGATCCGTTTCTTTCAGAGGAATAGGAAGGGTTTAGTGCCGAGTCCTCTGCACAAGACACAGTTCAAACGGTTCTTCGGCTGCGTTGCTGCGATAATGGAGGCTCAGCTTCTCTCTCTGTGCGAAAATAGTCTGGAAGAATTCATGAATTTTCTCATCAGGGACCAGGTGAAATCGGTTCGGTATCGGAGCGTCTCGTAAAAATCAGTTAACGCTTAATAATTATCGTCTGTAGCCTGCTAAATGCGAATTTCACGTGGACGTGGTAGTTAAATCCGAGAGCCTAGATTTTCAACCGTCCTTCGAGGAATTCAAGGACGCGCTTTGCGGGATTTTGGATCGCATATGCGAAGCTGTTACAGAATTCGATACGTTGGAGACACAGCTTTACCTGGATTGGTCGGGCTCGTTGGATGTCCTAGAAGTAAGCCGAAAATAATGATCGATTAGCGCATATACATGCTCTTATGCGAATAGGTAATAACGTTTCGAAATTCATCGCAGCCCAAAGTAGACCGTTCTATGGTGGAGTCGCAGAAGCGAGAGATAATCGATCTGATAGATCGCGAGAAGATCGTTCCGGAGAGAATACAGGCCTGGTTGGAAGAGTAATTATCGATCGTTCGGCCTCGCTCGCGTTTACTTCTGATTTCCAGCGATCGACGGAATCGCATTTGTTCGTTACAGATACGAATATTTGTACAACAACGACGAGTACCTTACGGTGAAGAGCTTCGCGAGCGACGAGAACCGAACGCTGGAGGAATACGGCGGCATGATGGAGCGTTGTCGCTCGCTTATGGCGGCTATCCCGCTGAAAGTCGAGAGGACAGCGTTCACCGGCCTCTTCGAAGTGTCCCGAAAAATGTTTATCGAGACGGTCGTCGATAACGTCGATCGGATACAAAATCTTCTTATCGATGCCCTCGTCAACAAGTACCAGCTCATTGCAGTCAGGCGAGTATTTTATTTCTCTTAATTCCTTGAACAGCGAGAACACGATATATTTGTTAGCCTTGGCTACGAGCGATGTATAATTAATAATAATAATGATAATAATAATAATAATAGTAATGGTAAAGTCGAGTCAATTATAGTGTACCGATAAAGTAGTTATTAGAAAATGATTAGAAATCAAGGGCTTGCCCCGAGCCGGATATTTAAGCAATTGTTGTTGGCGCAGAGCCGCAGAAGAATACGAAGCCATAGCAGATCGGGCTTTGAGCAGGCCCGTCGATACGGCAGCCTTGACGGAGCTGGTCGCATTCGTTAGAAAATCTATGGACGGATCCCTGAAGCAGCTAGAGGTCGATCTCTACGATATACTTCAGCACGTCCTCCTTTTGTCGGATTACCATGTTCTCGCGGACACCGAGATCGACGCCAACAACGTCGCGTTTCAATGGTACCACCGATTCCCCGATATCTTGGCCGAGAACGAAGTTTTGGTGGCTACGAAGACGGTGGAGTTCCAGGAGGCTCTTCGAAGTATCATCGATCGAAAGAATCTGCGCGCAGGGAGAAACGGTTGCATCGATTGACCAAACTTTCCTTCTTCAACAGTCAGGTACATCAAATTCGAGGAGGAGTTGGACTCTTACGCCAAGCAAGTGGCCGACACTCAATTCTGGGGTGACATAGCGGAGGTTTACAAGTACCAGAGGAGGGCTCAGACTCTGGAGAACAGGCTGATAGCTGCGATGGAGAAGATCGACAAGTTCAACGAAGAAGAAGCTGCGTTCGGTTGGGATATCACGCAGTATCCGCGACGGAAACAGATCGCGGACCAGCTGAAGCCGTTCAAGCAGCTGTTCGATGCCATCTGCGATTTCATGACCAAGCAGGAACTCTGGCTGAACTCGATGATCGGCAGCTACAGCCCCGAGGATATCGAGAACGACGTCGGACACGCGTACAGGTATGAAAAGCAGGGGCACGAGATTATCCATAGGGCCGAGCCGAGCCGAGCCGAGCCGAGCCGAGTCGAGTCGATTCGATACAGCGACGATCTTTAAGCGGGAATATATCTTTGAATCGATTAGAACGATCTACAAGCTGGAGAAGAGCTTTCAAGAACCGGATCTGAGAGACCTAGCGAGCAACGTACGCGAGAAGATCGAGGACTTCAGGGATCGCATGCCGATCGTACTCACCTTGGGGAATCCAGGGTTAAAGGATCGCCACTGGGAGCAGATATCCGAGATCATCGGCGTTCCCATCAAGGTGGACGCCGACCTGACATTGGCCAAGGTCCTGGAGATGGGTTTGGACTCGCTGGCCAGCAAGTTCGAGGCGATTTCGGACAACGCGTCGAAGGAGGCGACCCTGGAGAAGGCCATGGACCGGATGCAGAAGGACTGGGCCGATCTAGTGTTCACGGTGAACCCTTTCAAGGAGACCGGCACCCACGTGATCGCCGGCGTCGACGATATTCAGCTGCTCTTGGACGACCACATCGTCAGGACCGTCACCATAAAGAACTCGCCGAACATCAAGCCCTTCGAGGCCAGAATCTTGTTAGCGAATTTGAAACTATACAATTTTTTCACGGACTACGCGGGCCGTTTCGCGAACTGATTCTTCTTTGTCCGATCAAATAGGTCGTGGGAGCGTAAAATGCACTTGCTGCAAGACATCTTGGACCAGTGGCTGCGGGTCCAGGCGATCTGGATGTACTTGGAGCCGATATTCACGTCGCCGGATATTCAGCAGCAAATGCCGGACGAAGGACGCAAGTTTTCAGCGGTGGACAAGACCTGGCGAGACATTATGAAGACGGCCCAGGCGGATCCTCGGGTTCTCTACGTGATCGAGATCGACAAGATGCTCGAGAGGCTGAAGAAGAGTTTCGCTCTCCTGGAGGACATTCAAAAGGGGCTGAACGATTACCTCGAGAAGAAGCGGCTCTTCTTCCCGCGGTTCTTCTTTCTCTCGAACGACGAGCTGCTGGAGATCTTGTCGGAGACCAAGGACCCGACACGGTAACGCCATAAACCGAACGGTAACGTTAACGGTTGCGTCGCGTTGAAACGCGCGATTTAAACCTGCGATCGCGTTCCCTCAGTGTCCAGCCGCACCTGAAGAAGTGTTTCGAGGGCATCCACAGGCTCGAGTTCAACGAGGATCAAGAAGTACTCGCGATGAGATCGTCCGAGGACGAAATCGTGAACCTGGTGGATATAGTATCCACTGCCGCGGCCAGAGGACAAGTGGAGAAGTGGCTCGTCGAACTGGAAGCAATTATGAGACGAAGTATCCGGCATATGGTGGAGCAGGCGATACAGGCGTATCCGCGAAAGCAGAGGAAGGACTGGGTGCTCGATTGGCCGGGTCAAACGATTCTCTGCGTCGGAAAGACGTATTGGACTTTGCGTATCGAGGAGTCCATGTTGCAGGGTGCTGTCGGTTTGAACGGGTATCTCGAGCAGTGCCAGTCGGAGCTGAACGACGTGATATTGCTGATCAGGGGCAAGTTATCGAAGCAGAACCGTATCACTTTGGGTGAGGTTTTTTTTGAAATTCTTGAAAAATTTATCACATTCATCAAATTCTTCAAATTTTGGAAATTCCTATAATTCAGAAAATTATTCGACAAATTCTTACGATCAGAGTAGAACCGTAGTACAAGATACTTTCGAAAGAGAATAATCGATCGACCGGCTAATCGTTTCAGAGGCTCTGGTCACTCTCGATGTCCATGGGAAAGACGTACTGGCGAGTCTCTGCGAAGAAGAAGAAGCGATCGAGAACACCGACTTTAGATGGCTGTGCCATCTTCGCTATTACTGGCTGGTTAGAAAATCGACGAATCTTCGCCGTCGAGAAACGTGTTCGTCCAGCATTTCATGCATCTTCCTTTTGCAGGAAGACAACATGTGGTCGTACATGATCAACTCGCGTTTGAGATACGGTTACGAGTACCTGGGGAATTCGCCGAGGCTGGTGATCACACCGCTGACGGATCGATGCTATCGGACTCTGTTCGGCGCCCTGCATCTCCACTTGGGCGGCGCGCCGGAGGGACCGGCGGGGACCGGTAAAACAGAGACGACGAAGGATCTGGCAAAGGCCGTGGCGAAACAGTGCGTCGTTTTCAACTGCTCCGAAGGGCTGGACTATCTTGCTCTGGGCAAGTTCTTCAAGGGGTTAGCCTCCTGCGGCGCCTGGTCCTGCTTCGACGAGTTCAATCGAATCGATCTCGAAGTGCTGTCGGTTGTCGCGCAACAAATCCTGACGATTCAACGAGCGATCAACAGCGGCGCGGAGAGGATGGTGTTCGAGGGCACGGACATCTTCCTGGACCCAACCTGCGCCATCTTCGTCACGATGAACCCCGGCTACGCCGGTAGATCGGAGTTGCCGGACAATCTGAAGGCTCTGTTCCGACCGGTGGCTATGATGGTGCCGGACTACGCGCTGATCGCGGAGAACACACTGTACTCGTACGGGTTCTACAACGGCAGGCCGTTGGCGGTGAAGATCGTGACCGCGTACAAACTCTGTTCGGAGCAGCTCAGCGGTCAGGGTCACTACGACTACGGCATGAGAGCCGTCAAGTCCGTCTTGGTCGCCGCCGGCAACCTGAAGCTCCGGTACCCGGACCAATCCGAGGACATTCTGATGCTGAGAAGCATCCTCGACGTGAACCTACCAAAGTTTCTCGTCCACGATCTACCCCTCTTCGAAGGAATCGCCTCGGACCTGTTCCCCGGCGTTCGTCTCCCGACCCCGGACTACGCTCACCTGAACGCCTGCACCATGGAAGCCTGCGCCGCCGCGAACATCCAGTGCACGGACTTCTTCCTCGAGAAGATCCAGCAGATTTACGAGATGATGCTCGTCAGGCACGGATTTATGATCGTCGGGCTGCCGTTCGCCGGGAAAACGTCCGCGTACAGGATGCTAGCGAACTGCCTGGCCCTGCTGGAGGAACGGCGGCTGATGGACGAGCACCGGGTGGAGATAACGGTTATTAATCCGAAGGCGATCACGATGGGCCAACTGTACGGCCAATTCGACCCTGCCTCGCACGAGTGGAGCGACGGCGTCCTGGCTGTCGGCTACAGAGCGTTCGCCACCTCCGTCAACGAGAATCGAAAATGGCTGGTGTTCGACGGGCCGGTCGACGCCCTTTGGATCGAGAACATGAACACCGTGCTCGACGACAATAAGAAGCTTTGCCTGACCTCCGGCGAGATCATCCAGCTGGCGCCCACCACCAACTTGATCTTCGAGCCCATGGACCTGGAGGTGAGATCGTTCCTTTCTCGGCCTAGTTTCTCTCCTCGACCCGGTGTATCTTTTCCGCAGCCAACGTTGCTCGTTGTTCGTTGTTCCCTATAGGTGGCCTCGCCCGCCACAGTGTCCAGATGCGGCATGATCTACATGGAGCCGGTCAGTCTGGGTTGGTCGCCGCTCCTGATCTCCTGGTTGAACACCCTGCCATCTACGTTCACCGAACATCTAAGAAACCATTTGAGCGACATGTACACGCGATTCTGTCCGCCCCTTCTGCACTTGCTGCGCAGAGGCGGAGTAAAGGTTCGAACGATTCGACCGATCGACTTAGATTTTTAGTTGAAACGAGATCGTCAACGACCGTCAACGAGCGTCTCCATCGTTCTTCCCGTAGGTGTTGATCGCGATGCCCGACGCGAACTTGACAAGATCGGTGACGTATCTGTTCGACTGTTTCCTCGAGGACTTCCGCGACGAGAAGTACCTTCAGACCTTGTCCGATCTAGATATGCGGGCGCAAGTCGAGGTAACCGTTTCCTACCGCGACAGTCCCTAGTCCCAAGTCCCAGGAGACTGCCGGGATTGCCATCCGACTGTTTCGATCTAACCTGTCGCAGGGCTGCTTCTTCTTTTCCTGTATTTGGGCGATGGGAGGCACCCTGAGCTCGGACTCGTGGGAGGCGTTCAGCGAGCTGTTCAGAGCTCTGACGAGCAGGGAGTTTCCCGAGGACGTCAGGCAACGTTTCGACGTCTCCGAGGACACCGGAGACCCGCCGAAGCCCTACGTGGTGAACATACCCATGGCCGGTCTAGTTTTCGATTACAAGTTCGCGAAGGAGGGCAAAGGGAAGTGGAGGCCCTGGACGGAGGACTTGCAGGACGTCCCGCCGATTCCGAAGGACATGCCGGTGAACCAGGTGATCGTGCCGACGGTCGAGACCGTGCGCTACGTTCACCTGTTCAAGCTGCTCGTCCGTAACCAGAAACCGGTCCTCGTGGTCGGCCCGACCGGGACAGGCAAGTCCGTCTACATCATGGACTTTCTCCTGAAGAAGAACGACCCGGAAACGTACAAGCCGCTGTTCCTGATATTCTCGGCGCAGACCACCGCCAATCAGGCCCAGGAGATCGTCATGGGCAAGCTCGATAGGAGGAAGAAGGGGCTGTACGGCGCGCCGCCGGGAAAATACTGGGTGGTGTTCGTCGACGACTTGTCCATGCCCCAGAAAGAGCAATACGGGGCACAGCCGCCCATCGAGTTGCTCAGGCAGTGGCTGGACCATCGGACTTGGTACGACGTCGAACAAGCGATCCCCATAGAATTGGTGGACGTGCAGCTGATGTGCGCCATGGGCCCTCCGTCCAGCGGTTTGGACGTCACGCCCAGGTTCAAACGGCACTTTTTCGCTCTGGCCATCTCGGAGTTCTCCGACGACGTCCTAACCACCATATTCGGAAAGTTGATGGCATGGCATCTCGACAGAAAAGAGTTCCCGCAGTATTTCCAAACCTGCATCGATTACGTCGTCGACGGAACGTTGGACGTTTACAAGGAAACGAGGCAGCATCTTCTGCCAATCCCTGCCAAGTGTCATTACCTGTTCAACTTGAGAGACTTCTCGAGAGTGGTCCAGGGAGTGCTGCTCTCCACTCCCGAAACCATCGCGGAGCCCGTAAGCTGACCGATAACAAGCGCAACGATTCGATCGCGTTCTACTCATCGGAGTTGGATTCTCGATTCTATGCTTCTGTTTCTGCCCCCCCTCTCTCTCTCTCTCTCTCTCTCTCTCTCTCTGTTTTTTTAGGTCGGCATGAAGCGGCTATGGGTCCACGAGGTTCTGCGCGTTTACGGCGATCGATTGGTGGACGACGCCGACGTTAAATGGCTCGTCGATCAGATACGAGTCACCGTGTCTACTTATTTAGACGACGATTTGAATCGTATGTTCGAAAGCTTGAGCGACAAAAGCGGCATGGTACGTCGCACGATCACCGTCGGCTTCCGACGCCCGAACGCCTTCGATCGTCGATCGACGCGTATCGGTTTTATCGATCCACAGGTGACAGAGACGGAACTTCGAAATCTGATCTACTGCGACTTCCAAGATATCCTGGCAGATAAGAAATTGTACCAGGAAGTCGCCAACTTGGACAATTTAACCTCGACGGTCGAAGAATACCTCGGAGAGTACAATTCCATCTCAAGAACGCCGATGAACCTGGTCCTCTTCAGGTTCGTTCGAAGCATCGACCGTTTCGTTGTTTGCTATCGATCGGAAGAATCAACGGGGCTGGCTTATTTTTCTATAGAAATGTCAAGCGTCGACACGGTGTCGCGACCTAATTGTAAGATATTGTCGTAGAACGATCGTTGCCGATCGACCGCGGATTATCGCGCGAAACGAAAACGATCCGAATCTTTCGAACGAGTCGAAAACAATGGAACGGTGCATAAAATCCGCGGTCCGGCGATTAAACGTCCAAATTGGTAGATAGATGGTAGATAGGCCTACGTACGCGACAGGATTACGAATGCGAAATAAAGGAAAGAACGTGTCGCGGTTCCATACAGATTCGCCATCGAACATCTATCGAAGATCTGCCGAGTGATGATGCAGCCTCGCAGCCACGCCCTGTTAATCGGCGTGGGTGGTTCGGGTCGTCGGTCGTTGACCAAGCTGGCGGCGCACATCTCCGATTACGAGCTGTTCGGCGTGGAGATGTCGCAACAATACGGATCGCACGAGTGGCACGACGACCTCAAGGACATCCTGAGGAAGAGCGCGTCCAGCGAGCTACACTCGGTGTTCCTGTTCATGGACACGCAGGTCAGGGAGGAGACGTTCCTGGAGGATATCAGCAACCTGCTCAACTCGGGAGAGGTGCCGAACATATTCGCGGCGGACGAGCTGACGGACATCTGCGAGAAGATGAGGACGATCGACCGGCAGAGGGACAGGTCCTTGCAGACGGACGGCAGCCCGGTGGCGTTGTTCAACTTCTTCGTGCAAACGGTCCGCGAAAATCTGCACGTGGTCGTCACGATGTCGCCGATCGGGGACAATTTTCGCGTCAGGATCCGCAAGTTCCCGGCTCTGGTCAACTGCTGCACCATCGATTGGCTGCAGTCCTGGCCCGAGGACGCTCTGTTGGCCGTAGCCACCAAGTTCTTGGGCCAGATCGATCTGACGACGACCGAGCGCGACGCTTGCATCGAGATGTGCCAGTTCTTTCACACGTCCACCCAAGAACTGACGCAGGAGTTTCTCAAGAAAGCGAAACGGCACAACCACGTGACCCCGACCTCCTACCTGGAGCTGATCCAGACCTTCGAGGGGCTGCTCGCGAGGAAGAGACGGCAGGCGCTCGAAGGAAAGAAGCGGTACGAGGCGGGCTTGGAGCGGTTGGACAGCACTCACAAGCAGGTGGAGAAGATGCAAGAGATCCTAGTCGCGTTGCAGCCGAAGCTGCTCGTCGCCGCCAAAGACGTCGAGGCCATGTTCCTCGACGTTCAGAGGCAGAGCGACGAGGCCGCCGCCATCGAGCAAGTGGTCGCGCAGGACGAAGAGGCCGCCTTGGTACGGCTCTGTCGGTTTCGAGATCGAAGTCGATCGTTGTTTCGGGGCGGTTGCTTTCGCGATGCTTTGCTCGTCGGCCGCAGCCGCAGGGCTCTCTTCGACGTTGCTCGCTTCCGCTTTGCGGCATGTTAACGTTAACGAGATTTCGGAGAGCCCGGAAAGCACCGAAACTTGGTTAACCCGGCGTTATTTCAGTAATTCGTAGCGAGACCACGCTGCAATATTTGCTTCGCGCGCGCTCTCTCTCTCTCTCTCTCTCTCTCTCTCTCTCTCTCTCTCTCTCGATTTTCTATCCTCTCGAAAAAACAGTAGCTTCGATTGAAAAATATGAAAAATGTTCTCGTTTCATCGCACGGAATCGATTTTATACATGTATATGAATTTCCAAAGCCAGCTTTTCCAGATAAAGCTTAAAGTTTAAACGTACCTGGTAAAGCTGCGACAGGATAACCTTGGCTTGTTCGAAGGTCGTCGCGAGCGAAGCGGACGCCATCCGAGAGGAATGCGACGCGGACCTGCAGGAGGTGATGCCGATCCTGAACGCGGCGAACGCAGCCTTGAACACCTTGACCCCGCAGGACATCCAGATCGTGAAAGCCATGAAGCGTCCTCCGGCGGGTGTTCGCCTGGTCATGGAGGCGGTCTGCATCCTAAAAGTACGTCCGATTCTCCCGCGAATGCTGGCAACGCGTCGAACGCGACGCGTCGACGACGTATCTCTCTCTACACGTAATTCGAACTTGTCCAGGACGTGAAACCGGAGAAAGTTCAAACTCCGGAAGGACCTTCGGAGGATTACTGGAAGGCGTCTATGCGGATACTGGGCGACATGAAGTTCCTGGAGAACCTGATAAACTTCGACAAGGACAACATCCCGGAGCGTATCGTAACGAAAATCCGCGCGACGATCCTGACGAATCCGAATTTCGACCCGGAGAGAATCAGGCAGGTGTCGACCGCCTGCGAGGGACTCTGCCGATGGGTGTTCGCTATATCCGAATACGACAAGGTGGCGAAGGTCGTGGCGCCGAAGAAGCAAGCCCTGGCTTCCGCGGAAGAGGTTTACTCCGCCGCGATGGCGCAGCTGACCCTGAAGAGGAACCAGCTGCAGGAGGTGCGCAAGAGGCTGGCGGAGCTCGAAGACCTTCTGACGCAGAGGAAAGCGGAGTACCGGGCGATGACGGACGAGGTGACCGAGTGCGAGGAGAAGCTGAGGCGAGCGGAGGAGCTGATCGGTGGACTGGGCGGCGAGTACACCAGGTGGTCGGAGACGGCCCTGAAGCTCGGCGAGCTTTGTCACAAGCTGACGGGCGACGTGCTGATCGGGTCCGGCGTCGTGGCCTATCTGGGGGTCTTCACCACTCCGTACAGACAGCGCCAGATCGAAAACTGGATCGCGATCTGCACCAACTTGGACGTCTATTGCACGCCGGACTTCCAGCTGACTCGGGTCCTCGGCGATCCCGTGCTGATCCGGTCTTGGAACATCTTCGGTCTGCCCAGCGACCTGTTCTCTATCGACAACGGCATCATCGTCGCCAACTCCCGCCGATGGCCGTTGATGATCGATCCCCAGGGCCAGGCCAACAAGTGGATCAAGAACATGGAGAGAGAGGCGAACCTTAACGTGATCAGGCTGACCCAGACCGACTACACGAGGGTCCTGGAGAACGCCGTTCAGTTCGGTCAGCCGGTTCTCCTGGAAAACGTTGGCGAGGAGCTGGACGCTGCTCTGGAGCCGCTTCTGACCAGACAGACGTTCCGAACCGGTGGCACCACCTGCATCAAGATCGGAGATTCGATCGTCGAGTACTCGGACGACTTCCGGTCAGGCTCGATCCTCCTCCTTTCTCGCCATCGAGAGCGAAAGCTTTCCTCCCCTAACGTTCCACCGCGTGTTCTTCACCAGGTTCTACATCACGACCAAGCTGCGCAATCCTCGCTATCTGCCGGAGGTGGTGGTCAAGGTGACCCTCTTGAATTTCATGATCACTCCGATCGGCTTGGAGGATCAGCTTCTCGGTATCGTGGTGGCGAAGGAGAGACCCGATCTGGAGGCCCAGAAGAACCGGCTGATCGTTCAAGGAGCCGCCAACAAGAAGTATCTAGAACGTCGAGAACGTTTCTTCTCGCTCTCTGTCTCTATCCTCGAACTTTGTTGCAGAATGCTGAAGGAAATCGAGGACAAGATTTTGGAGGTGCTCTCGGCGTCCGAGGCGAACATCCTCGAGGACGAGAGCGCGATCGCTATCCTCAGCTCCTCGAAGCATCTTTCGAACGATATAGTCGCGAAGCAAGCGACGGCGGAGATTACGGAGAAGTCCATCGACGAGGCGAGATTAGAGTACACGCCGATAGCTGTTTACAGCACCGTTCTATTCTTCACGATAGGTAACTTCTGGCCCTATAGCGATCGCGACGTCGACTCCGCGATTTCGTTCGATTTCCTAACGTTAGATATCTTCGTACACGTTCCTACCGTTAAATATCGACCGTTGAATATCGGTTAACGGAATATTCCTGCCCCGCAGCGGTTCTGGCCAACATCGATCCGATGTATCAATACTCGTTGGTCTGGTTCGTGAATCTCTTCGAGAACACGATCGACAACACGGAAGCGGTGGAGAACATAGAGCAGAGGCTGCACGATCTGACGAGGGAGTTCACCTATTCGCTCTACGCGAACGTATGTCGCTCGTTGTTCGAGAAGGACAAGCTTCTGTTCTCGCTGCTTCTCTCGGTGAACCTGATGAACAAACGGGGAGAGATCTCGACGACTCAGTGGATGTTTTTGTTGACCGGCGGCGTGGGCCTCGAAAATCCTTTCGCGAATCCTACGCAATGGCTGCCCTCGAAATCCTGGGACGAGTTCTGTCGATTGGACAACGTTCCCGGATTTCAGGTATCGAAGGACGAGAGACGAGACGTCGAATACGAAATAAGAAAGACGAACGAAATTGTTCGAATTTAGGGCACGCTGGAGCGGTATTTTTCTGTTTAGGGCTGCAGAGATTCTTTCGCGGCGAACCCGAACGCTTGGAGGGTCGTTTTCGATCACACGGAGCCTCACGGTTTACGGTTCCCCGCGCCCTACGACCAGCTGAAACCTTTCCAGAGAA
Source organism: Megalopta genalis (assembly GCF_051020955.1). Lineage (NCBI taxonomy): Eukaryota > Metazoa > Arthropoda > Insecta > Hymenoptera > Halictidae > Megalopta > Megalopta genalis. The sequence continues at coordinate 25,868,555 of NC_135014.1, read as the reverse complement.
TGCTCGTGCTGCGATGCGTTCGTCCCGACAAGCTCGTGTCGGCCGTGCAGGGATTCGTCGAAGGTAGGGTACGACGCTCTCGAGAACGTTGAACGAACGATTCGTCGATCCCGTCAGCCTCGCGATCCTTCCAGAACAATTGGGACGACGGTACATCGAGCCGCCGCCCTTCGACCTGTTGTCCTCGTTCGCCGACTCTCACGCCTGCATCCCTCTGATATTCGTCCTCACGCCTGGCGCAGACCCCATGGCGGTTCTGTTGAAATTCGCGGACGACCAGGGTTTCGGGACCAGCAGACTGTTCTCGCTGTCTTTGGGTCAAGGCCAGGGCGCGATCGCCGTCCAACTGATCGACGAAGGGGCGAAGAACGGCACCTGGGTGGTCCTGCAGAATTGTCATCTTGCCAAGAGCTTCATGCCCCATTTGGAGAAGGTGCGGGCGAACGAATTTTTAATCGTCTCGTTCGAATTTCCGGCGCCTTCTCGAGGCAGCGCCGGGCAAGCTAACGGAGCTCGCGAGGGAACTTGTTCGCGGGCCTTGCTCGCGCATTCAAATTTACGATCTTTCAGATCTGCGAGACTTTCACCCCGGAAACCGTGCACCCCGACTTCCGGCTATGGCTGACCAGCTATCCGGTGGACCATTTTCCCGTCAGCGTCCTGCAAAATGGCGTCAAGATCACGAACGAGCCGCCGAAGGGACTGCGAGCGAACATAATCAGGTCCTTTCTCCAGGTAAAACGATAAGAGCGACGCGATCCTCGCGGCTCGTGGACGATGGATAACGCAACGGGGTCTCGCGTAGGATCCGATATCCGACGACGACTTCTTCGAGACCTGCGAGCAGAAGGTGCCCTTCAAGAAGCTGCTCTTCTCTCTGTGCTTTTTCCACGCGATCGTCCAAGAGCGCCGACAATTCGGACCGATCGGCTGGAACAATCGGTACGAGTTCAACGAGACCGACCTCAGGATCAGCGCGCTGCAGCTCAAGATCTTTCTGGATCGGTACGACGACGTGCAATTCACGGCGCTCAAGTATTTAACAGGTATCGAGTATCGAACTCCTATTCTCACGGTTTCGAGACTCCGAAGTCGGGATCGGAATCGGAATCGGAATCGGAATCGGAATCGGAATCGGAATCGGAAGATCCGATTCGTAACGAATTTGTCTCTGCCAGGCGAATGCAATTACGGTGGACGCGTGACGGACGAATGGGACAGGCGAACTTTGAACACCATCCTCGCGAAATTCTATTCCCCGGAGTTGCTCCGCGACGAATACCTGTTCGATCCGAGCGGCTTGTATTACGTGCCCCGGGTCCAAGATCGGGCCGATTTCCTCGAGTACGTCAAGACGTTCCCGATGACCACGGCGCCCAGCGTCTTCGGCATGAACGAAAACGCTGACATCATCAAGGACCAGCAGGAGACCACGCTGATGCTGACCTCCGCGCTGGCGACGCAGGTAAAAGTTCACGGATATACGAATCGGACGATTCTACGACTAATTTCGCTCTGTCCTCGTTGCGTAGACGGTTCAGGGACTCAACGTAAGTCTTTTCAACGCACGATTCGCGCGCTACGAGTAGCTCTTTGCGCGATGCCGGGTGTGTTTCATGCGCGCTCGCGCGCTCCTTTTCGTATGTTTCAGCTCGGTCAGGAAGCGTCCGACGTACAGGTAACGGACGATGCTTCTCGCTCGAATTTGAACGCAGCGTTTTCGTTCGCGGTCGTTCGTCGTCGTTCGCGGCAGCTATCGATTCGAAAATCACGCGGTCTCGTTAACGGGTCGACGAGGGACCATTCTCGGCAAAGATGCCGTTACCGACGTAACGCGTCGTAGGAGCTAGCGGTAGCTGGAACGCGAATTCCCGCGGCGGCGTGTGCCACGGCCATTATCTTTCGTTCATTAATTCCGCGACAATTAAGGCGCGGGCCGCGCACCGGCCGGCCGTGTTTCACAAATATAATAGCAGTACCTTATGTACCTAAATGTATTCCGCGCGCGACGAATCGCGCGAACTACTAACGAGCAGCACCGTGTTGCTTCGGCCGTCCTCCAATTAGGATACCGGGGAAACGGAAACAGACACGGGCGAGTCGCCCGACGAGACCGTCTACGGGGTGGCGTCCGATATTCTCTCAAAGTTGCCGGAGGACTTCGATCTCGACGCCGCGCTCCTCGAGTATCCGACGTTGTACGATCAAAGCATGAACACGGTGCTGGTACAGGAAATGGGAAGATTCAACAAGCTTCTGCAAACGATCAGGAATAGCCTGACGAACGTTCGGAAAGCGATCAAAGGTAAACGAGCGAACGACCGAGCGACCGAGTACCGCGATCGATCGATCTTTCTCGCAGATCTTTCTCGCAGTGTCTTTCTCCCGTGTCTATCTCTGATCCCGATCCCGATCCGAATCCAAGGTCTGACGACGATGAGCACGGACCTGGAGGAGGTCTACTCGTCGATGATCACCGGGAAGATACCGGGCGCGTGGACGATCAACTCGTATCCGTCCCTGAAGCCGTTGGGCAGTTACGTTCGGGACCTTCTGAAGAGGCTCGCCTTTCTTCTGGTGACTAGATTTTTCTCTTTACGGAAGAATTCGCAACGGCGGCGATTACGGCAACGCCGGACCAACTCGAATTCCGACGCTGAATTTCCTCCGATTTTGTTCAAGTCGTGGTACCTCGAGGGACCACCGCCGAGCTTTTGGATCTCCGGCTTCTACTTTACCCAGGCGTTCCTGACCGGCGCTCGTCAGAATTACGCGAGGAAGTACTCGATACCCATAGATCTCCTGATTTACGACTTCGTCCCTCTGAAAGGGACCGTCTTCCCGGACCCGCCGGCCGACGGCGTCTACGTTTACGGCCTGTTCTTCGATGGAGCGCGGTTCAACACGGAGACCATGAACATGGACGAATCGTTGCCGAAAATCTTGTACGACGCTGTCCCCTACGTGAGTAACGTTTCAGCGTTTAGCCTCGTATTTCTATAGACTTCCGTGCGCGCGCGCGTCCCCGTCTACGAATTCGCCGCGCGATCAGCCGCGCTGAGCGACCGCTTTTCTACCCAGATCTGGATGATACCGACGAAAAGGGACCAAGTACCGGAGAGGCGCGCGTACACCTGCCCCGTGTACAAAACTGCCGAGAGGAAGGGCGTTCTGTCGACGACCGGCCACTCGACGAACTTCGTAATCGCCGTACGGCTCCCGACGGACCGCCCGCCGGAACACTGGATTCTGCGAGGCGCGGCCATGCTCTGCCAATTGTCCGATTAAACCGATTCCCAGCGATCCCAGGATTCACGTTTCTTTCGATCCCGTGTCGCGTCCCTTCGTCCTCGCGACCAGCTTTCCGATACAACCTTGAACTTTGCCGCGGAGTCGTTTCCAAGAACGATTAACCCGGTTCGCGAGCGACCGCGTCCGTTCGCCTCGAAACTCGATCGTTTCTCGGTACGAACGCTAAAAGCGCTCGCGCCTCTTCTCGCGCTCGTTGAAACGTAAAAAGCTGATCCGGACGGTTTTTCGAGCAACTCGCGCTTCCAATTGTATCGTACGTAGAAACGCGCATCGATCCGCGCCGGGCGGAGTAGAGCGCGAGGCTCGTCGAACCTTCATCGGCGAGCAGCCGCGATTCGCTTTTAATCGTGGACTCGAGGGGACGTTCGATCGTCTTTCGGATTGAAAACGGAGGTTCGTTCCGTCGAAACGTCCTCCGTGTCGTTCTACCGGTCCGGAGGCCACGACCCATCCTTGAACTTTCAGTTTCTCGAACGTTTTTCTAATCCGGTCGCTCCGGCGTCCGAAATTTCCGTTAGCCGCGGCCTCCGCTCGACTTTGCCAATCTTTCGCAGCGACCGCCGGACCGCTGCGCCGCGCGCGGTCTTCCCTACAACAGGTGGCGGCTGAACGGGGTCAGAGGTCTCCGAAAATCAATCGAGCGTGCAACACGCTCTAAAAATTTCCAAACGATCGTGCCCCAACACCGTCGACCCGCTGCCCGCCTGCCCGCCTGCTCGAGAAAACGGCCGCCGAACCGTGTCTTTTCGAGCAAGCACGACGACATCTTCCTCCGGACCCACCCAACGTCCGCGTATCGAGGACGCCGCGCGTAACCCTCTGCAGAGACACCGCGGAACGATCCGCGTATACTCCGCGTTCGATTCGATTCGATTCGATTCGATTCGAAAAGCATACGATCGTCGAAGCATAAACGGACGGTCTACGAAACGAAGACAGCGCTTGGATCGTCGGTGCCAGCTCGAAAAAGTTGGCTCTGGAAACGTCCGAACAGCGTCTCTCCGGCCATCGTCGGGTTCTCGCAACCCAGCGGCTCGACGGGCGGATATCCGCCGCAAAATCGTGATTCCTATGTAAACGGTTATCGTAAATATTGCAAGCGGTATCGAGTGCTCGCAGCCAGGTGCGGGAGAGATTTCGAAGGCAGCGTGCGTCCGCGTTCGCGCCCGCAGGAGATAGCGCGATAGGCCAGCGAGGACCGGTCGGTGTCGGTGGAACGGGTGCTCGGGCGGCGAAGAAGGGCGGCGCGGGTGCGGGACAGGGAGAAACAGCGGGATGAAAAAGAGCAGGACGAGGAGAGGGACGGTGTAGAAGAGGCGAACTCGGTATATTGAGAGGCAGGTCGGTTCGGGGGTGGCCGGTGGGTGGGTTCAGGGGTTGGTGGCGGCACCCTGTCTACCCGGACCGAGATCGCCGGAGGCTCGTTGCCTAGCGACCTCGTATTGATCTCTCTCCGTATCTCGGCTTTTCCCCCTTCCCACGTGATTCTCGACCCCCTCGGTGTCCCCAACCCCCGCCCCCCTTTCTCTCTCTCTCGCTCGCGACGCTCTCGCTCTCTCTTCCTCCCCGTTCGACCCCTCGTCCTGTTCCCTGTACCCGTCTTCCCGTCTCTTCGTTCGGTTCCTCCCGTCGCGCTTTCTTCGTCTTTCGCTCTCGTTCTCGTTCTCGTTCGGACCCTGATCTCGTACGTTTCTCTACGTTCGCTTCCCGCAGGCATCCGGTCCCTTCTTCTATTAGGTCTCTTTTTGTTTGCGCGTTTCGAGCGCTTTCCTCTCTCTTTTTCTCTCTGGAGAGAGAGAGAGAGAGAGAGAGAGAGAGAGAGAGAGAGAGAGAGAGAGAGAGGGAGATGAAAATGGTGTCGTTCCGCGGGGGCAAGGTGACGGGATTAGAATCGGACGATTTTCTTCTTTTCGCTCCTATACCCCCCGCGTTCGTTCGGTCGCCGTCGGAGCCATCGACGGGGCGACATGGATTTTTGCGCGTCGAAGGGTAAATTAGATAGAACCGAATAATAATCGGTCGAATCGTGGAAGGTTGACGATTCCGTGCGCCGGTGCACCGGTGTATCTCCGCGACCGGAAGGGACCGGAAGGAACCGAAATGGTCGGGCCGCGAGGCGCGCGCCACGGGGAAACGCGGTTACGCCGATAATTTGCGTAATTCGCGGCACCGTGAAAAGGACGCGATCGAAGAAAGTCGAAGGACCCTGGGAGGAGGTTGGCAAACACCGATCTCGCTGCTACGAGCTCGAGCTCGAGCTCGAGCTACGAGCCGGCCGAGCGCCGGACGATGGGGCGGTATTAGATTTCGTACGCGTTCGAGGGAAGCGGATGATAAATATTCATTTATCCCGATGGCGCGCGCGGCCGATGTTGCCTGGGAGGAGAGCCTCGAAAGGATGTAATTAAAGCCTGCACAGCAGCCTCGATACACCAGGGATATCGAAGTCACCGCCGCACCGCGCCGCGACCCCTTTAAACCAACGTTTCGCATAATCCGATACTTCCACTTTCGTTCGATCTCGCGCCGACGCGACAACGGTGTTCCAAACGAACGGGACGCTTTGCCAAGATCGTCGTTTCGCTGGCCACGCTCGCGAATCTCTTTCGCCCTTAATCTCGACTTTCCAAGATTTCGCTGCCAGGGATGAAAATTTCGCGTCGAGGGTGTTCGACTCGTATCGAGATCGCGCGAAAGGCTGAAAATTCTTTCGCGCCCATCGTTTGACGAGGGCGCGAACGAGCGTCGCGAAATCGGCCAATTTCGAAGCAACGTTTGCTGCCGCCTGCCATGTGCGAGTCGCGGGAAATTCACCGACCGTCGCTACCGAGGAGGAGCAAACGCGGCAGTTGCATCCGTATCTCTTCCGCTACGTTACCTCGATCGAACATCTTTCCAGCCCGCGTCTCGCCTCGCCACGCCACGCCTCGCCTCGCTTCGCCTCGTCTCGCCTCGCCTCGATGTCCGTGCTGCTGGCTGAATCTATCCTTCTACGTGGCAGCAAATCTTTCCTCCAGAGTCCGTGATACGATTCGCGATCGGAGGATAGGGAATTGTTCGAAGGGAATAGAATTTCGCGCGCTTCTACTAATTTCATAGTTGTTGGAAGCATCGGAGATCGGTGGCGGCAGAAAAATGTCGTGTTTCTAGAAAATGCACAGGCTGAATTTAAGCAACGAATTCGAGAGACGTTGCGTTCGATTTCATGTTTCTCCTGCAAGACTTTCCAAAAGGTACGTCCTCCAACGAGATCGACGAGAATAAACTCGTCGGTGCGATGCGTGGAGAACATGGTGCCCCCAAGAGTCCAACAGCTTCCACAGCGTCGGGAAACTAGGTTTATTTGCAATAGCGACGACGCGGAGCAACGAGCGGATCGTCCCGATGAAATTTATTCCTCGATCTCGACGCTCGATGGGACGAGAACCCATTTTTCCTCGTTTCGATCCGCGCGTCCTCTTTGCCCGTTTCTTCCCCATCCCCGGACCCGTTCTCGCCTTCGTTTCTCCCCCGCTTCGTCGCGGGTGGCTCTTCCTCCCATCGGCAAAGCGACCTTCGTCCGAATTTCTTCGTCGTTCGTGGGCGCGACGAAGCGAGAATTTCGAGGGTGGGCCGGGGAAGGCTGGCATTCGCAAACGTAAGAAAGCCCGATCGGGGAATACTCGAACGAGGAAAAAGCGTGCGAGAAAGGAATGGATTTATCGAGAGTTTCCCACTCGAGAGTTAACCACACCCGTGTCCGTTTCGAATTCTTACGAGCTTATCGGTTATATTCTTCTTCCAACTTGTTTCCTTCGCATCGATCGCGAGTAGATCGACCGTTGGCCGTCGATAAAAACGCTTAGACCGAGTCCAGCCATTCGACAGTTAATTCCGAACGATCTTGATCTCGATTGCAACGATAAACGCCGTCGGAGAATTTATTTATTTATTTATTCGTTCACCGGAGATCCGCGTCTATTTCGAGCAGCATCGGTTCATCGGAAAACGTCGTCGCAGCGAACAGATGCCGCGATCGTTCGCGTTATCGACTAACCGTGCATCGAACGATTCAAAATACGCATACCGAAAACGATGCTCCACGATGATAAAAAATTCAACGACAAACGATAAACATATCATTCGTATAGAACGCTCGATCCGCTTCTCGACCGATCGACTTCCAATACGCGTCTTTCCACCTCGGCGAAGATGGCGCCGACGAGCTCGCGTTTCTGCGTCGTTCCGACGATTCCGCCGTCTCTTCGATCGTTGCACGAGCTATTCCCGACGCCGCGATTCGAAATGTTCGCTAAAAACGATCGACGCGGAAGAGACGGCGCGTCCGGACAATTTCGTCCGCGGGTTTCACGGCGATCGTCGATAATCCACGATCCCCGGCAAGCGTCTAATTCGCGTTCTCAGACTCCCATTATCCCGAGAGTTCTCTCAGCAGCCCCGCTTCCGTGGAAGCTGGAAAGAAAAAGCTCGTACCCCAGAGGCTGAGAGACGGAAGCGGGCGAAAAGGGACAGTGGTTGAGCATCGGTCCTGAATAATGGAGGAAGCTGCGTGGAGTGTTGGACGCTCTGGAGAGAGGCAGTCGGAGAGCAAGAGAGAGAGAGAGAGAGAGAGAGAATATCAGAGAGAAAGAGAAACTACAAGCTTCCGAGATTGGGGTAGAACTGGGTAGAACACGAGGCCTGGGATTGGGGATGGAAGAGGAGGAGGTAGAGCGCAGGCGGTGGTATCGGTAACGCGACGTCGCGTCGCGTCGCGCCGCGGTCGTGGTCGTCGTCGGTGGATGCGAGTGGTCCAGAGGGATGCTGCGAGTAGGGATGGGTTGCCAGGCAACGTACGTCCACCCTCTACCAGCTCCTATTCCGCCCGCTCCCCGACATCCCCTGTGTTTACCCGTTCGCGGACGAGGACTCGGTCGATACAACCAGGCGTTTTCGTCGTACGCTCGGGAATTCCCCAATTTCCATGACGGGGGTTCCGACTTTAAGCTGCCATCTCCTCGGCCGCCCTGTGCCGCGGCGGGCCGCGCAGGGCCGCCCAGGGTCGCCCAGGGCCGCGGCCGATCGCTGGCCACGCGCGCGGATCGCCGCTCGAAACGACCGTTTCCGAAAACGAGTGGCCGATGCGAAACGAACGATTCGAAGGATGCTGTCGGACCAGCGGGGAAGCCAGAGGGGAAGGGGATACGTCGGCTCGACGATCGAGTCGATGTCCCACCGGATCGTGGAGACGTTACGGGATGGCTGTTGGAGGACGATGCTCGCGAACGGTCACCGGTGGTTCTTACCTGGCGAAGCGGCAGCGACTGGAGCGGAGAGATGATTGAGAAACGCAGGCACAATATACGGGGGCTAACGATATTTTTATTAAAAAAAAAAAATATGTACAGAGTCGTCGAGGGAGTCGTTGCCGTACGTGGTCGTCGACGGGGTCGGCTACGGGGGAGGACGTCGGTGCGGAACACTACAATTCTGTGTTACAGAGTTCGGACACAAGATACAATGGTGATTTCGATCGGCTTTGGGGGGATCTACGGACGATCGAGGTGCGGTGATTCGAGACGACGCACTACCGTTCTCGGGGCTACGTTGGACGGCAGAAATGATAGTCGAACTAACCTGTCGTCGCGGCGACGAGGGACCGTCGACGCCGTCGACGCGGGTCCCTCCGAGCTGCTGTCCGATGGTTAGGTTCGTGACGAGGAACGTTGAATTTGGTCCGCTCTTGGCATTCACCGCGTGCCTTATGAATTTTGAAAAGTTGGTACATGTAAGCCAGCAGTGAACGCAAGGAGCACAGACTCACGCGTCTTCGTTCTTGTCCACGTTCGAAAACTGGAACCGCACTTCCTCGGGTCGTCTTCCTCGATAATCCACTGAAATCGGTACACTGCGATAGCCTAGTCGGGTCCTCCTCGTGCAACAAATCCTCACGAAATCCCAGGTCGAACGTTCACAATTCATCGAAACGATTCGCAAATCGAACGGAAGAAAAAGTCGACGATACGGAAAAACGAAAGAACGAAAAACCGAAAAATCGCGAGAAACGAGAAAAAAGAATTCGCGATCTCTCGCGAGGAACGTTCGGCGCTTCGTCGCGGTCGACCGACGGCTTCCGGTTCACCGTGGACGACGACGCGTAAAAATGAAATCCAGCGGACGGGAGAGCCCGGAATCCCGAACAACGTCTGGTATCACCGCGCGATGCGATCCGATTGCATTCGAGACACGTCTCGTTCGGTTACGATCCACCCGGTCGGTTCAACGTTCGATAATCGAGGGAGAGAAAAAGGGTGGGAAGGGGGAGGGAGAGAGAGAGAGAGAGAGAGATGGATGGATGGATGGAGGGCAGGGGGTGAAAAAGAGCGCGAGGACACGCCGCGATGCACGTCGCAATGCGAACTGAGCTTGATGAGCGTCGAAACTGTACTATGGAACGATACCACTCGTCCTGTGGACCCATGATCAGGGGTGGCTAGGGGTGTGAGGCGTCTTGGCGAGGGGTCTGCGGGGCGAGCGAGCGAGCGAGCGAGCGAGAGAGAAGGGGAAGGGCAGGGTAGCCGATGCTCGTCAGTCCCACCATAACTTATTGCTTATTTCGCGGAGGGTGTACGACCCCGTGATATCCAGGGCCGGGGAGCAGCTGACGTTGGGGTTCCATTGTCTGTAGATATTCGCATAATCAAGAAAGCCACCCCATTCCGTAGTTTTCGTGGCGTGGAAAGGGACATATGGGATGCCCTGACTAATATCGACGTCGATCTTGATGGATGCTCGAGGTGGCTCGCTGGACTGGCGCGTGTCTCGAGCCCCGTTTCGAATTCGATCGAGGTTTTGCGGTTCACGGTTCGTGGAATTTACTTTTTCCCGCGCCCCGATGAATTATGCGACGGCGAACGAATCGTCGACCGTACGGCGAAAGAGAGAGAGAATTATCGCGGGCTCTTTCGGAGCTCCGGCAATCGATTTTCGGGGTTCATTGAGGTCGCCCGAGCTCCAGGGAACGGTTTTCCAATTTTCAAGGTGGAGGCTGACGAACGATACAGTTCGACGATCCGGATTGAAAGATATTCTCGTTTAAGGGGTGAAGGAAACTCAGTTTTTCTCCCGGCAACGTTTACTTCGGACTCTCGAAGATAGTCGCGGAAGAGATTCTACCGAGATGTTCGCTCTTTTTCGTTCCATCGACTCTGGCTCGTTCGCAATCTTATATTTTTAATAGACACTGGAGAAATACGGGTGCGACGGATCTAAGAGAAAGGACGAATTCCACCGTACTCGGACCAGAAGATTCGGGCCGAATTCGGCCATCGAATCGAGAAAGAAAGCTATTTGCAATCTTGACGACGGTACGAATCGACCGGTTCTAAGTATAATGCTTCGGGTCTAGGTTAGTCGTGCATCCCGGGGGAAAAATATCTCGACGGTATTTACGCGTCGCGAAGAAGCACGGATCGAGGCTGCTTCGTCCTAACCGAAGCAGCAAGACTCGCCTAAACGGAAATTCTCCTCGAGGACAGTTCCAACGAGGAAAGCGAGGAAGACGTTTGATAAGCGACGCGTCGGTGCCGGAACCCGACGATTTCGGCGGAGAGGTCACTGGCCGATCGCGTCTTTGGCCGAGTGTCCCATAAAGGGGCGGCGAAGGGGTCCATCCGGACAAGGCCGAAAACCTGGGCGCGCAGGATGCGACTCGTTTTAAAGGGCGCGCGTCTCGAGCAGGGGCGGTGTAGCGGGAGCGGGCGTCGAGAGGGGGTTCCGGGTCCGAATTCGAGTCCGAGTTCGGGCCCGGGTCGGGGGAGCGCCTGCTCGAAAGCTACGATCGCCCCAAAGGCCGATTCGCATCCGGCGAGCGGTGGAAGAGCCGAGGGTTTCGATGGCACAATGGGGCATTCCCTCGAAGGGTTAGGACCTCGTCTGCCAGAACTGTGGGTCAGGGTTACCCTGGGAGGGGGGTGTCTCATCCATCGATTCAGACCCTGCTCTCTTTTTCTCTCCTTCCCCATCCTGCTCTTTTCTCTCTCTCTCTCTCTCTCTCTCTCTCTCTCCCCCTCTCTGCCGAGCTGCACCCACCCTCCCACAGCCTCGGACCTATTAACCCCGGCTAAGGAGACCCTCCGAGACTGGGAATTTAATACGGTGTCGTTTAAACGATGACGAAGCGATCGACGCGCGTCGTTAATTTTCCTCCGACGAAAATTCTGCCGCGCGAGCGGAGAAATCCACAGCGATTTCGAGAATTGCTCGCTCGAACGGACACGGGGGATCGTTTCGGAGGATGAACGCGACGATTCGGCGAGAAGGTTGCCCGCGTGCAAAGAACAGGGGTGCGCGATCGGGCGTGGCGGCACGAGATTAATTATACGACTGGTAAAATCTCGAGGACGTCGTTCTGGAATTTATAGCGATTCGAGAAGGAGACGAGATCGAGGGTGTCGAATCCTACTTGGAAATCTCTGAAATCGATTCTCTCGTCGGAGCGTCGATCGAAAACGATTCGTTCCCCCGATGCTTCGTCCCGAAACAGAAAACTACGAAACTGCGGAAACTGTGTTCCATCGTGCACCGGGTTGTCCCAAAGGAATACAGAACGACTTTTTAAGACGAGAAACGATGGAACACGGATGAAACGACGACGTTCGTCCGATATTATGGAAAAACGTTCGGGGCAGCCCGAGTTCGAGGAAAGTGGCAGGTGGAAAATGTTGGGGAACGATCGACTCTTACCGCGTTGCTCGCCCGTTCAGGGTCAGAGGCGGAGGACGACCCGGAGGATTGCGAGCCCAGGATCGCCGAACGGCTCTACCTCTCGCCGGTCCGGGTGTCCTCGTGACGTAATCGAGCACGTGCGCTAGGTTCGCGGCCTTCTCCGGTGGGGTGGAGAACGTCACGGATACCAATCCTCCCCTGAATCCACGCCCTCTTCATCGATCCTGGCGAACCCTCCTCCATTCATGAGAGAGGCCTGGTACCGCGGGCCGACGAACCGCATGGTTCTACCTGGTATCTGGAACAAACGAACAGTTTTCACGAGCGAAACAGAGCCGGGTGGAAGGGAAGAAGACGAGGCAGCGATCGCGACAGGGAGCGTCGGGAGGCGAGACGAGGCGAGGCGAGGCGAGGCGAGGCGAGGCGAGCGCGCGCGCGCGCGAGAAAGAGAGAGACTCTCGGCCCCGGGCAGCTGCGTGGTCGTAGGTCAGCAACAGCTTTTCGTCGTGCCCTCGGATTCCAGACCTGCCGAGTCGAGAACGGCGGAGCGCGGCAAGTTGTCGGGGCGGAAAAATTCTTCGAAATTTGGAGGAAACCGCGACGCTCTCGTTGCGTCGAAGAACGAGCTCGAGCTGCTCGCGAAACGATTAATTGAGTTTTTTCCATCGGGGTCGAACCGCCGAGCCACGCTCGACCGGTCACCGGTTATAAATAGAAGGCCGTTGTGGAACTTGGAGCAGGGTTCGTCAGCTGATCACATATTGACAGTTCGATAAGTTGCCCCGACAGCGTCGTTCGAACCTCGAAACTGCCACGCTCGGCCAATTAGCCGGACGATCGCGAGATCGTTGTCGACGCGTATCGAGGCGACGTTTCCGTCGCGGTGGCGGCGCGTGTCCGATACGACGCGTCGTCGACGGAGGACGACGTCGACGTTCGATCCTCGGCGAAATATCTTGGAGGAAAATGCGTTGCTTTCCGCTTGAAAATTGACTTACGACCGTCGAAACTGTCCGGATCTAGCCTGGGTCGTGGATCGTGCGTCGCGAGTCCTGGATCGACCGATCGAAGGCGATCGTCCGCCGGTGGAACGGGAAGAGGAAGAGAAGACGAAGACGAGAAGGAAGAGGTCCGAGAAGACGGCGAGTAGACGAGCTCGGGCGTTTCCCGGATACCGATTCACGGACTTCCGGCGCGATCTTTTGCCTTCGGATCGTTCGGATGGCGGCTGAAAGTCAGTTTCGTGACAGAAAATTACGAAAATGGTAATTAGGCAGCTAGCGGCGACGTACCGGCAACGGCTTATTCATACTTCGTAGCCATGGCGATCCTCCACTACTGATAAAACAACAGTACACACCATAATGTACTTACGCGGAATAGGGGAACACCTTGTCTACCGGGTGTCATGGAAATCGGACCGTTTCGCGACCGAGGAACGTTAACGGGACTCTTAAGAACTTGGTCGACGGCTCCTCCTGCTACGTCGCTCCGTCGCTCCGTCGCTCCATCGCTCGTTTCGATCTTCGAGCGAAGGCTCGATTCTCCTCGAACGATTCGAATTATCGAATCGTATTATCGAATCGAATTCGACGATCGAACGGACCGCGAAAAGCGCCGCGTTAGCGATAAATTTCTCCGGATAAGGACACGATTGTTTCAACCAATTTCACGCTGTTAGAAAGCATTTGACATATGGTAGCATATGGTCGCCCTATACAACGTGGACCTTTTTCTCCCGTCGAAATTTATAGTCGACCATATGCTGTCGCATCGGTGGCCCCGGATGATGTAACTCGGTGCAAGACGACGATCGTGGGACGATCGTTGTTACCGGAGTCCGCGAACCGTCGAATATCTCCTCGCATCGAACAAAGTATGAGATCGATTCGACGCTAGAACCACGATCGACGTACATACATCGAATTTGCGCGTTTCGAACTGCTACTTTACGTGGTACGAACCGATCGACGTCCGAACAATTCCGAGAGGCCGATCCGATCGGTTGTATTCGGTTGTCGCGACCGATCGGACACGGATCCGCGTTTCGATTCGGTGAGAAACCGCGACGCGTCATCCTTGACCCTGAAACAGCGGAAACGTCTCACTCCCCGTGCCTAACCTTGAACGGATTACCGACACCCGTGCCGACACCTCGCGATAACCGAACGGGGAACGAACGGATGCGGTGCTCGCGTACGTTTCTAGGCGCGATCCCGGATCGAACTGCCGCCACTCGGAACCGAGAGAAGACTCTACGAAGCAACCGACCTTGAAAAACCGTCGTCGTCGTCGTCGTCGTCGTCGACTAGAAAGATCTTAAAAGATATATATTACCTGAACGATCGAACCCGTGGTAACCGAGGATCCAAACGATTCCGCACGATCTCGTGCGTCGGTCTCTCGATCCACCCGCGTTCACCGGGTTTTTTTCGGTATACCGTTTCCCCGATTTCCCGTTCTTCCGTTCCCCCGTTCTTCCTCTCTTTCGTTTTCCCGTTCTCCCGCTCTTCCGTTCTTCCGTTCTTCCGTTCTCCCGTTCTCCCGTTCTTCCGTTCTTCCGTTCTTCGGGTCTTGCGTTCTTCCGTTCTACCGGTTCTCCGGTTCCATCGTTCTCCCGAGAGTTCCCGAGAACGACGAGATCGACGGGGAAGATCCTGACGAACCTGAGGAATCACATCGACGGTAACGTACGGTACCGGGATTCGGACCGGGACCGGGACCGGGACCGGGACCGGGACCGGTCCGGCAAGAAATCGTGAGGACGCGGGCCGTGGTGGACACGGCGTCGCGGCCGACTACGGCGTCCTCGCCGGGCCAGGACGCGTCGACGAAGAAGAAGAAGCGGGCGGCAGAGAAGAAGAAGAAGGGGGCGCAGCAGGATGCGCCGTTTTGTGTCGGGACGGTGTTGTTGGTTTGATGGTCGCGGGACCACTGCGCCCTCTCCGTTTTCGCCCACGCAGCCCTGCCCCTCGATATCAACCCCCAATCCCCCTGGTAGTGCCCCAGGGATCGACTGTTCGCCCTCCCACCAAGCCGCCTCTCGTTTTAGCCCTCTCCGGCATCCCCCACCAGGCCGACACGCCGGTGTACCGGTGCTTTCCACCCTAGAACGAGGATGCCAGCTCCGGAGCCTGCCCTGCCGCCGCTCTCCCCCCACCCACCGCGACTCGCCCCCCCCCCTCCAGAGGCATTCCGGGGCTCGCCGCGAACAGGCTGCCGCGTCTCTTGCCGAAAACCGGCAGGGTTGTTCCGTACACCCTCGTAGTCGGCTCTTTTCCACCCCTGCCGCGCATTTTCCGCGTCCAGTCGCCGGGAGAGACCGACGAGGCGCGAGAGAAAGAGAGACGGGGGGCAGGCAGAGGGAGAGAGAGAGGGAGAGAGAGAGAGAGAGAGGGAGGGAGAGAGACGAAGCGAGACGATGCGACGGGAGACGAAGAAGGACGGAGCTGGACGGGTGCAGAGAGAAGAGCGAGCGAGAGACGCGGGGTTAGCGATGCTCGTGATCGTACTGATGGTGGTGCCGTTTCTCTGCCGGTGGTTTCGTTGCCTACCACCCTCGCCGGAGGCGGTGGCGACGGTGGTCGTCGCCGTTGTCGTCGTCGCAGTCGTAGTCGTACGCGTCGTCGACGACGCCGGTGGTGGTTGGGTGGATGGCGCGAGCGCGGTCAGGCGCCCGCCGCGCAAGCGTCACCCAGAAAATCGAGCCTCGTGCCTCGTACACCTACGGGAACGTTTCTTCTTTATCCGGTCCTCCCTCTCGTTCCTCTCTCGATCTCGATGCCCCGTCGCGCCGAAGCTAGCCTACCCGGCGAGCAGAGACGCGTCCGTTCCTCTCTCCGTCCGCGAAAGGGATGCGAGTCGCGCGGTCCTGTTGCCCGCCTTCGTTCAAGGGCGTGAAACCTCTTCCTAGCCGGGGAAGCAACCTTCGGGGGATAGCCCGGCTATCTTTTTCCCTGTTCCTGCGAACGCTCGGCCCGTGCTCCGTTTTCTTTTCCGTTTTTCGAGTCTTCGTCGCTCTTTGACACCCCCCGCCTCCTCCGCCTCCGCATCTTTTCATCCTGCTCCCTACAGCATCGTCACCCCGGCCGACCCCTTCCCCCCAACCCCTCGCCGAATCACCCCGAACCACCCCGAGCCACCCCGAACCACCCCGAACCACCCCGAACCACCCCGAACCACCCCGAACCACCCTAAACCACCCGGGCAGGCATCCGCCGGCTCCCTAATGTGTTTCTGTTCCTGCGCTTCCACGCGTCCCTCTCGCTTTGTCTCGCGATTCCGCCCGTCATTCTTCTTTCAGCCACGAGTCACCCAGAAAACGAGATCCTACGGCCCTCTTCGCGAACTTCGGATTCTAGCCGCGCAAGTGGGCGAATTTCGGGCGCGAGGACTCTCCGCGAGCGACGCCCACGGTTGCCTCTTCGCTCGTCCTCCGAGGATAGGCTCCTCGGGGAAGGATCCGCGCGTCCCGTTGCGGCTGCCACGCTGACGCTGCTGTAAACATACGGGTCGACGCGTACAGCTTTCCCCGTCGAACCAACGATCGATCGTTGGCTTTCCTTCTCGTCTCGAACCCTATTCCGTACGACTCGCTTCGACGTTCGACGAATTTCGTATTTTTCCGAATTCGGCTTCGATCGGCGCACCGTCGCCGAGCCAGCCCTGTGTAGCCTTTCGTTCGAAAAGGGTCCTTTCCCTTCCATCGATCCCGAAGAAAAGTCTCCGCGGAAGAAAAGGTCTTTGTCCAAAGTTCTTGCAGAACGCGGCAAAGCTCCGCGCGTCTCGGACTCTTTTTCTCGAAAACGCATCGGAGGAAGAGGAGGCCTTTTACCGGATTATTTCTCCATTGGGCTACGGGCGAAAAAAAAACGAAAGAATTAACTTTGATCTCTTTCCGCGTCGCTTTTGCTCGTGGAAAAGCGAAACGAGTCGTTTACGTCGTACCATTTCCGTTTCTTGCACTCGGCGTCCTCGCGCGGCCGTATTATTAGCGGCCTCGGCTGATCTCTCTCTCTCTCTCTCTCTCTCTCTCTCTGTCTCTCTCGGTCTCTCGCTTCTCTCCTTTTCTCGTTCACCGTGAAACTCGAGCGTGGAACGAACGGAAACGAGAGAAAATTAAAATCCGTTTCTTTACCTGTTACGCTCGAATGGAACGCGATCATTGGTTAGAAATTGGTTTGCTTTTTGCGACCAAACGACACCGTCGATGCTCGTTAACGACCGGATTAGACGCGTCGTTTAGTGAAATTAAAATTTCAACCAAGACACGCTCGGCTATTACTTAATTATTTCGCGTCGATAAGATCCTGGGTAATTACTGCGGGACCGCCGAGAAACGTCGCGGAAGCACGCGTTTCTTCCTCGAGCTTGTCGCTTTAAAAGCTGCAGGTTTCAGATTTTTCAGGACTTTCGTAATTTTCATAATTTTCATAATTTCCAGAAAAATCGTTCTCCCGAATTCGGCGGCTCCGCTAATTCGTTTTCCGACGGTCTCGCCGGTCTCGAACTCGTAAGATTCGCATTTTCGAATCCGCGAGTCCTAATTTCAGCTTAATTGCACGCAAAGCAGACCGTTCGGTGGAACGATTCGAATCCGCGTCGACGATCCGCGGAGAAATCGAGTTTAAAATTCGATCGAGTCTCCGCGGGGGTGGGCGGGCTCCAGAAAATTCGCCAAATAGAATGGGAGCACGAGATTCGGAAGCAATTAGGGAACCATGGACGGCATTCGTCGGAAACAAAACGAGAGCCGACCGACCGAAGTTTACCATCCACTACATTTTTAACGGGCCGTTCCGCCCTACTTCCTCTCTCTCTCTCTCTCTCTCTCTCCTCTCCCCCACCCTTTCGCTCCGATGGCTTCCTAATATCAATTAAGCGCGCGCGCGCGTCGACAGGCCCGTGGAAAATCCAAGTTTCGTTCGTAGCCGTCGGTCCCGCTTCTTCCTTCGGACGGTATCGTCGATTACTCCTCCTCTAATAATCGTCTCTCCGGCCCCTACCCCATCGGCCGCCATCTTTCGAGTTCGAAAAGTTCTTTTCCTGTTGGAGATGAAGTTGTCGGCCGGTGGAAAGGGGTGGTCGACTCGTTTCCACCGTCGCTCCTCTCTCCGAGGCTGTCTTCTTCTTCTTCTTCTTCTTCTTCTTCTTCTTCATCTTCGCCTTCTTCTTTCGCTTCCTTCTGCTCGAACGTCGATCGTTTCCAGCCTCGCGTAAGAAGCGCGCGAACTTTTGTTCCGCCGCGATACGGCCTGTCCCCGTCGCCGTTCTTTCTTCGATCTCTCGCAAGCGCGGGCCGCGCGAAAATGCCACACGGAAATTGGAGAATTGATCGGCAATTAGCGGAACGACGCGATCGCCTGCGGGACCCGGTCGTTCGAACACGGTGTAATGAAATTAATTCTGCGCCATGCGTCGAAATGAATTCTGTCGCGAGCCGCGAGTTTCGCTGATTATACCGGCAACGGCGACGGCGACGAGGAGAGGAGAACCGCGTTCGAACGGGGACAAGTAACGGGGCTGCTCCGTTCTCGCGAATTCTCCGGCGCGCGATTCTTCGCGCTCGCCTACGCGCCGCTTAATTTTATCAATTGATCGACCGCAGGGACCTGCTCCGCTTCTCGCGAGAACGCTCGAGTCGAAGAATATTTTCTTTCGACGCGATTTTTAATGCCGTTGAACCGCTCGGTCGTGCTGCACCGGTACGGAACACGGAACGTCTTCGTTTATCGAAATCGGCACAAAAATAATTACGTTGTTTCGAAAGAGATCGAAGCTCGGTCGAATATTTCCAGGAAAGTCTAAAACGATCGCGTCCGATGCTTCCGTCGATCGCGAATACCTTACGATCGTGCATTTTCGGTAGCAGAGTCCGTCGACGATCGGGTTTCCCGCGACACGTTCTCAGCGATCGCGCGGCGCGCAACGAAAATTTAAATATATATTCGATAAATACCGCGCGCGAAGCCCCTAATGGGTTTGTTAATCGTCGATGCGTAGAAAATTGCATTCCGCGCGCGCGCACGCTTAGAAATTACACAATTATGTCATCCGTATCGACGTCCGCATATTGGTCGAGCACTACAGTGGACAGCTAACACGCGGTTGACACGGCCACCGAGTAAACCATAGACGCGTACCCGCTACGACGCGTGCGTAAATTTTCAGGCCTAAGATACGTCTACCTACGTTATGCGTCGATGCGACAACGTTTCTCCGATGCGCTCTAGTCTGAAGCGATCGAAAATTTGTGGTTCTTTTGGTGCAATTATCTGCAGAGAGAGAGAGAGAGAGAGAGAGAGAGAGAGAGAGAGAGGTGCAACGATATTTAGGCGAATTATTTAACGTTAACGCGATAGAGTCGTGGAAATTCGGTCGTACGGCACGATCGTTAATTATCGTTAATGAAATCGTCGAATCTCGGCGCATCGTGGCGAATGGTTGCAGCAGCATCGAAAGCGAATATCAATTCCCTCGCGCTTTCGTTAAAAGTGTAACAACCACCCTCGGTTTCGCAACGTTGCGTAAATTGCTTGGGACGCCGTCGCGTTTCGTATGTCGGCAATCGCTCGATTTACGAGGCTCTTGCAATCGCACCTGCGCTATTTTCTTGCAAAGTAAAAAATAACCGCGCGGTCGTCCGTATTTCTCGAAGCAAATTCGCGTTCTTCCGTGCACGATGTTTCCGTGTTCGATAACCGAACGATCGGTGCGAATTTTAAGCGAGTTTGCGGTTTATTCCTTGTTTGTGTAATTTATGGTACGCGCGCAATTACCGAAGACCAAGAATCGCGACGAGTAGTATTAGACACTTGTTGGTCGGACGCGCAGGTGAGCGGACGCGATCGAGCGTTCGCTCGCTTCGTTGCCCGACAATTTCCCCGTTCATTTTCATCTCCGTTCTTTCGAACGACGCGGAGCTGGTCCGAACGCGTGTCGCAATTAGCTCGGGCTCGAGCACGTAAGCATCGCGCAGGCGACGAGTACGGACGATAAAGATCGGAGGTCGGATCGAGGCCGAGCCGCCGCGGCCGCTGCGATGATAAACTATTTGCTCGAGACCGGATCGCGTCGCGATCGCCGAGATTCTCCGGATCTCGTTCGATCGACGTGGTCGATCGGAGAAAATCGAATCGAATCGCGGAAAGGAGCAGCTAGGGGACCATAAAATTGCCGGCAAATGTCGCCGTGGACGAGCGGCGTAGGCGGAGCCGTGCCGTGCCGCTTCGGTGCGGTGCGGCGCGGTGCGGCGCGATGCTCTAATAGCCGCCCGCTGTTCGTAGCGCGGAATCCTCGTGACTATTGCGGAGAGCTTCCGAGCTGTCCTCGGGATGACGGACGCGTCGATGTTGGCTCAACGAACGTCGACGACGATTCCTTTCCGAACTCGAGCTTTCGTATTTTAATCGAGCATATTAAATCGCGATACGGTCGCGCGAGGACGAAAACGATTTTACAGAATCTGGACCGACGAAATGTTTCCAGATGTTTCCGGAATCGTCGCGAGAGACGAGAACGAGAAAACGACGAAGCGGGAAGATCGTCCGGATTCCGATCGAAAATTACGGTAACCGCCGAAGCAGATTCGATTCGCGTATCATCGATGCGAGCGTAATTTTATTCGACGGTGCATACCCGATGTACGCGCGGACCCTTTTAACAACGAATCGCGACATCCGATATTAGCCGGTAATAGCCGTTTCGTCGAGCGGTAATTTCAGCGTTGCGTTTTATTCGAGACGCGAGAACGTCGGGGAACTTGGCGGATCGACGTCCGTGTGTGTGCATATAAAAAATAAAATAGCAGGTAAAGAGGACAAGAGAGAGAGAGAGAGAGAGAGAGAGAGAGAGAGAGAGAGAGAGAGAGGAATAGAGTAGCAAACAAAACAGTGGTCCGACAGAAGCCCATCGAAGTTCGAAATTGGCTCGAAACGTTGGCCAATTCCCTTTTTAGAATGGCAATCATCACCTCTGCCAACGTCGATAACGCTCGTCGCTTCGGGCAATTTAATTCAAACATAAAAAATAATCCCTTTGACGATAGGCGGAGGCCGGGCTGGACCGTAGCCAGCGGTCACGGAGAGAGCCCGGGTCGGTGACCAATCTCTCTCCGTTCGCCGCCGAAACCTCCGCGAAAATTTGCAACGCTCCGTCGCGGATAAATACGCGGCCCGTTGGGAATCGCGCGCGTATTTCGGTGGAATCGATCGACGATTCGGGAGCACCGGCCGTCTCGCCCGGACTCGATCGGACCCGCGACGAGCTTCCGCTTCGAAACGGAACCGTTCCGAACGACGATCGAGGCGATGTCTCGGCCACGGCGGAATCGGGAGGACTTCTCGGAACGCGTCGAAGATTCGTTACAAATTTTCCGAATCGCCGAAGCAACGCTTCGAAGGCCCGCTCGCGAAAACTCGATTCTCTCGCGAAGCGGGTGGACGAGGAGAGAAGACCCGTCACACCGGCGAACTCGGCGACGATCACCGAAACTTCGAATTACGGAAGATACGCGCGTCACGGTCCGGTATCGACCAAGATCGGCAACGATCCGAAAGATTGGTCGGTCGGCGGAAGATCGAAGGTCCCCGGGCAAATTAGCATCGATTATCGCCGGCGGAATCGATGGCTCGCGGCTAGGAGAAGCGCGATAAATTATCGGCGCGGCGGATCGCGGTGGTACGCGGCGGAGGCTCTCGTCACTTGGTCGATTCTTCGGGGCCATTAAGCATGCCCGCGCCCGCGATAGTCGCAGTCGGAGTCGGAGGTTCTCTCGCGTTCTCATGGTAGGTTCGTGGGATTTTCCTCGGAAGAACTTTATCGATTCACCCGCCGTCGACCGCGCCGCGCCGCGCCGCGCCGCAACGAGGAGCCCCGAGTTCCGAGTCCCCGAGTTCCGAGTCCCGAGTCCCGAATGCAGCCTCGACGGTCGGTATCGGTTGTCCACGCGAGCGGGGAATAGGTGCATGGGAACCACCAAAATTGGAAAGGCAATAAGGGTGTACCGAGGGTGCACCTCGAGCGGCTCATGGGGGTTGCCTAGCGACCCCGGCATCCCGATCTCTTTCTTCCGTTCGGCGGTCCGTGGCTCTCTTTCCCTACCGAACCCCTATTTACTGGCTCGTGCTCGCTCTCCCCGTCCCTCGGCAGCGCTTCTCTCTTTCATCCCCGCGGCTCTCGCCGTCCTCGTTCTCTCGTACTCGTCGCGCCACAAGGGGTTCGAGAGATCCTCCCGACCGGAATCCTTCATCCGTCTTTTTCCCCTGGCTCCTTCTCGTTCGCGTGTCCGTCTCTCGAAATACCGATGCCTTCTCCTACCTTTTTCTTCCCGCAGGCCTTCGTTGCGTCGTTTTCCACCCGTCGCCGCTACCGCTATCGCAATCGCTACCACCGCCGTTACCGCGTACACCCTTTTTTTTCTCAGCCTCCTCCTTCGTTGTTTCTTTTTCTCCCCGATCTCTTTTCCATTCGACGCTTTCTCCGTGGTACTCTTCCGTAGGCGCATCCTCCCCCCCTCTCTCTCTCTCTCTCTCTCTCTCTCTCTCTCTCTCTTTCTCTCCCTCCTCCTTTTTCCATCCAATTTCTCTCCTTCTCGGCCTCCGTTTCTTTCGTTCGTCGAGGACCACCCTTTCTCGATCCACAACCCCCGAGACCATCTTCCTTTCTTTTCTTTTTTCCATCTCGTCCCCTTCCTGCCGACGAGTGCCAGTCCTTCCTCGTCGGTCTTCCGTGTCTTTTCGCTCCGCGGTGGAACCGGGAACGGACACTCCATCCTCTTTCGTTTCTCGCGGTTCTCTCGCTTCGACCCGAACCGCCGACGCGCTCGCGCTCGCGCTCGTTCGTCTCGCTCCTTCCAGCCTCTTACTCGTTTCACGGCGGACGACGCGTAGGAGGGCAGGGAGAGAAGGGGTCGGGAGATTCCCCTGACTCCCTCGCCGGAGGAAACTAGCCCTGCTGCTCTAGCAAGGAGGCCGTGGCCCGAATTCTATCGACCCACGGTGTGTACCTACTATCAACAGCCTTCGGCTTCATTCACCCGCCCAAAAGATCCGGTTAAGAGATTGCGTACGCACACAGAAGACCGGCACGTGTTTTTGTTTTTGCTACTCGAGACGCGCGCTGCGCTGCCCGAGCCACGCCGCGCCGCGCCGACCCGACTCGGCTCGACTCGACTCGACTCGACTCGACTCGACTCTGCCCGACCCGACCCGACTCGACCCGGCACGGTTCAGCCAGGCTTCCGCGAACAGTACTCGATCCTGGGATACTACGCAACCTACAACTGCTTCTATCCTACTCCGGAGAACGCGCTTCGGCCTCCTCTCCAGCCACGACGCGCCGCGCCGCGCCGCGCCGCCAGATTTTTACGATCGAACGCAGCCGCGGACACCTACCGCGCTCCGATGATGTCGCGGCGACGGCGATAATTCGGCCGTTCGCGCTTTCGGCTTCTCGCTGATCGTGCACCGATTACGTGTCGCGATTTCATCGCCGTCCTTAATACGGACGCGATATCTCGTTCGACGGTTGTTCGAAATATTCGACCGGTTCGGTCTAGAGCAACTCGTGTACGAACATTTAACCGTACAATCCCATTATCCGAACAGGTCGTTGTTCTCGTCGCTTCGTTCGTCTCGGACGATCGAGATTCCATCGCTAAAACTTGAAAAGAGCATCGATTGCAAGGCAGGTAAGACGGGTTCGCCGAACCTGTTCAAACTTCTCCGGGAATACCGAAAACCAGAATTGGCTCTCGACGATCGGCGAATCGAGAAACGGTTCCGAATCTCCGCGGCGCGGCGTTCTCGGTCGCCACAGTGGGTAGTCGCGAGTATCGTAGGGAGCAGAGGGTGGCCTCGCCACGGAGAGCCCGTTGGAAGAAGAACGAAGGGTAGCGAAACGAGAAAGACGATGGGACCGATGGGAGAGAGAGGCGACGAGTGTAGGTTGGCGGAAAGAGACGGACAGAGGGTTCCGCGCAGTCGAGCTCGTTCCGAGGGTGAAAATCCGTCGGGACTGCTGCCGGCGTCACACTGTCTAGCTCGATCGGTGCGCGGGACACCGACCTCCTGATTGGTCACGGGGGGTGATAAAATTTGGGATCAGCTGTAGGTCCGTCGGCGAAAGAGCCCCGCGGCGCGCGGCGAGGCTCGGCGCGGCACAACCCATCGGCCGGGAAACCGTTCCCGCGTCCCGCGTATCGTCGCGGCCTGTGTACCCGTGTGGTAAAGGAAAACACTCGGGGAAACGACGTTTCGCGATGTTTCCTTTTCTCCCTGGACGCGCGTGAACGTCGGCGGAGACGATGTTCCCGACCCCGTTCCCGTTCCCGTTCCCGTTCCCGTCCCCGATGCCTGCTCGACGAACGAGCAAACTCTTCGCTCTCGATTTTTCGCCGGGACAGGTGTACGCGGAGCGGTCACCGGAACACTTTTTATCCCCGCTTTCCGGAGCCTGGCTCGATCCAGCCCGGACGAGCATTCTAATTTTCATGCTTTCGACGAGGGCCGAACGTTCGTCTTTCCTCTTGCCGGTACAGCTCGTCGAAGGGACCGCTTTCGATTGAACGGCGAAGAAAAACTTGGAGATCGACTCCGCGGAATCGATCTTGAAATCCGAATATCTCTGCCAGCGCAGCGGCAGCGTTTCGATGGAACGATTCGAATACATTCCGAACGAAAATAGACGGGTTAAAAATAGCGTTCGCCACAATGGCGACCGTCGAGCCAACGCGAACTTCGATAATTAACGTCGACTTTCCATCTTCTCGAACGTTTCGCGAACCGAAACGCGCGTTCTCGAAAATGTAGGTTCGGCGCGGCGACGCGTCGCAACCGGAGAGAAGCCTGCGTTTCTCGAAGGTTCGGCAACGCTTCGCAGCTTCGGCCGGGTTCGCGTTGCCGCAACGAATCCCGCGCCGCTAAATCGAACATCGTCGGTTACCGATGTACGATGATTAAGCGAGGGAACGTACCTCCGAAGACGTCTGTTCGAGCACGAACGAGTTTAACTTCGCGAGAGAAGACGAACGAACGAGTTCTCGTTCGGCCCGCGATAATAACCCGACCGGCCGGAGGGCGGACAGGGTTTGGTGTGTACGATGCGAATACGCGGTATCTTCTTGCGAGGTGAAACAAAAAAGATTGCCTCCGTCGGGAAGGGGGCGGTGGCGCGGGGTTATTTATCGCGTGTTTCGCCATCGGGTCCCTTGGGAGAACGAGCCAAGAGAGCGGGAGAAGAAAAAATGAAACGGCGGAAAGGAAGCTGCGCCGCGGTCCATATAAATTGCACGCTTAACCGAGGATTCGATTAACGGGCCGTAAGCGAGGCGAACGACGACCAAAGACCGGAGGAATTTTTCAAACGATCAAAGAGAACCGGCGTTCTCGCCGGAACGAATACGTTCCAAATATCCTCGAATAACGAGCGCCTTCGCCGCCGCGAACGAATCGCGAATCCTCGCGAACGGTCCGTGCCGCGCGTAACGCCGAATGCCAGTTTTTCTTAGTCGAGTGGCCGGGCTTTCGTAATCGAATGCCCACCGAGAAAACATCCTCGGAGCGTTCCGCGAGTCCTCCTCTACGCGAGCACCGCTGGTCGGAGTCCAAGGGCGAGCAACCCCACCGCGCCGTCGCGCGGCTTTCCATCGCGAGCGCGGATTCGATTAAACGGCCAGAATCCGAAAATGGGAATAAAAGGGGAACGATGCCGTCGAAGAAGAGCGGTACGTCCATCGGCTTGGCTGGAAAAACGCGGTCGCGTCTCCGTCGTTGTCGCTCGCAGGCGACGGGAGATTGTCCGGGGTCGTTTACGCGCCGTTTGGAAATTCCATGGCGGACGCGCGACGCGTTTTCCAATTTCTTCGGTCTCGGCAGGTGGAGGAGTCGCGCCGTTCGGCGTTGCGAGCGATCTCGGAAAGAAGAGAACGGGGCCGGTTACGCGACAGGGCCGCGATCGGATCCGTGGGGCCCGTCGCGATCGAACGTCGCGCGCGGGTACGAGCAACGGAGTTTTCACCGATGAAAGAGACGAAAAGCGGAAGACGAGTCGAAAGAAGTAGCGGAGAAGGAGGAGGCGGACGAGAATCGTCGACGATACGAAGCGAAGAAAAAGAGGAAGCGAAAAGGCGCGGGGTCCGTGGAGGGGGACGCCGAAGCCCTTTGCCCCTTTCGCGCCCATCCATCGATCGATAACGCGATCCGGCGAAGGGTGCACCGGACGAATCGCAGAAATAAGGGCTGCCGCTGCCTGCCGCGTCCTCTCCGCCTCTCTCTTCCTCTCCCTCGGCCCCTCTTTCGCCGTTCTCCTCCGTTCCTCTCGATGGTACAGCGTTCGTCTTGGCGACTCCGCCCTCACCTGCTCGCCGGAACGAAGGTAGACGAAAGGTGTATACCAACCAGCCGGCAAGGTTACTCACTTTCCCCATGCGTACTACAGTGGCTGGCTGCGTGAGTATCCGCTCGCCAGCTTGTCCGTGTAGTTGCGCGTGCCACCCCTCGTCCACGTGCGGCCACGAGAGCCGAAGGGGATCGCGTGTGGATGTAACAAGATGCACACGGACCCGAGGCTGGTGCACGGACCGGATCCGCCAACGTTTCGTCGCGTCGGTGATGGGTCTAGGGGATGGTGGTAGTATGCGCGCCGGTTCTGGTAGTGCTGCTGCCGCTGCTGCCACTGCTGCTTCTGCTCCTGCTGCTGGTGGTGGTGGTGGTGGTGGTGGCGGCGGTGGTGGTGGTGGTGGTGGGTCGCGACTACACAGCGGTGGCGATAACCATAGAGGGGTTGCAGATCGATGGAGCAGTGACGTCACGGGGAGCGGGAAGCTGCGTCTCCATGGTGACCGCCAACGGACCCGGCAGCTCTCTGTGTACGGTCCGACCAGCGGGCTTGAAATTTTATTAAATTTCATTTGTGCCGTTCCTCCTACCCTCTCTCTCTCTCTCTCTCTCTCTCTCTCTCTCTTTCTCCCTTTTTCTCTTGCCCACTTTCTTCTTTCCACCCGCTTCTTGTCCCTTTCCGGTAGCCGCTTTTGTCTTCGTTTCATCCTCGGACGATCACCTCCGAAGTCCGGCCAGCCCTTCCGCACCTCTCTCCGTTTTATTTTCGACACTTCCCGCCGCTTTTACGCGGTTCGAGGAAAAACGACGCTTGGCTCGGAAAAATCGCGCGGAGAAACGCAGCGGCCGTCCAGCGGCCAGCAACGGGACACGGGCAAGGGATTCGGAGGCTCGTGCCGCCAGCCGAAAACTGGCTACCCCTCCGAAACATCGTTTCGGATCTCCTTCGACAACGACTAGTCGGACGTGAGAATTTTCGCCCAAGATTCGTTCGGTACGAGGGTGTACCGTCTTTCTCCGAACTTTCCTCTCGGGCTAGCGAAAATCCTAAAAAGATAACATCGCTGTTCCGTCCAACGATTGTTTCGAACGCGAAATGTAGGATGTGCGATGCGTGGATACGATCGTTCCTTTTATCGCTCGCTCGAACAGAAGCTGTCTTTCGTATGGAACATTTTTAATCGAGTCGGCACGCGTGCAGGGACAAATTTCGTTCTATCCGAAGATCGAAAGGATGCTCGGCCTTCGATGCCCGACCATCGACGAGGGTCGGACTCGGTAGAATAGAAACGAACCGAAGGGGACGTTTCGATGCGCGCACTTTAATTATATAGGGTTGCGACGCTCCGCGGTTACGCGCGACGCTAGACTTAAATTGTTCGTTTCGCGAAGCCTGGAAAGATCAGGGTTTCGAATATTTTCTTCCCTCGGCGAAGACGACGGGAAAGAGACGCGCGAGCTGGTGTCGCGTCCGATAGAAAGAGCAATTACGATGCTAGGCAGGCAATTGCTCTCTCGCAATTGCGCGAAGCGTGTCGCGCGCGCGTTTCCACGGTCCGTTCCTTCCTAGCGGCAACGAAACGCGCTTCGCAACGATACAAGGGATTCCGATTAGCTTTTGATCCGGGGCGCTGGCTGGCCGCCATTATTTCGCCCGATGACACGGTCCTCGAGGCCGGTCGCCTAAGAAAAGCGCGTCGAGGAGAGTGAGAGGGAGAGAGAGAGAGAGAGAGAGAGAGAGAGAGAGGAGGTTTCTCGAAGAAAGCGTCGGTTAATCTTCCTCCTCTTCGTTAATCTTCGAGCCGAGCGAGAAGTTGTTCCTTTTCCTTTTTCTTTCTTTTTTCTTTTTGGCACCGGCAGAGAGCGAGTCCTCTTTCACCCCCTTGTACCGTTGAATTTACGAGCGAAATGACGGAGAGGGTGTCTCCTTGTGTTTTCCATGGCAAACCGGTGGAGGAGCTCCGCCGGTTGGCCGCAACGTCGCGTCGCGTCGCGCCGCTCGGAAGTTTATCCTTTTCCATCCCCGCGGGCCGTGTCCTCCGGGTCGTTGATCATAATCGAGCAAACTCTCCGCCGGTTTTCGTTCCGATCGGCTATTAAACTTCTCGCAGCCGAACTTCGAAACAATCGCGGCTCCGTATATTTACTCGAACGTTCGGCCGCGCAGGTTCGCCCCTCTCGGGACGGAGCAGCCTTTCGGACGTCGAGGGTGGAGATATTCGACCGACCGAATGAAAATTCGCGGCAAAGGTCGATCGTTGCTCGTTACGGCCTACGCGGCTCGCAACTTCTTCTTTGCGGATGCGTAATTAACGGGGGTTGTTTAAAGCGAACGCGACCGGAAAACGGGGTTGCATTCGTTATTTCGCAGCACGCCCTCCGCCGCGTTCGATCTCGAACGCTTTGATCGAATCACGGAGTCGTTCCGAACGGTTCGACCCCCTTCCGGTTGATTTCCGAACTTTCGGATTAAAACGGAAGCGACAGTTTCCATGCTTCGAAATCGCTGGAAAATCATTGTCGACTTTGCCATCCGAACGGGTCGAATCGAGCGTCCCGCGGAAGCTGCGGCTTTCGCTTCGACAACGAGCGACGAAGCGTCGTCGAACGTTCCGGTAACGCGGCGGTGCTCGCGTTCCGATCAACCGTTTTCGCATATTTTTAAATATCGCGGCTCCGTTCGGTCGGCTACGATCGCGCGAAACGAAATTTCGCGTCTCGAAACGTCCAATTTACCGCTGTACACCCGACGGCGTCGGATCGCCGACGATGCATGCGCCGAGTCCCCGAGCTCGAGTCGACGCAATTCCGTTGACAAATTGGTCCCCGTCAAAATACAAATTGATCCAAGTTCCGTGTATTCTAAGTTCTCCGCGTCGCGCATCGCCGGAGCTTAGCGGTCCGATTTCACGGAGTTACGATCTCGCCCGAGTTTTCGCGCGAACCAGGGGTTGCGCGTCGATGCGGGGAAGGGCCAATCTCCGGCAAGAATCGTCGATCGAACCGCGCTAGGATCGCGATCGTTTTCTCTCTCTCTCTCTCTCTCTCTCTCTCTTTCTCTCTGCAAAATCTCCGATCCGAAGCGATCCGGTCGATCGATGGCTCCCCCGTTTCAAAAACAGGTCGCGAAAGCGGAGAAACGATGCCGAGAAGAAAGCGAAAAACGGTCCGCTCGCTCGAGCTGTCCGGGCCTGACCGTCTCGTTTCCGACCTTCCGGCAAAAATAAGTACGGTTCGATTCGTACGAAGAGAGCTCGATTCGTAGGATTCGTGTCCGTAAATTGGTTAATTTGAACCGGTGTCCATCGTAACAGCGATTTACACGTGTCCGCGCTCGACGCCGGCGTCGCATCGGCCGCGCGCGGCCGGCAAAAATATTCCCGGAGACGATTGGGAAAACCTGTCGACGGCCGTTGCGGGATGGACGATCGTTGGTTGTCGATGGTATCCGTCGAAATTCGGACGGAGTTCCCGCTGGAACACCGCATCGACCCGCCCCGTGCCAGATGCGAGAGAAGAATACTCTCTGTCCCGATGCGACGGCCACACCGTGCTAATATTCTACAAATTCTGTAAATGGAAGCTGCGGGGAACGTTCACGCTCCTGGCTGCAACTGGGAAAAATCGATTTCGGTCTACGACCAAAGAGAGAGAGAGAGAGAGAGAGAGAGAGAGGAAAGGGAAGGGAAAATAAATATTCCCGATTCCCGGGAGAGGAAAAAGTGTAACAAACAAAGGTAAGGTCAAGGCGTTTAAAAACTTAAAAAAGTGTGGCCCGGTGAAGAGAGGAGACAGCGAAGAGGCTAACAATCTCCGGCGTCTACTTGAAACGTGTATAATACCGAGTTTGCTGCCTATTACAAAGCAGCGGGGGTAGGTGGACCAGAAAGGGATGCAGCTTTCCTCTGGTTTTTTGCACTCTCACTCCCTCCCTCTCTCTCTCTCTCTCTCTCTCTCTCTCTCTCTCTCGCTGCCTCTCGCTCTCATCGCTTTCTCGCTGTCTCCCTCTCTCTCACTCCCATTAAAACCCTAATTAACCGCGTCTGGTCGAGTCTAGCGATTGTTTTCGGGGATGACCCACCGAAAACGGCGCGATAATTTTTGCGATCACTGTACCAGGGAGCCCGCTGCTGAACCGGACAGAGGCCGGTTGGTTGGAGGAGGACGGAGCGAGAAAGGGCGAGTCACAGCCCCTGAAGGGAGAATCGCGTACACGTTCACCGGATGAAGGAGGGAGCGAGAGAAGAAGAGGTGGGGCGAGCGAAAGAGAGAGAGAGAGACGGGCCGTGGAGAGAGCGTAGTCGGTGGAACAAAGAGGAAAAGAGCCGGAGGGTAATCGAGAAACGAGGCGAGAGAGAAAGAGAAGAATGGTCGGGGAAAGGGAGAGAGAGGAAGAGAGACGGCGGCGGTTCGGTCCGGAGGAAAGGGATCGCCGGTGGGGGTGGCCGGGCGTCGAGGGGGTGTGTTTGGTCCGGGAACTCACGGTGATGCTGTATTGATCCGAGTGCACGAGCGGAGCTAAAGTAAGCCGAGGCTGGCGGAGCGTTGCCTTGGCAACCTCCTCCCTCATCCCTCAGGACTTTCCACCGGTCGGACCAACCCCTCGCACCGAAAACCACCCCCGAACGAGAGAACCGTTTCCGCGCCTCTTGCTCGCGCTCGCCCTCGCCCTCGCCCTCCCTCTATTTTTCTCTTTCGTCCCTTGAACCACCGCCGCTGCCGCTGCCACCGCCGCCGCCACCGCCGTCGCCACCACCATCGCGGCCCTCGGCCCTCGGCCCTCGCCCTCTCCGTCCTTTCCGTCCTCACCGGGTCGACCTATAGGTGTTAAACGAACGCCCGGTTTCTCTCTCGTACGGCGCGTCCTCCCGCAGGCTGGATTTTCCTCGTGGATGGAAGACGGCGTGTAAGAGTATACGTTCTACGCGGGCGTACGCGAAAGATCCTTTTTCCAGTCGCGCGCGCGTAGACCCCCGCTCCTTCCGGGGGCTACGACACGCGGTTTTTCCTTTTCAGGCTCGGGAATAATCTCGTCCGCGGCGATCCTGCTCGCGCCGATGCGATCGCAGCTCTCTCTCTCTCTCTCTCTCTCTCTCTCTCTCTCTCCCGATTCCCCGGTGTTGCTCGCGCCGCGGCCGTTCCCGCCGTTCCCACCGTTCCCGCCGGTCTAGTCGGTCGCGCCGGTCTTCGCCCGCGAAGCGCAGGATCCGGCCCGGTTGCAATCCCGGGATCGTTACGTTAGCTTTCGAATCGGACCTGTACGATTGCCTCGCGATTTCGGGAAATTCGACCCGTCGTTTGCCCCAGCTCGAACCGTTCCACCAGCTTCCCTTCCTCGGACGAGATCGAATTAATCGGTTGCTCGTTCGGATCGGCTCCTCGCGCGTCGACTTCTTTCCGATATTTCGTCAAGAGAAACTTCGTCGAATGCGGTAGCTAGGAAGCCCGTCGACGAAGAAAATCCTGCCGATCGAACGCTCGTTCGGAGAAACCGCTGTCGCGTCGACGGCGCCGGTAAATTCTCGTTCCGATTTCTTCCATGGAATCGGAACGGTTGGACGACGGCGCGTCGGACTCGGACGCTCCTTGCACTCGGAACGAGAACGTTCGAATTGTACCTCGAGCCAGTCTTTTTAATAGAGAATCGAGGTACGGTCGCGCGAGGATACGCTCGTTAATTAATGGAGGGAAGCGAACGCGCGGAGGGGTCGACCGTCTCTCGTTGTACCAATTAATCGGTACGGTTCTGCCATCGACGGGAGAAAAACGTTTTACCACGTGGAAAATGCGATTCTATCGAAAGGATACGGGGCGAGACAAACGTCGGGCTGCCATTTTCCGACTACCCCGAAATTCGAGAGAGACTCCGACATCGAACGAGTCGTCGACGACGGAGGGTTCTCGACCCAGAAAGATTCTGTATTTATTTTGCCGCAAATAGAATGCCCGTCGCATCGAGTTTATCGAGTGAAATCGATCGGACGTACGGTCGACCTCCGCTCGTCGCTCCTTTTCGCGCGAAATCGTGCTGCTCGCGATCGCCGAAATCGTTTATTCGACGCGAAAATCGTTCGGAATCGTGTTACGATGTTACGGTGCACCCGTAGAATTACGCGGGTTTCGTTCGTGCAAAAAGTTCCGCGGCTTCGCGGATCCGCTTTACGCACGGTCCGGAGTCAAACGCGACGTCGTCAAGCGCATCGCGTTGTTCCGATCTCCGAAGAAGGAATTTCGGAAGAATCGGGCAACACGTTAAGATCGTCCGTGAATCGATCGAATCGTGGATTTTTACGATCGCTCGAAATTTACGCGATTCCGACGCGACGCGACGCGACGCGACGCGACGCGACGCGATAATCTCCGTCCACCGAGCATTATTAAACCGAACGAAATTATAGCGTTCGATATCTGCGACGGAAATAATTCGTGGCCCGAGGCGGCCCGACCGTCGAGCCACGTAATCGATCGACCGGTTCGACGCGTTAACGACACCGATAAAAATTATTCGCGCGCGGACGTTCCCGCGAGCACAGATATCGGCATTTTTTTCTCTCCGCGGACACAAAAGGGACAAAAGGAAGCGCGGAAGATACTCTCGTGTCCATCGATTTCCGATGTTATACCCGACGCGAAAGTTCAACACGCGTAACACGGATAGGGTACCGAGAGGGACCCGACGAAAATCTGGGGCCGCGGGCGACCGGACCGACTCGGCGCGATTCGGCTCGGCTCGGCTCGACTCGGCTCGTTTCCCGGGACATTAATTAATCCCGAAAAACGCGGAAAAGCGCGGGAAGGAAACGGGCCGGCCAAAATATTTCGTCGCGGCGAACGCGGGGAAAGAAATGAAAAAAAGGAGAGACGGCTCGCCGCGCCGTCCCCTCGCCGCCGCCGCCGTCGTCGCAGTCGCCGTTAAAGGCGGCTCTGTACCGTGCGACGATACAGAGTCTTCGTTGAGCGCGTTCGTTGCGAATGACAACCCCCCGTGTCGTGCACGCGACAGATGCGGCGAACAATATGGCTCGATGCGTGCGCCGAGTCGGTTTTGATTTTGGCATTATTATGCCCACGGTCAGGTATAACGTACGGCGGAACGCGTCGGCCGACGATCCGTTTTTATTTCGTACTCCATTGCCGGGCGTCGTTCGCCGTTTGCAAAATTGATCCGCGATGTTGCACGCGAGCGACGATTCGACGACGCGCCGCGTTTCCGTCGGTTTTTGTATTTTCAATTTCGCCGACCAATATTCCGCGCCCCTTCTCTCCTCGTGTTCGCCGTTTCTCTCCACCCCCTATTCTCTGTTTCTATTTATTTCTCTCTCGCTCTATACACATATATTTTCTACCCCGACGCGACGTCCGATTTTCCTAGCCACGAGGAAGAGGAAGAGGAACAGGTAGAGGAAGAGGAAGAGAAAGAGAAAGAGAAAGAGAAAGAGGAAGAGATAGAAAGAGAGCTCGGAGGAAATAGCGAGACGCGTTTCCGGGTTTCTGGGCTCGAAGGGGCTGCATCGTTCGAGAGGAACGCTTGTTAGCGGACGATGCCTGCGAAGAATTCGCGATGGTCCTTGAAGTGGTAAATCGAGTATAATGGTCCTGCCGTGTCCCCGTGTCCGTGAATCGGTTGTTCCGGATTTCGTTGAAAGCGTCGCTCTCCGAATGGTAATACGCCGACGGGTATAGAGTAATTGGAAGATGACTGGAATTGCGGGGGAACACGATCGAGAGGGTGAGCTTCGATCGAAAGATTCGGATCGGGCGAGATCGGGCTTCGGGACTTGGAGAAATTGGTCGAACCAGCTTGAAAAATTTATTCGAGGTCGCGGCTGGAAGAAAACGGTTCCGACGAGTCGTCGACGATATCGTCGCGTCCTAAATTTCGCGCGTCGAACGGTATTCCGGATGCGCGAAACCCCCCGTTCGGGAGACGTCCGATCTTGCCTACTTACGGTCAATCGCGACGGACGTCGCGGGTCCAATTTTTCCCCGCGACGATTCGACGGCTCGACCGCTCGACCGCTCGATTCGGCCCGATTCGTGCCGCGCGACACGCTCGCGGAACGAAACGAGGGGAGCAGGGTGTCGCGCCCCCCGAGAAGAACTCGTTTTTCCGCGTTCGGGTAACCCGAGGCATCGACCCACTCGATCCGGACGGTAAGAACAAGATCCGATCGTACCGTCCTCGCGTAACTTGTCCTCGCGATCGCCAGGGTTCGCCAGCCGTTGGTCCAGTCCAGCATCCCCCGCTCGACGCTGCCTCGTCCTGCCGGCGGATGCTGGAACTACTTTTAGGGGTTGCAGGCGGTGCACCCTCTGCGCAGGGCATCCGCGAACGATAGACGCGTGCGTGCTCCGAGACCGTGTCCTGTCCGTGCGTGCTAATTTCATTAGACGGAAATGCATCGGCACACGAGTGACGAAGAAAAATAGCGAGGCCGATGGCCGATGTCCGAGAAAGAACGAGGCGGACAGCGTTCGAGATACCGATGTACGATCGGACGGCTAATTACCGAAGCGTCGACCCCGATAGTCGAGAGCCACTTGGACGGAACGCGGCTGGGATTTTGGCGTCGCCGACGCTCGTAAACGGTGATTCGTTTCTATTCTGTTAGGAGAATCGGCCCGAAGAGGCGATCGCGTTCGAGCTCTCGGAGGAGATCGAGCGAACCGGACGTCGCCTACCCGATTCTCCGGGCCAGCCAACGAGCCGGAGAGGAACGATGTCATCGGGGGGACGACCTGTTACGCGGTGGTGTTGACGCGGACGAAATAACGCTGATCCTCGGTACGTTCGGGGGGATCCTGCGCCGTGGATGACCGACGGCGGAAAGAAATTTGTCGGTAAGCGTGTTGCGGTTGCTATCGATTACGTTGTGCTGGCCGATGATACCGCGCTCGGTACGCGTTACTCACGCTTCGACGACGATCGCCGAACAGGGGCGGCGTTTTCATGCGAACGGGAACTGTCTGCGTGGAAACGGGCCGGCTCGCGCAACTCGAGGCGAACGCGTGAAACCTCGAAGACATGAGGTCGTACGACGGCGAGAGCAGCTCCACGGAGGACGACGACAGGAGGGAGGGTCTTCCCGAGGCGCATTTGCAGCAAGGATCCTGGCAGCGGTCCGCCTCGCACCCCACATGGGCCTGGGAGCACCGTAGCACCACCGTGGGTACCAATGTTTTTATCGCCTCGACCGCGCCTCGCGCTCGATCTTGGATCGATCTCGGTCGATTCTCGCCCGATTCTCGCCCGATTCTCGCCCGATTCTCGCCGTTCGCGAGGTCGGATCGGTGTTGGAAAATCGAACGAGCTCTGTAATTCGCGATATCTATTTTAATCGACTGCGAACCCGTTGCAGCATCCGCTACCGCCGCAGTCCACGGCCTCGCTGGAGTCCATGTACTCGGTGCCAGGAGCCTCTCATCCGAGCGTTTCCGCCCCTCCGGCCGGCTACTCGTCGGAACACCCTCAGAGCGCACCTGGAAGGAGGACTCCCCTGGGCGCTGTCGGCCTCGGCGGCTTCTATTTTCAGCAGCAACCGCAACCGCACGCCTCTTCGAGCGCTTTGTCCGATGAAAACAGGCCCGACCATGAAAGGTACGCGCGAGACGAAGCGTATCGTCCGACGAGACCCCGATCGAACACGATCGTCGACCGGCTGCCGCGCACCTTCTGATCGTTCGATTATCGTCGCAGACCCGGCGCGTCCAGATTGAACTGTGCGCCAAAATCGAAGACCACCAGGCAGGGCAAGAGCATGCGTTTGAACATCAACGCGAGAGAGCGCAAAAGGATGCACGATTTGAACGACGCGCTGGACGAGCTGCGATCCGTCATCCCCTACGCCCACAGTCCGTCCGTGAGGAAGCTGTCCAAGATCGCTACCCTCCTCCTGGCCAAGAACTACATCCTCATGCAAGGTAACGTTGTTGCCCCGACCGATCGGCGTAGCCTTGAAAATCCCCGATTACGATCGATTCGCGACCTATCCGCAGGCAACGCTCTGGAGGAGCTGAGGAGAGTGATAGCGGTCCTGCAATCGCCGCACGCTCATACGACCGCCCTGCCGCCCACGCCTGTCTCCTACGACCTCCTGCACGGTTTCCCCGGCAAGCTGTTCCAAGGTGTGCAGGACATGCCGGGACTTCCGACGTCCGATCCGCAAAGCGTCACAGCCGGAGGAGGGCCTCCGACCGACGGAGCCGTAACCAGCGGAGAATCGAACTAGGGGAATCCGGGCCATCCTTTTCTTCGTTTAGTCCTAAGAT
The DNA here is from genome assembly GCF_051020955.1 of Megalopta genalis. NCBI lineage: Eukaryota > Metazoa > Arthropoda > Insecta > Hymenoptera > Halictidae > Megalopta > Megalopta genalis. The sequence continues at coordinate 25,831,932 of NC_135014.1, read as the reverse complement.
CGAACGTAACGAATGCTCGAGACCGCTTCCCCGCGTTACGCCTATTTTGCCGAAGAGAGCAGTTTCCCGCTCTCGCTGAACGGAATATCCGTTTCGTTCGAAACGAGATTCCTACGACGAGATCGCTGTCCGACGCGGTTATCGGCGGGACGGCGAGCTCGAGCGGCCGCGGTTCTCCTTGTCAGGGACGGCGAGAGTATCCAAAGATTTCGTATTATAGCATTCTAATAGAGTAACGAAAACGGTAGAATGTTTTACTTCGATCGTGGACGAGATCGTTCGATCTTCCACGATCCGAGGATCGAGTTTAAGGGTTAATCGCCTAGACTAGATCGTTAGCCGGTAAGTTTCCAAACGAATGGAGCCGAAAGTATTAGAGGGGAATTATTTCGACGTCGACGTCTTCTGGCGCCGTTCGTTCGGAGTTCGATAAACACGAAGTCAATACTAGCTACTAAGGATACAAATTTCGATGAAAGTATTAGCGTTTAACGGCCAAGAAAGTAACGAAAGCCAATGGTCTATCGTAACCGTCACACAGCAATAAGCAACGGCATATTTCTGTCTCTGGTAAAAACGGAACGTGATTCCTATCGAAAACCACATTAGCACAGAGCGAGTCGAGTTTCCGACGATTGTTTCTCTTTTTATCGAACAAGCACGAACTGCCAGATAGAGAGAGAGAGAGAGAGAGAGAGAGAGAGAGAGAGAGAGAGAGAGAAAGAGAGAAATGATGTGAAAGGATCAGGAATGTACGAGTTCCGAGTCCCGTCCGAGCAACGCGATAGTAAATATAGCATGTGATATACGTCGAGATATTATATATATATATGCGTATATACATACGAACATGATATATTCTAATCGTACAGATCTTAAATATTCATATACATAATATAAATATAATTTAATAATTCGAATTGAACTATCGATTCTACAACTTATTTATATACATGATACGTTTACTACGACGTGGCGACAATTTAATCGTTTCTTTCGATCGCGAGGATCTATCGGATAATAAGAGAGAAAGAGAGAATGAGAGAGAGAGCGAGAGAGTGAAAAAGTATCGATATAATTTATTGATCTTTGCGTATGGGTTCGTGGTCCTACGACACGAGAAATGCTGTAACGAAGCTGTTGAACGACAAGCAATAATTACTACTATTATTTGTATGAGATTTCTAACGAAAGCCACGGGACGAATAACAATAAAAAAAATGCGGACTATACGACTAACGAAGAGAACAGACAAACGCGTTTGTTGTAGAGTGTAGATATCACTGTTTAGTGCTCGAATAAAATCTATTTAAGGAGGTTACCGATCGCGCGGATGCTTTCGAAGAAAACTACAAACGGTAACATCTCGGAATCACGATTAATTACTCGATCCAAGACGAAGAGACCAACGAAGAAAAAAAATATCGAACTCTTCCGAAGCATTCGTTTCGTACAAACTTTATTTCATCGAAGTCGAGGACAAGCATAATCGTTTAAACAGCAGAATCGTTCGAACGGTACGATTCGCGTTTTCGCACGGTATCGCGCGAAATTTCCGCCTTCGCCCTGAAAATGATCTCACCGTTTATTTCAAAACGAGTTCGTCGCTGTATTCGCGATTCTCCGTTTAATCCGCGACCAAGATGCAGCAAACTTTTCATCAACTTTTTCAACGCCGCATAAAACGGATTTCGTATTGCCGCCACGATCGACGAGGGTCGAACGGAAAAGAACGGTCGCTGCGTTCGAACTGGACTAAGAAAATCCTGTCCAAATACATACACCGACACGATCGTCCATCGACGTCGCGTCCTCAAATGGAAGGAGAACCCCGTACGCGTGCACCGATCGATCGAAGACCGATCGAAAATTAGGAAAAAAAGATAACGTTATGGTAACGCGTTTCGATCGCGAATCACAGCCCGTACGACCGACGCGACACGGGACGATGCGAGACACGAGCGACGAGACGCGACCGTCGGTTAGCGCCATCTTGGCGACCGCGCGACCAACCTTCGATTCGACCGTGCTCGCAATTTCGTTGCCGACGAAGCTCGATTACGTCGGGTATTCGAAGTTTTACGGCCTACAATTGGGAAGAGCGAATATCCCGGTTAGGAAAGATGTCCCTGTTCGTTCGGACAACGTTAATTACCCGACGGTACTTCGGAGAAAATCGAGTTTGGTTGGTCTAGGGCCGACGGGTGGCGCCATCATGGCCGCCGCTTCGAGGAACGTTCGCTCCGCACTCGATCGTCTTCCGTCCTTCTGGGAGGACCTCGAACACGGTGCGTGCTCGCTTCGGCGAGGTTTATTGTGCGCGTGCCTTGTCGGTGGCTCGAAGCATCGAAACTAGCCTGTTAGCAGCGCGCCATGGTGTGATCGTTCGACGACTCTGTGCTTCTCGCTTCTCGCTTCTCGCTTCTCGCTCGTGCTCCACGGTAACCGTTTCGTGAAAAGAGTTGGTCGGTGCCTGGACGACGACGTACCCGGACCGGCTGGTAACCCGAGGCGAGGCAACCTGGAAATGTGACGATCGACTCAAAACCGGTAAGTGGCCGCGATCTTGTCCCGTCGCTCTTCGGGACGGACGAAACCGCCGGTCGACGACCAAACCTCCGTTTCTACCGACCGTTCGGATGACGCAGTCGTGTTCGAAGGATCGGTCGCGAAGCTAGAGACGCAGCACGAATTGCAAAATAATAGCCGATGACTGTGACAGACAACGATCTCGCTCGACCGACCGTTTCTTCGTCGTGGCATGAGAGGGGTGGGGGGGGGGGGGGAGGAGGGAGTGAGACGGACGAAACGGCAGCAGCGTTCGTCCACGATTGTTTTTCACGACTACGTTGATAGGTTATGATGTCATAATTGTCCCCAACCGAGGCTCTTTGTCCCCGTCGCAGCGTATCGTTTCGTCTCGATTTCCCCGTGATCGGGATATCGACTCGCATCGAGGGCCAGTATTTTAGAAGACGAAGCTGCGAAGAGCGTGGCGATAGATTTTCTCCGCGAGAATTCGTCGCAGATCGCGAATACGCGTCGCTCGTAGCGTAATATTTTCCGTCGCGATTCGCGCGAGTGGGAGAACTAACCTCGCCTCTCCGCTTGGTCGAAAGACACGACGGGGTCACCCCGTCGGTAGTCCTTTCTACGTGCCTGCCACGGGAAAAGATACCTGCATTCTCGGACGAGCCCCGTGCTTCGGTACCGCCGCGTCCGACCTTTTCTCATCTTTTTCGCGGCGGTTTCTGCATTCTTCGGAAATCGGTTCGTCGAACCGTTCGAACTCGATGCGCGAAAAGCGAGAGGGCATACGCGCCCACGCCGACCGCTCGATCTCGCTCTCGCTCTCGCGTTCGCGTTTCATCGTGCTCGTCGCCGAAAATATCGATGCGGGGACTGCTGCGTGCGTGTCGGAAGGACTCGATTCCGTCGATGAATCGAATCGAACCGAATCGAACCGATGGAACATCGATACTCGTGTCGTCGCTCTTCGTTCTTCCTGCTGTACGCGTCCGGTCCGGTCCCCGATCCTGCACGATATTGCCGCGAACCAACGCGAGCGGGCGAACATCCGTCGTCGCGAGCGACCAGTGCAAATATCGGCGACCATTCGCCAGCCTGCGCGATCGTTTTTTACGTCGGTTTAAAACCGAAACACCTCGAAACGCCGTCCGCGATTCGTCGCGTACCCGTGATGCACGCCGAGCCGAAGAATTTGCGGAGACCAGTACATGTAGGACACCGCGTGCTAACTGCATAAGAAACGGTATCGTGCCTGCCCGGCAAGGTAAATAACAACAAACTCTTCGAGCGTTCGCAACGTTGCGTGCACGCGAAGCTGGCCGCGTATCGGACCAGCTTCTCGACTTCCGGTGCACCAGGTTCGCGCGCCATTTTTCATATTTCGTATCGAATATGCTCGCTTTTCTCTCCAACGAATAATTACGTTGGCTTTTCCTCGGCAAAATTGATACGACCTCGGATCTCGTATTCGCCGTTTAGTCCGGTACCGTATATTTGGTCCGAGCATCGGATATCTTTGAAAATCGATCGGACTCGACCGGTTTTCGCATCGAGGTCTTCGGTCGTTCGCGTAATTTCGATCAACGAGTTCGACGATATTTCAAATCGAGAAGCAAAACGACCGTTCGGCGTCAACGGTGGTACTCGATGCCGCGATCGCGCACCGCGCACGGATTTAGCGAACCACCGCGTTCAACGAGTAGTTCGCGCGATTACCGATTACAGCAAATTCGCAGGTTTCGTTTGCTTCGAGAAAAATGATAGCCAAAATGGTGGTGCTCGAGTTACGTTTCCCAGCAACGAAGAAACCGCGGACGACGCCGGTTCCTGTAAAATTATCGCGGGTCTAAAGAAAACGACGTTCGCATGACGCGTATCGAACGATAAAAACCATTTTCTTGCAATTACGCGCCGATGAATATTGAAATAATTACAACGAGCCACGCGTGCTCGCGATAAGAAGTCTTTGCTCATTGTTGCAAAAATTCTCGCAAGCGGGACGCGCTTCCGTGCAATAAAATTCGCGTTCGACGACGAGAATCGCTGCAGCGAATAATTTCCAGCGAAATCGATCGGCACGCTTTTCCGAGGAATCGAGCGAAACCAACATGGCGGGTCGCGCAAAATCGGAGCGTCTAATTTCCAGTATCGCCGTTCGACCCTCCGCGTATCCCTGTCCTTACATCGTCGTCGTCGTCGTCGTCGTCGTCGTTGTCGTCGTTACATGGCTCGCAGCATCGTTGGCTTATCAACCGCGCAGCCGAAATTAATGTCTGCCCGATGACGAGTCGCGCCGTTATCGATATCGCGGCGACACACGGCACTGTTTGCGCACGTGACTCTCGTCAGCCTCCGCATTCGTACTCCGTTTGCGCGTTCGCGACCTTCGGCGAGGAAGAAAACAATTTATTCGATCGGATTCTGCATCGTTCCGCCGCGTTTAAAAACAGATACCGCGGGCCGCGAACGCAGCGAACAGCGGCGAAGATAAGCTCGCGAACCGCGTCTACCGATCCAAGGACCGCGATCCGGCGACGTCGAGACGACGTCCGACAAATATTCGGCAGAAGATTCGCGGACCGGTCCGTTGGGCGCGATTCGGAACAAGATCGGCGGAAGAACGCGCGTTTCCGCGAGGTTTCGAGCGGACGCGGATCTCGTATCCTGTTACGAAAAGGGATAAGCGGAAGGTGGAATAAAAGGAGGATGGGCGACGCGAAGCATCGGCCCGCAGATATTTCGTTATCGTAGGACGCGCGCTGTACGCTGCACGTTCCACGCCGCGCCGTCGTACGCGAACATTCTTTCGTCGCGTAACGGCGAATACGGTCGCTCCGTGGAAAACTTTCTAATACCGACGTTTTCGATTTAACCGTGAAACGTTGGAAATCGTCTTCCAACCGACTCTCGCCGAGTGAAAAACATCGATTTAGCAAGAACGCGCAACGGGACGGTCGAACGGTCGAACGGTCGAACGGTCGAAGATAAGGGTAACGCCGTTGAACCCCGAGAGGACCGCGCGCGAAAGATGCTCGTCGGCCCACGGCCGCCTTTCGCACGGTTTACATAAAATTGATAGCGTCGAAGTTTCCTCCTGTTCCGCGCGAATTCTTGGTCCGGCAGTTATTCGGACAGGGGTTCGATCGCGCGTCGGCGGTCCAATATATTTGCACCGACGAGGAATACGATATCGGATCGTAAACATAGGGTAAAACGGAATTCGTCGGTTCAACGATGCTCGTTTCCAACCGTTTCTCTCGATGGTTCTAGATTTACTATTTTTCATTAACGAACAACCGGAGGATCGGGCCGCCGGGTGTAGCCGAACGCGTCCAGTGAAAAATGGTGAAACGAGAGAGAGAGAGAGAGAGAGAGAGAGAGAGAGAGAGAGACAGCTGGTAAGGCGCGAGGGGGGACGGGAACGGGTACCGGGGTACGGGATAGGGATAGGGATAGGGACAGAGACAGGTACAGGTATAGGAAATGGAGAAGAGGAAGGACGGAGCAAGAGAGAGGAAAACAAAGCGGACGCAACCGTCGAGGCAACAATGGCGCATCGACCCGCCAAAACTCGTGGCGCGGAGCAACGTTGCGCAGAAACCGGAGCTTCTCGAGAAGAGCTCTCTCTCTCTCGTCCGTTCTCCGTTCGACGGTTGTTTCGTCGACGCGAACGATTTCCTGCCGAAGAAGACGGATTCGGATAGATGTCGGGGACTCCTCCGGACTCCGAAATTCAGACTTCGGTGGCGATCGAAAAGGGAAAAAATGGCGACCGTTCGCTCGATGCGCAAAGACGTGCGCGCTACCGTCTCCGGAAACAACGAGTCGAAGAGAAGTCCGTCGTCCCGCGAATTTGCTGGACGGAGGACTCGTTTCGATCTACGATCGCCGGGTAAAAATAACTCGGCGATCGTCGAGGCGAAAGGTCCTGCGACGTTGCGCCAAAACGGGAGGCGAAAGGAGCGTCGCGACGGGGTCCGAGGAATCGATCGATTCACGGCGCATCCTTCGCGCGGGATCGACTTTTACCGAGCGTCCGCTCCGTCCGTGGACAGCCTTCGCGGGACAACGTTGTATTTTTTAACCCGACCTTCGGGATCGGCGAACGGAGAGGCCCGCGTGCAACGTTCCAGCGCCGATTTCGCGACGGATTTCGAACCGTCGCCGGTCGGAGCGACGCGTCGCGCGCGCAAACGATCTTCCCGAGTCGTCGTCGATCGCATCCCGGAGGATTCTTCGTTTCGGATCGTTCCCGTGCACGGGGCAAGACCGAGAAACACGGTCCAGGATGGACGAAGATCGGGTGCCGCGGTTGCCAGGGCAACCGGCATCGATCCCTCCCCTCTCGTTCCACCATCCTTCGCGTCTCTCCTTCTCCACGCATTATCGCTCTCGCTCTCGCCCTCTCTCGGGGTACACACAGCTGCGAACGCGAACGCGAACGCGAATACGAACCAGCAAGATACACCAATAGCGTAACAATCTCTCCTCCGGCGTATCCACTGTTCCAAGCTTCCCTTCCGTTATCGGTATTTCGGGTTCCGATGTTTCGATGGATGGAACACAGCGTTCGGGACTCGACTCGTCACCGATCGCGGAGAAAGGTTTCCGGGGGATGTTACGGCGTGGAAGGGCCGAGAAGGACGGAGAAGGTCTTACTACTCGGTGGCATTTGGCGGAAGGTGGTTGCCGAGAGGCTCGACGCGAAATCGAAGACAGGGAAAAAGAGGAGAGAGGGAGAGAGAGAGAGAGAGAGAGAGAGAGGCGAAAGTAGAATGCGGTCTCTTAACAGAGCGTTGCCAGGCAACCGATATCGTTCTCATTGTTGCGGCGTAAATATTTGAAACGATTTCGCCAACCACGAGCTCCTTCCGTTCTTTTCTGTTTCGCGCGTCCGCGTGCACGGAATCGGGCCGCGTCCCGAGCAAGTCCTAACCGAACGTCGCAGCCGCCTAGGGAAGAAACGATCGACTTCGGGTCGATCGGTCGATATCCGTTCCAAACGGTTCGCTGCAACCAGGTATACGTACCGGATCGTTCGATCTCGGTGCGCGACGCGTCTCGAGAGGTCCTTGGGAAATAAAGCACCGCGTCGCGATACCAACCTCGAACCGAGCGGTGCGAAGCGAAGCGCGCGACGATCGAACGCGGCCGCGCGGTTAAACCGAACCCGCCGTTTCGCAAATCCGCGCCTCCACCCCGGCGAACCTGCTTGGAATCGCGAACGAACCGCGGAGCACTCGCGTCGCCGGAGATCCTTCTCGCCCATGGCAATCCCGTGGCCCGCGACCCTAACCTATCCTAATCTGCGCCGGCCGCGAGGTCGCCACCGGTCGCCGACCGTTTACACCCCGAAGGGATCGTACGAACGAACGATGACAAACTCGTTTTCCCGCGCCTCGCCTCGCCTCGCCTCGCCGCGAGACACTCGTTAACCAGAAGTTTCAAGGAGATACCGAAATTCACCACGGGCGCTCGTGAAAATCGGTATAAGGGGGGAGAAAGACCGGCACGGTGCAGGGTCGACGTTGTCAGTTGGGAACGGTCGAGTCCCACCGACTCATCCTCGTTTCCAGGTTGCACGCGCGGGACGGCTGCGTCGTCGTCGACGGCGCGCCGATCCGTCTACCGCACCGAGACGACATCGGTTATCGACTCGCCGGCCGCGGCGAACTCGCGAGCACTCGTCCCCGACGGTCCGTCTCGTATTCCCGGCTGGCACCCGACCACCGACGGCTCGACGATCGGCTTTCAATATGCTCCGACGTAAACGCTGGTCGAAGGAGCCGATAAGCTCTTAATCTCTCTTCTCTCGAGCGAAATGGTCGCGATTCGAATCGTTTTCCGCGGCCAGGTAGCGAAGCGTGGTTCAACTTCCGAGGAATTTGACGCCACTCCGGATGGGTTTTTTTACACGCCGTTCGACGCGTCGATCGACCGTCCGGGCTCGGTCGTTCGTTTTACGAACGATCGCTCTTCGTCGCGCCCCCGTAAGTTTCTACGCGCGCTTCGCTCCGCCGACGAACCTCGAATCCGCCGACACGAATTCCTCGATGCGTACTTGGAGAGGGACGCGCGCGCGGCATTCCGAGAACGCAATCTCGTCGATAAGATAACGAATCCGGATCGAGTCGCGAACGGTCGCGATCCGCGCGAGCGACGAAGCCGATATTTCCGATCGGTGGAACGCGTCGGGAGTTTCCCGAAATCGGCGCGGGACGCGTCGAAAATCGTCGAATCCCGAGCTACTCGCACTCGGCCACGGTCTACATCCAGAGGAACGGTCTTTCGTTCGGTTCTCGTCGCGCGTCGCCTCTAAAATTGATGCGGTTTCGACACCGTTCCATCCAACAATGGCCGTTGCGAAACTCTCGCAACGCTCGGCCAGTCGGCTGGCCGGTCGGCCAACCAGCCAGCCAGCCAGCCAGCCAGCCAACCAACCGGTCGACCCGTGCAATCTCGGGATGATTTTGCAACCGGCCGTGGCTCGCGCGTTCGTTCTACATACTTGCATTCTACCCGACCGGTGCGGCCTAGCGCGGAGACTTTCGCGTAGAATCGAACGCTCGTCCCGATCGCCGATGCGATTCTCCGAGTGTTCGCGTCCGCGTCCGCGTCCGCGTCGTCCTCCGTCGCACGGTCGGCCGATTCGTCGCCGATCGAACGCCGTTCGCGTTCGGTCGACTCCTGGGAACGAGGCCTCGCTCGCCGGTCCTCGTCGGTTTTTGCGAGGGAACGCGGAAAAAGGTGGTCCCGAGGGGTCGCGGGACGAACCGCGCGCGAAAGTGGAGGGACTCGAGTTCGCGGGAGACGCGCGAAGGACGAGTTACCGCAAGTTCCTTCGGAGCTAGCCTCGGCCGATCGAAAGTGGGTCAGGCCCGTTCTCTCTTTCGTCCGCGAGACTCCGCTCTTCGACGTTTTCCTCTTTTTTCCTCCCGCTTCTTCTTCTCCTTCTTCTTCTTCTTCTTCTTCTTCTTCTTCTTCTTCTTCTTCTTCCACTTCCACTTCCTCGCCGTCCTCTTCTCCCTCCAGCCATTCGGCCCGGCCCGACGACGACGCTCCGCGACGCGCGACCGAACCGGCCAAGTTTAATCGGGTTTTTCTTTCGGACGCGGATCGTCCATCGGACAAACTCGGCGTCGCGTCGCGTCGCGCCGTCTCGGCCAGGCGGCAAACTCGCCGGCGAGATCCGCTCGTAGCGTTTTATCGCGCAGAAATTTCTTTCCCAACTCGATTCGCGGCAAATCCGTCGCCGTTCCGTCCTGTCGAACTTCTTCGGGGGAAACCCCGACTGCTCCGCCGCCGTCGGTATCCTGGAACGACCGGCTTCGACGATTCTCGGAACCGGGATTGCCGCAGCTTCGGAACGAGAGACCCGAGGTCTACCCACGCGCTCGCGTCGGTCGTACCAACCGAACGCCGGCGAGCGTTCGAGCGTGCTGGATGTTTATGCGAATTCCGGATCTCTTAAACAGATTTTGCAAGGTCGGCCACGGATGGAAATACCGCGGGAGGTAGATATCGGATGCAACGACGACCTCGCTCGCCGACAACCGGCGTCGACGCGTTCTCGCGTTTTCGGACATCCTCGACCAAAGGATATTCTTCCGTAAACGTTTCGAACGTTTTTTTCGAGCGTTTCCTCGGCGCACGCTCGCCGGAAACCCGTGGCTCTCGTTCCCGGCTCCAAGAATACGCGGCGGCCGGATCAACCGGGACATGGAACGATGCACCGATTAACCGCGACGGTTCTTCCCGTTCGTTCCGGCGGCCGAGATCGCGCGGGCTTTTTCCCCGAAAACGCGCGTCTTCTCGCTCGAACTCGCGTCGTTCCGGGGGATCTCGACGCAGCTTCGCCGCAATCCCTATCTCGGATCCTCGGTCCCGTGTACGCGCGTATCAACGTCAACGTCGACGTCGACACCGACGTCGACGCGCACGCGGTGGCGCACACGCGACACTCGCGCGATCGACGCGGAGCGCCGCGCGGTATTTTCACCGTCCGTCGTCCGTGTGCCGTGATCCTACGTTCGCCTGACGTCAGACGCGAACGCTATTTCGGTCGACGCGAACGATCCGTCTCTCTATCTCCGTTCGTCGTTGCCGCCGTATCGAGGGGAATCGTCGCGATCGCTCGACGAACCCGGATCGATCGATCGAGCCCTTTGAAAAACGATCGACGTACCGCGCGACGAGGCAAAGAAATCTGCTCGACGCCCGACCTCGCCGGTACAGTCCCGTTAACCGGCAGTTCGTTTCCCGGCGCGATTCTACCAGCGAGGGACGTCGTTCCATCCGTCCGTTTTCGAAACGACCCCTTTCTCCCAAAATCGTTCGCGCGTTTCGCCCATACGATCCAGACGTCGATTCGGCGTTGAATCGCGACGACGGGGTCGCGTCACGGCGACGCCGAGTTCGTCCTCTTATACCTTCGTCCGCTCTCGGAGCGGATCACGATCGGGGAGTTTATCGTCGGTCGGCGCGATACGGTTCGACGATTGATCGAAATTCGTTCGATGTAACAGGTAGGAAGGTTCGGATTCTCTCGGCCGACCAACAGGTTACGAATAAATACGCGCAAGCTCTTTCCTAGCGCTTCTTCCGGTCGCGCGTCTCCGTCTCCGTCTCCGTCTCCGTCTCCAGCCCTTGGCCCGCGTCGCACGCCCACAGTCGCGATCGGCTCGTACACCGTGCGCCGTACACCGTACACGCTGTACGTACAGGCTTCTCCTCGCCCACGTCCGCCGCCGCGCGTTTTCGCACCCACGCGCCGACCCGACAGGGTGCAGCGGGCCGCCGCGCCGGCTCGATGGCCGATTCGGTCGGCTCGTTGCATCCGCTTTTCGTTTCGGACTTTTCGTCGTTTCGATCGATTTCTCGATACAAGTTCTTCGGGTGAACTCGCGTACAACTCGTAAATCGCGTCGCGTCGAGCGCGTACGAGAAGTCCCGTGCAACGCGTAATGCTCCGAGAGGTCGACGCGTTCTCGCGCGCTCTCGCGCGCGCACCTACGTACGCGCGTGCACCGTGACTCCGAGAAATCTATACGCGCGTACGTAGTCTCGTCTATCGAACCGAGTACAACGAGCGACGACTATGGCCGCTGTACCAGCCAGCCAGCCAGCCAGCGTCGTCGCGCGAGCTTCGCATTTATGCCCGCGTCGACGTTCCGTATACGCGATCCGGAGGAGCGTCGCTTCGCATCGGGCGATGCACGGACCCGGGAGAATAATCGGAAAACGCTTTCTTCGACCACGGGAAGATTCGCTTCCGATAGAAACGGTCGAGCACGGTCTTTCGACGAAAGATCTCCTATCCGACCCGCGGAAGAAAGATTCGGACCCGCTCCGATCGCGGCTCCCGAGCTCTCCGTCGATGGGTCCCCGAGTAGGCGCGGCCGGTTGGCTCCGAATCGGAGCGGGCCGAAGCGGACCCGAGCAGCGGTTGCTCCACGGGGCAAATCGCGTCGAAGCTCTCCCACGTTTCGTCGTTCGCCTTTTTTAATTCCCTCGGCCGACGCGACGCGGCACGGCACGGCACGGCACGGCACGCTCGGCAAATTCTGGGCCACGGGCCACGAGCCACGGCTCCGTGGCGGAATGCGTGCGCCGATCGCGCCGATCGCGTGTACGACGACGCGCGTAATAATGCTCCGTGCCCGTTATCTGCCCACGCCTCTCCTCGACCCTCTCGTCGCCGTCCCCGCGCGCTCCGTTCGATTCGCGGAGCCGCGATACGCGCAAAGAGGCGTACTCCGCCGGTTGTACGCGTACCGCGAATCGAACGAACGCGTCGGCGATCCTTGTAGAGGATGTCCGATCGGCGCGCGCGAGGATACGGCGGTACGCGACGCGACTCGACGCCCGCCGACGCCGAGCCGCGGACCCGCCGTTACTCGTCGCCGTTATTCCCCGCCTCTAGCCCCGCGACGCGGAACGACCGGTCGATTCGAGCCGGCAAAACTTTGCGAACGAGTGTCACCGCATCGATTGAAATCGTTCAAAAATTTCATTCGGAATTCGGAACCGGCGTTGCAACGACGCGCAACGAATCCGACGCGGCTGCGCCGGTTCGTTACGGTGCAGAGTGCAGAGTGCGGAGCGTGGAGCGTGGTGCCACGGTCACGGATGTAGAGAGCACGATAGAAAATGCGAGAAAGAGACAGAGGGATATAGACTGGGAAAGCGAGAGGAGAGGAGAGTCCATGGTATGTATGCACGTGGACTGCTATAGCGCTACACTGCGGTGGGATCGATTCGGCCGGAGGTGGAACAGCCCCCGCTCCCGTTTACAAGCCCCGATATACACCCCCGCAGCTCGGCCTCTGTCTCCTTCGCACCGCCGAGACCGTGCCGCGAAATATCCGTGGGTTCGTTCGTTCGTACGTTCGTTCGTACGTTCGCTCGGTCGGTCGGTCGGTCGGTCGGTCGGTCGGTCGGTCGGTCGGTTGGACTCCCCGTCCCCGGCTTCCACTTTTTCCACTCTCGTCGGTTAGCATCCTCGCGGTCGCGTCGCTTCTCGTTAGATTTCCTACCTACACGCGCGTTTCCTCGTTTCGTCGACGCGTCGAGAAATTTTTAAGCAAACCGGAGCACCGGTATTCCGCGCGGCAACGATCGCGCTTGGCGCGTTCGTTCGATCGTCGCGAACGTTCCGGGGCCGCGAGATCGTTCCTTTCGCGACATCTTACTCGTCGACCTTCTCGACGATTCGAGTTCCGTTTCCCGCAAACGTTCGTTCTTTCGACTTCGCGACCGACGAATCGACTCGTCGTCCTCGGTCCAAAGGTTAACCGGAAGTTCGAAAGAGCTCGTTTTTAGGTGGCACCGAATTGCTCTACCGGAATAGGATACGCGTACCTGGCTCGACCGACGATCGATACGCTCGGCCGATGAAAATTCTGTGGAACCGGAGAGTCGAGACGAAGGAGACGCGGTTGCCCCGCCTCCGTCGTCCTTCTCGCGAACTTTGCTCGAGCAGCGACACCGCTTTCGCGACGATCTTCGAGAAATATCTCTGCTCGCCGATCGACCGTCTCCTCGAGGCAAAATCGAGACGAAAGAAGAATCCGAGATACGATCGAATCGAATCGCGCTCGATCGAAACCCCGAGCTCGCGTTGCGCACGAGCAAGAAGTCGCGCGATCGATCGGGGTGGATCGTTCTTTTCTCCCGATTCCAGGCCGTGGGCGTCGATTTACCCGACTCCGCCCACCGGTTGCGGTCGATCGGACCGTAAACGCGCGCTGTCGCGTCGCGTCGCGTCGCGCCGTAGTTCGAAACATTTTTTAATTAAAATCTGGGAAATTGCCCGACTTCTGGACGCGTTTACAGAACCATGAATTTCTATCCACGAAGTTCTATTCCGGTTCGCTATCGGAATCCACGACCGCGTCCGTCCGACGCGCAGGAACGGGTCGCCGCGTCGCATCGGCGACAACGCCGAACGAAACCAGTTTACGCGAGTCCCGAAGCCTCGAAGCCCCGCGGCTTCGACGTCTCTCGAGGCCCGGGTACGGCGACGCGCTCTATCCGGCATCGCGAACGCTAAATCGGAATACTTCCGCGCGCTGTATCGTCGCGCGCGTAGCGGTTCTATCGAATGTAGCCGCGACTCTGCGAGTCGCGCCACTCGTGCTACGGTTTGCTCGACGCGCAAAAAAAGGAAAAAAAAACGCGAGGACGATACGCGCGGTATAATTCGATCGATCGAGGCGGAGACTGTGCGGCGCGCGACCGTAGGAGGAGTTCAGCCTTCGTCTCCGCCGCGTACGGTCGCAGTTATCCACGGTGCGAACGGTATCGAAAGAAGGATCGATCGATTCGGATCGGCGATTCGTCCGTCGCGAGCGGAAGAAGATGAGCGATTTATCGAAAACCGAGCAACTAATCGAATTCGGACGTCGATTCGCGAGAAGATTCGCCGATCGCGACGCCGGTCTCCGTGCCGTTCGAGAACGCTGGCAACGTGTCCGCGGTAGGATCGCGGTAGGATCGCGGTAGGATCGCGGTAGGATCGCGGTAGGATCGCGGTAGGTTCGCGGTTAACCGGGACGAACGAACCGTAACGGAGAAACAACCGTGGCCTCGGGATCGTTAAAAATAGCGGTCTGAAAATAATTGTTACGAGGTGTCGAGCAATTCCGTGCCGTAACGGCCTATAAAAATCCGGCTGATTTCGCGGACTGTACGAACGCGCGCCGCGCACCGACTCCAGATTTTGTCGCATCGATGGTCTCGGGGAAGCTTTTACGACGACGAACGTGGCGCGCGCGCGGCTCCTCTCCACCGGGCTGTATATAGCAAGGGTTAGGAGGGGTGGTACATTCCACGGCTCGCGGCTCGCGGCTCGCGGCTCGCGGCTCGCAGCTTCCAGGGAGGCCGCCGAGCGCGGCGGGCTGCGTCGTATTCCGCTCCCTCGGTCTTATCGTGCCGGAGCGGCCTACGCGAGCACGTTGGACGCCTGTCGGAAACTCGCGCACAGAGTAACAACCCCGTTCGCGCGCGGCTCGAACTTTCGTCGCCGACGCGTTACGAGTCTCCGAAGCTGCTGCTTTTACAGCGGACCGATCCGGATATTCTCGTTCCTAAAATGTGGCTGCAACGATGCCGAGACATCGATGTCGCTGTACGTAAAATATGCCGGATCGTAAACCTCGGTTCGTCGAATTTTTTCGCAACGGTTCGAGATATTCTCGTATTCCCCGACCTTGCCGCTCGTCCGGTGACTCGGATCGATTTTAAACGGTTACTCGTCGGACGTATCCGGACTTATTATCCGGTAATAACTCCTCGAGACTTCTCCGGAATCGTTTATCGGGTCGCCGCTGGTGGCGAGAGGAAACGAGTGCTCGAAGCGTCCTAGAAACAAGCGTCGCTAGCAACCGGTATTTCCGACAACGCCGATACGGCGAGCACGAAGCGACCCCGCGAACTCGGCCCGCGCGCTCGGATTTTCGACGCGCTCCCCGCTCCGAGTAGTACAAGCAGCTAAAGCCCGACCACGCTTGCAGCCCTCCGGCTCGCGGCAAGGGGCGCGCGACCTTCGCTCTTCGCCCTTCGCCCTTCGCCCTTCGCCCTTCGCCTTTCGCCTTTCGCCTTTCGCTCGGTCCGATCGGTAACGAGCCGACAGCGATCGGCGATCGGTCCACGCGAGCGAGAGACGGACGAAACCGGCGCCTCGCGTTTCAGTGGTACAACGCGACAAATAGGTCGGCGGGTGTTCCGGCATCGATTTCGGGAAAAATCTGCGAATCCGGCATGCGCGGTCGCGTCGATCGGCGAGCGCGGTAATATTTTGGTACGATCGGGGATCGATCGACGAGAAATCTGCGACCGGCGCGAAGCGACGCGCATCCTCCCGGCATTCTGTCCCGGCGTCGCAGTCCTCCGCTATAGTCCGAGTCGGGTCTAGTCGCGCTATAGCGACGCGCCACGGTGGCCTGCGCAGAGAGGATACGAGAAAGCGGTGTGCCAGGAAAGCTGTGCGCTGCGTGGACGAGGACGGTCGAGCTTCGCCGTGCGGATGGATAGAACGGACGACTGCGGAGGGAAGAGAGAGAGAGAGAGAGAGAGAAAGAGGGAGAATGGCGGAAGGGAGATGCCGAGACGGCGCTACCTGGAAGATCGAGCGAGAGACACCGTGTAGGAGGATTCGTGCGAGTAGTGGGCGAGAGAGACTCGGTGGAGAACCGGTACGCGGTCGGACAGAGAGGAAACGAGAAATACGACCGATGAGAACGGGCCAGCTCGGTACAGAGAGAGACAGGGAGAGAGAGAGAACGCGTGCTCGTGCAGCTCGCATTCAAAGTTAACGTCTAGCTGCGCGGGTGAAAGAGCGACGCTAGAGAAAGAGGAAATCAGAGAGAGAGAGAGAGAGAGCGCCTCGGACCTTTCCCAGAAAGCAGAAAGCACGACGGAGCAATATCGCAGCGTCTGCCGGTGTTGTAAAACCGCTTTGATCTCGCTCGCTCGCTGCACCCGCGCGGTTCCCTCTGCAGCGCCTTCCCGATCGCGCCGACTCGTCGGAGAGTTTAGAAAAGCCGGTACCCTAGGCCGAGCCGCGCGCGTTCCGCTTCTTTTTCACGGAAAATTCGTAACGAGGGCCCCGATCGAGCCGTCTCGTTCGAACGTCTCGCGCTCGAACCCTGATTTTCGACGAACCCGGTCGATCGAGACCGTCGTTTTTCCAGGAAAGGATAGAACCGTCGAGGAAAGCAATTTGGAAATTCGCGTTTCCACGGCGGTTTCGGTCTCGGTCTCGTTCTCTCGAGAAAATCGAGTTCAAAACCGACGCGCGTTCTTCCGAAGCGCGGCCGTGCACGACCTACTCGCTAAGAGCAGTCGCGTCGCGTAAACGTCGCGCGCTCTCGTCGATTTTGTTTTTATTCGGCTGGAATTAGCGACGAATACGAAAATTAGATTTCTCAAAAGCCGAGAGTGCCGGAGAACGTTTCTTCGATTTGCGTTAAACGGGAAACTCTGGAATACCGAGCAATCGGTTGTCGAGTCGCGGAATCGATCGCCGTTGCCTCCACGAGTTCCTCCGAAACGAGGCTCGCCTGGAACGTCGGAGCTTCGATTTCCACCGAGATTCGTCGACGAACCGTTCGTTTCGTTATAAAATCACGAACGCGAAACATAGATCCGCGGTGCTCCGTATACGGGCGAGTCGATTTCGGATCCATCGATCGGCGAGCGTCGTTCTCGTTCCGTAAAGAGAAGCTCCGTGAAAAAAAGTCTGCACAGTTTGTCCGAGGAACGAATCGAGAGCTCGAGCGGCGGGGGTAGAGTTTCGCGGATCGAAAGCTCGCGTCCTCCCCCGATCCGATGCTTCCGCTATTTCAAATATCTGCCTCGCAGGGGAGAAACGTTGCGCGATGTTCTCCGATTAAATAGAAAATTAGAAGCGAATCGATGTTTTACGAATTCGCGCGGGTCGCGCGTATTTTTCGCTTCCTTCGTTGCAACATTCTTGCCACCGTTAACGATCGTCGTCCCGCGAATCGGACAGAGGAGAATATTTTCCTTCCGGTCGCGGCCACTCCCGAATCGATATCGGCCGCTTCGACGACCCTGCTGACCGTAAATCGCGAGAAAACCGAACGCGTAAATCGACGCGCTCGCAACTTTCGAAACCGACGTTGCTCAAAATTTGGTCCGTGATTTCGACGCGATCGGTCGAAAGCGCATCGTTTCGTTCCGCGCCGAAAAATGCGTTCGCGTCGCGTTCCGACGGGTCGTATCGTCGCGTGGTCAACGCGTGGCACCGCTTTCGCGAACGAAACGCGTCAAGAAGAAGGCGAAACGGAGGAAAACGAAGAGAGAAGAAGACGATGTACGATGGAACGGCGAAGGAAGACGAGCGGAGGGATGCCGGTGGGCCGCTCTCCGCGCGCCTTCTACTTTCGCGTCGTAGCGAGAATTACGGCGCGCGGCCCCGCGCAAGCGCCTCGCTCTCTCGTTCGTTGAACCGTTCGCGAGAGAGACGCGGGTGCGCGTGCGACGAAGAAAAAGAAAAATATAAATGCGAGAAACGAGGAGATGGAGCGGGGGGCTGGGAGACTCGTGGACGATACCGCGCCGATTCTACGAGCGCCGCCGCCGCCGCCGCCGACGCGGTGCCGGACTTTTCAATTTTCAAATCCGTTACGATCGGGGGAACGCGGCGAATCTCGAAAAACAAAATCTTCGTTGGGCGGTCTTCGAGCGGTCGAGCGGTCGAACGAGTCGTTCGTCGCGTCGGCCGGCTACGAATCTGGACGAACGAAAAATATTGTCCGGAAAACGATCGTAGGCGTTGCGCTTCCACGATAGATTCGTGGAACGCCGACGAGAGCGGACGCGACGGCACGGCCGCCTCGGTGTTCGCGCTAAATCCGTTCGATTTTTACGTCCGACTCGATTAGAATCCGCCGCGCGTCTTACGTAAATCGATAAAAGCGTCCACGGAACGATAGGATGGAAACGATTCGAACGACCCGTTCGCCGGCTTCGGATCGCCGCGTCGAATCGAGCGTTCGAATTCGGAGCACTTTCTTCCGTTCCTTTCTCGGCAGAAGCTATCGCGCTCGCTGCTCGACGTCTCTAGCTCGTTCGCCGTTCGCCGTTCGCCGTTCGTCTTCCACCCCCGAGCCGCGCTCCGGGAAGCGCGACCTCGTGGTCAAGGTCGTACAATTTTCTTCGCGCGAGCTTTCGGCCAACCGCGAGTCGCGATTCCGGATGTTCGTTCGCGGACTCTCCCCCACCGTTTTCTGGATCGTCGCGATCGATGCGAGTTCGCCGCGAAAGTCGCGTGCAAGGGTAACGATAAGAGCGACGCGAAGCGGATCGGCGCGCGGTCGCTTGCGCAACGACGGAAACCTGTTTGGCGCACCGCGAGCGCATCGTCGCGTCTCGATACGAGATATCCCAGAGGCGGTCCCGAACCGTTCCGGGGACCTCGCTGTTCCTCGTTCCCATATTTTTCGGCGTCGTACCAATCGAGCGGGCCGTTGTCGTCGCGGACCGCGACGTCGGCCGAGTCCGTCGCGTTTCTTCTCCTCCTCCTCCGCCTTATCCTTTCCCAAGCGGGGAGGCCGTCGATCGCACCGATCGACGATGCCCGCGTCGATTCCACTCGAAAGAGTACGAGATCATCGTTTCGCGACTTTCGTGCTCGCGAATGATTTTCGGCGACTTATGCGCGTCACCGAGATATTAATCGTGCTGCTAGGAGAACGGATTTCGCGTCCGAACTGCTCGAGCCTCTCCGCGTTGCAACAAGGAGTTTCTCTTTTTATCTCGAGTCGACGTTGCGGTACGCGAACAGCGACGGGTTCGAAGCGCGTCCGATCGCGCGGCGAGAGAGAGCATCGATTCGTTTCGGACACCGTTCGCGTCTTTGCCGTTTTCATCGTCCTCCGAATCCGCCCGGCTCGATCGCCGACACCGTAACTAACGATCTTCCAGACGAGTATCGGTAAAATCCGTGTCCAGTGGGAAAGTTAAGAACAGCTTTCGTTGATTCTCCACTCTCCCGATCTCGTAGGCGTAGCCTAGTGTGCGCGGGTTAAATAGGAGTACTCTGGATAGGCCGCAGAATATAACCGGACGCGCGATCGATGTCCATGGTGGCCCCCGATGATGCTCCTATTGCGTTGCACTCTCTCTCTCTCTCTCTCTCTCTCTCTCTCTCTCTCTCTCTCTCTCTCCCTCTCTCTCTCTCTATACTTTCCAAAAAGCTCGATCGGCCAGTTTCTGAAATAACTTGAAAATCCGGTCGCGAAGGTATCGATCGCCGTGGCGCGACGTCGTCGTTGTCGTCGTCGGCGTCGTCGTCGACGTCGTCGAAGCTCGGTTCGATCGGCTGTTGAGAACCACGACGCGTGCCTACGTTTCGTAGCGTAGCTCCTGTAGACTGTATTACACATTCACGAGAGCCTCGGCGGAGGGGGCACCGACGTACATTGGCGCGCGCGTACAGTGCGCCGGTATAGAGAGTATAGAGTACGGTGTACCCTTCGTTTTTCGCTAGCGCGGAGGAGAGCCGAGGCTGGCCGAGGAGGACCGAGGTTGTCCGTCGAGAGGAATCGTCATCGACGCGGCGTGCGAGCAGCACCGCCGTCGGCACCGCTCCGCTCATTCTGCTCCGAGCCGTCGAACGCGACGCACGCGTCTCTTTCCGGCTGGACCCGTCCGATCCGATTCCGCTTCGTCTCTCCTATCGGGCCTCTTCCATCGGCGAGCGCGCGTATACGCCGGCTGGTGCTTTCTCCCGCTCGGAAGGGAGCTTCCGTTCTTCTTTTTCCCTCGCTCTCGCCGCACGAACGAGTCTCGGAAATCATCGAATCGTTCGGTTTTCCTCGCGCACGTCCATAATTTAACCCTCGAGTCTCGTGAAGCGACCGTTCTCTCTCTCTCTCTCTCTCCCTTTCCATCCGCCCTCTCGACGAGGCTCTCCCGCAGCGTGTTCCGCGCTCGATCGCGAGCACTCTCCTCTTCCGTGCCGTCGCGAACTCGCGGTTTTCCGATCGCCCGATCTCCGCTTTTCTCGCGCGGTCACGGTTCGCCGATCCGATTTCGGAATACGTCGATGGAGGCAGTTGGTCGACGAAGGGACCCTATCGGGGACGGGCGCGTCCGCGGTGGCGGCCGGGACCGGTGCCGGTGCCGGAACGGAGGCAGCCGAAGCTGCGAAACGACGTGAACGCGCTTCTCGTGGACCGAACGCCCAACGCCGCGTCGAGAATCGGGCCGCGAAGCGACACGAGCGCGAGAGCAGTCGGAGCAAAGGGATACAGGGATACGGAAATACGGGGACGCGGAGGAGACGCGAATACTCGAACCCTTTTACACCCGACTCGTCGCAGAGTTCTCTCGGATATAGAAAGGGTATACGGTGCGCATGGTAACCGAAGGCAGACGGAAACCTCTCTCGCCCTCTCGCTCTCTCCAAACGCTCCCACCGTTCCTCCGTTCGTCCCCGCTGGCTCGCCGCCCACCCACCGCCCCGGTCCACCCCCTCGTACCACCCTCTCTTCTCTCTGCCTGCTTCGAATCAATAATCTCTGACCAGGATTATATGCGAACCCCCTTTTTATTTCGGTCGCTCTGTAAGAAAGATACAGCGGCGACCGACGCGGCGGGAAAATCAACCGATTCCTAGCACCTGGCTGCGCGGCGGACCCTCTCGGGAGCAGACGAGCGCCGCGGATTTTCGGCGTCTCTCTCTCTCTCGCTCTCTCTCGCTCGTCCCGCTTACCGGTGCGCGGTATCGGCGCGCGGATTATCGATCCCTCCATCCTTTTCGACCGCCCGCCGGTTATGATATTTCGAGAAAACGAGACGATGCGGGGAGAACGCGATCGCATTCGGACAGAGGTGACAGAGATCGATCGAAAGGTTTCGCTGCCCGGCGAGACGCGCGCGTCCCCTGCCGCGATCCAAGTCTCTCGCTCGTGATTCGTCTAACGGATATTCTCCTTTCTATGATCGCAGATCAACGCCTCCAGATGGAATCGCCTTCGGCCCAGGAGCACCGACAACTCGTCGAGGCGAAGGAGGCTACCGACTCGTCGAAGGCGCCGCGAACCCCGGGGATAGAGTCCGCGGCGAAGGCGGTGGACGACGCCGATCGCTCGAACGATCCCGATCCCGAGGACGCGGCTCGTCCATCCAGCGACGTCGACCGCGTCGGCGCCGCCGCGTCGCCGAAGCTCGAGCAGGACCCCGAGACGATGGGTCTGAAGTTGGACAAGTGCGACGGCGCGAAGGTCGAGAACAATGCGATCGCGATCGCGGTCGCGGTCGAGGCCGAGGCCGAGGCCGAGACCGAGTCGAGGACGAAGGAGAAGGAACCGGACGAACCACGAAACTGTGTCGACGCGATAACGACAACGACGACGATGACGACGACGACGACGACGACGACGACGACGACGGAGTGCTGCGATCAAGAAGAGGAGGGCCGTGCGACGATCGGCGGGGCTGGTTCGCCGATCGGCTCGCCCGCGTCCAGGAAGAGGCCGGCCAACGAGTTTCTGCCGATCGACGCCGAGATAAAACGGATCGGCGTCGAAAGCCCCGAGAACGACGTCGTCCAACCGAGAAGCGACGTCAGAAGGATCTCGCCGGTTCTGGTGAGCCTCCGGGAGCGTACTCTCGGCGAGATATCGCTGTCCTGTCTGTTCGACGAAGACGCGAACTCTCGGTGTCCCTCGCGGATCAACGGCAGGCTCTTGGACAACTCTCTGTCCGGCAGACCGAGCTTGAACAACGCCGCGGAGCTCGAGCCGCTGTCTCCCGGCGCGGAGCCCGGGCTGCTGTACGACGGGTCGTCGACGCCGGTCCGCGAGCCGGAAAGCGGCCGGGACGAGCCGGACTGCCATCGGAAGCTCGAGTTCTCCGACGCGTTCGACGACGAGAACTCTTGCTGTTCGCTGCCCGCCGAGAGTCCCGAGAGGAGGGATCACCGGCCGTGCCAGGAGAAGCAGTGCGAGGAACCGATCGAGACGTGCCCTTGCGAGACCAACGACGACCACCGGTCTCCTCCTCCGACCGTCGACAAGATCAAGGAGCCCTATCTGGTGGTGATGCTGGAGCGGCTCGACTGCTCGAACGCGCTCTCGTCGAACAGGGACAAGAAGAGGGGGGAGAGAGAAAACGACAAGACGAAACGGGACGCCGAGACCACCGAGCCTAGGGACGCGGCGACGCCGCAGCACGACGATTCGGGCTCCGTTCCGAGCTGCGCCCCCCAGAACAAGGGGGGCCAGAAGACGACCGAATTCGAGTCGGCGAAGAAACAGCAAGGCTCGGCCATAATTACCAGGTCGAAGACGCCTCCGATCGACTCGCCGTTGTGCGAACTGAAGCAGTGCAAGGTGCTCTTGGAGAAGCTCGACTCGTCGCCGAAGGTACGGACGCCGGAAAGGTCGACCGTCGAAGCGCCGAAACCGACGAAGAAGAACGCCGCGTCTCCTCCGTCGATATCCTCCGCGAAATGCCTTCGAGCGTCGGACGATCGAATCTCGTCGTCGGACCAGCCGAGTGCCGCCGGCTCGTCGGTGGAACCGCCGTTGCCGGAGACCTCGGTCGCCGCGGACACCGAAACGGAGACCGAGACCGGCTCCGACAGCTCCGAGCCGCCCCCCATGACGACGGCGCGTTTCCGGGCCTGCGGCGGCGGCGGCGGCGGCGGCGACGAAGACGCCGTTTCCGACCGAGCGTCTTGCCCCGAGAGCAGCAGCGAGTCCATGTGCTGCGTCGACGTCAACCCCGAAATCGTAACCAGGCTCGAGGCGGAGAGGCCCGAGGCCTTCACGGAAGATTCTGCCGAGAGCCTGGCGCTCGCCACCGGTGCAAGGGACGAAGTCAGGTCGGATGGCAGCGATTCCGGTCTCGGCAGCGAGGTTCCCGGGGATCCTGGACCAGCGCCGGCACCGGAAAGCGATTCCGAGACCTCGTTCTTGGATAGGATACCCGACGATATTCTGTCGGACAAGGAGAAGGGTGAGCCCGCTGATCAAATTCATCGTTTCGATCGCGCCAGATACTTCGCGCCGAAGCGCGAACGGTCGAATGTTCGAAATTGTCGGGAATGCTTCGCGATTTATTCTCAAAACCGTGTTACGTTCGCTCGAACGAGTCGCTTCGAATCGAAGCTCGTGCCGAAGTCTCGGCGATTGATACCACCACGGCTCGCCTGCCTCGTCTCGTCTCGCCTCGCCTCGCCTCGCTTCGCCTCGCCTCGCATCTCCTCGCCTCGCCTCGCCTCGCCTCGCCTCGTCCCGCCGCGCCGCGCCGCACCGCGCCGACAGAATGTCAAGTTCGATATCGTATTTCTCCGTTCGGGCCGAATAATGTTCGCTGCGCCGCGCCACCAGCGTACGCAAGAACCAAAGGTATTGTTAGAATACGATAGTCGCAACAGGTATTATCTTTCAGCCGTGAATCAACTGGACGGTTTCGTCCCCAACGTCGTCGTACCGGGAACGCCGCAGGCGCCGTTGACCGCGTTCCCCGGTCCACCGAAGAGCAATCTGAAAAGGAGATTGACGGACTGCATGGAAGGGGCTCCCAACCCGAAGAGGAGCAACACCGACGAATCCATGAAAAAGAAACGCAACATTCATTTCGACGCGGTTACGGTCTACTACTTCCCCAGGGCGCAGGGCTTCACCTGCGTGCCTTCTCAGGTGAGACGCGATTTTATAGGCAATAAGTAAATTATCCAAGCGGTTTTCCAGCAACGACAACATTCTATGTTCGACGGAACGGGGACTCGACGATCGCATCCTGCCGAAAACCTTCGAAAGAGAGCGTGTGCCGAGTCCCCGGAACGTCGACGCCGACGATAACGGACGCGAGAGACCGCGGCGATGACAACGACGGGGGGATCCGAGAGCGCGTATTAATAGAAATCGATCGATTGTCCGCAGGGCGGCAGTACTCTTGGTATGAGCGCGACCCACACTCACGCCGAAAGATTCTCGCTGTCGGAGCACGCCGCCGAGCAGAGGCGGATCCATCGCGCCAGGTTGGCCCAACTGCGATCCGAGAGGGCCGCGAATTGCGTGGCAGAGGCCGCGTCCAGCTCGGAGGATCCCAGCGACGACACCGACGAGGAGCAGAGCGACAACGAGGAACTCGATATCGATAGCTACTACTTCCTGCAGCCGGTGCCCACGTGGCAGAGACGAGCGTTGCTCAGAGCAGCGGGAGTTCGTAGAATAGACGCCGTGGAGAAGGACGAGTGCCGCGACATCAGAGCCAGCAGGGAGCACTGCGGTTGCGGGTGCAAGGGCTACTGCGACCCCGAGAGCTGTCCTTGCAGTCGCGCGAACGTCAAGTGCCAGGTCGGTGTAGGCCGAGAGTCGGGCCACGCGCGAACCAACCCGAGACGCGGTGGGGTTCGTCGCCCCCGTTCCACGGATTCGACCAGTTCCCGCGGTCGATCGTCTATCTCTGTTCGATGAAGCGATCGCGGTTATCGCGGGTCACCCTTTTCTTTTTTACCGCCGGATAATTCTGGTTATTCGGAGAGAGAGAGAGAGAGAGAGAGAGGGAGAGAGAGAGAGAGAGAGAGACAGAGATAGAGATCGGAGTCGCGGGCAAGATCGTACGGATAAAAAGGTGACTACTCAAGGTTTCGCGTGTGCATTGCAGGTAGATCGAGCAGGGTTTCCGTGCGGGTGCACTCGCGACGGCTGCGCGAACAACTCGGGCCGGATCGAATTTAATCCAGTACGCGTACGGACGCATTTCATTCACACGCTGATGCGGTTGGAGCTGGAGAAGAAACAACGGGAGGAAGAGGACGGTACGGATCATGACGCTTCCGACAATCAGAATGGTAGAAGCCCCTTGAGGGAGATCAATTTGGGGTCCGTGATGGAGAATAGAAATACAGAGTCGTGTTTGACCGGTGGCGGTTTCACGACGCTGCATTACGAGAACCACGATGCCGGAGACGGTGGGCCAAATTGTCAGCCGGACGTACCTGGCGCCAGAGAGGATAGTCTGGATCTGTACGCGATTAGAGACGATTGTTATCCTAGCGAGGACACTGTCGATGGTACGCAGGGACCTCAAAGGAAACTACATCCTGAGTTTAGTCAAGCGTTTCAAACGTTCTCGGGCCAATCCGGTGCCGGTGTGAACTTTCAGCAACCCGCTTATCAGGACTACCAACCTTACGCTAACCTTCCTTCCACGTCTAGGGTGCAATTCCAGCCGCAGTTTCAAGCGGTCCCGGGTACACCCGGATTCTCCCATTACGCGTCCTACGGACAGGACGCGGCGACCACGCTGCAGGAGAATTGCCAGGTCCATCCGGGTCAGCACGCGTCCGCGTACGAGGCCGCGTTCGCCCAGGACGAGACCACCGGATCCCAGTACACGAACCTGAACTCGGTCCAGCCGCACGCAGCTTTGCAACAGATGGGCAAACTGGAACCGTTCTCCGAGCTGCTGTCCGGCAGATACTCGTACTACGGTGAAATGGAACCGCCGGCGGCGCACGGTACTTATCACGCAAACGGAAAAGTCGAGGCGGAGAAGAGCCAAGGGAACGCGCAGCAGTCCGAGGCCGCGGAGGAGTGCGACGAAAACTTTGGGGAGATTATTAAAAAGTCGATGGTCGAGACCGTGTCCGCTTAAATTGGTCCAACCGTGAGTACCGAAAACACGATCCTCCGCGTTGTTGTTTGTCGAAACGCGTTCTTGTTTCGAGACGACGAGGATAGTAGGGGGACTTTGACGAGCTTCGAATCTCGTTGAAACGTCTCGCGCATACGGGCAATCGGGAAATGAAAGAGAGAGAGAGAGAGAGGCACTCTGGTGCGACCAGCTTTCGGCTTCCGTCGTTCCCGTTAGGTAAATCCGAAGTAGAAATTGTTTCGGTGGTTACCGAATCGGATCGGTACGGTTTCCCTGTTTGGGAACCACCACCACCACCACCACCACCACCACCACCAGTCCCGTGGATACCGTTGTTAGAAAAATTGATGCGGCTATGCGTGCGTCCGCCCGGGATGGAAATCGGCCGAGGAAGCAGGGCGGTTTCCTCGTCCCGTTCTAGAATAATTGTCGGTTGGCCGAACCGACCAGCCGTTTGGGGACAAGGGGACGCGGCTCGATTTGCGAAACGAATGAAAATTGCGTAGGAGAATCCGTTTTCGTCGAAAATCTCCGTTCGCAACAGAAATCGGTTTCTGTGGTCCTGCGAGACCGGTGTTGACAGACGCGAATTCAACGAGGTTGTGACCAAGAAACAACATGGGATCAGCTTAGATTGCAGTTTATAAGGAACCTTAACTTTAATACTTTAATAGTAGGATCGCGGGTCACGCGCGCGTCACCTTTTTAAAACGGGAGGATCATGCAAAATCTCGAGCAAATAAAATACACGAATCCAGAAGGTTGCAACACGACAACGAGCACGTATCATCGGGACGATAGTGTGTTTCGCTTTGCTGATGCGCGTGTAGGAGAGAGCGAGAGAGAGAGTGAGAGAGAGATACACGATCATGTACACACGGAAACACATTTGTAACACGAGATCTGTGAGCGATTGTGATACTTATGCATATGAAAAACAAAATGCAGTTTTGCCAGATGACAAGCAAAATAGGTTAAGGAAAATAAGTTATGGGACTTTTTTTATGCCAGTGTGTAAGCTGTCGAGTTCGAGAGATTTTTCAATCGACGACGATTGCCGATGGTGAACGATAGAGAATAGAAGTTTTCCTCGTGTTCTAATTAAGTACACAATGAATGCACAACACTACACACATCCCACACAACACAACACAACACACACATACACACGAAACACACCCCATCGCAATCTTAGAGGATGGTTGGGTAGCATAAGCAAGCGCACGCTGTCTACAGAATACAGACCGTTCAATTTGTTTTCGGTGCTCGTTCATCCGTCGCCCACTTACTCCGATTTCCTCGAGGTCGAACTATTTTGTTCGATATTTTGTACAACAATTTACGAAGTCGTACAGTTTTACCAATTATCCTCGCTTCGGAGGCAAACGGTTTTACACGCGCTGCCACTGTTCCGTGTATCAAGGTTTTCGTTTTCTTTTCAATCATCACTTTCCGTTGATCCTTTCACGATCCATATTTTTTAGTCGTACACCCCATGCCGTCCCGATCGGACGCCTACCAACACAACTCGTCACCGAATTATAATTTCGTCCAGCCCTGTGACACCGAGTTCCGCGTGTCGGCGATCCCCCCGCGAGCAATTTTGAAATTTCATTGTATAAACTATTTATTGTTTTCACTTGTATACACTTTTATACAGAGAGAATATACGAGTAGAACCAATCGATACATTGTTCACCTGTGGACGCGTCAAAGGTCGCAAACTCTAATTAAAAAAAAAAAAACAAAAAGAAAAAAAAACAAAAGAGAAAAGTCAGCCGTTAACTACACGGGACGTCGATCGTTTTTCCTTCAACGGAACTGACACCTCGCTCGTCGAACGGAATATTACACGTGTATTCGAACGGAGACGAAACAAGAAGACAATTGCAAAAGAAGGAAAGCGACAAAAAAGAATTAGAAGAGAAACCCGAGCGTGAACTTTTTTTTATTTCGAAAGAAGACGAACCGACGGACGAAGTCTGAAGGCACAGAAGTTGCCTTACGCGGACGTTCATTTTGCACCGATCCACCCCCGCCCCCTTCGTTGATCCAGCCCTCGTAGATTTTCAGATACGAATCTAACCCAGACCTGTTTAGCATCCCGGGACGTTGATCGCTAAATACCCTACAATTAAATTGAAATATTACACGTTAAGGGATAACTACAATGATAAACGACGATAGTATTAAATGAAACAAAAAAAAAAGATGAAGCGAACTTTATACATAATTTACTGGACGTGTCAGCTCCCGAGCACCTTTGTCGCTCTTCTATTTCCGCGGTTCTACACTGTGTTCATCGTCGCTGATTGGTGCCTAAATCGTTACGTTTGTTGTCAGTGTACAATGCTAACGAGACTATCTCACGTTCGAAAATAGAAGAAACGAGGGGTTGAGTGTGAGTGAGTGCGTGCGTGCGTGCGTGCGTGTGTATGTATGTGTGTGCATGCGAGTGTACGAGTGTGGGTGGGAGAGAGAGAGAGAGAGAGAGAGAGAGAGAGAGAGAGAGAGAGAGAGAGGAACATGCGTAGATATACAATTCAATCAACGGATAGAAATCCCCGTTGACGCGTTGCGAGGGATGCGACACCTCCGTAACCGACATTAAAAAAGTATACATATAAACCTACACCGTATGTAAGTAACTTTTAGAGTATTTGAGTAAAAAAAGGCATACATAGTTGATAGCGTTTTATTAAATGTTGTGAAAAAGTCTTTTCGTCTGTCGTGTAACGTGTTGTCTCATTGTGTATGCGTCTCGTTCACGTATTTATTATATCACACCCTCTCTTCTCCTTCTCAAACCCCACGAGTCCTTTGTGTTCGCCATTTTCTCATAGCGCCTGGAACACGTGTTACGAGAAAGTTGTCCTCCGATGTTACACGGCCAGGTTGTTCCAGAAGCAACATCGTTTTCTACCAAATTCGAACGAGCAGCTAAAATCCGTCGATTTTAATACGAATCGTTCGAACGATAATAACGATAAAAATAACCTCGACATTATTCCCGAACTCTTGATTCGATCCTATCGTCGTCGATCGCCCCCCGTTCATGGTTACGCTTGTACGTGTCCGCCAACCGGAAGCCACTTCCGCAGAAACGTTCTCCTCGCAGCAATTACTTCGCTCGACATTATTCAAAGACCCATGCAATCGAAGCAACGTGCCGTTAACGCGCGTTAATATCCTCGATCTCTGTATTCCCTGCCTAGAAACTAGGCTACCCCAACCTAAATCGTAAATATCGTACGAATCCGCGTTGCACGCGTCTCGCGTCGACCATATATGTCAAACTTTTGTTCAAAGTCGTTCGAAATTGGTCGCGCTTCGTTGGAGCTGCGCGCGCATCTTCCATCGGCAAGATGGCGGACGTAGCGGGAACGTCGTGCGCGTAACAGTTCCGTAAACGATTCCTCGATTTCTGGATCTCTCGGTGTCGTTCGAAAACGAGATCGCATCGGAAAGGTGGTGTTCGACGCGCGGGAACCGATAACGCTCGCGGCATTGCGTACGCGTAAGATAATTCGAGCATAAACGTATCGATGTCGACGGTGCGTTCGTGCGTTACCTTGTTCAACGAGGAGTGGGGAAACGGACGCTGTGGTAGGGAATGGCAGTAGCGAGAACGGCGAGTCGAGTCGAGTGGTCGAGTGGTCGAGTGGCGTGCCGCTGTAAGTTAGCGGCTGTTCGCGAGCCCGTGCGGAGGTTAGTTTGGTTCGTCGATCGAATTTTTGCTCGGTCCGTGTTCTCCCGACGAACCGGTGAGAGAAAACGAATGGAACGCGGCGGGCTCGAATGACGCGCAGAGTGCAGGCCGCGTGTTCGCGATTCAAAAGTCGGGGACGGGGACGTGTTTCGTGAAAACGAGAACGAGCGCCAGGCGGTTATACGACGCGACGGCGTGCTGGTGTCGTTGACGTTTCGTACGTTTCGCGTGTCAGTGTCCTGTCCTCTCCGTCCGTACACGGTAGCTCCCTCTTTCATTCCCTCTTTCTCTCTCGCCCTGTCCCTCTCCTTCCATCCATCGTCCTTCCCAGCTTCTCCGTCCTTGTTCGTTCCCGTTCAACGTTCGTTGTCCGCGTCGGAGTCGCGATCGGGATCGGAATCGAGATCCGTACCAGCCGCGTCGTCGCTGCGATGCCAGATGACAGGTGCGAAGCGGTGCCACAGGTGTCTGTTAACGAGTCCTTCGAGTGCCCTGCGGATTTAGGATACGCCGCAGAATGATGAGCCCAAGGTTCCATTACCGGAAGGGCGGCAAAGAGGACCGAGGACGACGACCACCACGACGACGATCTCGAATTCCCTCGCGCTAGCGGTGGGCTATGAGCGCTGACAATGGGGACGACTCCTTGGTAATTATCATACCTTTCTCTTTTTTATTACTCCATCTTCTTTCGTTCCTCTCGGGCCCCTGCCCGTCTCTCTCTCTCTCTCTCTCTCTCTTTCTCTCTTGCTCTCTCTCTCTCTCTCTCGCTCGCTCGCTCTTTCTCGCTCTTTCTACTCCTACAGCCACGCACACTATCGCGGACCTAGGTTCCGCGACGGGCAACGAGGCTTTCGCAGGTTGACAGCACGCCGCGCCGTGCGGAAATTATCGTGGATTTGAAAGCTCTTTCTCTGATGCAACGCGTCGTCTCGCAGCAACCAGTCTCTCTGGTAGACTTTAGTTCTGGAATAGAAATATTTTATCGGAAGAGATTGCGAATCCTTATGGAAACTTGGAACGAATAGGAGAAATTGAATCGTAGGGGTCCTTACGGTAAAAGGAAAGTCGATCCGATTTATAGGACTCCGACGTCGATGGGAGCCCGTGTAACGGAGTAGCGCCATTAAAATTTTCTGTTACAATGAAAAAGTAGAAATGGATATGCTCGCGCGAGGCTTGTTTTAAATTCGACAAACGTACGAAAGCCTGAAGATTCGCAGTCTGAACCAGGTTCTCGACGTTCGCTCGCCCACATTTTTATCGTTTAGTCGCAGTCTTTTCGTTTCATTTCCTACGTTATCGCACGCATTTGTTTCCATTTAATTCAAACAAATGGATTCCGTTGGGCTCCCCATTTTGAAAAAAGGATGCAACGGCAAATTCGATCCGTTCGCAGAGTAAACGGTAAAAAGGAAAATACGTAACGGCGGAAAAAAGTTCGAAAGTTTCGAAATACAATTCTTACCGATAAACGATTCGATTCGAAGACGGGGACAATAAAAATCTCGCATCCCGAACGTTTCTCGTTACCTCGCGCGTCTCCGGTGTCGGGTTACCCGCTTCAAGACCGGTTTTCATTTATTCGTAGAGGCGCGTCGTTTTCCTCTTAATTTTATACGTTTTTTCGTCGATTCGTTGGCAACGCGTCAGCGTCGAACAGCCGTTCCGAACAAGTTCGAAACGATTATCGACCCGTTGCGCGCGTGCCGCTTCGTTGGACGTTTTCTTTTCACGTCGAAGCCAGCCATTTTCGTTTCATCCCGTTAAATCGAACAGAATCGAACGAAACGGAACGATTTGTGTATGCGTGGACAGGATTCGTCGTCGAGGCATCGGAACGGAACATCGATTTCGATTCACCTTGTACACAACGAGTTTTCGACCTTTCGACGATCGCTACCAACGACGACCGATCGATCCGTGCGGTATTCCGAGCACGAATGTTGTGCTTAAATTCGTTGCTTCGAACCGGACGGTAAATTCGACGGATACGCGTCCTCCGTCGTTCCGTTTGCGACGCGTGTTCGAGCGCGGTTGGATCAGCTGGAACGAAAGAATTGGACACCGCGTCGAGTAACTTTAACGCGTTTAGAACGTAACAGCGATGGAACATTTTTACAACGCGTTTCGTAAACGATGCTTCCGCGATGGAAACGATTGGAAAGCCGAGTAGGAAGAACCAACGTGACGATGAAAACCCGGTACCAGCACCGGTCCACGGTGTCGATTGCCGACAGACACGTTGGTCCCGCGGTCACGTGGTCGTCGCGACCCTCGCGTCGACACCGCCGACGGAGCGAACTCGTCCGCGCGGAGTAAAAGTAATTTCTCGGTCCGATGATATTTCTTGCTCGATCGCCGCGGTTGCGAAACTCGATTTCGCGATAGAACCGCGGGCACGAGGCAGGACGAAACGAGACGAGAGCGGAATATAGAATTTTCGGTTGGAACGACCGCGAAGCAACGCGTACGTGCTCGAAATCGCTGGGAACTCGCGGGACGATGCGCCCGATGCGCCCGATGCTGCGATAATTCCATTACCGTGCCCACCGTATTCGTTCGACGCGCAACGCCGTGAATCCTTAGAAAAGCTCTCGTAAAAGCTGCGAACCGCGGCACCCGTATTCTCGATCCTGTGGAATGCGCGATACGCGCGCGTGGAAGGTTCCGAGAGGAGGATAGCCCGGTAGACGGTTCGACGGGGGACGCGTTCGACGAGTCGCGTTCGACGAGTCGCGCGAGTCGACGAAAGCCGCGCACGCGAAGGTATGCCCGCTATCGGGGGACTCTGCGTTCGCGTCGGAGATCGATCGGTCGGACGAATCGTTTCCAAACGATACGCGCAACGTAGACGCGAACACCGTCTTCCGGACCTTGTAGATATACTTGGCCTAAAGTGAAAGCGTTCGGGGACGTCTCAAGGTCGCTCGAAAGTTCTTCGAACGGTGCCTACACAGGAGGTACGCGTTCATCCTTGAGGCGGACAATCGAGATTTCATTGAACGCGTTCGAAAAGCGAGAAGCGCGGCTTCTATACCTGTATCTATACCTGTGTACCTATAGCCGCGGCTATACCGTCCTCTTCCCGGCATCGTCCAGCGCCATTTTGAAAAGGCTGTTGCGATTTCAGAGTCCAAAGTACGCGTCGTTGATTTCTCGCGCGCCTCGGCGATCGAATATTCGTAGTTTTCCCGCCTTCGGGGAATAATACGAGAAATCGATGCCGACCACGGCCGGTCGAGGATCGCGTTCACGCCACGATACATCGTAGTCGCGTTATTTTCGCGGAACGCCGCGGGCAACCCGGTCGACCGTTTATCTTTCTCTTCGCTGTCCGCG
Organism: Megalopta genalis; assembly: GCF_051020955.1. Lineage (NCBI taxonomy): Eukaryota > Metazoa > Arthropoda > Insecta > Hymenoptera > Halictidae > Megalopta > Megalopta genalis. The sequence continues at coordinate 25,798,712 of NC_135014.1, read as the reverse complement.
AGAGCCGTCTGGAAAGTTTTTTCCTCGATTGGAAACTCCGCGATCGCGTCGACCGTACCGAGATCTCGATTCCGCGGCGATATCTCGCGCGTTAGCAGCGTTGCGAGAAAGGCGGCAGGACGCCGGGCAGCGCCGAGCCGCGCCGAGCCGCGCCGAGCCGAGCCGCGCCGAGCCGAGCCGCGCCGAGCCGCGCCGGTACAACGCTTATGAGAATGCAAAGTAATACGTGTCAAGTCTAACGAGGCGCGTCGCGGAATGCAGGAGGCGAGAAAGAAGCGCCGAGCATCGCCGGCGCGAACGCGAGCGGGTCGCTCCTTTCTAGAGCCTGCCTCCGAAACCAGATCGCTTCGAACACCCTCGAAACCCAGAATCCGATCGTTCGGCCTGCCGCCTCCGAGTCGTCGAGAGTCGTTCGGTTCGCAGCTGCTCGGGTTTTCGAGACGATTTCGGGTACCCGAGCAGAGCTTCCTTGAACCGACTCGCGGACAATGATATTCGACTCCCGGCTCGCTCGGCCAGGCGACCAAAGACTTTCGAGGTTCTCCGCCTCGGTTCGCGGCTACCTGGACGAAGAGAACGCGTTCCTCCGGCGCCTCTCTCGAAAAGCTCGGCCGCTCGAGAGAGAACAAAGAAGGACTCGCCGCGAGAAACTCGAACGCCGAACGAGTCGATCCGGTGCACCGGACGGATGCTAGCCGTGCCAATGCCACGGGCCACGCGTACCGTTGCTTCCAGCTTTCCAGCTTTCCAGCCTTCCAGTCGCGCGACCCGAGTTGCGCGCAACGTACGCAGCTGCCGGCACGGAAGCTGCCGGAACTTTCGATTTTCCGTCCAAAGCGCCGTCGTTCGTCGATCGTTCGTACAGGCGTTCGTCGAGTAGGAGGGCGAACGATTCGTCGAGCGAGCGAACGCGCGTCGAGAATCGGCGAGCGATTCGAGAAAATCAGGAACGCGAGCCGTTGTCCGTACACTTTCGCGCGTCGCGTCGCAACGAGTAGAACCGCGGGAAACGGAGACGCGGAGAGAGAAAGAGAGGGAGAGATTCCTCCCGTTTCGTACCACGTTCCGAATGGACATCCGCCTTTCTCACGATCGAACCGACTCGTGAGAACATCGATTCGTGCGAAGCGCGAGGTGCAACTGGAGCAACGCGTCTCTTTCTCTTCTTTTTCTTCGCTCGCTTCCGTCGCCTCCGTTGCCGGTGCTCGTCGAAGACGTCGATATCGAGAAACGGACCGTAGAAACGTTCGGTCGCGGGGGAAGAACGCGCGTGCCCGCGAATCGGCGACGCTTCGACGACCGCGAGGCACTTTCGCCCGCGGGACAAACGCATCGGATGCTCCGAACGCGCGAATTATTCGCGTATCTCGGTCTCCTCTTCCGTTCGTCGTTCTCGCGTCGCGAGCCACGCAACTTCCGCGCGATCGATTTCGATTCGAGAGGCTCGCGGGGACGGACGGCCGTCGAAAGTTCGATTTCGTTCGATTTCGTTCGATTTCGTTCGATTTCGTTCGATTTCGTTCGATGTACCGTGCACGCGGACGCGGTAACGTTTAACGCTCGTTTGCTCGTTGATCGCCGACTCGGAGACCCGAACGCCCGGATGGAAAAGGTGGGCGCATCGATTCGCGATTTAATTCGGCGAAGCGACGCGACCGTCGACGATTCTTTTCCGATCGGCGCGTCGCGCGATCGCCCGAGTATTTTAGCTCGCGGCCGGGATTCGGACATTAGAACCACTTAAAGCGTTTAACGCGAGTTTCACAGTCTCGCCGCGAAGGACGCTCGAGTTTCTCGACGCGACCGAGGTTACGGAATTCGAGTCGACGACGGAGGAACGTGGAACCGACGATCGACGAATTTGCTCCGTGTTCGAACCGAGTACGAATAATATCGAAGGGCATCGAACGGAGAATCGTGCCGACTGGTTTGGATATCGACGTTCCGCGAACGTCGCGTCCGCGTTGTAACGCGCGTAGGAAGAAAAATAAATCGTCCACCCGGTGCGAGTAGAAAGCGAACGAGAGCACCGGTGGACAGCCGCGGGCGTCGATCGACGTTGCGAAACGAAACGATCGGCCGCGTTCGACGAACATTTATAGAAACGCCGACGACGCGGGTACGCCGTCGTCGACGGAAAACCGTCTCCGCTCCTCGGAGTCGATCGAGCCGAGTCGAGCGCACCGAATCTGTCGCGAATCGATATCTAGTTCGATATTTTAGATCGCGAGACGATCGCGATCGTCCGCGACGACGGGTCGAGCCGTCGCTGCAACGGTACGGCATCGTCGACGTCGACGTTCTTTCCCGCGATTATCCCGGTTCGGAGCGCTCTTTTTCGGTTCGAGCAATTAGCGGGTTGAGTCACGAGGAGCGTATATCTTTTCTTTATCAACCTCGTTCGAGCAACCGGCGTTATTTATGAGTCAGCTAATAACGGAGTCAATGCCGTACGCCGTACGAGCTTCGCGGATCGAAACGTTTGTTTATTCGAAACCGCGAGTGTTCTCGATTCGGGCGCGATCGAAACGGAGAAATAAAATTTGTAGCACGACGCGTTCTCGTTCTCGTTCTCGTTCTCGCTCTCGCTCGCGACGTCGACGTCGACGAGACGTCGGCACCCGACTTTTACCGTCCGGGACTCTACAGACTCGAACCGGCTAACCGTTTCGACCTTGATCGCGACATCGCTTCCGCGAGAATCCGGCTACCGAAAAGCTTTCTACGGTCGCCGTAAACGTCGTCGTCGTTCGTTTTCTTCTGCCTATCGCCTCTACCGTGTTCCGTTCGAGGCTCCAGACTCGAGACGCGAAACACCTGGTCCGTACAGATGGCCGTGCTACCTTCCCAGGTATACCGATCGACCCCGAAATAAATACTCTCGCGAATACACGTTGTACGCGTAGGTGTACGCGTTCGGTCGTCTCGGAGATTTTGCGAGCCAAACGTTTCACCCGAATACGAATTTTCTAGCGGGTGGAGATCGGTTGTTCACGGAACGACTCCGGTTCGAATCGGAGCATCGTCGCGAACGCGCGCGAAGCGGCTGCGGAAACGCGTAATATAAACGCAAAAATCTTGTTCCCGTCGAGTCGTTTCGACCGTAGAAAATTGCATCGATCTTCGCGGACGTCGAACGAATCGGTCGTACGATTATTTCGAGTCGAGTTACCCGGCTCGCGCGAATTTAGCGTCTCCTGAAAATGGCGGGTTTCGCACCGCGCGCGAGACCCACGCGTCTCCTGATTCCGTGACTCACGACCGGCGACCGACGACTCGCCGACACCCACGCGACGTCGGAATCTCGTCAAGGTTCCCCCGTGAGCGCCGCGATTCCTCGAACGAAATCGCGCGGTTTCGCGAACGAAAGCGAGAATCGCGCCCGCGGGGCCGCCCGTGCGTTTCCGCGACGAGAAATGCTCGCCGATTCCTTCGCCGTCTCCTTCTCCTTCTTCTCGTCTCGAAGATCGATAAACCGAACGGTGAAACGACGATCGCGTTATTCCCGGCCGGACTTTCGGGCCCGGAGACCGTCGAGAGCAATTACGATCCAGCTCGCGCTCGTCGGTTCCAGGGTCGTTTACTTTCGCGGTGGCTCCGCCATCTGCCATCCGCCATCCGCCATCCGCCATCCGCCATACGGTACGCGTAGATAGTAGACGCGCGCGTGCACGAAACGCGAGCTAGAAAGCCGGACAGCGTGCAGCGATTTGCTTCCGAACCGGCTAAAAGAGCTCGCGCGGATCGATACGCTCGCGGCTCTCCGCGATCGGTCGAGACCTTTCGATCGCGTAAAGCGGCATCGCCGAAACGAACGTTGCCGAAATTCGGCCGACTCGAGAGTCGAGATCCTGGACGAACGACGCGGGGAATCGAGCGTACCGCGCGGCGTGGGAGCGATCGTTTCTTTACCCGTTCCGCCACTCCCGATCCAACGTTTACCATCTTCGCGGCTGTTTGCAAAACGACGCGTAAGAACGATAACCAACGGGAAGGTTGCGCGTAAAACGAGCAATAAAATGTATCGGTATTCCGGTGAAAGCTGCACGCGAAGGCCGACGGAGCAAACGTAAAGCGATCCGTTCGAAGCACGGTCCTATACCGGAGCGTTTCGCAACACCCGTGCAAGCCGATCGATCGGCCGAACCTAAAGAAGACAACTTCTTCGTTCCGATATTCCAGCGTTCGAACGTTCCGTAGCCGAAAGTTCTTCGAAAAAGCATCCGCGAAGCGAACTGCCCGTGCGCGAAACGTGGGTTACCCTCGTGGCCGTGGCTTCGCGTACTCGCGACGACGCGTCGGCACGCTCGCTCGATCCTTCCGCGCGAGTTTACGCGTCGCTCCGCTTCGCTCCGTTCTCCACCGTTCCGTTCCGTATCGTTTTCCTTGGTTCCGCTCGGTACTCTTTGCCGGACCGCTCGCGTCGATCTCCGTGCTCCCGAGACCGCGCGGCGCGTCGGCCCGACGTCAAATCGATAACTCGGTGCGCCGTTGTTCCTCGCTCTCCTCCCGGGACCAACGAAAAAGGTGAAACCGGTGGCGGCAACGGGCCTCGAAATACTCCGGCGATATTCGGGTTCGAACGGCTTTCGCTCGTTTCTACGGCGTCGCTCTCGGGGCGACTTCGAGATTCCGTCGGAAAGCTCCGAGCATCGACAACGCGGCGCGGCGCGCCGCGGCGGTATCGATCGCTCGGCCCGGCTTCTCGAGTAGCTGCGAGATACGCGGACGAAGATTACTCGGATATCCGGACGTTCGCGAGATGCCCCGATAGTCGAGACGATCGAGATTCTCTCCTCTCCTCCGAGTTGTCTCGACTGTCGCGATATCATACGGTAGTCTTCGTATCGTACGACGTCGCGTTTCGTTCGCTACGACGCGACTCGAAGAAAGCGAGCGAATTTCTCTGCCTGCATTTTAGGAATTTGCGGAACGTCCGGTACGAGCTATCGTATCTGGAACAAGCTCGATCATTTTTCCCTGGATGGGGAAAGCTTCGAACGTGGAAAGCGGCGCGACCGTTTCAAATATTCGATGTCGCTCGAGACTGCTCGGAGCGATCGGAGATCGTTCGGGAGCCCCGTTGAAAATTTCAGCGGTTACGAGGTTTTCCTTTCGAGATTCCGACCCGATTCCGTTTTTCACGCGGGACTTTTCCGAGGCACCCTCGATCATCGTGGGTGTGGTCCGCGGCCGGTGGTCCCGGGCGGCGCGCGATTTTCGGCCACCGTAGCCTTCGCGCGACAGTGTTCCATCTCGGCGCGCAAAGGGGAACCCGACCCGATTATTTTCTGTCTCGGGATATCGGGTTCTTCGCCGGCCTCTATCGGTCGCCGAGGCGAGATTCTCGACCGTCTTATCGGCGCGCAGCAACGTTTCGCGTTACGATATTTCCACGCGCGTTCTTCTCGAAAGATCTTCTTGGGCGCGATTTCACGGTCCGATCCGACGAGGAGCGGAACGTCGCGTTCGAGCGACCCTCCCTCCGAGGCTCCGCCACCCTCGAGCACGGTGTCGCGTCGCGCCGACCGAACTCGATGACTCGGCAACTCGGAAGGAGACGGGGTGCTTTACGGGGAATGAAATTACGCCCCCGTCGTCCCTTCGTCGACGTCGTTCCAGGGAGGAGACGCGAGCGAACGTCTCGACGATGCAGCGGCGCGACTCTCGCGAGGGGAGCTTCCGTAAAATGGACGCGTTTCCACTTTTCAACACGGTTTTCGACGCGGACGTTCCGCGCTTGGAACTCGGATGAAATATCGTCGACTCGACGCGCCGACGTTCGATCGACGGTTGCTCGAATTATGGATCGACGGATCCGCGTCGGACGGCCGAGGATTCGACGGTTTTGCGACAACCCCTGCTTCGCCACGGTGCGGACGGGCGGCCGATCTCGTAGATTCTTGCCCGTATCCGGATAATATCCCGATTACGCGCGATCGTGGGAGACCGCGGTTTCCAGGGTTCGCGTAGAAAGCGTGACCGAAACGAAATCCAGCGACTCGACGGCGACCGCGCGCGCATCGCGCGGGCTACCTCCGTGCTACGTTACGCTACGCTATGCCACGCTGTGCCACGCTATGCGCGGAACTTGTTCCGCGCTCGCGGCAACGGTCGCGACGATTACGGCGTTATCTGCACGCGATATCCGGAGGAACGAATTTTTAACAAATTCCTCGGACGATTCGAAGATCCTAGTTAACCTCGGGAAACTGGAAGTACCTTGACAAATTTAGAAAGTCGACGGCTCGGTCCCGACGAAGGTACGAGGAAAGTTCGTACCCGCGACGAGTCGGTATCACCGTGGACCTCGGAAATTCGAGAATCTGTAAGTTGCGCGAGCGTCCGTTTCGCGCGGAAGCGAGAGGAACGGGGAGTAGAGAGCGCTCGACGAAAACGCGAGGGGACGTTGAAATCGTTCGATTCGAAAATAGCTCGCAACGAGCGCGTCTTCGATCGCGATCGCAACACCGTTTACTCCGTTCTAGTTGTAAACATCGTCGACGCGGACGATTTCCAGAGCCGTTGCGCGAACCCGTCTACGTCCGCGTCCGCGTCCGCGTCCGCGTCCGCGACGGTGTCGTCGCGATTTTTTCGCGTTAAATACGAATCCGGCGAACGAACGTTCCGCCCGTGTGCGCGCACTCGCGCCGCCAAATACTCGAAATAGAATGCGAAACGTTCCTCTCGATCGATAGTCTGGAACGGGCGATTCCTCGCGACTTTCGATTCGGAATAGGATCGGTGCTGGGAGAATCGCGGGATCGTGGAATCACGGTGCTTCGAGAGAAATCAAGTTTATCGATCGTGTATCGCGTATCGCGTACCGCGTACGGCGTACGCCGCCGCTCCTGCCGATGGTAATGTCACGAATCGACTTTATCCGGCTTTTGCGACGACGCGCGCTCGTAGCTGTTACCGTAGCTGCGATTCTAGCCAGTCGACGAAAGCGACGATCGTCCCGGTGCGAAGAACGGATTGTCCTCTCTTTCTCTATACCCCTGCCCCCCGCCCCTCCAAGCACCTTCAAAAAATACCAAGCCCGAGCCGGTAACGAAAATCTCGCCAACGATCCGTGGCAAGGCAATTACGGTGGACAAGGGTCGGGAAGGTGCAAGAGGTTCTCGGACCGGACGGAGAAAAACGAAATAAAATTCGGACGCGTTCTCCGACGGCCGGGAACAGCTGAGCACCCGGTGCCCCGAATGCCGAGTGTCGAGGGCCGAGTGCCGAGCGTCGGGTGCCGAGTGCCGGATGGTTGGCGTACGGCGTACAGGAACGTGGATTTACGAGACGGTGTGCGGTTGATAACGAAGACGGGTGGAGATGGTCGGACGCAAGAGCGTGGTCGGTTCGATCGCGTTCGGCCGGCTCGAGCGGAATCGCGTGTTCGTCCGTACGGAGTTGGCCGCGGACGCTGTCGCGAATGCGGAGCCAGTCGTTGTCGGGACGGCGAGCCGCGCGGTTCGGTGACACAGCGAGCGGTTCGAAGGACTCGCGCGCGTCTCGCCTCTTCTCTCTATCTCTCTCTCTCTCTCTCTCTCTCTCTCGTCTCTCGTCTCTCCTTTCTCGTCCTTCGCCGCTTCGTCCGGTTCCGCGAGGCTCGCACACCTGTACCTGGTTTCGATCGTCCGGACGTACCTGTACCCGTGCTTGTACCCCGTGCCTGTAACCGTGCCTGGGCCGCGAGTTCTCGGACGACATCGTTTACCGCCCCGCGTGTGCCGACCGCCGTGTGCCGTGTGCGTCGACCAGCGTGATATTCCAAGTGCCGGGAGAGCAGGTGTCGATGCTCCGATCCTGCCCAGGATTCTGTCGCGCCTCCAGGATCTTTCGAGAATCGTCAAGCTTCGTTTCGATCAAAGGTTGAACATTATTCGAGATGGTTTTTAGTATTTCAGACCGGTCGGGCCGCGGATTTTTCTTCCACGACCACGGTCCTATCGTTCGAATTCGGAGTTCGATCTTCGAAACGTTTTCACAGAGACCGAAAGGGAAAGCGTGGTTTTGGACAAGGACGCGTTCGTTCGCACCTGCTAGTTTTGTCCCAAAGAAATGCGAACGACGGTCCGGTGTATCGTTATCGCCGTCGCTACCTACGGACGCGTCGACGTCGACGGGTCGATTGCCGGGTTGCTCGCGTTTCGATCGCAGGATCGGTTATCTTTTACGCCGAAGGATCTCGAGCGTGTCGAATTCGTTCGTCGTCTTTCGAATACGAGAGAGTCGAGACGGCGAACCGCGTCAACGAGAAAACGGAGAACGTTTCCTCGCCGATTTTTCAAGATCGATGGATCGAGGAACGTTCGAACGTCTTTCTATATTTACGCGCGTTATCGTCTCGCCGATAAACCAACGAATCGCTGACCGGCGCGAGAATTCTAGCACGCGTATCGAACGTTAACCGTGCAACGAGATCGAAATTTCCTTATCGACGTTTATACGGTTCGCAACGTCGATTCGGTGTAGCCGCGTAAAATCCAGAGTGCCACGGTTCTCATCGAGCTGCTCCGTTTTGCCCGAATTCGATCGCCGCCGCCACCGAACGCGACGATCGAACGGTTTACCGATCGCGATCGCTGACCGGCGAACGATCGTTCGCCGACAGTCTTGACACAGATTTTCTTAGTCACGACGAAAGAATGTGGACGGAACGCTTCGCGTTCGCGCGCGAAACGGACGCGGTTCTCGTCGTTGCTCGCGCGCGGCAGGGTGTTACGAGTCGGGTTTATATTTCGAGACGACGTTTCACGGTCTTGCGCGCAGACCCCTCGGTCGGTTCGCCGCTCGAACGGTGGCGCGCGGAGTACGTCCGACAACCGTTCGTCGAATCGTTTCGCGAGATCGCGAACCTTGTTCGCAGGAACGGAAAGCGAGGGACTGCGAGGACACGCGCGCGTATCGCGTATCGCGTATCGAGAGCATCGAGTTCCTGGAACGCCTCGGCGAACGAAAGAAGAACGGAACGCTCGGTCGTCGAGCGCGCGTGTCGCACGTGGTGTGCGCGTTCGCGCGTATCTACGTAGGATACCGCCGGTCGATTTGCACGCGCGCGACCGCGGACGTAAGCGTTCGCATCATCGGGCTCTGACTAACCGTGCCGCGTCACGCTCGCGTCGCAGCTACGTCGCGGCTACGATCGAACGGGTTCGATCGGCGAGAACCGTGTCGGCGATTCGGTCGGTCGCCGGAAAATCGGGACGCGCGACGGCGACGGTTTCCCGGGTCCCCGCGGCGGATCGACCGGATCGAATAAATTGGAACGAGTGGTTTCGGTCGGGCTTGCGCGCGGAGGGACCTACGACGATCGCCGATCGCCGGATCCGCTCGGGTCCCCTCGTCCCTCCTATTCGTCGTGTTCCGCTCGCATTTTCGTCGGGAAAGGAGCAACGACGGGCCAAGGTTGTCGTATTTTCGAGACCGGATCGAGTATGCAAATCGTTTACCGTAGACCACCTCCCTCTCCCAGCTTCGTCGGCCACCGATTTACTCGTATTTATAGCCACGCTCGGGTTTTACGGCATTTCCCGTCTCCCCCGAACGTTTTCGCCTCCCCCGACGATTAGAAAAGACGCGAATTCTTCGTTCGCATATCGTAATTCGTACCGAGAATACTCGGCTTTCGAAGAGCAACGTCTTATCCGTTGAACGCATGAAATCGTTCGAATAATTACGGACAGTTGACCCTCGTCCGCGAGGCGGAGTCTCGCGGACTCCTTGGAATTTCTCGAGCCAAGGTCAATTGGACCGTATCCGTCGCAGATCGAATTTGACTCGATGCGGCTGGATCGGCTCGAATTCTCGATGCGAAACAACGCGCGCGCGCGCGCTGGCTTTGCCGCGTAAAACTTTCGAGCTCCTCCGAACCCCTTCGAAATTCGAACGCTTTCAAAATTCGACGCGACGCGACGCGACGCGACGCGACTCGACGACGCATCGACACCGTGACCTCGTATTGCGCGTTTATCGCGTCAGGCTGTGTCACTCTTCCCAGGGAGTCGCCGCCGGAGAACCTAGCTACGCCGTCGCGACGCGTTTGTTCCAGATAGGAAGCGCGCAATTGGCGGAGAGTCGAGATTCGAGATTCGAGAATCGGGAATTTTTCCAGACACGGACGCGCGACGGACCGATTCGCAACGTAGATTTCGTTCGACCGCGTCGATGACGACCGCAACGCGGTACGCGTAGTTTCTCGATCGAAATTGTAAAGGAAAGATCGTCGATTCGATCGGTCGAATCCAAATCGGTTCGAATTTCGATCGACTCGTGTCGACGTTTCGTCGTCCGACGGAGAATCGAGATCTCTCGGCTAACGTTCGGCAACCGTCGGAACGGATCGAACGGAACTTCGTCAAGGTTCTCGCGGTTCGCGAGGCTTCCACCGACGGCGCGTTAAATGAGAAAATAACGCAACGGCCGAGTCATTCGAGCCTCGAAATGAATCATGCTCGCGCGAAACGCGCAGCCAGCTTAAACCGTACCTACTTCCTGCCGCGGTCTGGTCCACTGGATCCCTTTATGGACAATCGCTGCGTTGCGTAATCCGTTCGGTTTGCTCGCGCGCGGTTTCGCCGTCGAGCACGGATATCGCGCGCGAGACTCGAGATCCGATATCCGAGATCCGAGATCGGAGATCGGAGATCGGAGATCCCATTGTGCTCGCGATTTCCATACGATCGAACGGTCTTTGCTGATCGACGAGAGCTCTCCCTCTCTCTCTCTCTTTCTCTCTCTCTCCCTCTCTCTCTCTTTCTCCCGCTTCGAATTTCTACGAAGCGCGCGCTTCCGCGTTGCTAAATATTGCTAAACGCGTATTTTGAACTTTCAAATTTCGAGACGACCGTCGCGTCGCGTACCCGGGTACCCGAATCGTTGCATCGGGAAGGGTTAAGGTTGCGACGTCGAGACGTACGAATACAAATACGAATACGACCGAGTGACGCACGACGCGCGACGCACGACGCACGACGCACGACGCTTGACGCGCGTTCTCGTGGCAAGCGGTGACGGGGCGTTCGTTTTATCGGAACGAGGCGTCGACGGGCATCGACACTTTTATCGAGTCGCGTCGTGGGGACTCCATTCAGCCGCTCTCCCACGTTCTAGGATTCTCCGTCTCGCGTGTTCACCGAGGAATACGACTTATTTTCGTTCCGAGGTCGCAATAATTTCAAACAACGTTGCGACGCGAAAGAAAACCGATGCGATTCGACCACTTCGGCCAATACTTGAACGGTAAATACGTGAAATCGTTTATCGCGACCATTGTATCCGGGTATTCGATCTCTTCGAAGGTTCGATCGTTCGTTTATTCGTTTATTCGTTTATTCGTTTATTCGGTTATTAGTTTCCACTCGAGTCGTTTCGCTTCGTTCGAGGAATCAGCCGGTCGATCGGTCGGTCCGTCCGTTAAAAGTCACAGGGCCGCGTACCTGACATTTCAACGAAACCCGCATTTCGAGCGCCGCTCCGCGCCGGTTCTAATCGTCGGAAGTGCAATCCCGCCTACGGAGCTGTCGCATCCTCTTTAGCGAAAGCGTTTTCCGGCGGTTGCTCCTTCGACCTTTTCGAACGCGTCGTACACCCGACCTACGACAGAATCGATCGCGTCCGCGAACCGCGGACCGGCAAGCCCGTGTTCTCTTTCTTCGATCGCAGCTGAAATCGAGGAGACGAGTGGAACGATCGTTTCAACGACGCGAGCGTATCTTGGTCCAAGCGGAATTGATCGGAGCGCCGATCTCTGGAGGCGTCTTTTAAAATTAAATATCGGAGCTTGCACGGCGTATATCGCGCGCGATATTTCGATAAAAATCTCACGATCGAACGTCGCCGGCGATACGGAATCGTTGCGAAAACGAAACAGCTCGATGGCGAAAACGAGGAGGCGCGGTACTCCAAACGATAAAAGGTGGAGGAAGCTATCGTCGGTCGATCGCGGAACGGCGAGGCGCATTTTTCCGTATACGACGAAGATAACTCGGTTTCTCGTCGGCGATGGACTCGCGCGACTCGGGCGACTCGGGCGACTCGAGCTCCGCGGGGCTCGACCCGCGATCATCGATCGGTTTACAACCGATAAGGCGACAACGCGACGACGCGATAAACGCACCGACTCCGAGCACCGAGTACCGGGTACCGAGGAACGCGAACGCGGAACACGTACGATACGCGCGTAATCGCGTTCGACCGTCGCGTTTCGTTCCCTCGCTCGATAACTGCCAACTACCGACCGCGTACCGACCGACGTCGCGTGGCCCTGAGCACGTGGGAGCCTCGAGGAAACAATGGGAAACGGAGAAACGGAGAAACGGAGAAACGGAGAAACGGATAGAAAATTCGTCTCGTCGCGTTCGCGTCGCGCGATGCAACGGCTAGAAGCGCGGGTATCGAGGATAGGAAAGACGGACGAAGGTGGACGCGGCGTCCGTAGATTGCGACGTCGTCGGGAAAATGACGTGATCGATTGCGCAGGCAGAATCGAAGCGACGGAAGAAGGGCGAGTTCCGCGGACATTCGGACGTGGATGCTGTGGCCCGTGTTGGGGGATGACGGGCTGAGCCCAGCGTCGCCCCCGGCGGCGGCCACCGTCAAGGGGGTTAACAAACTGGCGCCACTGCTTCTCTGCGGCCCCTGCAAGCCCACCAGCCACCGGAAGAACCAGAATTCCACGCAGTGGTACGTGCAGCAGGTAAACAGACTCGCAACAGATTCATCATCATCCAGTTTTGTTTCCGTGTTCGAGTGCTCTTCTTCTCTCCGTCTTTCGGATTTTCCGTTCTTTCCGCGTTTTTCCGTTTTCCCGTTCTTCCCGTTATTTTATCGTTTGCCTCGTTTGCCTCGTTTGCCTTGTTCGCATCTTTTTCGTCTCTCTTCTTGGTTCGGTGTACGCGGTTCTCTTCTGTTCGCTTCTGTTCGCTTCCGTTCGCTTCTGTTCGCTTCTGTTCGCTTCTGTTCGCGTTACTCGCCCGTGTTGCGGTGCGTTCTCCGAACAACTTCGCATCGCGCTCGATGCGAGTAGCCAGCGTTAGCGAGCATCGCGATCCGTATCGGTATGCACGACATTGGTGTTCGACACGTTGTTGCATGCGCTCTTGTGTTTTTAGTTTCCAATTTTCAGTCCACAGCGGTACGCGTCGAATCCCTAAAGTGGAAACGAAACCCGACTCGCTCGGTTGGAAAGCGTCGGAACCGTGCAATCGCGCGGCCTGTCCGCGCTCCTCGACCGCTTCGCAATCGTTGCGGCACCGCGAACAGAGATAGATCTTTCCTTTAGGAATTTTCGAAACTTTCCTCCGCATCGGGACCTCGGATAAAACCCGATCGCGGCTCGCCTTCGTACTCTTCGGCTTTTCCGTCGATTTCTCCGACACCTCGACTCGACCTTCGATCGCCGATTCGTCGATCGTCCATCGAAGATACCGGTAGCCGCGCTATCCGGAAAACTGTTGTCCAGCCACCAGGAATCGGAGAATCCGATGGAACGACGAACGTCGCCGGCGATGCGCGAAGTCGTGCACCCGATATGCGAGGACTTCTCGGCGAAGATAAGGCGCCGCGGTTCTCGAGCGATCCGCGATCCGCGATCCTCGATAAACGCGTCGATATTCTCGACGAAACGACGTTGTTACGACGGTCTCGATAAGCTATCGGTAGCAGGGCGAGTCGCTGTCGCCTGCCGCTTTCCCGCTCAGAATTCGTTTCGGTCGCTTCTACGCACGGGTAAGTGTGTCGCGCCCGTTTCTTTTCTTCGCGTGCTTCGACGATCGTAATACTTTCGCGCTACACGAGAGAAAAGTGTCGCCGATCCGGCGAAATCGCCGCTCGGTCCGAATCGTTTAGATTCGTGGCATTTATCCGTGGCAGTTATCCGATCTCGCCGAAATATTTGCCCCGGTGGTTCTGTCGGCTAAATATTTTCCACCAACTTCTTATCTTCGGGTCGACCGAGAGAGTCGGCCGTTCGCGACGACGAGTCTCGATCGCGGGAGTCGCGATCGCGGGGCACGTGGAAGTCGTTTAATCGGTTAATCAGGGTCAGAGTGTCATCGGGGGAGCGTGTCTTCGTCGCGTCGGAGATACGGGAACTTGCGAATAAAAAACTGAAATATGGTTACGTCGACCCACTTGGTGGCCCCCTTTCGCAACAACGATCGGTCGTCGACGGCGAGAGAACAATTACGAGACTCGACGAACGTCGGAGCCGTTTCGAACCGAGAGTTTTCGATTTATCGGCGTCGTCCGATGTTTCTGCAACGGCGCGACGCGTTACCGTGCCAGGAATTTCGCGCGATCGAGGCGCGAACGCGGGCCGAGCCGTGTACGCTCGGGATTTATTTCTCGGTGCATTCAACTCCGCCGAGTCGAAAGAAGCGTTCCATTCAATGAAACACGATTCACCGAACGATTATCTCTTTTTAAACACGGGCTTATAAAACTCGAGTATTTCAATTAGCTAACTACCCGATTCGATCCGTAACAGGCTCGATTGGATTAAACCGTCGACTCCTATGCTCCTCGTCGCGGTCGAGCGTTTTCTCGTTCGTACACGTTATTCGTTGACTCGACCTCGGGCTCTCCTATGCGAAACGAGTCCGTCCGAATCTCAATTTTTTATCGCGTTTCTACTTTTCGAGTTCGACGAAGCTTCCTCCAGTTTTCGCCCTCGCCCTCGCTACGTCGAAGAGCAACGCGGGGTGCAACGGTGCGTTCGATCGCTTATCCGGGAATCGTACTTTGCGTACTCGGATTACGGCTCGCGGCTCGCGACTCGCGACTCGCGACTCGCGGCTCACGGACCCGTGTAATTACCGGCGTTGCCCGACCGGAAGCCGAGCGCGGTCCGATAGGCTGCCGAGCGCTCGTCGATCGAGGCAAAGAAAATTCCTTTGTTCTCGCGGCAACTCGGACGCGCCGACCGCGAGACGCGCGGGTATACCGTGGTGGCTCGTGGCCAACGATGTTTACAAAATAGTCGGCAACCTGTAAATCGTTCATCGAAAGAACCCCACCTGTCGCGGCGCGGCGCGGCGCAACGACGCGAAATTGGTTTCGCAACGCGAGGATGCACAGCCGCGCGATTCCAAGCGTTCGATGCGCTGCGATCGATTCGCTCGTAATTACAGGAATTTTTCCATCTATCCGATTCGAGGAATCGACGGTCGCGCGACGACCAGCTTCGTTCGCCGGTTCGCGGACGCGTTCTCGCGACGGTAGATATCCGCGACGGCGGTGGCGGACGTCGGGGTGCGAGCGCACCGGTCGCGAGGTCGATAGTCGGACGTATTTCCGAGCGAATCGATCGACGGGACGCGACGCGCGGGACTCCCCTGTAATCCGGTGTTAAGCTTTTCATAGGCTGACGTGGAACGATAGAGTCGATGCCAGTTTGTACACACGTCGGTTTCGGTTATTTAGTCCATCTTACTCGCGACCGGTATCGGTATCGTCGAATCGTCTACGACCGGGCCCGCGCCCCCGTCTCTCGATGGTCGAAAAGCGAAATTTAACGACGCGAAACCGTTCGTTTCTCCGTCGCTGCGATTCCACGACTTCCAAGGTAAAATATCAATTTCTCGGGTGCCTCGTAAATTCGATGTTTTCCACCGTATTTTTCCACGCGCGTTTCCGCGCGTTTTCCCTCGCGTCACCGTCGCGAAAGGGGAATCCGACCGTTCGCGATAAATTATACGGCCTCCAGGGATGCGTGGGACGAACGATTTCGATCGCGATCAGAGTATCGGAGAACGGAGACTCGGCCGACGGATTTTTATTCGCCCGGCGGCGAGGCCTGCGAGAACAATGGCGAGTCGACGCGTTCCGCGGAGAGCCGTCTCCAAGGACGAGGGAGTACGAGGACCTTAAAGTCACGCTCAGGTTCTCTCCGCTTCTCTCTAATTGCCGGTTCGTTCCGGAGCGCGAGCGTGAGCGCGAGCGCGAGCGCGAGCGTAAACGCGAGTCGGCTTTTTCGAGTTGCACAGAGTTTAGCGATCTCTCCATTTTTCTCGAATACGGCTGGTGTCCCGGTCACGGTCGCAGACGCAGTCTCGGTGGCAGTCCCATCGCCGAGCGAGCGTACGCTCGCCGCGTCGTCGACGTTGCTCTTTTCGAACGGGCCGCCCGGAATCCCGTGGGGATTTTCGAGGCGACGTTACGACCCTCGTTGGCGGCGTTGCCCGCGCGGGTCGGTTGGTACACGGCTAGAGAGGCGCGTCGAGTTCGTTTTTAGCGAAATAAAAGGTCGAAATAAAAGACGGAGATTCGCGCGCCGGTGCGCGTCCGACCGGGAACGCTATTTTTAGCCGGTATCCCGGTTTCCCTCCGCGATCCCCCTCCAATTTATTCCCATGATTTTTGAGGACATAATCGGCGCTGCCGGTGTTTCTAAATTTAACGCGCGCGAACGAGCCGGCGACGGTCGGCCTCGCGGTTCGCATCTTGCTCGAGACGAAACGGTTCGTTGCTTTCGCGGCGACGGTCGGAGCGGTCCGATAAAAGCGCGACGGCGATTTCGAAGCGGTGGCTCCGTACTCCGGTTCGGCTCGTTCGAACTCGATCGATCGGAATCGTTACGGTTCATCGAGTTTACACTTTCTCGCAATTAAATAGGTTTTCGTCGTTCTTAAAACCGAGTGGCCCCCGAAATGTCGCGTCGCGAAACTCGCGTTCCACTCGAGCAAATTACGGTTGCGATCGCGGTTCGACGATTCGTTCGTCGTAATATCGCCGGCCAGCGAAACGGAAAACCGTGCGCGGGCTCCGAGCCTGGAAGCGTCGGCTTCTAGACGATTTCGTGCTCGTACTTTTTTTGTACCCTCTCCGTCCCGGCGCGGCGCGGCGCGGCGCTCTCTTTTCCGCGTGCTCGAGGAAACGAGCGTCGCGCCGAGTTTTCTCGCTTTCGCGAGCGTCGAAAGGAAGGACGGCGAGCACCGCGCGCTCGGAAACGCTCGCGAACGTTCGAGGAAGCTACGCGCGGCGCCGTGCTCGAAACCGCGAGCGCGCTTTCGAAAACGGCTCGAGCGTCGTCTTTTTTCCGTTGAAAGCGGCGACGGCGGTCCCCCCGCGTCGAATCGCGGGACTCGCGACGATAAAGATACTTTTTTTTTTCGCGCGAGTCCTCGGTTCGTCGACCGATACACGGTGGTCGATCGCGATGCTCGAATAAATCTTCGTCGACGCGTAAAATGGAGGAAACGAGTAAAACAGAGACTCGGATCGTCCGAGTTTCGAAGACAAAAGTCGGAACAAGGATTCGTTGCGCGGAAAAATCGTATCGTCCGAATCCGACACGTTGCGGCAAAAATCGAGCAACGAGCTATGTACGCGCGACGATGGAAAAGGGGCGGAGACGACCGAGAGAGGACGACTCGAGCCAAGTTTCCAGGAGGCCGTGGCAGGAAGACGAAGCGTCCCATCCGGCTAATCGCGAGTCGAGCCGTGAAACGGACGGCCGAGGTCAATTTCGAGCCGGGAGTCAATTATTTCAATAAATCCGCCGAGTGCGCGCCGTCCGTTGATCGGCTCGTCCCCCTATCGGAGAGACGACTGCTCGCGATAGGGTGCAGTCCGTGAAATTGGCGGCGCGAATCGTCCCGCGGCGCGCGACGTTTTTGCCGGTCGTCGAGTCGAGCCGGCAGTTTTCCTGTCGCGAATCGCGTCTTCGATACCTACGCGTTCTAACATCGTCGTTTTCTTTTCTGATTTGCAGCCCACGTGGCGCTTATGGGGCGAAGAAAGGGGCGACGGCGTCATATACACGGTGTACCTGAAGAAAGTCCGATATCACAGGCCGACCAGAAGTCTCTCCGCATCGGTAAGTTCTCGATACCTACCTGTTCGCCTCGTCGAGTTCCGTTCGCCGTGCGCGCGGTTGCACCGGCCGATTTAAATCGTAATTTCATATTATCGCGATTTTTCGACGAACCGAAATCGACGGAGCTTTCTTTTTCTCTTCGTTTTCCGCCTTTGGCAAATCGCGCGACGAATTCGCTTGTTTCGAATCCGGCTCGATTTTACTTCGTCTCGTTCGAGTCGTTCGAGTCGTTCGAAGAAGCACCGTGCGCGAATTATCGTAGAAAGACGTTTAACCCGCGACTATCCGATCCAACGAAGAGGTTCGGCTCGCGTCGAACCGTTCGCGCGGTCGCTAACTCGAACTTAACCCGGTTAAACGAAGGAAACCGAGATATCTCGTTCCATCGTACGATACGAACGCGTCGCTCGCGTCGGCCAGCTTCGACGCGCGCAAGTAACGCGAATATAACGATAAGAACGAACGGAGCGGTTCGTTCGATCGTCGATCGTTCCCATCGTCCAACGAATCCCGGAAGCGCTTCCGCGACGATGTTCGAGCTTTCCGGATTATCGTCGCCGACGAAAAATTCTGGTACAATTCGATTTCTCCCGATGCTAATGTCCGTGACGTTGCGGCAGGATTCGGACGACGAAATCTCGCACCTGGAATGGGAGACGGTGAGGGTTCGTTTCCTGAAAGCCGGCACCGTGCAGCGTCTGGTCGAGAGTCTGGCGAACGACGACGGGGAACTCGAGTCGACGTACATCAATGTTTTCTTGGCGACGTATCGCGCGTTCACAACGCCCCGAGAGGTTCTCGAGCTATTGTTGGCGAGGTACGACGCCCTCGACGAGGGATCCGGCGCCCTGACGGGCGAACAGCACCGCAAGACCCTCGTGCAGGCGCTTCACGTCTGGTTGGACGCGTATCCCGGTGATTGGAAATCGCCGCCGAATCATCCCCTGCTGACCAGGCTTTTGGAATTTACGCACCAACGGCTTCCTGGCTCGGAGCTCGAGCTCAAGGCAAGGCATCGGCTGCACAGATTCCAGCGCGAGGATCAAATAGGTAAGCCGCGCGCGCCGGCCGAAAGCCGAAAGCCGAAAGCCGAAAGCCAAAAGCCGCGAGCCGGCCAACGATACGCGCGCGTACGCGACAAGTCCTATCTTTCGACGCGAACGCGTCGCGATTTCGCGATTTCGCGATTTCACGTTTTCCGATTATCCCGGCGAGTCGTCGGACTAACGATCGCGCGATTTGCGCAGATTCCTGCATGGTGTACGACAACGGTCGGCTTCCGCGAGGGTCTCCGGAGCCGATCGTGGACCACTGGCGGAGCTACAGCTTTCCCGAAGTGCCGCATCGGCATTTCGCCGAGCAGCTGACCCGCATGGACGCGGAGGTGTTCAAGAAGCTGGTGGCCCACCAGTGTCTCGGCGCCGTCTGGTCGAGGAGGGACCGTTCGAGGAGCCACGACGCCGCCACCGTGCTGGCGACCGTGAACCAGTTCAACGCCGTCTCGCTTCGGGTGATCTCGACGATTCTGACGGAGCCGGGCGTCAAGTCCCAGGATCGCGCCAGAATCCTGGAGACGTGGATCGACGTTGCCCAAGAGCTGCGCGTGCTCAAGAATTTCAGCAGCCTGAAGGCCATAGTGTCCGGGCTGCAGAGCAACCCCGTCTACAGGCTGGAGAAGTGCTGGCAGTGCATGCCCAGGGAGAAGCACGAGCTGTTCAGGGAGCTGGAGAGGATATTCTCGGAGGAGAACAACGCGTGGACGCAGAGGGAGTTGCTGATCAAAGAGGGCACTGCCAAGTTCGCCGACACCGCCGGCAGGAGCGACAGACACCTGCAGAAGCTGTTCCAGAAGCAGAACACCCACGCCGGCGTGAGTCGACCGATTCCTTTCGAACCTTTTCCTCCCGCGTTACCGAGTCGACCGGAAGCGAACGTTTCTTCTCCTCGAACCCGGACTTGGACCTTCGAACGCGTCGCATCGTTCGAATTCCTCTGCCTCCCATCGACGATCTCGCGCGATCTTCCGCCCTCCGTTTTCCAAATAATTTCGTTGTCGCGCGATCGCGGTCCGAGATTCCGAAATTCCGAAATTCCAAAATCGGCGAAACTAACCGATCGAACTTTCTCCCGTCTCTAGAACATCAGCTACGGCACGATACCGTATCTGGGCACCTTCCTGACGGATCTCACGATGATCGACACCGCGATATCGGACACGATAGCCGAGGGTCTGATCAACTTCGACAAGAGGCGGAAGGAGTTCGAGGTGTTGGCCAGGATAAGATTGCTCCAGGGTGCGGCGAACGCGTACAACTTCAGCACGGATCCGCTGTTCGATCGTTGGTTCCATTCGGTGGTGGTGCTGGACGATCGGGAGGCGTACAAGCTCAGCTGCCAGATAGAACCGCCACCTCCGGGCAACACCCTGACCAACCGTGGCAAGAAGAAGCAGGTCGGTCGCATCGGCGCGCTTTCCCGCGAATCGTTCTCTAACGCGACCGTCCGGTGTGCTTTACAGGCCCACCAGGGACACCGTAAAAACGACTCGATCGCCTCCACGTCGAGCTCCAGCAGCTCTCAGTTCTACTGCGACCTGGATTCTCTGCCGAGCTCGCCGCACAACTCTCTCGATCGACGCACGTCGCCGTCCCAGATGTCCAGCTCCTCTTCCAGCTCGTCGCTGCCCTCGCTGGACGTGTCCCTGAGCTCGGGCGGCGGTAACGGGGCCGCTGCCGCCGCCACCGCCGCCGCCGGCCCTCAGCAGAATCGGCTGGCACCGGTGATCGCGGCGAACGGGAACGCGCCGAGCCTGGTCGGGCTGTCCAGCCCGAGCCACTCGCACAAGAGCTCGCCGGACTTTTACATCATCAAGGTGACCATGGAGACCGACAACGTCGAGACCGACGGGGTGGTGCTGTACAAATCCATCATGCTGTCGAACAACGAGAGGACGCCGCAGGTGATCCGAAACGCGATGCTCAAGCTGGGAATCGAGGGCAGCCCGGACCGGTACACCCTCGCCCAGGTGCTGCCCGACAGGGAGATGGTCTTGCCGAACTCGGCGAACGTTTACTACGCCGTCAACACCGCGCACAACCTCAACTTCATTCTACGGCCTAGAAGAGAGCCCAACGACGTTGCCACGGACAGCCCTAAGAGCAAGAGCAGCCACTGCCACAAGCGGTAGTGCCGCGTCCGCCTAGCGGAGGCCCGGAGAACGGGCCCAACCTACGGTGAATACACACGATACAGAATCTCGACTCGACGCGCGGCGTTTTGCTAACCATGACAGTACGGACGTTTCGTTTTTTCTTTCGAATTTCTCTAGCGATAACACGCCGGTGCGTACCCCGAAGCTGTTCGGGCACCGAGAAATCACCTCGATCTATCTTCTCTCTCTCTCTCTCTCTCTCTCTCTCTCTCTCTCTTCGTTCTTTTTCTACTCACCGGTTGCACAGGCTCGCGTATCTCGACGCAAACGTTACCTGCCCGCGCACGGTACTCTCTACTCGATCTTCGACGCGTTTGTTATTACCGCGGGCTAATTTAGTCTAGTATATGTGTTAGAGCGTGAGTCATAGGTCCGTCGTCTACAAGCGAAACGAACAAAGATACGAGCGACGATAAGAGGTAGCTGTTTAGCTTTAGTTCCGAGCGTGGTCGCGTACATTTATACATACGCGTCCGTATATCTATACATATATATACGTATACGCGCGCGCACGCGTGCGCGTATACGCGTGCATAGATATAGATGTAAACGCATAGATATAGATATAGGCTAATATAATATACATATGCATAATACGAAGAGATCGTACCTTGTGGATCCGACGAGAGCGACGAGAAAAGCGGCCGCGAGGAGAGTCTATTGTGATTTTTGTACATAAGTTTAGTTTCGTAGCCGCGGCTTCGATCGGCCGGACCAAGCGGACTCGAACGAAAAATTGTCAATTATTCGAGCTTCTCTATTCGTCGCGGAACAACAACAAAAAAAACAATCGAGAAGCGCGCGCGAAAGAAACGAAAACCCGGTCGAGGGAAACCTGATCGTTCGAAGCGCGACTGTGCACACACACACACACACACATATTCGTCCATTCCGTGATTCATTTTTCTAGCCGCGCGACCAGAGGCGCGCGCGCGCGGCCAGGAGAAATTCCGTTCTGTGATATATGATTGGAAATTCCTCGTTTCGGCTTTCGGACGATACGGGAAAAAGCGAAATCGAGCCCACGTTTCTGGCAAGAACGACGGAACGATGGATGGATGAGAGACGAAGAGCGGACGTACGAATTCTCGAATACTCGTGTACCCGTTCCGACGTCGAAGCTGGCACGCGTTTCGACGAGCGCGAACGCGCGTTCATATATTTTTACAAGGACTCGCATGCGCGTTCGCGAAATAGGAGAAACGAAGCGGACGCGCAGGATCGACAGCGACGGAATTCGAACCCGACCGTGGCGATCGGTCGCCGAAACGGTCTTCGGGCTTCGGACGCCTCGACGCGTCGTTAGCTTAGGCAATTTTGTACTTACCTCTACCGACCCCCGATTTCCTTTCCCCGAACGTCCAAGTAGCTGTATCTGTTCTTGTACGCGTCGATTCTTTCATCGAAGTTCGTGCAAGTTGTGTGTAATACGAGTCGATAAAGGTGTCAATAGATGGCCTACGATGTTACGCACGTAGTTTTCCTGAAAACTGGAACGAACCTTCCGAGTCCGATTCCTTCTCTCTCTCTCTCTCTCTCTCTCTCTCTCTTTCTCTCTCTCACTCTCTCTTTCTCTCTCGGAAACGTTTCGACGTCGAAAACGGTCCTACGCGTTCGACACCCCAAGCGTCGAGGTTGGCCGACACTTTTTCTTTTCTCCTCGCATCTTCGTTAACCCGTCGCGTCGTCGATAACCATATCGTTATTTAGATATCGCAACGCGCGGGATCGCTTTAAAATTCAACCAAAAGTCCTATTCGTTCGATCGTCGTTTACCATTTCCACAAGAATCGTCCCGTAACTTGTCGGCGCGAACGCGCGTCTCTGCGAAGCCGCACCGAGCTCGATTTCTCCTATCGAAACCATTCTCCGAGCCATCGTTGCTTCTCCGAAACTGGTTTAACGAGTTTTCGTAAGCAACTCGCGCCTAACGAGTCATCGGAATCGTCAACCCTATCGATCGAAACGATGCTCTCCAACGTTCCATCCAGAGGTTCTACGACGATAGAACGATCCCATCTATCTTTCGCACGACCTAAGAATTCTGCGAAACTGTATATTAAATTCAATTTCTTGCACGCATCGGAATCGCTCTCTTTCTCTCTCTCTCTCTCTCTCTCTCTCTCTCTCTCTCTCTCTCTCTCTCTCTCTCTGTATAGATTTTCCAAACCTAGCTGCAACGAGTTCTCCCTCGACCAGGTTTCTCTCATTTTTACCTACGCGCGACACCCTCCTCGAGCCGATCTCCGTTCGTTCTCCATCGGATCGCCGTTCCTCGAGATCCTGCCATCGTCCGACCTTGATCATCGTTTATCCAGCCCAGCAGAGCCAACTCCGGATCGCTTATCTCGAGCGAGAAGGGGAAGATCGGATCGTTCTCGCGCGATTCGGAAACCGCCGCCGTCCGCGTGGCTCCCGTTGACGACTTCCGGTACGCCAGCGAATCCGGCACGCGAACCTGTTGATCCAGTTCGGCGAGGGTGCAAATACCCCCGAGTGCGGAGCCCGGCAGTCCAGGTAGGTGCACCGTGTTTTCGCCTCGATGGCAAGACGGAGGCTTCGACCGGGGTGCGATCGCTCGGTCGAGGGGCCAGCCCCTTCGGGCTCGCGATCGATCGCGCGATAAGGGCAGAAGCTTCCTCGAGGAAACCGCGGAGGCTAGCCACGCGCGCCCGATATCCTGCACGAGCTAAACTGGCTCAAGGTCGTCGGTTTACGTCAGAACCTCCGGCGAACTCGAGGAATTCGTACGTGCACGCCTGTAGAGACTCGATCGAGTCGCGACTCGATTCCTGGCCTGGTCTGGCCCGGCCGCGTGACCGCGTGACCGCGTGGCCACCGCATCCGAGCACGGCCAATTTCGAACATCTCGGGAATTACGCGGTGCTCGATTCATCGTCCTTCGCTCGAGCATTCGTGGCGCAGCTGGGGCGGAACGAGTGGGCCTCCTCCCGGCTGCGACGTTCCGCGCGCCAAGGTGTTTTCGTTAGCGACGTTCGGAACGATTTCTTCGCGAGGCCGACCTTCCTTCTTTTCAAAGATTCGGGCGTCGAGGTACTCTAGGATCTCCTCGATTCCATATTTTAACGACGACGCGAGTCGACGCGAGCAATACGGTCCGGTAATCGAGCGTCGTTTCGACGGCAACCGACCAAACTGGGAGGACGTTTATCGACTGAAAACGGGGTTGCGGGTGCGATCGGGAAGATACGCGCACGCATATTTCCCGGGTTAGTCGCGTGTATCGGCTGTCGCGTCGCAGTTTTAATTCCGAGATACGGCGACTGCGTCGCGTGTCCGACCGCGATCGACGGTTCTTATTGCGACGCGGAATCGAACGTCGCCGTGGGTAGGAGAATTCGAAAGTTGCCGCATCGAACAGTCCGCAACGCGATCCGTGCGTTTTAATCTCTACGATCGAGTTGCAGAGTTTTTCGAGAAATTTTCTAATATCGCGACGGTTTAAGAGTATCCCCGAACGATCTTCGATTCGGAAAGAGGAGGAACGCGTATTATCTTCGTTCGGCTTCCGTTCGTCGCGTCGGAGTTCGAAAACGATCGAGTCGGTAGAGGTCGGACTCCGCGCTTTCTCCCCACGTCGCAACCCCGTCGGACGGATGTTGCGACGGAAAACCGTCGCGCGTCGGCCGAAAGGACCTAAAATCGTAAACTCCTGAAACCGTGAAACCGCGAGCTTGCGCCCTCGCGCGGTCCGTCGACTGGTTCGCCTCCCGGCAGACGGCGCCGCGTTCGTCGAAGCGGCGCATCCCCCTCCCGTGTCGAGCCACCCCTAGCCACCGATTGAACCGGTGAACTCTCGTCGACGTCGAAGCAACCCCAGCTAGGACCTCGGACCAGAAGCAGAGAGCAGAGAGAGGCAGTCGTGAGCTTGGTGCCGAGCTGGGGCGATGCTCGTGGCTCGCGTGTGCTTCGCGATCGCGCCGAGTGATCGCCATTCCGTGTTGCTTCGCAACTCCGCGACGTTGTTCTACCCTCACCGAGGAGAGGAGCATCGTCGCGTTCGATCGACGACGACGACGACGACGACGACCGCGTCGTCGCTTTTCTGGCCAGGCGCGTCCCTCTCGGTCGCAGCAACATCCTCGTCGCCGTCGCCTTGGAC
This sequence comes from Megalopta genalis, assembly GCF_051020955.1. NCBI lineage: Eukaryota > Metazoa > Arthropoda > Insecta > Hymenoptera > Halictidae > Megalopta > Megalopta genalis. The sequence goes on along the minus strand of NC_135014.1, from coordinate 25,773,566 downwards.
CTACCGAACGCTGGACGCAGAACGGTGGGCATCGTCGGTGCAACGACCGTGCGATCGTCGGACAGCCGCGCGCGAGCACCTGCCATCCGCTGCGAGATGAGAAACGTGAGTCCGTCCCCGAGGACCAACGACGCTATCTCTCTCCGACCCAGCGAACTCGCCGGCGCGACGGCGCCAGCGGACTCTCCGACCCGAGGAAACTTCGAACTTTGAATTTCGAACCGGAACGAAACGCGGCCCTTCCAAAGTCCCGAGCTGGGCGAGGTTTCCGGGCTCGCGTTCGCGACGCGGCCCCGAGGCCGCTTCGTCGGATTTCGGTTTGCCGGCGGATCGAGGACCGTCCGACGCCCCGTTCCCCGATCGACCCTCGATAGCCTCCCTCGAACGCGCTCGATCCGTCCGAGATTCTTCTCGGGGCAGACTCCCGTCGCTCCCCGCGGCGCGGCGGCCTTGATTCTCCTGGCAAACCGAACCTGCTGCGAGAACGCGGTCGCCGTCGCCGTCGCCGTCGCCGTCGCCGTCGCGGGCCCTGCGGAATCGTCGACCCGGACGACGACTGTGCTCGGTCGGGACCGTTTCTTCCGGCATCCTTCGTTCGAGGTCTCGTCGACGATCCGCCTTCGAGACGGCGCGCGATCTTCCGCTTCGGTTCGAGCTGGCCTCAAACTTGGCCGAAGCTGTTCCACGGAGGGTCGCGGCAAAAGTCTCGGCGATCTCGGCCGAGCGCAACGGTCATTTTTACGAACGGGTACACGCTTTTTTATCTCGCATCCTGAAATTTCGTATTTCGTACGCGTGGCCGCGACTCGTCGTCCACCGTGGACGTTTCGTCTCGATCGCGAGATCGACGCGAGGACGAGGATCACGCTTCGCTTCGATCGTTAACCGGACGCTCCGGGAAACCGCGACAACGTCTCGATTCGTCCGAACGATCGGTCGAGTCGAACCGTTGGGCGCGAGCGGCATTCGATTCCGCGAATCTCTCTCGAAACGCTGCCTCGTTTGGCGAAGGTCGCGAAAGCACGATCGCGATATCCGTTTCGCGCGCACGATTTTCCATCGGTGCTCGAAAAATTGCGCGGGTCGCGTCGCGCCGCTGCGAAATCGATAACCTCGAGAACCGTTTAAAAATATTTATGAAAGAGAGAGAGAGAGAGAGAGAGAGAGTCGCTGCTCTGCCGTCGAGGAAGAGCGTCGGTATACTCGGTCGCGCTACAAGTGTCCTGCGAGCGTATCCCGTGTACGTATATTCTGTGACTTACGGCGTTTGGAACGTCCAGAAAATGCCAGCAACGTCCAAACGTTTGCTCGACGCTGTGCTCTAAACGCGCGCAGCTATTTACGAACGTCGAAGAATTCGTCCGTCGACAATCTCGACGCGAAACCTTGTTCCGTTCCTTCGAGATTTTCTCAAGATTACACTGTTCGCCGCGCCGACGAGTCCCGGAACTTTGTTTTCTTGTACACGCGCGTTTCGTCGGCATCCGTTTCCAGCCTCGGGTCCGCGTTCGCTCGCGTCCTCGCGTCCTTTTGTCTCCGGCGGGTTCTTTCTTCTCTTTCGCCACCCTTCCTCGGACTCGGTTTCATTTTTATTCGCGCGTGTACCGTCTCCCTTCTTTTGCCACCTACGGGCCACGCTCCTATCCCCCCGCCGTTCGCTATTATTTTCTCTCGACGTTGCGCCGACGAGCTCCGTTCCCGCTCTCACCCCCCCCCCACCCCCCGAGTTTTTATTCGTTTTACTTTGGCACTTTTCCTACATCTTTTCACCCTTGCTCCTCCGCGATTTTGTTCTTCGTTTTTGCCTCGATCGAGCCCCTCGAGCTTGTTTCATTTTTACGCGAGACTCGCCCATTGTTTCCGCCGTCCCTTTCGTTCTTCCATTTAGCTTACACACTTTTTTCCCTCTCGGGCCGCTGCTCGGAACAGTTCGACGGTATTTTTCCCGTCTATTTTCTCGCAAAGCCGCTTCTTATCCGGATCGATCGATCGTCCAAATCCTTTTCTATTCCTTACGCTTCTCCTATGTACGACTCTCCGTACTCTGCGCGATCGCGATCGGAGGTCCATCGTTCGTTTCTTTCCCCGTTCTTTTCTTCGTTGCAAGCTGCGACGGCGCTTCCCCGTTGTAATTCTTTTCGCGCGACCTCTCTTTCCTCCGGATTCTTTATTTCCAATTATTCGTTTCCGCATCGATGTACGATCATTTTTCGTTTCGACGCTTCCACGATACGGTCTCGCTTTACGGAACGAATCGGAAAATATCGCGCGCTATCCGACGGGAAGGCGGAGCGACCGTTTCGACGACGTTTCGCTCGACGCGAAGGGCAAAAGGGCGAGGTCCGAAGGACGCGCGCGGTTTTTGGATCACGTTGCTCCGTCGCCTTTTTTCCAGCGTCCATCGTATCGTGCCCGGCGACAGCGCGGGTTCCCGTTCCCGTTCCCGTTCCCGTTCCCGGGGTGTACAGGAAATATTCCTTCGCTTTTATTATTAGCCGGAGCGCTGCCGCAGCCACCGCTTCCACCCTCTCCGCACCCCGTTCACCCCCGGGTTTCGCAACGCTCTTCCGACCACGTACTCGTATCGCGCTCTCTCGATACGGTGCAGCCCCGATCGATCTATCGAGTCGCGCGGACGACCTTACGGGACGACGAGGCTCCGCTCGGACGAGCGAATTCGGTTTCAATGAATTTTCCACCGGCGATTTTCCGGCGGAACGGCTCGCGTCCACTCTCGCTAATTATCGGCCGACAGAGCGACGCGACGAGACGGCCGCGTTGAGTACGAAAAGCTTGGACGGTCGCGTTTTCGACCGAAATCGAAATTCGACGCGTCGTCGAACGCTCCGGAGAGCGGGACTCGGTCGGGGGCGACGGATAATTCGAACGTACGGGTAATTTCGGCAAAATTTCTATCGCAGCCTCCGACCGGAATTCAATTTTTACATCGAGATCGAGTTCGCGCGTTCTCCGACGCTCCGTGCATCTTAGCACGAAAAATTCGCAGCGCCTGGGAAAACCGAGTTTCGCCAGTTTCGTCGCGTACCGTGCAAGGGCAAGGTTCGATCTCGGCTTCTCCGCGCGATTCGATTCGAACGGATTCGACGATAGTTTTTTATCGCGGGATCGAACAACGAGCTCTCGTCGAAAGCAGGAGCGTCGGCGCGGCGTTTATTTCGATCCGGTTCCCCGAACGCGAATTCGCGTCGTAGCAGGCTCGTTTCTTATTCCAATTGCACCGCGTTTCGCGATAAAGTTCCACTCGACGCTGAAAGTTCCGACGCGGGCCGGTAACGCGCGCGGTTTTACGCCTCCGAAGTTTCGAGTTGGTCGGTCGCCGCTCGTTCCCGGTTGTTCGTCGAGAGTTACCGTAACGGAGGATCGCGGAACGAACAGCGTCGTCGCGCGATCGGCGAAACGAATCGAACGCGCGTTCCGAGCATCCGGTGCCGGCGCTCGAACCTCCGTTCCGTGCGACGAGCCGGTCGAACGCGACGCGCGCGCGGGTGTCGCGAGCCCTCCGAAATGCATAAAATATGAAACGCGATGCTTTCGAACCGCAAACAATTCTTTCCCGCTCGCCGCTCGCGAGCACGCGACCGACGCGAATTCGAATCGTCGTCGCTCGCGAAATCTTTGCGCCGGATAAATTGGGTTAAAGGTGTTCGCATGCTCGTGTAACCGCGCGTGCACGATAATTCGAGGCTCGATCGGTGTCGCGGTAGGCGAGTAGCGAAGGAATTTCGTCGCGCGAAAACTCCGTGGACGGAGTCGTTCGAATAAAAATACGAGACCGGTGAACATTTTCAGAGAATCTTTTTCAACGGACGAACGGAACGCCGCGGTGGCTTCCTAGTTTTCCATGCTGGAATTCGAACGCGCGATTTCCCTCGGCCGATATCGAAAGATCCGCCTCGGTCTCCAATCACGCTCGAAATTGCCACGCGTTTTCGTAATTCGCCTCGTTAAAGATGGCCGATCGGTGTCACGGTGCTCGAGTCGGCCCGCTAAGGAACACCGAGAACCGGGATTCCCTTTCTCCGCGCGTAGGTTCTCCGTGCTCGGAAAAGTTGAAAAACGTCGCGCCACGCCGTCTAAGCGTCGCGTCGCGTCGGTCCTGCCCCGCGTCCCAGCGCGTGGTCGAGGGCTTCGACGAGGTTTCTTCGAAGATCGTCGTCGGGGAACGTTGAATATTACGCTCCTTCTCTTCCTCTCTCTCCCTCTCTCTCCCTCTCTCTCTCCCTCTCTTTCTTTCTCACTCTTGCTGTCTAACTGGAATCTATCGAACCTTTTCTTTGCCGCACTCGAATTAGCCGACACGAATTAGCGTACACTGGCTCGAAGAAAGATTTAATCCTTCGACGTTGATTCGCGGACGGGGTCTCGTTGCGCAAAATTTCGCCGTTGGGACAACGAGATTCGAGCAGGGTGTCCCCCCCGATCGGGGACCCGGTGACATTTCCACCCCCCCGAATTCCTCCGAGGAAGGCCCGCTCGTCCCATCGAAGCGGGGTTGGTCGACGAACGTCGCGGAAAGTCGCGTCGCGCCGTGCCGCGCCGAGCCGTGCCTCCGACGCTCCGGTCGAATCGGCTCGTTTCCTATCCTCTGGAAGGCAGAAGGCGGAATGTTAGGCGGTGGCTCTCCTTTCTCCTCTCGTAACACTTTCCAGCCCTCGACCTCGTGGCCGAGGATCGATCCCTGTGACGTAGTGCGTAAGCGAGAGCATGCCTTCGTGGAAAAAACGAAGCGGGCCGGGGCCGGGGCCGGGGCCGGGGCCGAGGTTGGGGTTCGCGCGGGCCGGAGGAGGACGGGGCAGCCGGCTCGTTAATAACTGATAGAAACGCTCCTCTCTCCCTGCGTGGAACTGCCTACCGGTCGCGTCAACCGTTACGGTCGAAACGTTGATCCCTCGCCGTCGCGACGCGGCGACGCGACGCTCCTCGCGCATAGACTTTCCGGTGCGGCGAGGAAGAGAACGCCTGCGAAAGCTCGAGCGTACTCGAGAACGAATCGAAAGGAACGCATCGCGGATGGTGGAAAAGGGGCGAAAGGAGGGCAGCCGTCGAACGCGAAATTAGCCCCCCTATCTGGCATCGTCGTCCGTGCAACAGGCGCTGGGCGGCGAACGAGCCGGTCGCGTCGATCTCGCGGCCGGCCAATCGTTTACCTGGAAAAAGCGTGATCGTGTGCGGAAAAAAAATGACCAAGGTCCTTTTCGCAACGCGATTAGCCTCGATATACGATAACGTCGCGTGATTTCCTACGACCGCCTATCGCCCGTTCGATCTGCCCCGCCCGCGCCCGCCAGTGGCAACCCCGACACCCCCGACAGTTTTCCTTCTTTCTCTCGGCGAGTTTTTTCTTTTTTGGCGCGGCGCGTCGCCTACCGCCGGGTCGGTTTAGGTTTAGGTTTAGGTTTAGGTTTAGGTTTAGATTTTGGACTCGTTCGTTCGTTCGTCCTTCGAGCCAGGCGCGTTCCAAGCGCCTCTCTCGTAAATCATCGTTGCCCGAACTCCGACGAAAAATGCGTTGCCGCTGACCGTACGGGTACTTATCGGATTAGTTCCGGCCGAGCGAATTCGTAACTTTTTTAGCGCGGTTGCTCCGGCAATTAAACAGTAATTTTCCGGAATCAAGTTTGCCGATTTAATGGCGAGGCTCGATTCGATAACGAACCTGGATACGCCGGGAACGCTCGTTTCTCGTTGCGCACCGTTCCTTCGACGATGCTATCCGAAGAGGCGGTTTCCGTTCTAAAACATTTCCAAGGAAACGTCCGTTTTTATTAATTAACTGCTGCATCAAATTGGAATAACTTTGCGCTATCGCGGGCCCGCGTTAACGGCGCAACTTCCGTTACCGCGATGCATCCGTATTCAGAAAAAGGCTGGGAAACGTTTCTCGCAGCGAGGAAATCTCCCGACGCCACACGGGTCTCGAGAACGAAACGCGTTCGCCGTCGCATCGCGCGACGAACGGGAATTCGGGTTTGCCGAACCCGAATCGCCGATCGGTTCGTTGCCACGAAGAAGGAACGTCGAGCAATCGTCCGCGCGTATTCTCTCTCGCGCATTATTTTCGCGTTGTTTTTGCGGGCAAAGTTACCCGGAGCGAAATCAATTTTCTCGGGGCCGAGGTTGCGAACATTTTCCGCGGACGGCGAAGCGTCGAACGAGGCGCCGTGCGAGCGCGCGCACCGGTTTTCCCAGGCGTCGGCACCGCGGCCCGCGGGGGCGAAACGGACCGACGGGCCCGAAGCGGCGGGACAGGGACGCGGCGCGCAGCCCTTCGGACGACGCTGCGGCGACTGCGGCAACGATATTTCACGGTCTCCGCGGCAAGGGGCATGCCCAACCTCGGTGCACCCAGGAGGCACCGACTGGAGCACACGCGGAGGCGGTAAATATCGAACGTGCAAGACCCAGCGGACACCTTGCAGGGGATCCTGGCCAACAGCCTCCTGCACGCTGCCGACACTGGCTCGTCGAGATTCGCGCGCGACCGTTTCGTTCTCCCGGCGAAACTGCGCGCGGATTTACGATTCCTTCTTATCGTTGGTATTATTCTTAAATTCGTTCCATCGTCGACGAGGAAGGTTCGCTCGCCGGTACAAACTCGCGGTCTTACGCGTCGTCGCCGTCGTTCGCCCGGCAGCTCGATAAAAACGTGAGAAACGAATCGATCCTTTCGTTCCCGTAAACGCGCGAATATTTCTCCGGATTCTGTCGCGCGGATTCGTCCGCGTATCCGTCGCTGCACCGTACAGGAGCCGTTGCGATACGCGAGCGGCGTCGTTCGATCGGAGCCTTTGTTTTCGACACGTATACAAGATGTCCGCCAACGGGCAACTCGGATCGATGCGACGCAGCGTTTCGCTTTCGTCGAGTCCGAATTTTTCTGGACCGCGCTTCGCCGTGAAATCGTTTCGCGCGTTCGGTACCTCCGATCGGACCAAGTTCGACAAAAATTGGGCCTCGTCGAACGAACGAGACCGGTCCGGACGAGACGAGCCAAGGAACGAATACGAAAAGACGATGTTCCGAATTCTACAAATCCACGATCCACGTAGTCGATACCAACGATTCGATTTCACCTAGAAAGTTTCTTTCGGTTCCATCGAATCGAATCGAATCGAACCGAATCCGATGAAAAAATTGATCGATACCGCTCCGGCGAGGGCGTCGGAAGGTGCAACGCGCGATATCTGTTCCACGGCCGAACATCGTCGTCCTCTCTCTCTCTCTCTCTCTCTCTCTCTCTCTCTCTCTCTCTCTCTCTCTCTCTCTCTCTCTCTCTCTCTCTCTCTCTCCCTCGTCCATCGTCGCGGAAGAAAATAAAATTACCACGAAGCTCGTTCATTAACGACGTTCGTTGATAAAATAAGGAGCCCCTGTTCGCGATCAACGGCGACGCGTCGCGGCGGCGAGAAGACGACCGTGGCTCTATCCGAGGTTTTCCGTTCTTCTCTCTATCCGTCGAACCGGTGCCTGTGAACCAAGAATTATATTTAGAACGGCGGTCCGCGTTCGATAGAGTCACCATGCCGACAGGGTAATCGTTAATTGACGCGAAAAATTCACCGACGCGCGACCCGCCGCGTCGACCGCCTCGAACGATCTTCCTCGCGACGACGACGAGTCGAATTTGTCGCCGATTTTGAATTTCGAGCGGGGTTCCGGGTAAAATAGCCACCGTGCCTAGCATTCGGCGGACCGCAACACCTTTCGCCGGGGTGGCAACGCTGGCCCGAATTTACGAGAGGGACGCGCACCTGTGTCGCCCGACGCGGCCGCGACAACCCCCTGTCCAGCCCTCTCCGCCCCTGTTCACCCTCGACCCGTGTTTCCCGGAAACCGAGCAATTTCCTAAATAGTTGTCGGCGCTGGGTTATTCGTGCCGAGACAGCGATCGAACGAGTTTCCTCGTCCGCGCGCGAGTCGGCTCGATCCAACCTTGACACTGAACGCGACGGGAAGGGAAGGGAAGATTCGTTCGACTGGCGGGGGTGCTCGGCAAGAATGCCAGAGGGGGGTGGTTAGCCGGCGTAGGAGTTGGACGCACCCTAGGCCCGAGAAGAGTCGCGCGTATAACCGAAAGAGAAGAGAGAGAGAGAGAGAGAGGCAGAGAGGAAGAAAGAAGCGATTAGGATAACGAAGGTGCGTCGGCGAGAGGGAGGGGACGCGGAACGAAGCGAAGACGAGGAAAAGAAAGAACGAAAGTGTCGGTAGGTGGAGCAAAGGGGTTGCGAGAAGCGGAGAAGGGGCGGAAACGACGATGTAGAGCAGGCAACGGCCGAGCGGGAAAGCGCGTACCGTGGACGGAAGGCGATGGCGCGAAGGAGATGGAAAAGGATTCGAGGAGAGACAGGAGGAAAGTTTAGCGCAGGGGTGCGAGCGACGCCGACGAGAAAGGGTGGGCTCGGAGGGATCGGAGAGCCGCGAGGTGGGACGGCGAAGGAAAGGAAGGCACGGGCCGTGTGCCGTGTCCCGCGAGGCGAGAGACGAGCGGCGAGAGGCGAGGGTGGGGCGATCAATACTGCAGGAAACACCCCCTGAAGCCGGCTTCATTCAGCAGTCGGCGGCTCCCTTTCCGTTTTTCCACCACGACAGGTTCCTCCTGTCTCCTCCTGGCGCCGATACAACCGACCGCGATCGTACGACGGAGCTGCCCGCTAAGAGCGCAAGGGCCGGCCGTCGTCGCGATCCTTCCAAGATAATCGCGCTTTTCGATTTAATCGCGTCGAAAGCACGATGGGACGAAAGCGGGCGGAGCGCTTCGCTTCGATTCGCCGCTGACCGGGATTCCTCGTTTCTCGTTTTCTCCGGAACGTCGAAGCGATCCTGACCTTGGCGGTCTCGTTCCTGCGACCCGTACCACGAGTATAGAGCACGGTCGGAGGGGGTGGGGCTGCTGGGACGTCCGCGTTAAAATTGCAATCTCGACGACCGAATAAATGATCGTCGGCGCGGCGCCCTTCGAAGCGAAAGAACAACGGCGAACGATCCGAAACACCCGAGGACACCGGTTCCGGTTGCCGCGACACACCGGAATCGCAAAATCGCTCAAAAATCCGAGAAAACGTCGGGATTTTCGAGAACTTGTCGTCGACGCTGCGCCAATGCGAGCGCTATCGGAACAATTTCTCGAGCAACGGGTATTATTCCCGTAGCGTCGTATCCCGAGCGTGTAAAGCCGCTCCAGCGGGACCGTTTCGTCCCGGAAAACGCACGGTTACTCTCGCGGATCAATTTCCTGCGTCCCGACGGGATACGAGGAAGGAGACCGAGACGAAGATGTCGCGCGTCCTTTCGGCTCGGAGAAGAGCACGCTCGCTCTCGGTCGCAGCCGATCGTTACGTTTCGTATGAATTAAATAGGAGGGGGGGGGAGAGAGAGAGAGAGGCGGAGAACGAGCGTCGATCGATTCGACGGTTCGGTCGGCGCGACGGTCGATCGATGAAAGCGGAACGAAGCACCGCGCTCGGCTTTGCATACCGTGCATTTACCGCGAACCGGATGACTCCGAAATTTCTTCCGGCGGTAACAGGAGGCTTCCTAACGCTATTAGAACCTGACCGTGCCGGTAATGCCAGGCTTGTGCTAGAAAATCGAGTCGCAGCCGTCGCGACGCATCCAATCCGCGCCCGGCAGATTAATATTCCGCCCGTAACAGGCTCCGCCGTGCCGCGCCGCTCGATTTTGCTCGATCACGCGCGACGATCGAACCTTGTCTCACCGAATCGGCGCGGGACGGCGCGCCTCGACGAATATTCGCTCGTCGATCGCGCTTTCCGCTCTCGCGGACCGCCATCCTCCCACGCGTTTCACGATACGTGGAAGCGTTTAGGCATCGACGACGGTACAACGACGCGATAATGGAAATTGTTGCGAAAAACGGGCCGCCTTCCCGCTAAATAGTTTCGCGCAACGAACCGCCGACCGTTTAACGGAAATTAGGTTTGTCGGCGGCCGGTTCGTCGCCGCTGTTTACGCGAGCGCGGGCGTGGGTGGCCGGAACGCAGAGACAGGAACTTCGGCTACGCGTTCGTTCGTCGATCAAAAATCGACGCGTTGTCCGCGAATCTTCGGAAACGTCCGAAAAGCATGGACCGCTCCCGAGTTTTGTATTTCGAGGGTTAACGGCGTTTTCTCGCTCCGAGGGAAGGCACGCGTCGCATTTTGCGGCATCGCTACCGAGCGCGGCGGCCTCGTGGCTCGGTTTCCGCGGCATCGACCGGAATCGTTCCTCTTGAATACTGGATCGCCTCCTACGCTCGGCCAACAACATCGTACTAGGGCGGCGTTAATAATTCACGGTGGCATTTCGAGTGGCACACGCACGTGCGCTCTGCACGGTTCGTACGCGAGGTTAGGCGAGGCGAGGCGAGGCGAGCCGAGGGCGACTCACCTTCGCCGTCGTTCCTTCTCCCCCGTTCATCTTCGTTGGCAGAAACGAGCCAAGCCCCTCTCAACCTCAACCTTATTCGTTTCGTAACAGACACCGGTCACAATAGGCGACGCGAACGCGTTATTAAGACGTTTACCTACGTACGCGCGCGCGTCGAACCACGGCTGCTCGGCCGGCTCCTCGCTCCACCGCTGTTATTCGGTCGCTCGCTTCGGTAACTCTTCTCGTATCGAAGCGCCGAGAAATATTTCGTATCGCTGTCGAATTCGTCGACGCCCGTCCGAGCTTTCGTCGCGACGCGGAGTATTTCGAGAACGATTTCTTTCGAACCGAGACCGAGACCGAGATCGCGGCCGTGGGGGGCCGAGGCCAAGGTCGAGATTTCTTCGGAGGTTCGTGTCCCGTCGATTCGTCTAATAATCGGTTAACGCGATGCCAGTTGTAACATAAAATATTTCGCGGAGCGTATCGATTTCGACGACGACCGAGATATTGTTCCGTTTCGATATCCACCGTGAAACACGAAACGCGAAACGCGATCGAAATACGGCGGTATTCCATAATCTACGAAGCCGTACCGGCCGCAGAATATCGAAACGGAGAAACGAATTTCAAGGGACGGTCGCGTCCCTCGCGTATCGCGTATCGCGTATCGCGTAGGTTCGGTTTCCGTCGAACGAGCTATTTCGATCCTCGTTGTCGCGTCAACGTCGGCCGTTGCCAAATAGGCTGCTCGCGCGCGGCTCGGCGAATCGTTCCGCCGCATAATCGCATAATCGCATAAAACGCGGCCCGAGAACCGTTCTTCTCCGATCGACGAACTCCGTTCGACGCGGAGATGGAAGCGGCGCTCGAAAAAGCTGTAACCGAGGAACAAAGGCCTCTCGCGTTTCCAGGAAACGCGTGATTCGATCCTCGAAGAACCGCCGACCTCGACCTCGACCTCGACCTCGACCTCGACCCACCGTTTCTTCGCTCTCGGCGAATCGCTGGGCCACCCGGGTCAATTTACGATTCTTTCGTCGTCGATCGTTCGTCGTTCTTGAAATTATTTCTCGCATCTCCGTTTATAGCGACGTCGAGTTACCGCGGCATCGAATTCGCGCGACGCACCGTCGAGACGTTGCTACTGTTAAATGAAACTTTTGCGAACTCGGCCGCAGAATAAATTACACGTACGGCGAGATTAAATCCGTACGGTGTACACGCTACGCGCGTAAATAATTCTCGGTCGAGTATGCGAATACGTCCGTTTCAAAAATATCCAAGACGACGGACCGTTCCTTTCTATTCGTAAAACACGCTTTTATCCCGTAACGAAAGAAAAATGCCTACCGGTAAATACCCTGCGAGGGTCGATCGTTAACACCCTATAAACTTATTTTCCCGCATTTGAAAACGAACCGTTCCACGGATACGAATCGAACGTGCCAACGTATTGCGAAACCGTTGCCAACCGCGATTAATTCTAACAGTTTGCTCGTTGTTTCTATGCGGCAATCTCGCGGTTGTCGGTTCGTTGTTCGTTTCGCGAATATCCTCGATCCCCGATCGTCGAGCTCTCTCGTCGCGCGAACGTCGCCGAGAGAAGGATCGGTCGCGTCGGAGGAGGCCGACCGGGGCTGTCGGCGGAATTCCGCCCCCGGAGGCCGAGTAAATCGGCGCGAAGTGGGCGGGTTTGCACGCGGCCCGATACCACGAACGAGGCAACTTTCAAATTTCTTCCGGCGATAATGGTCGGTTTCCGGGCGGGATTATGACATCGCCGCGCCACGCCACGTCACGCCACGCCACGCCACGCCATGCCACGGCACGCCGCCGCGGCGCAGGCCCATGGAAAATCGTTCCGCCGCACCGGCGCGATGCGGTGCGGTGCGGCGCGACGCGACGGGTATCGCGTAAAGATCTTATCGGGGACAGCCGACCATGCCCGCGATAAGAAAATTTTCCGCTCGACGAATTTCATCGAGCCGTCGTTTCCGCGCCTTATTGCCGATCGATTTGGATGGACGGCGGTCGCGGCGCGGCGGCCTCTGCCGTGTACGTAATATACAACTATGTACGTAATCCGAAACTTTGCGCCGGAATCGAGGAATTCGGAGGGGTCGAGGGGCCGAGGGGCCCGCTGCCTCGGTGCGCCGTTCGAACGCCGCACGGGCCGAACGTCGGAGAAAATAAATTCGAATCGGTAAGATTTTCGAGGATGAACGCGTCTATATCCGCCTCGTTCGTTTCGCAGGTCTGACAAAACGGATCCCAGAGGTATGGCCAGCAGCACGGAGGACTACGGCTCGGAATTGCAGGAGCTGCAATGGGGCGGCGGGACCGGGTCCCACTTTCTGCGCAGCGGCTCCCACTTCCTGAGGAGCGGCACCGGCGGTTGCTACGAGGCGGAGGATTTGGAGCCGGCCAGCAGGCACCACGGCGGTCAGCACAGGGGCTACTACAGCCCTCCGGGCACCAGCTACACGATCGTCGAGAGACCGCCGAGCGCCCAGCATTACCATTCGTCGCACACCACGCCGTACAGGCACAGAGGCCACGCCGCCGGGACCGCCGGGGCTACCGGGACCACCGGGGCCATTTCGCCGGAACAGGTGCTCAGGTACGTTCGCGGGCCCTCTTCCGGTTTCGTCGCGTCCGGTTACTCTCGCGACACCGATTCCGCGCGGCGAAAGATCTTCGCGAGGAGGACCGCGCGCGCGTTTCCTTTAGATTTTACGAAAACTCTCGATCTCGTCCAGCGAATGGAACGAAGTCGGGCGCGGCCGTTCGCGATTCTCGCGGATCGGCGACGAGTAACGGGTAACGAACGCTGTCGCAGATTGTTCGGCAACGGCGTCTCGGAGCGTCGTCAAGGCGATAGGAGAACCCCGGCTTCGTCGCCCGCGAGCGTCGCGGCGGTCAGAACCTGTTCGTCCTCGTCGTCCCAGCAACACCAGCAGCAACAGCAGCAGCAGCAACAGCAGCAGCAGCAACAGCAGTCGCAGCAATCGCAGCAAAATCCTGGGAATCCTCCGACGTCGCCGAGCTCTCAGCCGCTGAGCCTTCAGGAGCTCACCGTAAGGACAGTGACCATGACGAGAGATCCGCCGGACTCTCACCATGGCTTTGGAATCTGCGTGAAGGGTGGCAAGGACGCAGGTGAGATCCGAAGTACCTTCAGGCTTCCTCCGTCGCCGTACTTCGCGCCTCAAGAACGAGGTATCTTCCGACAGCTGTGACTTTCAAATGCCGATCATCGCCGTTCATCGCCGTCCATCGTTGTTCATCGGTCGCGGTGCTCCACGGACCGTCGATCGCGTTTCCGAAAGACCGCGATCTTTTTTCCGTATCTTCCCCGATCCCTCTATCCTCGCGCCCAGCGTTCTATTCGCGATCGCGTCGAGCTTTTCGAGGATTCGAGGAATCGCGATCGTCGGCCTGGCACCGCGACCTCCGCTGCGATCTTTTCTCTCGTAGTTTTATCGGGCTCGCTTTTCTTTTTCCATTGGCGTTGGCAATCGCGTATCGCGTCACCGACACCCCGTGCTTTTCGTGCTTCAGCACAGCTGCCGCGTCCACGCGTCCACGCGTCCCCGATTTCCGGTATCCTCGCCCTCGAAACCTAATTTTCAGCCAACGATTAATCGGTGAAATCGGATCGGAGAAACGCTTCGAATCGAACCGGAATCGACGACGGCGAGAGAGCGAGAGATCGGGAATTCGGGGAAAGGCGGGAGAAAATTCAATCCTCGATCATCGAGCATCGTTTCCATCGCAGCTACACGCTATTGCCCCGACGGACAACGGTCGACGGACGACCGTTCGCGTTTCGTCTCGAGTTTCTCCCCTCTCGTTGGGATCGTTGCGCGAAAGGAATTCTCAGTTTGTTTCGCGTTTCGCGTTCCGCGTTCTCTCATGGTCGGAACGACGATGAAAGGAAAGTAACCGAAACCCGCGAGATTCCTTCCTCGGTACTTTTTTTTTTTTTCCTAGTCCGTCGACGTCGATCGAACCGCGTCGAATTTCTCCGGGTAACGCGGAACCAGCGGACGAGTATTCGAATCGACGAATGAGAAAGAGCCACGACCCGCCTCCGTTCGCCCCCGCGTATTCAGGCCGAGGGAGGTTCGGCCGTTGCGCCGTTTCGCCGATTCGACGTTCGCCGAGGTAATCAGCGATGCCGGCTAATCGACCGGCGATGGGACACCGCGCGCGTTCGACGACGCGCTTCCGATTGCCTGCAGCCGTCGCGCGTGCGCGTATTTTTATTCCGGTGCTCGGCGAAACGGATCGAGCGAACGCGCAACGGCGTCGCGCGCGTCTCGTCGTCTCCGGATGGGCGCGCGTTTCGCGAATCGTACCGATCTTCCTCTCGGCAAAGTTATTCGATTCGTTTCGGCTCCGATCTCGATGGGGCACGTGTCGATCGCGTCGGCAGATATATTCGTTGGTCGCGAATCATTCGGTGGAACTTACGATCGGGAGGCTCTCGATAACGCGCGGAATTCGGCGAAAGCGTCGACGGATCGCGTCGACGACGAGCGCTCGCAAAACACCTCGCGGGGTGCCGCGAATGAAACAGCTCCTACCAACGACGGGTGACGCGTTCGACCGATACGGTCCGTATAAATTAACCGAAACGCGCCGATACGGCGTTTCTCCGGAATCGGAAAAAGACGGTTCTACGCTGGTTCCTCGCGGAGAAGTTCCGCGCACGGCTTCGAAGATAGAAAGATAGAAAGGTGTTCGTCCAGGACCCACGTTCCACGGATGCCGGACGCATCCCCGACACCGGTTTCACGGATTCGAGGCTCGTAAACTTCACGCTCGATCGCGCTCGATCGCGCTCGATCGCGGCCAGGTATTCCAGCGCGACGCGCTCCAACGATCTTTTCGCGTCGCGCTTCGTCCTCGTCGAGATCCGGCGAGCGCGAAACCCTCGACTCTTCGCGACTCCTCGGGACGCGGAGACGCGAAGACGCGAGGAACGCGTCCGAATGCTTCGAATCCTGTGCAATGTCTGCGTGGATCCTGCGCGACGGACGCATTCACCTAACCGGAAACGCGTCTGCGCGAAACGATGTTCGCCAAGCTGTTGTTTCCTCGAAGTCACCGATTCGCGCCAAGCGTTTCTTCGCGTTTCTCGATTCTCGAGCTCCTGCCGAATTAGAAATTCGGAAATCGAAGAAATTATTATTAATTTATATACGTATATATATAAAATAATAATAGCGGCCAAAGCGTAAAGTCGACGGAGGGACGCGTTTTCGTCCGAAGAGGCGCTCGAACGTGTTCCGGAAGTAGGACGAGCGATCGTCGCGCACGGTCGCGCGAACGATCGATCGGTCGGCTTCGAGGAAACGTTTCCCGAAAGCTTGGCGTCGCGTCGTTTCGAGCGGCAGACCGATGTCGAAATAAGTCAACTGGCGGTGTGTCTTTCTTGTTTTCTGTTTCGCTCTACCAGAAGCACAGTCAGGTAACTCATCAACCATACGAGCAGAAGGGCGGAGAGAATGTAAGATACGTGAAGGGAGAGAGAGAGAGAGAGAGAGCGCGCACTCTGCACAGAATAAAGCGTGATTCCTGCACACATACATATGCGCGTACACGTACAGCTCCGCGTGCAACCGAACGAACGCTCGCACGCACGCAACGCAACGCAACGCACCTCGCACTCCGAGCAACGATCGATGTCGCATGAAAGTGTTACGCGCGGATCGGCCGGGCTTGGGACTAGAGGGCGACGAAAAGCGCGAGAGAAAGGAAACGGGCGTCGAAACTCGTTCGATCGAGCAGAAAAATTTGGCGAATTTTCAGACTTTCCCCAACGGAAACGATTTCGATCGGTACGATAAATCCCGCGCGTCGACGATACCTTCGATTCGGTTCCATCCGCTTTAAAACGAGTTACGTCGTTGGAGCGTCGCGTCGATCCGATCTCCCCGAGAGACCGCGTTCGCCCAAATTCCCACGCTGGAATTTTCCTAGAGCGCGGAAGCAAAGTGGCCGGTTTCCGAGAGACGCCGCATCGGTTGCGTTTCCTCCCATTTAATTTGAAATTTGGAACGTCGCAGTTTCCAGCGTAGCCCGCGGTATTCGCAAAGTTCCAGAAATATTTTCATCGATCCGCGAGAGTAACGTTCTCGAGCGAGATTCCCCGAGCTTTTAAACAATTTCCGTGGCACCTTCCAGACGGGAGAGAAACGGCCGATCGGACAATTTTGTCTGCCCGCGATGCTCTCCGGTAACGATAAATCGAGTCTCCTGTGTGTGGTACTGCGTTCGACCGCTCGTTAAAAGTAGGAACAGGTGGCCGAGAGCCAGCCGAGCCAGCCGAGCCAGCCGAGCCAGCCGAGCCGACCTCGCTCCCGACCGATTCCCTTCGGAGATCGGGACGCCGTCGCGGCTCGATCGTCGTTCAGTCCCTATTTCGATCCGTTCGATCCGTTCGATCCGTTCGATCCGTCGAAATCGTTCGCTCCCGGCAAAACGAGTCGTCGATTCGTTCGGCGACCGAGTCCGCCGTTCGCTTCCTTTTGGTATCCGGATTTGCTGGCCGAGTTCTTTCTCCGGGCGCCGAGTGCGCGCGATAAGGACAGATTAGCCTCGAAACGTCGAGGTCCGTCGAGCCGCCCGGTCTCCGAACAATGCGACGCGAAAGTACGGGACGACGGTCTCGTAAATTACCCGGAATGCAAATTTCGCGCGACGCCGCGGAAAGAACCGAGGCGCGTTCTCCCAAAGGTTATCTTCTCCCGTAGATACCTTCGAAAGTGAAGAAAAATTGCGAGGATTCCGCGGGAACTCGTACTTTCGATAAAAAGACGAAATTGAAAAAAAGGCTTCCTTTCTCTCGGAGTTTCGCTCCGTCGACGATTTATCGTCAGGATCTCGCGATTACGAGAACCGAGAATTCCTCCAGGCTCGGCACGCCGGCATTTCGTTGCATGACAATGTACGATGCATATGCGCATAGTTTATGAATTTATAGAAGAATTACACGCACGAACCCGCGCGTCTCCGCGCATCCTCCGTGTATCCGCGTAATTTGCATTACATACCGAATCCCGGCGAGCCGAAAGCTGCTCTCGTCGACTCTGAACGCGTCCGCGTTCGACGGAACCCGTTCGAGGTAGTCGATCGGGCCGAATTTTAAACGTTTAAACGAGGAAACGCGCGTTTGTTCGACCGCGGTTGCAAACGCGTTCCGAAATGCGCGCGTATCCGTTGAGTCGAGACGCGGGCGTAACAGAGGAAGAACGATAAAGAACGAACGATCCGGCGAGATCCCGGCGAGAGCTCCCACAGGGTCTGGAACAACCGAGCGCTCGCTCGCGCGTACAGGAGAGGCGGGATCGATCGAAGACGATCCGAATAAATTGGTTGGACGCGAGAAAAGATGCGGAGGGTAGAGAGCGAGATCGCCCCCCGCGGGGGCAGGAATCGATCGTCGAACGGGCTCGGGGCGCGGAGTTTTATTAAGCCCGCGGCGGCGACGACGACGACGCAAGTTCGGCGACGAGAGCCCGCGTAACGAGCCGATTGTTCGCCTTATCTCTTTCGTCGACCGGATTAATCCGTGCTTCCCAATCGGGTCTGTCGCCGGGGGTGGGAGATCGATTACAGGACTCCCGGGGATCGGGCACGGACGCCGTCCCGGCCGCCCCAGCGTCCCCTCGGTCTCCTTGTCCGAGCGTGAAATTCTTTTTCTCGTCGTCGTGTCCGAACGGTTCATCGATCGCGTTCATCCGGCGAGACCGTCGCGAAAGCACCTGCCGTCGTACGCTGCGCGTTGTACGCGCGATCTCCGCCCGATCGAGTATTATTTTATCGCGCGACTCTCTCTCTCGAATCGGTTTCGAGGGTGGCTTCGTCGTCGTCGACGGTCTTTTCTTTTCACCGCGGCAATTCGATCCGCGTACGAACGCGAAATCGACGAAATTCTATCGGGGGCGTTCTTAGCGTGTACTTTTGCCTCCGGCCAATAATTTGCATATCCCGGCACGAGACGCGGAGCATAAATCGGATCGCGGACGATCGATGACGAGCGCTCGCGCACGATACGCCTCGGAAATCGGCGGTCGTCGAAAGCGAATTTAATTCGAGCGAATCGAATCGAGTTTCCTCGACCGTGGAAGGATTTCGAAACACGGATCGCGACCGCGAAAATTTCGCGACAACCGAACGGACGACAAGATTCGCTTCGGAGAGACGATCCGGGTGAATCGGGCGGACGTCGGCGGTTTCTTCTCGAGCTCGCAACGATGTTCGCGCGAACCGATTCGTCTGCTCGAACAATTTTCCAAGCGATTCGAGGCAAGTCGAGCGTACGGACGATAAAAAAGTTGAAACTCCAAGTTCGCGGGTTTTTCCAGGGCCGATTAAGCGGTGACCCGGTCACTCGCGAGTGCGATGCAAATTGCGCGATCTTATCGGCTGTGTTTCCGCAGGAAAAAAGGAGAGGGTGAGCGGGAGAGAGAGAGAGAGAGAGAGAGCGCCCATGCTGCATGCCCACGCGCACGCGAGACACACGAAACACGCACCGGCACAGGTTATCTCGAATCTCTGTTCGAACAGTTTTCACTTGTATGCATCCGCATTTGTTTTCTATCCGTTTCTCTTCCGCGTCACCTTCCGTTCACGATTCTCTCGTTTGATTCGTCTCTCTTCGTTCCTCCTTTTCGTTTTCGTTCTTTTCGTTCGAAACGCGCGACGATTTCCATCCATGGCGCCCTACGTCGAAGCGACGACGCCCGAGCAACGTCCGTGAAAACGGGAGCTGCGAGTTCTCGCGTTTCCGCGACTCGAAAACGACGCTCGATCGTTCGCCTTTGCGACGATCGAAATAGCCGAAGAAGTCGCGTTAACTCGGCATTTCGGTAAAACGATCTAACGGTTCGATTCGATTCGATTCGATTCGATCCGGTCGTAACCGTTCAACGGCTCCCGGTTCGATGGCGCGACGGCGCTCGGGTGCTCGCGACGGCGATACCCAAAGTCCGAGGCGATCGAAGAAATTGGAAAAGCGTTCGGAGCGGCTATCGGTGACACAGGCTCCGATCGCGCGGAGCGGCGCCCTGGATGGAAGGTTCCGGCGAACGTTGGTCGCGGACCGGTCGCCGGGCAGCTTCCGGCCTGATGGAAAGTCTGCGAATTGTTCTCAGGGGTGGGTGTCTACATTTCGAGGGTGGAGGAGGGTTCGGTGGCCGAGCGGGCTGGACTCAGGCCAGGAGACACCATCTTGGAGGTGAACGGAACACCCTTCCGGTCGGTAACCCACGAAGAGGCCCTCACAGTGAGTTGAAACTTTCATTTTCCGAACACACCGAGACGCGTCGCAGCCCGTGGAGCTCTAAACCGTGGACCGTAAAACCCTGAACCGTAAACCATAAACCGTAAACCGTAAACCGTAAACCATTTCCGCCGTCGCGGCGCGCCTCGCCTCGCCTCGCCGCGCTATTCGTACGCGTACGCGCGTACATCTGGCAGTCGGCCCGCGAAGATCGACGATAGCGCCGAAATTTCGGCACCGGTTCACCCTCTTTCTCGAACGGCCGTCGAGCTTTCGTCGAATCTTTCCCCGTTCCCACGCGGTCCTCCGGTCCATAAAATCGCGGATTTTTCTCGTAAAAATAATCCGTTTCCCCCGCCGGGGCTAATGTTCGTAAAATCTTCGTAGAAACATCGAAGGTTTCCGAGAACAATTTTCCTACGATACCGGCAATTTCGAATAGAATCTCGGTCCTCGGAAATTCCGAGCGCGGATTCGCGGTCGTTCGGATTTTATTTTCGCCGTCTTCGATCGAGGCTCCGGGAAAAGCGGGTTAACGCGTAGCGCGTATTTTCGGAGCTGCGGCGAAAGAAAAAAAACCTGCCGCTTCGAGTCTGTTCGGCAGTTCGCGTCGTTTAAAATCGATTCCCTCGGATGTCGCGTCCCACCCGTTGTCGTGTCCCGCCACCCTTTGATCTCTTTTCGGAATTATTCGGTGGACGGTCCGCGTCGCCCGTCCTTCGGAACACAGTTTCGATCCGTTTCCGCGTCGCTGGGCTATTCCTCGAACGGCGTCGCCCGAGAGGAAAAATTCGCCTCGCGCGTCGCATTCCGCGGGTAAAAACGTTCGCGTCCTAGGAGGAAACGTGGAAAGCTCGACGATGCCGATTCTGCCGGATGTTTCGCGAGAAAAAAATCGACGCGAACATCGCCATAGACGCCGATGCCGATATATCCAGCGCCCGGCGGAGAGAGCAGGGTCCGAGCGGACGCGGACGTCGAGATATTTCGCGCGGTCGAGCGAGAGGAAAAAAAAGTTGGACGGGGAGGCTGGCAGGAGGGAGGAATTGGGCGGGTATCGACTGGCCGGGATGGAAAAGAGGCAGGCGTCGCGACGCTCCGAGCCGCGCGACGCGGCACGAGTAATCTCCGGTGTAAACGCTTCCGATGGGTATCTCTGGATCCGGTGGCTCGTCATACTCTCGTAGCAGCTCGCCAGCTTCTAGACAAAAGCCCGTTCGACAATGGGCCATCGGAGTATCGGGGACTGGCTCGGCGAAGAGAAGAGAAGAGAAGAGAAGAGAAGAAAAGAGAAGAGAGGCACGTAGTCGGGCGAAAACTACCTCGGAACTTGGCATGTTCCGAAGGCTTTTTCATCGGTGGAACCCGCTTCGCCGACGCGCGACGGTTTCAGCGCTTTCAGCGAATCGCAAATATTTTTCGGCACGTTTCCCAGCGTTTCGCTCCTCGAGACGACGCTCGACGACCGCGGCGACGTCTTTGCCTCCTCGCGGAGAAGGTCTTTCTTTCGACCAGGAATTAGAATCGCGATCGCGCGCGGCTCGATTCCAATCTCTCGAACGTTTTTCGAATGCGAGTCGCGATCGTCGGGGACGGAGGTAAACGCGGCGGAGCGTTCTAGAAGCTTTCGCGCGCGTTTCTAAGCTCGTTCGAGAAGCGCGCGTCGATTCTTGATCGGAAGCAGAAAATCGGAGAAACGTCGATAGACTCGTCACGGACGAACCACCGATCGGTACGCGATTCGCCGTGGAGCTTCTCGAAAGTACGATACAACGCCGTACGGACATCCGGCGCGTCGCGAGTCACGAGCCACGAGCCACGAGCCACGAGCCACGAGCCACGAGCCACGAGTCGCGGCGACACGGCACGGAACGGCACCGCGCGCGAGTCCGTGTCTCGTCCGACATCGATCGGGTATAAACGTTTGGACGAACCGGCGGATTAAATTGCACGGCTGTCGTAAAGCTTAACGGTGCCGGCAGCTCGTTATTTCGTAACGGCTGGCAGAGACGCGCTACCGAGAACCCTCTGCGCGAACCGAACGCGCGTACGGATCGCGATATACGTGAGGAGGGGGCGCGCGAAAAGTTCGCCCGATTTATGGCGCGTCGTTCCACACCGAATTCGTTAGCGCGATGGCAAATTTAAAGAACGCGACGGTCCCCGGTACACTTTTTTCATGCATCGTTCGTCGCTATCCGCCGTTCGTTCGAGCCAAGCTACACCGTCTCTTTTACACGAGAAACCGAAACTCCGATTTTTCGTTTCGCTCTATCGAGATTATGGCACGGATTATTCCTCGAACGAATATAACGTTAATTCTTTTAAACGGCCGACCCTTTTTTGGCGCGGTCTTCTCCACCGATCGAAGACGGTCGTTCGTCGCGTCTGAAATTGTATACGCGGTACTGGGATCGCCAACGGTCGGAGCACGATGCGTTCCAACGACACCGGCGATGGTATATCGCGGTATCTTTGATATACAGTTTACGTCACCGTCGGTGCGCGCCGACGTAACCGGCGGAAACGTGATCCGATATTTTCGAATCTCGGTCCTAAGTAAACTATAGATTAATTTTTGTCCGAGGCTAAAGTTCCTTTTCCAACGCGCTCTCGTCCGTAAGTTTTTCAAACCGATAAAACCATTCTTTTTCTAGTTTCATTTGGATTTCGAAGCACGCGTCTTCGATTTCGGATCGCTCGTTCGCAACGATATTCCGGGATGTTCCACGCGCCCCTATAATTCCTTGCCGCGGGGGTCGGGAGCAACGATGCCAGCAGCGAAGTCGGAAAGGTTCGGAGAAGACGAGCAAAGTTTTCGCATTCCCTCGCGCACGTCCACGATCGACTCGCCGTTAGCCACCGTCCTCCCAAGGTTCCATTTTTTCCTGCCTCGGGCGTCGCCGTGTTCGCGAGTCGCGTCGCGCCGTCGCGGCGCCAGACGTCGCGTCTCGTCTCGTCCTGTCCCGGCTTCTCTGCTTCCCGGTTTCCCGGTTTCCCGGTTTCCCGGTTTCCCTCGTTATTTATTTTTCTCCGGATCCACGCGGCGCGCGAAACCACCGCGGAATCCGATTCGGAGCTCGAGACCTCGAACTTCTTTCGCCGTTCCGGTCGTTTCGAACGAGTCGAAATCGGAAACGGGGCGCGGACGAATACGGGCTCGTTTTCGAGATCGAAATATCTCCGCCGTCGTAGTCCACGATCGATTTTCCTCGGAAACATCTTCCCACGATACTTCGAACCTCGGATACTCGGATACTCGGATACTCGGATACTCGGACCCAGGCACCGGGGTACGACTCGAAATATCTTGGTTCAAAATTTCAGCGCAATTTTACGGCGGCCCGTTGCCGCGAGCGTTGTCTTTCATCGTCGATATCTCGTAAACGGAGTTACGACACTCGCGAGTCACGAAACGGAAAAGAAATTCTTCGTTGGATTTGCAATTGGGTGAAGAGGAAAAGATTCTTCGGACAGCCTGTGCCATTGTCGCCATTCGCCGCAGTCTCTCGTTCTCGAGTAGCAACCCTTCCGATCGTCGGTGGCTGGTCTCCGGCCGACGATCGACATTCGCGAAAAACTCCCGAGCGGAAGAAACGCGTTGCTGCGTTTTATTATCTACGTTGTTTAGGGCGTGCTTAACCTAGAAACGGCGAAACGGGGAAACGGCCGCCGCCTGTAAGCACGTAACGGTTACGATCGCGGCACGAAACGTCCCCGGTGCCATGGCATCGACGTCGATCCTTCCTCGCGTCGAGCCATTCGGCAACGTGACTCTCGGCGTCCGATGCAACGACAGGCTCGAAGCGACGCGGTCGAGGAAAATCGGGCTCGCGATCGGAAACATCGAAACGGTGGTAGAAACATTCCTCGCGTTACCTCCTTCGGCGTCCCTCGACCACTCGCTCTCGCGACGATGCCAGCGATGGAAAATGATCGATAACTCGATATTTTATTTTTTATAACACCGGGACGAGACAGCAAATATTTCAGCTCGTTCGGCGGGTTCTTACGAACCACGGAAACGTTTTGCTTCCGACGTTAAATCCGAAAATATAATCGACGTCGGTCGGTGGTCGAGGTGGTCGGTATCGCTCGAAATTACGAAAGCGTCCGTTGACTCTCGAACGTTCGGGAAACGATCGCGACGGCGTCTTCCCCATGGTCGGATATCGCGCGAAATCGGAGCTGTCCTCGGTCTGCTCCGAAAATACGCGGCACGATAGACCAGCCCCGTGGGAGCGGCCTGTGACGTCGCGAACGGAAATAGTCCTGGTCAAGACACGATAACGAGCTTCGACCGAGTTGGCTCGCGGCTTCGCGCGCCCTTCGCCCTCATGAATTATTTATTTAATCGGCCCCCGCCGGAAGACAAACGGCGGACAAGAATTCGCGATTCTCGGTTCTCGGTTCTCGGTTCTCGGTTCTTCGTTCTCAACGGCCTCCACCGCGCCGCCCTCTGCCGTAATTTACGGAGTTGCGCTACACGGGGTAGGTCCGTGGCCTATACCCTGCTAAAGCTGCAACCCCTGTTACGACCTTGAACGCCAACGCGAATGCCACCGATTCCTTCTATCCGCGAAGCGAAGCGCGTCGGAGGGACAAGCAGAAATCCGGGCGCAGCGAACGATTCACTGAAAGGATAAGCATCCGCGGGACTTTTTAATCGTCGCCGAACACGCGAAACGCTGTCCCGTTTGTACGGCCGCAACGGCGAGACGCCGAAACGACCGCGACGATAACGCGGCGCGGGGCCCTGCCCCGGTCGGGCCGGCGTGCCATCGCGGGACGATATTCCGTGGAAACGGATTCCCGAATCTTCCCGTAGTCGAGAAAACCGTTCGCGCGCATCGTCGTCCGTCCTCGTCCTCGTCCTCGTCCTCGACCGCATCCCTACGCCGCGCCGCGCGCACCGCGGATGGAAATCTGTCACGGTTCGCGTTACCGCGCTCGCCCAGAGACTCGAGACTCGAGACTCGAAACCGCGGAACGAACCAGCGTCCCTCAGGCTCCGACGTCCGCGTCCGTAACCGTCCCGCCCTCGACGATCGCTTCCTCCGTTCCAAGTCCGCGGATAATTCCCGTTGATCGGGAACCTTTTAAAAATCCTCCGGAATACGATCGATCACCGTTTTTTCCGGTGCTCGCGCTCTTCGCAGGGTTCGAGCGCGTTCGAATCGATCATTTTTTCGAGGTCGCCGAGCGGTCGGGCTCTCGGGATCCTGGACGCGCCGACGAATTCCCGCGATCTCGTCCGAAACAAATTCCTGGCGCGATCCCGAAGGCGTCTTCCGGTTCGAACGTCGCGTCGATAGCGCCGGCCGAGCGCGTAGTTCGCGCGTAGCTGCGCGAGTATCGCGTCTTTCCCGCGGGATCCGGGATCCGGGATCCGGACCGGGTGCTGGGTCAAGGATAGGCAGGATGCGACGTCACGGGCCGCCATGAGATCGATATCCTAGCTATCGTGACGGCGTGGCAGCGTGTCGGCACGGTGTTGCAGCGTCACCGCGTAACGCGTCGTTCGCTCCTCGTTGATTTTGGGCGTGCCAATTTACGTCGAGCGCGCGCTGCCACCGTTTACGCGTGCTCGCCGAAGCGAGCGATCCGTTCGTTGGCCAGAGAACAGCTGTGTTCCACGATACGCGCGCGTCGATTCGTTCGAGTCGGCGTCGAGATTTTGGCTGATTTCGCGAGAGCGATCACCGTTGTCGGTCGTTGGACGAGACGAGAGGTCGGCCGAACGAAGAAATACGAGCAGCGAAGAAATCGTTCGTTCCCCGTTGACCCGACGCGCGCCGATCGCGCGTCGCGTACGAGCGATCTATCCCGAGGTCGGCCGCGAGAAACGAATCGATAATTTCTTAACCGAACCTTCCGAACCGCGAGCTTCCGGTTGTAAGTTCCACGATTCGATACCTCCTCGGTCGAACCGCCGATTCCGTCCACGAAAGTTCCACCGTTGCTCCGGCTGGTCGAAAGGCGTCGAAGCCGCGCAAAACCGCGGATATTAACCGGTCCACGAACGGCTTGTCCCATATTCGGAAGACGATGCGATCCCGTTAAAACGTTCGCGTCGATCGATTGCACGCGCGCGAATACGCTTTTTCGAGCCCTACCGCGACCATCCCGATTCCAATCGAATTCCAATTTAACCGGCCGACATCGAAATCGCGATCGAAATCGACACACCGGTCGCCGTTCGCGAGCGAGCACGGAGCAGACGGTGTTCATGCCGCTTTCGATCCTCTTGCCAGATGTTGAAGTCCTGTAGGACCCTCAGCATGACCGTTCGGGGCCCAGCGTTGGATCCCCGTTGCAGAGTCGGTCATCCGGTTTGGTCGACTTCCGGTCGTCAGCAATCCTGCAGCTGGATGGACCGTCAAGGTCGTCCCGCGTCGCCGCCGCCGGTCTACCCGAGCAGGGACTCGAGGTATTGCCCGAGGACGAGGAAGGTCGAGCTCTGCATCGAACCCGGCCAATCGCTCGGCTTGATGATCAGAGGCGGTCTCGAGTACGGCCTTGGAATTTACGTCACCGGAGTTGACAAGGACAGCGTGGCGGACCGAGCCGGTCTACTGGTGAGAGTCGTCCGATTCGTCGCTTTGGAATTCGGAATTTGGAATTCGGAATTCGGAATTCGGAATTCGGAATTCGGAATTCGCCGGTGTTCGCGATCGGTCGGATCTCGAGCCGAGAAAAACGAGATCGATTCGTCGACGAACGGTCGAGACGGGAAACACGGAGTTATATTCGTATATTCGTATCCCGCGCGAAATGGCTTCGAGGGTGGGTATCGCGCGTTGCTCGTCGCGCTCGTCGGGACGAATCGATCGGCCTACCGGGATCGACCGGGCGCGCGCCGACTTTGTCTCTGCGAAAGAGAGGGCGATCGAACACCTTCGTTCGGTTTCGTCGTTGGCCGAAATCCGGGGCGAAGCTGTTCGTTCCCGCCTCGTCTAATTACATACTAACTAAATTACATACTAACTCGTTGGAAATCGTCGTCGTTGATCCGCAGGTAGGCGACCAGATCATCGAGGTGAACGGTCAGAGCTTCGAAGAGGCTACTCACGACGAGGCGGTGCAGATCCTGAAAACGAACAAGAGAATGACTCTGTTGATCCGAGACGTGGGCAAAGTGCCCCATTCCTGCACCACCAGTCAACCGATCGTGATGCCAACGTCCAGGTACTCGGACCACGATTCCTTGCTGCTCGAGAGTCCTGGGAACCATCGTCCGCCGAGTCCCTCGTAAGAAACGGTGTTTCTCTCGCCATTCTCCTAAGCGCGAGCGAAACGAAACGAAACGAAACGGAACGGAATCTAGCGAAACGTTCCAATTGCTTTAAAAGCGCAGCGGTCGTATCGTGTGTGCAGCATAGCGAGCGACTGGAGACATCGGGGCGGGGTGCACACGGTGTCGGCTGCGACCGCGGCCATGGTGGAGGAGAAGGCGAGGGTGGTACTCGCGAGGAGCGAGAGGGCGGCGCTCTCGCAGCTTCTAGCCGATTACAGAACTCGCCGTTTGACGATCGAGGAGCTGGTAGCCAGCCTGGCCGACCTCTTGAACACTCACGAGAAGCTGACTTTGCTGACGGAGCTCAGGGAACTCGTCGACAGCAAAGACAGGCCCGCCTTCGACGATCTCGTTTACAGGCCTCGCGTAACCATGGCAAGGGTGGGTACCGCTTCTCGCTGAATTTAACCGACGCGACGCGACGTTCCGAACTTGTGCCCGGCGACCTTCCCTTTCGCCCGCCTACCGGCCGTTGCTCGTCGAACGTCCGATCGAATCGTCGGTGGATGCGCGGTGGTCCACGATAGCGAACCTCTCTTTCGAACCTACATTTTTTAGGCGAATGGATTCGAATTCGCGAGACGAATCATTCGCGTGTCTGTTTCAGAGAAAAGGAGACCGTGCTCACTCCGATCTGATAGTGACGCCCTCCCTTCACGATCTTCCGGTAAGTGCGCCACCGATACCGAACCCAGCGACACACGTACACGCGCGCACACGCGCGCATCCAGCGATACAAATACAGACACGCGCACACGCAGTGATACAAAGACACGTGCACACAAAGATACGAGCGACAGTCGGACAAATCTCACTTGTCAACACGGTATTCTCTCTCACTCACTCACTCTCTCTCTCTCTCTCTCTCTCTCTCTCTCTTTCTTTCTCTCTCTTTCTTTCTCTTATTCATCTATCCATTTCTCGGGACATGTATAGAAACTACTCTGTCTTTGCCTTTCTCACTCACTCTCTTTCTCTCTCTCTCTCTCTCTCTCTCTCTCTCTCTCTCTCTCTCTCTCTCTCTCTCTCTCTGTTCTGCCGTTGTCCATTGTAACTGTTAGATACGTATAACTGTTTCTCTACCTTTCTGTCGCCGGGCGTCGCGAGCAACCGTGCAGAGAGATCCGTCCCGCGCGAGAAATCTCCGAATATCTGTTCGCGGACGGGTACCTCGGTCCTGGTTCCTCGTGGCCAATGGATAAATCTGGTATGCTCGTACCCCTCGCCGAACGTATCCGACTAGAACGCGTAACGATTCCTACGATAGCGACCGAGACAACGTTCGCGAACGTCGATCGGTTCGACGATCGATCGACCGGAGAAGAAACAACGAAACGAACGATACGGGCCGAAGCGACGAGAATAATTGGGAAACGATGCGGAACAACGGAACGACGGAACGGAAGAATGGAAGAACGGAAACGAAATCTCATCGCCGCGTCGATTGGAGAGGTGCGAGGATATACGACGAGGATACGACCGCGATTAAGAACGAAGAGAACCACCTGGAGAACGTCCAAGGGAATCGTCGAATTATCGGACGCGTCTCGCGGCTATTAAGGGGAAACGTCGACCCGGGAGACGAACTTTTGTTTTTGCTTCATTGTTCTCGGCTATCGCGGTGACCCGTGACGCATGACTCGGAAGTTTTCCTGCAACCCCTTCTTCTTCTTCTTCTTCTTCTTCTTCTTCTTCTTCTGTTACTACTACTACCGCTGCTGCTGCTACTACTATTACCGTAGTAGTCTTCTTCTATCTTTTCCGTCTCTCGTAGAAGCATCTCCGTGATTTGTCTTCTACCGCTTCTTTCTCATCCTTTGCTACTTCTTCTTGACCGATCTCTCTCTCTCTCTCTCTCTCTCTCTCTCTCTTTCTCTCTATAACTGTCGCTCTTTCTCTGTCTGTGTTCCACGTATGATTTCGCTTGGTACAAGTACGCTTTCAGGCAGCCGTTGTCGCATCGTGCACAGCCTAGAGCATAGAGTGTAGAGCGTAGAGCGTAGAGCATAGAGCATAGAGCGTAGAGCGTAGAACGTAGTAGAATCTACAGGCTCGGTTGTTCCATTCGAGCAGCGTTTCGATCGGAACTCGCGTAGCGCTTGACTAGCGGCTGATTCGGGATGCTCGAAGCCGGTTCTATCCGCATCCGTGGATACGATCCCGGCTTCGAACATTCGGCGGATACTCTTTGGTTGCCTCGCCGAACGCGACGGGTCGGTTGCTTGCGATTAGGAAGCACGGAATGCCACTGGTAGAGCCGCCTCTCGTTTTACTTTCGCGCCGACTACAGCTGGGGCGTCGGTACGATGATGCGACCTTCTCGAACGAGTTCGCCTGAGCTTTGCTGGATTTCTGTTTCGTTTTATGCGACGGTCGAGCGCGACGATCGTCCTACTTTCGTTCGAATCTCGAAGAAAGAACTCTTCGCGCGGAGGACCTTCGTCTCGGTAAATGGTTTTCGTTTCGCCTAATTCTCGATACGCGTCTCGGTATGATCGCTCGAAACGATCGGTAAAGTAATTTCGAAAATTCTTTCTCCGAGCACTCGATCGCGCACTCGATCGCGCACTCGATCGCAGGATGCCGATAACGAGAGTAGTTCGCCGAAGATCGGCACGATCGCATCTCGCGCCGTCTCGATCCCCGGGGGGACAGAGAAAGTTCCCGACGCGAGCTCGTCGCTCGTTCGTCGAACGGCGGAATCGACGAGAGTCGACGTAAAACCTAAAACGAACTATCGATCGACGAGAATCCTGCCGCGCCGGCCTTGTTCAAAGCTCGGGCAAGCTCAGCGACGGCCGGTTTCGTGGCCAACGAGTCCAAACCGGTTGAAACGAGTAGAAGCGAATAGAAACGAATAGAAACGAATAGAAACGAATAGAAACGAATAGAAACGAATAGAAACGAATAGAAAAACGAGCGCCAGCGTTCGGTCATCGCCGCAGGGAAACGTTCGACGGACGCGGTGGTGGTCCACCGATGCGACGGTTAAAGTTACCGAACGAAACGGTTCCAATCCTTCTCGGACTCGGTCCGCTCTCTTCTTCTTCTTCTTCTTCTTTTTCTTCTTCTTCTTCTTCTTCTTCCTCTTCTTCTTCTTCTTCTTCGACTTTCCTCTACTTATATTTTTTTCTGTTTCGTTCTCGTTGTCGTTGGTGTTATCGTTGTTGTCGGCCGTCTTACCTCGTCTCGTCTCGCCTCGCCTCGTCCGCTCGACGTGCCAAAGAACGCGGCGACAAGATTAGATTCGAGATTCGTTACGATGGTTCTTGCCGCGGTTTCTGTAACGCTTCGGCTACTACGGTTCGTTCTCGGTTTCGCGATCTTCGAACGGAACAGCGTCGCCGGAAGTCGTCGTAAAATAACGATAGATCGAGGAATCGGCAGGAGTCGTACGATCCGTCGTGGATCGGTCCGCGAGATCGGTCTTTAGAGTATCCTTTCCGTCGAAAAATTCCAGAACGCCGTTTCTTTCGGTTGTTTCTTTCGGAGGAAAGGAATCTTACCGTTCGTCGAGCTTTCGAACAAAATATTTCCGAGCAACCGCGAACGAACGCGAGCGGTAGAATTTGTTCGCGAAGCGAGGCGATTCTTCCGTTCTCGCCGATCCAAGATCACGATGTCGTAGATCGCGTAACGTATCGCGCGGTAAATGTTCGCGTTCGATCAAAAATTTGTTCTTTCCGAAGAACATCGTTGCTCCGACTCTCTCCGGTTTCCGAAACACCCTGCACACGGTCGGATTCCCCAAAGTCCTTCGCGTTTCGTATCGCCGCGCACCACTCATCGAGGTTCGAAACCTCGACCGGCGAGGTCCGATCTCCGAAAGTCGAGAAACCGGCGAAGAAGGCCGCTTCGAGACCACGGAAAAGCGAATCGGTCGAACTAGAACTAGAAAGGCGAAAAGAAGTCGAAAGAACAAGCGGTGCTCGTTGGCCGTCGAAACCGGGTGCGAACCGGCAATGGATGGGGCAGAAGGCATGACGGGATCTGGTGATTTCTCGCAGAGGGGTGTGCACGGTGGTTGTTGCCGTCCGGGACGACTGGTGGACGTCGAGGGAGATCCCCTAGGAGCGACGGGACCCCTCCTGCCCAGGGATAACCAGGAATATAGATCGCCGAGCGAGGACAGCGGTCTCGGGGCCGACATGCCCAGGACCAGGTCGAGGTCGAGAAGACGATCCCGAGAAGTCGGATCGCCCTTCGCCCTTCGCTCTACGCCCTACGCCCTACGCCCTACGCCCTACGCCCTACGCCCTTCGCCCTTCGCCCTTCGCCCTTCCCCCTACACCGATTCTCTTCCCTCGCTCTCCGGACTCGTCGCGAACGCTCGAATTCGCGGCTCGAAAAGCTCGACGATAAAATATTCCATCTCGAAACTTGCAACGATTCTCGACGTCCTCTCGACGTCGATTCCTACGAATTCTCCGTTCGATTTCTCGAATGCGAAACGCGCCGTTTATCCATTATCGCTCGTCGCTTATCGTTTATCGTTTGTCACGCGTCGTTTATACTTTTCCCGGAAGCTCGGTAGCACCGCCCCGCCCCCGATTCGAATTCGAATTCGAATTCGAGAGAAAGAAAGAAAGAAAGAAAGAAAGAATGCGAGTAGAAAACGAACGCGACGGGGATGAACAAAAAAATGGGAAACTAAAAGGAACGCGGAATTCGAAGGGGGCCGGTGATCGCGTTAATGGCATTTCTGTGTCGGATATACCCGGTGCATCGGTATTTCATTTCCTAACAGGCTCGATCCGGCTTTAGTAAATATCTATCCCCGCGTTCGGCCGAACCAACCCACCTCCCCCGACATCCTCCACCGCGCTGCTGGTAGCAAGGTATGTACGTGTACACGGACGAGCGGATACCCACCCTGTGACACGCGACCCATCGAAGGGCAACACAGCAAGGTAAATAGAGGCTGCGCGTGCGAAACACGCGTGCCCCTCTATCCGCGACGGCATCGACGGTGACGCGGGCGGTGGTCGATCGGGCGATTCCGAGGTGCCCGGGGTGCCCGGGGTGTCCGGGATGTATCGGTGGTCCGCTCTCGCGGATCGGTCGATCGATTTGCGAAACAATTTGTTTCCAAATAAAACTAAAAAGCGCTCGATTTCGTTCTCGCGATTAATAGTAAAGGAGTCGATTCGGTTATCGCGCCGCGTGGCTCGCGAGACCGGAATTGCCGCGCAGGCTGCGGGCTGCGGGCTGCGGCAATTCGCGACCTATAGAAACCTCGGCCCTTCAAAATTTCGTACTATCCTTCGTGGAAGTTGGAACGCTAGGTCGTATCCCTGGTAACGAAACGAAACGAATTAGCTTCGAGAGCGTCGGCGGTACGGTAATAGTTCCCCGGACGCCGTAAACATCGTCCGCGCGTGTTCCCTTCCGACGAATGGAGAACTTCTGGAAGAACAGAAATCTTCGATCGTCCAATAAATGATCACCGAAAGCGAAATACGAGCCGTCGAATATCCTCTGCGATCGGAACCAGGTATGGAGCACCGTCTACGCGCGAAATTGCCGCGGCGCGTCGGCGCGGCGGGAGCCTCGAAATCCTTTCCGAAGTAATCGAATCGCGGATCTTCCTGCAAATTCTAATTAATATATTGAATTTCTGTTCGATCCGATCCGATCCGATCGCGATCGCGATCGCGGAGGACATTCGCGAACGTTCTCCATTTCCGATTAAAATCGTCGAAACTCGGCCAGGAACCGAGAACAAATCGTGGAACGAAGCGCGCACGATCGAGGATCGATATTCCCGAGGGGTTTGAACAAGTTCAAAATTGAAATTTTATTCCGGGGAAAATGGTGCGCGGGAAGTCCTCCGGATCGTTCGATGGATTTCCAGTAGATTCCCAATACGTAGAATTCCAATAGAATCACGGTAGAACCGAAGGACGACGGATTTCGAAAAGTTTATTTTCTCGTTCGACGTTATTTCGGTTCGGTGTCGAGTCGAGTCGCTCGGTCGACCCATCGATCGATCGATGGCCGGCCGCGACTCTCGAACGAAAGACGAAGGACGAACGACGCGAACGGAAATAGATTCGGCCCGCGCGGCCCGCGAGCCGTCCGCGACGGTGCGCGTTCGTCGATGCCCGACGTATGCCGCGCCCGTTAAATAATCGATGGGAAACGTATAAATAACCGCGTCGGAATCCGTTTACGGTTTACAGTTTTACAGCGACCCGGAAACTAGAAGCTGCTTCCGAACCAGAGCCGCTCCCAAACCCGGCCGGAAGATCATAGCCGTTCCTCCCCAAACCCTGCCGTTACAAATTTTTCGAGAATCGAATTTCCCGTCGATCGAACGGAAGAACTTTGGACCGACGAATCTTTCCGTTAAAAATACCCAACCGAGCAGCGTCGAAGGTTCGCGATCCCGATTGCGCAGCATCCCGAAAACGCGGCTATAAAACATTCGTCGTTCGACCCGTCGCTCGTCGTCGCGCTGCCTCGCTCTCGCATTCGAGAAGACGTTCTATTTCGGCTCTGCCCGCCGATCGATCCGGCCGTCTAAAATATTCGCGGGTAACGAGCAATTACCCGACGCGTCGATCTGGAAAATTCGAGCGGTCCTCGGCCTTCGGCCCTCGGGAGCGGCGCGCCGAAAGCGTTCGCCGAGCTAAACGATCCTAACGGGCGCATCGAACGCGTCGAGATCTCGCGCGAGATCTCGAGAACGAAGCAAGGGTGAATCGGCCCGCGAGGAAGGGATGGTCCGACGCGCTTGGCACGCCGGAGAGAAAGCGAAGCGGTGGTGGGTGGTAGGCGATGATGGGTGGCGGGTGGTGGGCGGTGGACGGTGGGCGGTGGGCGGTGGGTGGTCTCAAATCGCAATTTTGGCAATTCCAGAGCGGGCTGCAGGAGGGCCCAGCAGCAGCACCAAGCGACGACCTCCGACCTCGCCCTCTCCAACGACGAGGAGTGCGACAACCAGGTACACGGAGAAATCGAGAGCTCGAGAGATCGTAGCCGATAAGGCAGCGAGGTTTCGCCGGTTTTCAGGCGGTCTCGCGCGCTTCCGCACCCTTCCGTCCACCGTGAGAAACGGAACGACGGTCAGGGGGCAGGAGGAAGGGAGCGAGGGAGCGGGCGAGCGAGGGAGCGAGGGAGCGAGGGAGCGAGGGAACGAGGGAACGATCGGACAGGGGGACAGAGGGGCGGAGGGACACGAAAAGAGAGCAACCGGTTGCCGACGGAAACAACGCTGGAACCCTGTAAAAGGGATCTTTATCGATTTCTTTTGCAGGATTACGAAGACGAGCTGGAGAACGGCCGCGGGCGCAGGCACAGCTCTCCCAGCGGTTCCCGCGGCAACCCCAGGGATTACGGCCACCATCGGCTACACCCGGACAATCTGGTAAGTCCGAGGCTCGCCGTTTTCTACCTTTCGCCGACTCCCGGGGACACTCCGTCGAGATAATTGCCCGTTTCTCTCGCGACGCGCCGTCCGAAGCATCGCGCGCGCGCGCGCGCGGCGCCACCAACCTTTTACAAAACGGGCCGTTTCGTCCGCGATAACGAGAGAGAGATAGAGCCCGGGTTCTCCGTCGAATATCGATCGGAGGGGCACCCTCGATTCGCGCGCGCGACGGTGTCGGAATCTATCCGTGGTAGGGTCGCGCGGGAGGTTGCGGCAAATTCGATCGTTTTTTCGCGCGACGCGCGTCTCCGCGATCGCATTTTTCTCGGATATCGTCTACGCGCGGATCCGAACTTTTCGATTCGTCGCGCACAGCTGGGCAACCGACCGAGAAATGGAATCGTTCCGCGAACGTTACGTCGCGCGGACGATTCCACGACGCTCCGACGATGCAACGATCAAACGATACGTCGTATAATTAAGAGGTAACTTCCCTGTCCCAACGACGTAGAACCGGAGGGGGGAGGGGGCTCGCTTTCTCTTTTTGTTGCAACTCCGGCGCCTCGTATCGCTCGCGAATACGCGTAGAAATTGGTGCAATTTCATTTAACCTGTTTCGACGAAACGTACCGAAACCCAGCAGTCGGTGTTCGGTCTATCGAGAAACGCGCCGCGATCGTTCGCAAGTTGACGCGCTTAATTAGTCTTTTACAATTTTACTTGTCGCATTCTCCGTCCCTGGACGGTCGGTTGCTTCTTCGTCGATCTCTTCGCAATCGTAACGCCGTCGTCGATGGACGAGACGATGCGTAGGTACGTAGAGTTGCTCGGCCAATGAAACGATCGCAGACATCGAATTCTCGTGGATAGGAACGGGGATTGTGGACTCTTTTTATTCTCGTTTTTCCATTTTCTGCGAACAACGGACGCGCGAACGCTTCGGGATCTCGCGCGATCGACGGGGCGAGGTAACGATCGTGCCAACAGCTAATTTGAACGCGTTCCATCGCCTCGTCAATCCACCTTCCAATAAATCCGCGCTTTTCACACTTTTACCTTTTACCTTTTACCTTTCACCGCACCTGTAATAAACGGTAGGGCATGTTCTTACAACGTTTCTTCGATATTGCTTATCTTATTTCCAAGGTCGGTACAATTATCGTTTACAATAATTCTATCGTATAATAGCGTATTTGCGAACGAATATAATCTTTAATTACAATTACAGTTACAATTACAATTACAATTACAATTACAATTACAATTAATCTTTAGCGACAACATTCGTAACGCGTAGGTAGACGTAGCAATAATCTGTACAAACGTGTGCGACGAGCAAGTTTTCCGCGTGCGTCACGGTACAATTTCTTTTTGTTCGGAATCACGATCGTTTCGTTTTTCTATTTTAATCTCGGCCAATCAGAATTTTATCGTACACGATTTAAAAAACTCGCTGCGCAAAGTTTATCGCTCGAGGAAACCCTATTCGCCAAGTTATCCGATGGGGATAGGCTTCTCCAAGTCCTCGTACTTCGAACAAGGACGAGAAGAATCGATGGATACACGGGGTGTGGTCGATCTCCCGACGACCGCGACACGATCGCGTGGTCCGTTTTTCGAGGGAAGACACCCGAAGAGTATCGATGTTCGCTAAAACGTTCCACCTTGCCCCGGGCATCGTCGATCCAACGAGATCGGGCGATTCCAGCAGCGGATTCGACGGATCTAACGAGAAACGGCGAAAAATTGCGAACGATACGCGTATCGCGGAAAGACGGCGAGTTTCCCTCCTGGCCAGAGGTAGACGGATCCGATCGGTGGTCCAGCAGCGTCCCCACCACCGTTCACGGTAGACCACTCGTTGCCTTCCCAACGCTTTCGCCACATTTCTCGCCGTATCGTTCGCGTTTTTCATTTTGA
This sequence comes from Megalopta genalis, assembly GCF_051020955.1. Taxonomy (NCBI): domain Eukaryota; kingdom Metazoa; phylum Arthropoda; class Insecta; order Hymenoptera; family Halictidae; genus Megalopta; species Megalopta genalis. The sequence goes on along the minus strand of NC_135014.1, from coordinate 25,737,292 downwards.
CAACGGTCGAGAAACGCGGCGGCAGCGGCGTCGTCGTTGGCGAGCAAGGTTTCGCCGAGGCTCGCGATAGACCCGTTCCGGAAGAAAACCGGGGTTAACGAGCGTCGCGGAACGGTCGTTCCGCCGGCTCGACGCGATCCGGTGCGAATCGATGCGGCGCGGTCCCCGACAGGACGATCCTCGAGATGCGACGAATCACGGGGTGTCACCTGTAACGCCGACGTGCCGACGTGCCGACGCGTCGATCGGCCGGTCAGAGTTTGTCCTGGAGCGCCTGGCGAAGCTCCTCCGTGGCTTTGACCACGTCCTGGCTCTGCCGCAGGTGGATCTCCGATCGAACGTACTGCACCGTCGAGTTCGATCGTCTGACGGAGTTCCCGGTGCCGAATTTCGGCCGTGGGATCCTCACGCGTTGCACGTCGCTCAGCCAGGACTCCATTTCCGATCGGGGGCTCGTTCCGCGACGCGCTGAAACTGAAACGCCGCGATCCCTCGTTTATATAACCTTCGTTGGCGCTTACCGATCAAGAAACTATGCCGGTCCGTCGTCGACACGATTCTACGCGATTCTACGCGAGGAACCATCGATGGAACGATTAATATTTATTTTAGGAATCGATTCGCGAAAGCGCGACCAATTTACTTCTTCTCCCGAGCAACGATATTTACCGAGCAACGATATTTACTCGATCGACGATGATCCGTGCACTCCAGAAAACAAACTTTCCGCTCTACGAACAGGCTTTCGACAACGTTGCTGTGTAACGGAGAAATTTTCCGAACGCGCGCAAAGCGAAACGATCCGCCTAATCGCTTTCATACGCGTATTAACATTCTTCGCGCTTCGTTGATCGCGATCGCGAGTTCTTAAACGATAATTTTCGCCTATCGATATTCAACGACGAATCGATCGTTTCGCGTACCGCCGCGTATTACCACAACTTTTCGCTTTTTCTGCAACGGTTTCCACATTTAATTGCAACGCGATGATACCGCGTTGGTGCAACCCGAATCGTATCGCGCGTCGCGGCGTCGCGTCGAGTCGACGCGAGGAATAATAAACTAGGAAACGAGAACGAGAGCGGCGGTCGTTGTCGGTCGAGGGCAATGGGTCGTGCGAGATACGTGACAAAAGCCGGAGAATGTCACTGGGCCAAGCGGGCCGGACGTTCCGGCTCGCCCGATCCGAATCTCGATCGGTCTCGGAGTCTCGGAAAATCGGAGACGGCGCGCGCGCATGCCTGCGACGATGAAATCGTTTTCGAACGATCGTATCGGAAAATTCAGCGATCGCTGGAAGAGCGCGCGACGTCCGCGAGGTTGAGAGCCGCTGGAACAAATTATGGAGCGACTCCGCATAGCAGTCGGTCGTTCCGAGAAATTGCAAAATTAAATCTCCCTCTCTCGCCTTCGAATCGGAGATACCGTGTAAATAACGTTCCGTGTTCGACCATCGTTACGTCCACGTTCGTCCTACGGTCCGTCCGCGTCCGCTTCGATTTTTCATTCTTCGCCCGATTCCAAGAAAATAATATAACGCCCGTGAGAGCGGCATCGTTTTATCCTGTCTCGCGGGGAGACAGGCTGCGAGAGAGCAAGAACGAGAACGGGAGAGAGAGATCCAGAAATCGAGAGCTTCCCGAAGTCCCGCGATACCGTTGCCGTGTCGTTTCGCGTTTCTTAACGTCGCGTCGCGCCGCGTCGGTGGCTACGGTGCCTGGGAACACCGGACGTAAACAAGGTCGTAAAACCCTCCGGCAGATCGAGTCCTTCCAGGAACCCGAATACGACTCGGTCTCCGTTCGATCCCTCGATCCAGCTTCGATTCTTTCGACCGTTTAATTACGACGATTAAATTCTATCGACGCGCGCGCGCGGAAACGATTTCGTTCGATCTTTTCTAGTCGAAACGTCGAGACGAATCTAGGAATTTCAAAATTCGAGATTCAAGAAACGAAACGAAACGAGTACGATCGAATAATTGGCACCGAATCGTATTTGGACGGCACCGATGGCGAGTACAGGAATAGCAACGCGATACGTATTTGCTGTGCTTTGAACGCGATCGATGCGTCCGCCTCGAATTTCACGGTGGCAGTTTGGTTAAACGGTGAAAGGAACGGTTCGAGTTCGAGTTCGAGTTCGAGTTCGAGTTCGAGTTCGAGTTCGAGTTCGAGTTCGCGTTCGCGGAACGATAAGAGACGATCGAACCGGTTAAAAGTATAGATTCCCACACTCGGTGCCCCGCCGGATACCGTACAGCACGGAATAAACAGTTAGACGTTAGTCGAGGGGGCCCGGTCGGTCGGGTCGAACCGTCCAGAAACGTAGCCGACGAGCGCGCAACTTTTTCGCTAACCGCCCGATCGTCGTTCTTTCGCCAACTCGTCCAGAACGGATACGGTGCGCGACGAGACGCGCTAAAATTCCGACGGTCCGGAAGCGCTTTTCGTCCAGGCAACACGGTCGATCTACGATCGATCTTCGAGGATGGAGCCATCGATCGTCCGCGGGAGATAACGGCACGGTCGATCGACGGTTCGATTTGCCACGGGTTTACATTCGATATCGTCCCTTGGCCGAGGTAACGCGAGAACCGCGGGAGAGAAACGCGACGAGAAAAAGGAGCCGTTGCGAAATCGGCGAGGCCGCGCGATTCCCGCAGTCGCTCGCCGAAACAATAGCGAACGCGGTAGAAACCGTGGCGCGGGGCGCGGGGCGCGCGATAACGTCGATTATCCGCGCCTTCGTCGACGGCCGACGCGAGATTAAACGACGCCGGCGACGCGACGCGACGTCTCGATATCCGGTTCCCATTGTTCGCGCGACGGTGCTTTTCGATCGAGAAACGAGAGTCGTCTCGGACCCCCGAAATTGGCGCGTCGCAATTCAAATCTCGACGTAGGAACGATTACGGCGAACTCTCGATCAACAATTTTCTGTCGCCTTCGGAGTTGGAGCAGCCGAACGAAGAACCGTGTCTCGCTCGACCGCGTCTCGATTCCGCTTTCGCGATCGATCCTTTCCTGTCGCGGCACCGCTCGCGATCGGATCGTGCCAATGATTTTAGAAACGACGGATATTCGTTGGAAATACCCGAGTGGTTGGATTTCGATAAGTTAACGGGCAGCGGTATCGATATTCGATCGGATCGCTCGCCGAGATAAGATTATTTCTTGTTCTCGGTCTTGTTCTCGTTCTCGTTCTCGTTCTCGTTCTCGTTCTCGTCGATCGCTAATCAAATATTAGATCGCTTTTCGAACGATAAGATAAGAACCACGGTCGTATGTGTACGCGTGCACGTATCGTGCAACGGATTCGACGTTGAATCGCATCGATACAAATTGCGATTTCGTCGAGACGAATATCGAAACGAATATCAAATATTAATAGATCCGATCGTTTTCTTTCTCTTCGTTCGTTATCTATTCGATAGTTTCTCGGGTTCGCGGCATCCGCTAAAAGCGAAACAACTTTCTCCGCAACGAAATCGGTCGCTCCTCCCATCTTCCGTTATCCTCCGTTCGAATATCCTTCGAGAATTTCCTACGCTCGAGCACAGCCGATCGCAACATCTACGAAGTGCTCGCGAATCTTCCGATTCCCTCCGATCGAGAACTCCGTCGAGCCGAAAGCGAGCTATCCTACGCGCGCGTAATACGGGTGACGCGTCGAGCTCGAAAATATAAAAACCCGTAAAACTCGCGGTCCGTTCGCAACGCCGATATTTCTCCGAATTTGATCGTAAAATTTCGCTCGAGCATTTTTAAGACGGCAGTAAAACCCGAGCAAATTTGGTTCCCGTCGGACTAGAGAAGGAGCTTTAAATATTCCGAGTGACGATAAAGAACTCGTCCCCGCCTCTCGGGACCGCTAAAATATCGTCGCCTTTTCGAATCTCTCGTACCTACCGTTAGCCTACCCCTACCCCGACGCGTCGCGACAGCTTGTTCGTTCGAATTGAAACGTACAACCCAGCCGTGGACTATTTTTCATCGCGATCAACGCGGACAGCTCTCGCGGAGAAACCGCGCCGCCGTTGTTTCGCCGCGCAAGAACAAGGACGAGAACCCGCGACGAATAGTATTTTATAAAGCGCACCGCGATCGGCGCTCTCGCCTGCGAAACTGCGAACCTGCGAACCTGCGAACCTGCGAACCTGCGCGTCGATAATAATAGGCGGTTGTTACGAAATCGATCGGACCGAACCGGACCGGACCGAGGGAACCGTTCGACGAGCCTCGAGGAAAACGTTCGATAATCGCGTTATCCGTTCGACCAACGAAGAACATTTCGAAGAAAACTGGCCCCGAGACCAACGAAACGGGCTACTCGATATTCCAGAGCTTACCTTCGTTCGGTTTATTTAGAAACCGTTTCGGAAACAGTTTTCGAAATAATATTTCGCAACAGCGAACGTCCGTGCCGATTCGATGCAAACATTTGCGAACGAACTTTTTGGATGTAGAAAACGAATTCAATTCCGAAAAGTCGCGTCGACCGACGCGAGACGCGAACAACGAGTAATAGCGTCGTCGCGAGCACGATCCGAGTACGTGCAACACGTCCTCGATATCTTACGATCTAATCAAATTCGATATCTCTGAGAGATTGTCGCGAATTTTCCTCGCGGAAACGAGCGTTCCACGATCTTCCGCTGTACGCGTGTACCTATACGAACGAAAAGATTCTGAAAATCTTCGTTTCTTCGTCGCAAACCGATCGACGAAATTCTAAACTCGGAAGCTCCAACGCCGTTGAAAGAAAAGAAAATTTGCGAAACACCGTTCGCGAATCTACGCGTGTGTACCTGTCAGCGATCGGCAACCTATCGAACGCGTTTTATAGACTCTATCGACCGACGGCAGCTATGAAAAATCATAGGGAACCCGTCTTCCAAAGGGTATCGATCGACTCAAATTTGGCCCCTGTCGGCCGGGTTTCCGACTACCGAGAGAGACTCACCTTGGAAGTAGCCGAGGGAATAGAGCGAATCCAATCCGTTCTTCGGTGCGGCAGGCGATCCGCGATCCGCTATCCCGCGCGCGGGTATCGGATCGGATCGAATAGGATATCCTTCGATCGGAGGAGCTATCGGTAACGATGGTTCGCGAACGAGTTCGTGGACGAGATCGAAGAAGAAAGCGGCACGCGGCCCGACGGCGTCGCCTCGACTGACTCAAGAACCGAGCGCGAAGCGACGGTGCGGCGACTCTTCGGTTTACGTTCAGCCGATCGTCTGCGGGCAACTGCGGCCCGGAGGACGAGCGAATCTCTTGGCTGAACGAAGACGGAAACGAGAGGGAAACGAAACGGAAGGGAAACGGGAGGGAACGCGAGCGAGAGGCAAGGATCCGCGGCGGGGTGGGGCGGACAGGTAACAGGTGAGAGGGGCAGAAGGTGGAAGAATGGGTTTTACAACGTTGCCAGGTTGTCCGGCGATTCTCGAATATACACGTGTGTAGGTACTGGACGGGTTACGTGTACGGCGTACCGCGACAAGCAAGCCAAACGACGAGTGGAAGCGTCGATCTCCGCGAGAGAACACCGTAAGGAGGATGATAACAGGACGAGCGGCGTCGGACAAAAGGATCGGCACGGTGGCTCGTTGCCGTCCAGGACACGACACGTCCGGGACACGTCCGGACGTCGGACGCCGGGACGTCGGAGCGTCCGACACGCTTCGTACACGTTACGGTGCACCCGGAGCGTCGATCCTATCTCCTATCGCCGGTCCTCGAACCCTGTGAACCGCTACGGAGACCAACGGGCACCGACGAGTCCGGGATCCGAACGAAATATCCGGCGTTGCTCCGCTCGATGGATCGCGAGTTGCCGATCGAGTCCCGGACCGCCGCGCCGGGGGCGCGTATTTCAAATGCTCGTGGCGGTAGCTTCCGAAATATCGGGGCCCCGATACCGGCGACCGATAGAACCGATGCAACCGAAGCGAAATGCCGGCATTTTTCTAATTAGAAACGCGTAATTTTATTCGAAAAGATTTCTTAACGAACAAACTCGAAACAGCCCGGTAAAACGAAACGGATCGAGGTTGCCGGAGCGAGGAACTCGCCAGCGGAATCTCCCCTACTGTTAGGCAACTCGCGCGTCCCCGGTTACCTAACGTACTCGCGCGCGCATCGCACGAGGAAAAAGCCCGGTCGTCTTAACAGTAAACAGCGAATCGTATAACCGGCCCGGCTGCCGCGTCGCGTCGCGGATATTTCCTCGATAGATATTTACATACTCCGCTAAACGTTCGTAATCGGGCCGGATATCGACGACGCCATCGATCGGCCCGCCGACGGCCGGGGATCTAAGATCGCCGTGCTTTCCGCGAACCGCGAACAGATCGATCCCCGCTCGTAACGAGCAGCCCGACGCGCGTCGAACGCGAACGATTCGATTTCGTTCTCCGGAAGAGGGATGCGTTTGGAGTCGATTCACGGAGCAGACCAGTCGCGACCGGTCGATCACCGGTGGTTATAGCCTTTGGACATTAAACGACGAGAAAATTTTAACGTTGTATGCCACCGTTGGCAGTAATTCTATAGGATAGGATAGAATAGGATAGGATAGGATAGACGAACGGACGAATTCGACCGGAAGCGAGGCAGACTGTGACCCTCGCGGCGACCGTTCGCAGGCGCAAAAAGCGAGCAGATCGACCGCGTTAATTCCCTCGGGACGTGAGAACTTGTATCGACCCAGATCCGCGGAGGCATCGTGAGAGAAGACGGGCGTCGGCCAAGCAGTCGATGCCGCTTTTCGGCCCGCTTCGTCTTCCCGGTACGCGTGTATAACGGAACGACGCTGACGCGACGCGACGCGACTCGACACGATGGACGAGTCGAAAACTTTCTCCGGCGCTGACCTATTATCGGCTCGCCATTATCATCGTTGTTTCGCACAGTCGGTTAAGGTTAGTGGGTAACACCGTGGTCGCTGCCAGTGCTCCGTCTCTGCCTCTGCCTCTGCCTTTGTCTCTGCCTCTTTCGTCGCTGCTAAATTACGAGCCGGCCGATGGCTCGGACGAGGATCGCGTTTTTCAGACTGGAACGACGCTCTTTCGATGCGATCGCGATGGAAACCGGTAATTCCCTCCGTAAACATCCCGAACTAAAACAATACTTTGATCTTCCCGATTAGAAAGTTTCGCCGAGACAACCGTTCGAACGCTGTCCGTAGCGCGGATTCGTTCGAACGCGAAGAGAAAATTCGTAGCCCGAAGTAGCCTGGTCGAACGTTTCGTAGAAACATCTGTTCGCGATCTCGCGGCCCTCGGCGTCCATCAACGCCTCGCGTCCGTCGGCAGTTTTCCGACAGAGATTTTCGAATCGAAGACCGACGCGACGAGAGAGAGGCCCGCGAAAGCGGTCCGTGCCATCGGCGATTTCATCCGTATTCGAAAGACGTCGGAAGGATGCCGCGCGAGTCGTCGAGCTTCCAAACACAGCCAGCGATCGAAACGCCCGATAGGATTTTCACGGACAAAGTATCAACGTCGACGGACGATGCTATACGTACTCCTTGCAGAGTAAACTTTGAACGATCTTACCGGTATATCGGAGAGTCTCTGAAACGAGACGACCAGAAGCAAAATGAAGAAAATCGGCTCGGTAACGCTCGAGAGGCGGACGAAACGGACAACGTAGAAGAAGAAGATCCTCGCCTCGTGTTTATGACTTAAGTGGCGGAGAATTTATTACGTCGGCCGGTGATTGTCGGCGATCGAGCTGCGCGCGAGGATGCCAAAGGAGAAGAAAAAGAAACAAGAGAAAACGGAAGAAAAGGAAAGAACGTTCTGGACGCCGGCAAGAAAATTGGAACGAGTCTCGCTCTTTTGATCGATTTCTCGAACGTCGCGTCGACCAGCGTCGGTTATCTCTTATCTCCGAACCGGTTCGATCCGCGGATCATTCCGCTATCTAGCTGCTGCCTTATACCTTTACACCTTTACACCTTTACGCTTTTACACCTTTATACCTTTATACGTTTATACCTTTATACCTTTGCACCCTTTCTCCGCTGCCCCCTTATCCCGCTCCTCCTGTTCCTCTTCCTCCTCCTTCTCCTGCTCCCCCTGCTCCTCCTCCTCCTCCTCCTCCTCCTACTCCTGTACCCTTTCGAGGTGACTCACTGTATACGAACAGCCGCAATTAATATCGAAGGACTACGGAGGTCAGCGTCCAAGTCGAACGAAGGAAAAGGAAAAATGATGGGGGTCGCTACGGGTAGGTAATCTCTCATCGGCTAAAAGCTTGCCCCGCGAATCGATTTAATTGCAGAATCGGTTACCTTTGTCGGTCGACGTTGCCGCTCGACCGCCGCCCGACCGCCGCCCGAACGCCGCCCGAACGCCGCGCCGCGGTGCGGAATTTATTCCGACCGTCGCGATCGCATCGGCGCGGCGTTTAATCGAGCGGCCGCGGAATGGGAAAGAAAGAGGTTTCGATCGCGCGATCTTGCTCCAACAGATCGGGCTGATTTTCGGAAATTCGAAGCAGCGACGCTTCGCGCTGCCCCGAAGTTCGCTGTCTTCGCTTCCGATAAATCGTTCCGCGGTGTCCGGTAATTCGTCCCACGGCAATTCGACCGATCGCTGCGGGAGCGAAGGTAGCCGGATACGAGACTTCTTTGCTGGCAAAACTTCCCGTTTCACTCGATTTTCTTCGGAGCGATCCACGGAAATCGGCAGATCGATGGAAAAGACGCGTCCGCGCGCGCGAGCGTAACTTTCTTTTTAAACGATCTCCGGTCCTCTGAAATTCCAGTATCGCGAACGATACGCGAGTTCCCCGCACCTATGGTTGCATAATATAACCGCAGCATAAAATTCCAATACGCGTCGCACCGCTAAACTATCTCTTTTCCCAGTCCATGGACAGTCCATGAACGGTCCATTCGCGGGACAAACACGGATCGGTGAGTCAGAGAGGCCTGCTCGTGCTCGTATTCGTGCTCGTATTCGTGCTCGTATTCGTGCTCGTATTCGTGCTCGTATTCGTGCTCGCGCACGCTCGTTCGCAAAGCGCAGAGACCGAATCGCGGAGCGTCGATTAGCGCGTGCCTGCGCTGTTACGCAGGACCCGGCCCGATATTTATTACCCTACTTGATCGAGCCTATTGCAACGCGAGTTCTCCGAAAGTGTATAACGAGTACGCTACGAATTAGGCTTCGCGCGATCTCATCGAATCGCGCTTCGCGCGTTCCCGTTAGCCGCGGCGGTCGGTCGAACGGTCCCAGGCCGTTCCGCGTAACGATCCAGAGAAACGGTCGCCGATCCACGCTTAATTGCGATTAATCGCCGCCGCGCCGCGCCGCCACGTCGATCGCCCCTCTGTCCGCGCGAAGAAATTCTTCCGCGAAAATATAACCTAGCGCGAGAAATCTATTCGCGTTCTTCGAGGAATTCGAAATTTTACTAGAAATCGAGCGCGAAGGGAGAGAACAAATTATCGCAACGCGACCGGGCCGAGCTAATTCCAAGTGAAACGCGCTGTTCGCGCGGTGTGACTTTTCATTGGCCGCGTGCAAAGCGTTTCCAAGGCGTTGGCGGAACGGCGCGCGCGCTGCGGCTGCTGGATCTCGCGAGAGAAAAGAGATCGCGTTCGTTACCGGCACGCGTCGCGCCCCAATTACTCGAGACAAAACGCGACCGATCGCGAATAAAACTGGTCCCGTCGCACGTTGGATCGGCACGAGCTGCTGCGTCTCGACGCCCGTCGACGACGTCGAAACGACGCGAAACGATGCGAAAAGACGCGAGTGTCCGCATCGCACCCTCGATCGATAGAATCCGTCGATGACCTGTGCGAAACGTGCTCGAGGCTGAAAGAAATCGCATCGATTCGTAGCGATTCGAACGGTACCACCGCGATACACCTTGTTTCGACGCTGCGCTGCCGCGGTATCGTTTCAAGCGAATCACAGAATATTCGCGTCCCAGCGATCGGGGCGGTAGCGCTCGCTGCGGCTCGGTGATTCGAACGCGTGGACAAGAAGCACCGCGCCGCGTCCCGTCGCGATCGCGATCGCGATGGCGCACGGATTTCCTCGTAGTCTCGAATATCGTTGACCGACCGTCGGGCCAACCGAACTTTTTCTCGTTTCCTCGTGCGGTTCCATGGCGCGGCCCCGCGAAGCCATTCGATCAGAGAAAGGCTTGTTCGGATTGCGCGATGCTGCGCGATAACGACGATTACCGCGTCGCGGCAATCTTGGGATTGCCAACACTTTTCCCGGCACCTCGCAGAACTCTACGTCGCAACTCTCTACCCGATTACGATTGCGATTACGATTACGATTACGATTACGATTACGATCACGATCACGATCGCGTTAAGATATAAATCGATCGTTCTCGCTCGGGCAATCGATAAAGGCGAGCGTGTTCCAACGAGTACGCGGGTAGATTCTATTCTGCGAGCGTTTCATTGATTGGTATCGTTATTTTGTTCGCTTTCGTTGTCTTCTCAAATAATTGCAAGATCTCGTTCTCCTATACCGTGAATGAATTTTCCTCTCGATAAACGAGTTCTCCGCTTTTCGTTCGTTCGTTCGTTCGTTCGTTTGTTCCGTGTAGCATCGAGGTGGGAAGATGTAGGAACGGCGATACGATTACGAGGAAAATTTAATGCAACCGATGAAAATGAACTCGATCGAACAGCATTTTGCATAGCCGAACTAAATCTGGAGACGCTCGAAACACGCCGCAACGAAGAAGCAATATACTCCTACGTTCGATTACGAAAATTGCCACATCCATATCCATCCATCGTATTTTTCTATAGTTGTCGCATCCGCGATATACCCGAGACAATCGACCTTGCCAACGTTGCACCCTTGCACCCTGTAACTCCCGTTATCGACACAACCCTTTTTCCCCGACGGAAAAGCTACGAAACGGTGGAGGGGGGGGGGGGGGATTAAAAAGTCGACGTCGCGACAAAGAACCGTCCTTCCCCGAGAGAACTAGAATCGGAACGGTGGGCGTAGGGTAGCAGCGCGCGTAACCTTGCACCGCTCAACACGAGGCTTTACCGATCTTTTTCTCCCGGCGCGGCGGCGTCGCGACGCAGGAGAGCGACGGTGGTTGCGATGGTAGCGACGCCGAGATGATCGGTAGCGGGAGACGCGGATGCGGAACGGAAAGGGATCGCGATATGGAGGAGGATGAGGACGAAGGAAGGGAGGAAAGGAGCTCGGAAGGTGGAAGTGGTGGAGGTTTCGGTGGTTGGAGGTCCCATTTGCTCGGTGGGCTGACGCAACGAGTCAAATCCTGGTACTGGGGCGCCAGGCCCCTCGTAAGTTTTGTAATCGAACCAGCCACACACACGCGCACACACAAATACACATCTATCATGCACAGATACCTCTACTTTTTCTTCTTCTTCTTCTTTTTCTACTACTACCGTCACTACCACCACTACTACTACTGCTACAACTACTACGACTATTACCAATACTATCACTACTACTATCTCTTCTTCTTCTTCTTCTTCTTCTTCTCTCTCTCTCTCTTCTTCTTATTTTTCTTTTCCTTTTCTTCCATTCTTATATTCTCCGTTTTTTTTTCGCAAGCTGTCACGCGTCGCGATCTCCGCAGGAGAGACGATTCACCGAAAAGGAGAGCGGGGTTGATTTTCCGATGATCTCGATAATTTGTTTCCAGGGAAATCGAGATTTGTCGTGCGCTATTAATTTCCACGACACGAGATACGAGATACGAGATACCGACGAATTACACCAATTTCGTTTCCTTCGAGTATCGTTGCCAGAATTTTCTATGATTTTCGGACGATATCGCGGCTAACGTTATCGATAGATTCCGGCGAATGGACCGTTCGGAGGATTCGCGTAAAAGTTGCACCGAGTTTAGCGTTCGCTCGTCGTTACCCTCGTTCCTTTAGTCTAGACTCTAGATCCAACGATAGTTTCGACGATAGAGAATAGCGAACTTAATTAGAACGACATCCAGAATCCAGACGTTCCCTATCGGAACGTTCGCCGAGTAATTACGATAGAAGCGCAACTAGAGAGTAGTGCGGATAGTTGGTTGATAAATGTCTCTAACGATGATTTTAGTTTCCGGCAGATGAAAGGGATGTTCCGGCAGTGTCGAGCGACTCGGAGGTCTCTTGGAAGTTGTCTTTCTCGAACTCGAGTCCACTCTGGCAAAAACGAAACACCCTTTCGAAATATCAACCTCTCGAAACAATTTAAATATCGAAATCAACGATTTGGTTTGGTAACTGTTATCGAATCGTTACCTAATCGGCAATTTAATATAACCTGCCAGAGCGTGCGTCGGGTAACCGATAAACAGATTTTCAAGTCTGCTCGAAGGTCAACGATTATCAAACTATCCATCGTCTAGTCACGATTCGAACCATCGGATAAGATCATTCCCTTCGGCATGAACTTGTCCCAATTAGATCTCTATCTTTCTTCTCTCTCTCTCTTTCTCTCTCTCTCTCTCTCTCTCTCTTTCACTCTCTCTCTCTCTCTCTCTCTCTCTCTCTCTCTCTCTCTCTCTCTCTATCTATCTATCTATCTATCTATCTATCTATCTATATCTATCTATCTATCTATCTTTCTTTCTCTCTCTCTCTCTCCACTTTCTCAGTTTGTTCACTCACGTTTTCTATGTCTATCTTTCTGTACTTCACCAAGATCAATTTCCTTTTTGCTCTTAGAGCTAGCGAACCTAGTCGAAATAGCGTTAGGTGTGTACGTGTTTTTTCTTAGATGTCTTGCACATGCTACTTTCGATATGTCCTTATTATATTCAAGCACGACCACTGTACACGATATGTATAATTATACGTACCGGGACGCAACGAACCGTTGTATAATTATATATATATTCTCGTGTCCATGTATCAAAGTATATTTACATAGATGTCTTGGCATGCACGATCACTTTACTCACATCGAATTCACGAGAAAATAGAACCGAGAGAAATCGGAATAGAAAGAAGGGGAACGGGATACGCGTAGATGCTCTCGCCTCGTTACGATTAGAGAGACGTTAGCTTGGCTGCGACGCCGTATCTTTCCTGGTCGCGCACGAACTTCCAACGAACCGACGATCAACGCGATATCCGTCGATTGGTCGAGATCTCGAACATTGAAAAGCGACGCGTGGCTCGGCTATCGATTCGACGATTCGACGATTCGACAAATTTTGTACGATCGAAGCGCTTTATATTTTATTCGAAGGAATTCGAAGGCTCGCCGCGAGAAGACGAACGATCGACGGTGACAAAGAATCGATAATTACTCCGTGCGACCGACGCGAGACCTTTAAACGTTTTCCTTGGTTCGATATTCGAGATCGAATACAAGTACGAGATCGAGTTTTCCAAGGAAAATCTTTCGAACGTTTCGAAGAGGCATCGACTCGCCGACTCGCCGACTCGCCGTATTTACCAAATCGAATATCCAAGCGGAGAAATTCCTTTTCGAGTTTATACCGAACGAGCGACGCGCCGCGATCTTTCCGCGCAATTCGGCTGGCAACGAACGTATCGCGTATCGGGAACCGACGGAGGTTCGTGCGATCCCGGCCCTAGATCCACGTTCTAGAATTTTAGACGATCGAAAATCCGGTAGACGTTCCCGCATAGCGCCACCGATCGTAATCCCCGAAGGAGGAACACCGAGGAAGAAAGTCGCTGGCGCGATCGCGAATCGACCGGACGAACGGTATCGCGCCATCGACGACGGTGAATCAGCGGAGAAAGTTCGAGACAGAGGTTTTCACCGAACAAGGAAACCTCGGGGAACGGGACACCCGGAAAATCGTTTGTAGGAACGATTTCCCGATGGGCTCTGTGTAATCGAGCGACGCGGCGACGCGGAGCCACGATAGAGACGCGATCGAACTCTGTTCGCACGAATCCATCGATCGCGGCCGCTCGAAATGAATTTCTTTTTTCCTTTCGCGACGTCCCTCTTATTTTCTTTCTCGTCGCATTCGCGACAGGCCGGGCGAGACGAACTCTGCTCCTCTGCTTTATTTCGATCGGAGGCGGTCGTAGAAAGAGAAATTCTACGCGGATTCGCGTGTTTCGCGATCGCACGCGCGAAACACTTTCTCCATTCGCGCGGTTCGCGTTTCTCCGAGAGAGGAGCTCGCGAGCAACTCGATTTCCATGTCCGTCGACCGTGAACAGACCGTACATGCGATTCCGACGATCGAAAACAAACCCCGCCGCGGTCGGACGTTTCGCGAGACAAGATTCGAGCCTACCATGGCCAATTTGATTGGAATTTACGCGAGGTTAGATTTCGAGAGGACTCGTCGTTGCACACGTAGGCGTATACGTAGCATCGTATTCGTTCAACAGAGACGTCCAACGAAGACCGGGATCAACCGCGATCCCGATAAATCTCGTTTCGTTCGTAATTGGGAAATTTTATTTCCGCACCGAAATATACGATGCGAATAGAAAACAGAAGAGAGAAGAGGAGAGAGAGAGAGAGAGAGAGAGAGAGAGAGAGAGAGAGAAGCGAGAACAGAGAGGAGAGAAAGAAGAGACTGCTGGAAATTCGATGCGCGCAAAGGCGAGGTCCGACGAACCGTTCTCAAGATCGATGGAAAAGTTCGGCTATCTCGCTCGTCGAGGAAAAATTAATGCTCGGTCCGTGCGCGGAGGATTTCGATCCAGAGTTTCCTCGGTTAAATTCGTTGGTCGAGCAGACTGCGGCGTTCGAACGAATTTCCGCGTCTCGAATAGATTTTCAGAAAAGTAAGCTACAGTTTGAATTTCTGGAATTCGAATATCTGCTCGGCAAAAGCAACAGCGCGCTACCGTCGCTTTTTATTCGACCATTTCTGTGATTTAACCGTGAAAACAATGAAATCTAGAACGGTAAAATCGCGTATACGTATAATAATTTTAATAAAAAGAGTAGAACGTTCGTAGAACATTTTTGGAAATAATTCGGATCGTCTTCGTTCGACAGTTTTTCCCCACAATCTCATGATTTAATCGGACAACGTCGCGTCGCGTCGCGTCGCAACGCGTACACCGTGTTCGGGATTAATCGAAAAGTCGCGGGTTAAATTAAAACGCTCGATCGAATAATCGCGCGACAAAAACACCGCTACCACAGTCACCACCGCCACAACCACCACAACCACCACCACCACCACCACCACCACCACCACTGTCCGAGCACCACCAACACCCAACTGCTACCAGCCTATCAGCAAGCATGACTTAATTTTTTAATATTACTCTTGTGACCTATATCGATATGTATTGCCATGACTTACGTTTCAACACGATGTTATGTACGACTGCATATAGGTACCAGGCGACGATGCGCGTCGTTGCGGAGAAGCGAAACCGGTAGACGAGTCGAGTTGGACGTTGTCGACGGTTTTTCCTGTTAACCCTGTGTTAATTCCAACCGCGTAACCGAGTTGAAATTCGATCGGAATTCGTTGGAATTCTAGAGAACGATTTAACATCGATATCGCGCGCTTTCGAGCGATCCGAAGAACTTTAAATAATTATCATTTCAAATAGTTTCAACGATAAATTAAGTTTTCGACGCGGTGTAACGTTTTCTCGCTTACACAGTTAACACGGTCGAGTCCGAGAGAGAGAGAGAGAGCACGCTTCGTACTCGCTCGAGCTCGAAATTCGTCGGACGACCAACTTCGCGGACTACCGGGACACGACTCCCTTCGACCACAGCGTGCGCGCAAACTCTTGGTCACCAGCCTTTTTTAGCTCTTGTGTGCTGTGGCATCGTGAGCGAGCGCGTGCCGGAAGCGACTTCGACGGGCTGCGTGACAGCCGTCGAGACTCCCAAATTGCTTCGTATCTCGACGAACGTTGTCTCTTTGCCGAGACGATTTTGTCATCGGAGATTGTTTTATCCAAAATATTCGAACCAACGACCAGTCTTTACCGTCTTCGCATCGAACGAAGCACGTATCGTACGAGTTGCATAGAATTTTATTCCTTCGATGTCGCTATTGCCGCATCGTCCGAGTCCGAGATTACTCGAAGACCGAGAATCGATTCGATCGTCTCTTCGTAGTATGTATTCATCGGGCATACGATTTACGCGTATCGTCTGTAAAATCAACCATTGCGAACTAAAGATCAAAGGTCCGTCTAGCAGCCTCTGCGAACGATGCGCGAGCTTGAAAATTTTTATCATCGACTATCCGAGAGGGGTAACGAAATGAAAGAGCGAATGGGAAAGGGAAGATAGCGACGACGAATGTTCGAAACGTTGGCTGTCGCGAGACAAACTGTCGCGAGGCTGTCACGAAGCTGCGGGGTCGACCGGAAGCCGGATCGGACCGGACCGAACCGGATTCGATCGGATCGGATCGGATCGGATCGGGCCGGACCAGATCGTCGATCGCCGATGGTAAACCATAGCTTTGCCCGTTTCAGGAACTCGCGCACAAGCTCTCGCGGAGCTTCGACATGCAGGAAGCTCAGCTGCTCGAAGAGGGTGGCTCCGGTGGCGGGTCCGCCGGGGCCGGCGGTGCCGGTGGTCCACCGAGAAGGCACCACAGCGCTCAAAGGCTGACCAGAAGCGAAATGTCCGAGAGAAGGGAAGAGGACGGTGCTCTGGTGGTGCCCGATCATCAGGGGAACCTGAGGATCACCGTCAAGAAGACCAAATCGATTTTGGGGATTGCCATCGAGGGCGGGGCCAACACCAAGCATCCGTTGCCCAGGATCATCAACATACACGTGAGTCCATCGATCGAGTTCTCGCGTTCTATTATTTTTCGAAAGCTTTTCTAATTGTATTTATTACGGGTTACGTCGACACCCCGAGGGTTAGGGTTAGGCCGAGATTAGGAGGAAAAGAGCGTTCACCAGTTTTCGCGTTCGTTAATATCAATCGGAGAGAGAGAGAGAGAGAGAGAGAGAGAGAGAGAGAGAGAGAGAGAGAGAGAGAGAGAGAGAGAGAGAGAGAGAGAAGCGTCGGCGACATCGTCGAGCGCACTGACGCGAGTCGTTGTGTTCGCAGGATAACGGAGCGGCGTACGAGGCTGGCGGGCTAGAAGTCGGTCAATTGATTCTAGAAGTCGACGGCCACAAAGTCGAAGGTAATTTCAGAACTGATATTGGTATTCGTCTATTATCGTTACGCGTACTTGAAAAAGGAGCAAACGAATTTCGGTTCTTTCGTATCGGCGTAAACGAAAAACTGCGGCAAATTTTCAGCGAACAGCTCGAACGTTAAGGTCGATTTTCGTTTTGCGCAGAGATTCGTAGCCAGCGGGACGCGCGCGGTTAGGTCGCGAATCTTGGATCTATCCGAGACCCACGGAGAGAAATGTAAAGCGAAATGGAAAGCGAAACGATGGTGTACGGAGGTTCTTGTTCCAGGTCTGCATCACCAGGAGGTGGCAAGACTGATCGCGGAGTCGTTCGCGAGGCGCGACCGCAACGAGATCGAGTTCCTGGTGGTGGAGGCGAAGAAGAGCAACCTCGAGCCGAAGCCGACGGCTCTGATATTCTTGGAAGCGTAGCAGGAATCTCCCACCTCCGAGCCGGAGCCACCGTAGCCCAACGCGTCGAGAGTTCGACCTTTAACGCGCGTGGAGCGTCCTCGACGCTGAAGCACGCGGCGACCGAGTCGGCGATGCCGAAGAGAAGTCGAACGGGAACGGGGGGACCTCGACGACGTCCGCGATCGCGAAACGATCGCGGACGCGTCGGGCACCCGGGGCACGCGTCGGGTTCGAACAAGAGGATATCGCGACGCGTCCCCGCTCTCTTCGTCTTCTCCGCGCGCGGACTCGACTCGACTCGACGGTCGAGCTCTCGGTTAGGTGCTAATCGAACCTGGCTCTGGGTGGTGGGAACCATCGAACAAAAACGAGCAGCGGTGGAGGACGTTAACGGTGATGGAAGCTCGATTAGCGAGTCGATCGGACGATAACCGGTAGGACAGTTGTCGCGTCCCCGTTGCTGCTCGAGAGTAGGCCAACGATCCGAACATGCTTCCGTTAGCGGTTAGCGGTTCGCCGACGACGCGCGGTGCGACGGTGCGACGGGACAACGGGGCGGCGCCGAAGACGGGATGCTCGTCGAGCAGAACGTTGGACTCTCGAGCACGCGGGACTCGCGACTCGGTCGACGGACACTGTTACGTGCGAGGAGGATCTCGAAGCGAGGAAGTTGTCTGTGCCAAAATATTAGGGATTGTTTCGTGTATAGTAATTATGATGTACCATTGATCGTAACGGAGATCCTCGATCCAGGACGATCCACGGATTCTAGCAGGCGCATGCTTTTCGGTTGCGAGATCCGAACGAACCGATGACCGAGGATCTCGCGAACGCTCGCAATCGGCTCGAAACTAACGCGGACACGGATACGGACGCGAACAGAAACGAACACCTCCGCTCCGGTACGCGAGCGGGAGACACGGATATTCACTGTTGACTAATGCGTTATCGATGACACACCGCGGCCAACGACACCGGTACGGATTTTCGTCGATCGGTCGCCGAGGGATCGCGCTTCGTTCCGTTGTTTCCGATATCGCGAGTTTACTAAATTAAACGGCCGGTTTCGTTTCGATCGGGTACGGTCAATTTATCGATATCGCTCGTGGTATCGGTACGGTATGTTTCGCTTGCAAAACGATATATTTAAGAAATTATAGAGTTCGTTGAAAAAAAACCGACTCGTATCGCGTTCGATTTGGACGAATCACCAGAGTTTTCTTTATTCCAGCGAAGCGAGTTCATCCGTTCGTTTCACCGTGAATTTCTCGAGGATGTTAAGTTCGGAAAATTCGGAAAATTCAGAAAATCGTCGGCACGATCGACGAAAGTCCCGACCGATACGTGCCCGCGACTAATACAGACTTATTATGGGAATTGTTGAGGCTTAACAAAGTATTGTATATTATACATACATATTATATTATTGACTATCGTAGTGGAATTGCAACTTCTACCTACCGGGGGCGATCGGGCACGACCGAGAACGCGCTTCCGATCCCCGCGTCGTTCCCTGCGCGTGTCCGATACCCGAACGAAGAGAAAAAGACGGAAAAAAAGTTCTATAAATGTGCGAATATTTTGAAAATGTTACCTAAACGTAAAGATCGCGTACGTAGCATCGGGTCCGATACCCGATCGTTCGGTGTTCGAGCATCGCGGACGATCGCGGACGATCGCGAAAATGGGCGAACAAAAGAAGCGAACAAGATCCCGTGGGAATCGCCCGAGAAACCGTGGAACCGCGAAACCATGTTCGCGAACGCGGACGATCGTCGGAACAACTGGACGCGACGTCGCGTCGATCGCGATCCACGGAAACGAAGCTCGAGCACGTTTGCCAACGACAAAGGGACGTTGCCTCTCCGCGAAATCTAACGAGATCCAACGAAATCTAAGAGCCTCGCGAGAATCGGCACTTTTAACGATAATTCTTGGGAACACCGCGAGAACGCCAGATTTTATACGTAGCGCGATCGTAGCGAACCTCGACTCTCGTCACCGTCGAACACGATCGAACGACTCGGGAGCTTAGGAGTTTTCCAACGAGCACGATTTTTTCTTCATCGGCCACGTTTGCAGCCCTTAGAATAAGTTTCCATCGAAATTGTGTGAAGTTCGATGTCGTAGGATTCGAGTGAATCGCGTGATTTCGTTTCGATAGTCGAAAATTCGTTGGTACGTTTGTTTTAGAGTGTTAGAATGTTAAAACGTTAGAGTTTTAGAATTCTAGAGTTTCACAGTTTTAGAGTTTTAGGGTTTTAGTGTTTTAGAATTTTAGATTCTTAGAGTTTTAGTATTAGTATAGTAGAGGGTAGACGATCTTCTAACGAGATTCGTAGCCGTTGCAAGGATAATTGTAATTCACGCGCGATCGGAGCGGTTCATCATTGACGAGCAAAAACCGTAGCATCGTCGTCGTCGTCGTCGTCGTTGTTGTTGCGATAGTCACGGTCGGCGCGTCTCGTTTAACGCGAATCTCTCTACCTTTTACAAAGTTCGATGTAATTTAACGGTGTGTGTGTTCGACGCGCACCCGAGTCCGCGCGATCCCGCCGTCGCTATCGCCATTTTTGTCGCCACCTTTGTCGCCGTCTTCATCAAGAACCGATCGTCCGCGATCGTCTCGCTTCGAAAAACTAAGAAAACCGGGAAACCCGTAAAACAAACGAACCATGCGATATAACCGTACGATATAACCGTGCGATATAACCGTGCGATATAACCGTGCGAAGCTTCGATAGAATTGTCGCGTACGCGTAAAATGAAAACGAAAATATAGCCGAACGGCGGCGAGTCGATGGTAAAAGAGGGAGGAACGATCGGATGAGAGGCACCAGCGATTCAAAAATTCACGCCGCGTCACCTTCGATCGATCGTACTGTATCTGCGATTTCCTCGAACCATGTCGCGCGATCATTTTGGCTACAATTGTGCCAACAGATTGGAAACCGAGTTAACGCGGACTGCAAAGGTTAACGGAATCGCATTCGGCGTTCGACGAACATTCGTTTCTTTCGGAACGATGCGTACACGCGCGTAACGGAGCATAAGAACCGTCTTCTCGAATCTGAAATCTTATTTCCGAATAATTCGTAATTCGTAATCCGTAATTCGTAATAGGTCGTTCGTAATTCGCGATTCCAGGTACGTTATCCGACAAAAATTCGGACGTCCGTTCGAAAGTCGGTCCGGTTCGATGATCGTAGACTCCTCGAGAGTCGAATTCAACCCTAATATCGTCTCTCTGATCGGCTTGATCCGTTGACTCGGTTTGCAACGCGACACACGAATCGATAAAGCAGCGACGGTACTTGGCCGAGCGAGGCAAAATCACGTCACACGAAAGAACGTGTTATTTTGTTAAGATTCCACTCACGTTAAATTTGTGATATATTCTCTACCGATATTAACATTTTACACTTCACGATCTAAACACATGATTCTCAATAAACGATCCTCAATCGAGACACTCGACGAAATAATTTTCCGTTCCATTTGCTTGCGACAAGGACGACCGAACACGCGTTCTCCCGCTACCGGATCCCGCTATCGATCCGAAACGAAACTCTTGCCACAAGATCTCCGAATCTTCTCGATCGCTGTCCTTGTCGCAACAGAATCGACAGTTTATCTCGACAAGATCGAATTTTCTGGTCGTTGGTGTGCGCCATCGCGAGTACACGTTCCGATAAAATGTGCCAAAAACCGAGAAGAACCGGCGGAACGAACCGGCGGAACGAACCGGGAGGAACGCGATAGCCCGGCAGTTGAGTCGACGAAACGCGGACCGAGGACGGCGAACGCGGTTTCGAAGAATCGAAAGAAGAAGAAGAAGAAGAAATATAAGAAGAATCGGAACGACGTATCGAAAAAGAAGTCGAGCGACGCGAAGAATAAATGTTGGCTAGCTGCTTTCCGGCTGAAAAAATATACCTCGTGCTATAGTATTTCTTCTTGTTTTCGAAGCGAATTTTTCTAAAAAAAAAAAAAAGTGGATAAAAAGAAACGAGAAAGAAACGAAGGAAGCAAGGAAGAAGGAAAAAAAGAAAGAATAAAATAAAACGAAGCATCCGTAACGAAGTTCACCGCCCCGAAAACTAAGAAAGCAGGGTTACGGTGGAGCACGCGGGTTACGGGGCACGAAAACAGCGAGACGATATTTTTGTAAAGCATTCGATGTACCGCGATCACTGGAGCAATTCGAAGATCTCAGCCGACATATCCGATAATGCCTTACCGCTTTCAACGAGAATATCGATCCTTGTAGACAAGCGTCGCGATCGATCGTGGGTTCTTTCGTTGGGGGATCGGTTCATCCGAATTTCCGATCGGTCAGCGAACGTGGAACGCGATCGGAGGAACGCTCGCGAAAACGGGGGACGCTTGAAAATAATTTCGATCGATGGATCCAGTGGGTTGGAGCAATCGGAGAATCGAAAACAAGTTCCTTCGGGACATTCTAAATTATTCGGCGTACCAAGATTCGAAAGTCCTCTAATGCGTTCGACATCATAACCTCGCGCGCGCGCGCGCGCGCGCGATCTTTTCCTTCGGGACACCCGCGTCGGACCACATGGCCCTTGGGTCGTTGGGTCCGCTTCGAGTACCTTTCGGAAACTCTTCGAATTTACGACGGTCTCTGTTTGCTATTGAAAAACTCTATTGTAAACATGCGTCGTCGAGTCGTTTGGAACTTGTCGTCTCAAAAATAGCTTCTTCGAAGGAGAGTCGTAAATTACGCTGGTCGTTTGCACAAGGGGACCAAGGTTTCCTTTGCGCGTACGACTGGACGCTACAAATCTGTTCTATGTATATTTGTTCAAAAATACGAGAAAACTGCCAAACGTAAACCATTTAGACGGATATCGCGAGGTTCTCGCAGATCCTATCAACGATAAGGAATAGAGAAAAGAGTACGCGATCGACGGTAAATATTTTTCCACGCGAAATTAGTCCCTGCCGAGCCAGCGGAAGATCAGCGACCATAAGCGTAAAAGCGTTTGCTCTCGATCGGTCGCTTTCCATTTTTCTGTCTCTGCCTCTATCTCTACCTCTATCTTTTTCTGTCCCTCGTCTCTCTCTCTCTCTCTCTCTCTCTCTCTCTCTCTCTCTCTCTCTCTCTCTCTCTCGACGAAATAAGAAAATTCCGCTAGCAAACGCGAAACGGAACGAACGAACCGATCGATTCACCGTGCACCAATTAGTAAAAGCCTCGCTCGTTCCCCAGGACCGAAAAAGCGAAAATTATCGCGGAACCGATCCGCGGATACACGCGATGGGATTCACCTCGGAAAGATGAAAGCGTCTCGCGTCCGTGCACCCATCGCTCGATCCACCGTTCCAGAGAAAACCGAGACGCACGAAGAAAAACGGCGAACGAGAATCGTCCGTCGATTTCTATTAACTTATCGAATCGCGACATTCGCGGTGCACGATCGATCGTCGCTATTCTCCGACGAATGCGACGAACGATGCGCTTCGCCTTCTCCTACGTGGTCGGACGAGTCGGAGAAAATCGGCTTCTCGGTTTCACTCTTTCGATGATACAACTGTCGACGTAGTCGAACGCTCTTGTTTTTCGCAACACCCATTCATTCGATGCTTCCTTTGCGTTTCGAGCGGCTGCTTCCTGCTACGAAGAGAAATGGAAATCGACGATTCAAAAGCGATTCGCTCACATTTTCTTCTTCGAGAGCTACGAATACTCTAACGATAAAGTTTTAAAATAAATGTTTTCTTTTTTTCTTTTGTTCGCGTCCCCGCGGGCGAGGAATCGAGCCGAGAAAAATCCGCGCGAACGAGGAATGATCGCTCAACGATCTATGGACAATGATCGAGGGGGGTGGGATGAGGGGCGATCATCGCAAGACGGTCATCGTCGAAGCATCGATACGAAAACTACTCCGAAACTATCGCGTTCAGTCATCCGCTGACCGAATCGCGAAACAGATGCAACCGTATGCTTGTAACGATTTAAAGGATACTGTACATAAGCAAAAAACGCTCGTTCATACGCATTTCATAGATCCTTTTGTAGTCGATTTCGTACACCTTACTATTAGCGAATACGTATACACACAAATCTATGCTGTCTCCCTCGCGCACGCACACGTACACTTACACGCGCCCGCACACACGCACAGGGAGGAGAAAGAGAGAGAGAGAGAGAGAGAGAGAGAGAGAGAGAGAGAAAGAGACGAATTAAAGCATGCGAATGCGCAAGCGGAACCAATTATGCGCGATGGAAACGTTGCGACGACTCGTGTCGTCGTTAACGTTAATCAACGACTCGTACACTCAACATTTTATGGAACAAAAACGATTAGGATAGCGAGGATAAAATGGTTACATGAACGATACCTTTTGAACACGGTGCTGGAACACAGGGTGCCGAGAACAATTTGCCCCATGACTTTATCGGTTGTTTCTGAATTTCGTACACGACGACAAACTCTTCTATTTTTCTTTTTTTAACTGGACGCGTTATGAATGTTTTTCAAGGTTCGCGACTTTTACTTTGCGGATAACGATGAAAAGAACCGATAAATAGACGAACGAACGGTAGACAATTTATTTGCAACTAAAAAATTGTTCACCGTTCGGCGAAATTTTTTCTTTTTTTAATTTCAGAATTCGTTTCAGTTGTATAACGATGTTCTATACTCGAATCGTTAGCAAGTATCTCCAAAGAATTTCCCGAAAGTTCTGGAGCGTGTAAAAAATATCATAAAATGGTTCGCGTGGCATAATTTCGAGGCATTTTGTACAGCGCTTTCTTCGCATCCTGTGCACAAATACACGACATCCAAAACTTTGCATGTATTATAAGGAAGAATACAAGATTCATCGAATTCAACGTGCAAATCGTACGTTCGTGTTGTTTAAATTACTGTTAATCCCGTATGCTTTGATTGTCTATTCGATCGTTGTTGTTCATTCTTGTTATCGTCATTATTATGATCATTCCAAGCGATCGATGTAATTATTGCCACTGCAGTTGCGTTTCTGTTTATTGCGGATCGTTATTATGATTATTACTATCGCTACGATGATAACAATTACTATTGTAATCGAATAAAAAGTTCATCACGAAACGTCTGAATTTCTTTTTCATTCTTAGCCCGATCGGCATACGCGGCGCCTCTGGCGAGGAAAACCGAAGCTCAGTTCCCCACGTGTATCGTGTACAGTGCCAATTCGTCTAACGTCAAAACGCCCAAACTGTTGGACGATCGGTTAAATTTGTCGGTAAATTTGATTAACAGTTTCGGCGTTTTACCGTTACACCGATTATCGCTCTGGGAACATTGAACAAAGCTTCGTCTTTTCTACGAAAGTGGCGCCACGATCGCCTGCATAGATTTGCTTCGCATATACGTATAATGTTTTTAAATAATTTTTTTTTAATGAAATCGTTGTAGAGATATCGCATCGATATCATGCGAGAAAAACAAACATCAACGCTTCTTCTTTTTTTACGCTTCATTAATTTGTTTTTCATACTGGAATTATCTTCATCCTCCGATTCTAAGATCATTCTTTGGTTTACATTCATGGGTCTTATTTCTATGTAAATTTATTGAAAATAAAATAAATATTCTCAATTGCCATAACATTGATTTACTGTTTCTTCTTACCTATATCACTATCCGATGTGAATATGAAATTATCCATTGTTGGAGGAAAATAAAATAAGTAACCTAAAATAGTAACAATTGTGAAGTCACTGGTGGCCACTAACCCGCCACCTGTCTATGGAAATTGGAATTGTACCACTTTCATAATCAATGGTTACGCAATTTCTTTTATCGGCCTTATGTTCCTTGTGTCAAGTTCATAATTCTCTACATTCGTTTGGAATAACTGTTATCGATGCGAAACGTTGAACGTTAAACGTATCGGGGGATTCGAGTATGCGAGTTTGCAAAATGAATTCGAGGTGTCGATCTGTACAGGAGAACTACATTTACTCGACAGATGGTGTTTGCCCCATCTAGCGGGAAAACGCTGAAACCGGTAGCCAAAATTTATTGCCGATAATTTGGCTAACAGTTTGAGCCTTTTGTCACTGCATCGATTGGCGCTGTACGGATATCGGAACGGAGCTTCATCTTTTCTTCGACAGAGGCGCCACATGCAGCGTGTACTGCAGGATAACCAAAAAACAATAATTATGGCGATTCATTAATAATAACGATATAATATAGCAAAGACGTTAAAAAAAGCAGGTAAAGAGGACGTAATTCTAAAGAGTTATCCTATTTACAGGTATACTTGTTATATTAGGTCGAACAGACAGTGCAGAAGGACTTTTGACTATCGATACATAAATATTATTGTTTAATTTTTGTACCGAAATCTATGATGAGAGACGTAATAAAACTATGAATTTAAAGTAAACCATTAAGATATAAGAATATAAATTTATTAAGAGGGGTCGCTGGAGTGCTGGACGGTGGGTAAAGTATCGTTAAGCAGAAAACAGTAAAGTAAATTGGTTGATTTCTAGAATGCTAATTTCAGGTTCCAGCCTCTATAATTACAAGACTTGCCATAGCGGAGACTTTTTTTTGTAAAGATTACGGAATTTTCGCGTTGGACGAACCAAGAAGAAGTTTAGATGAATAAAAATGCAGACAGTTTAGGAAATGCATTAGCCAGGTATGTTGCAATGATTAATGTTAAGATGAGTTTAATCGAATAGATGAATGGTGAAGGTTGTTTTGTATTACAGATTGGTGAAATGAAGATAGTTTTGATGAACTATTCCTAAAGAAGAATAAGTATGCGTATGATAAATGTTTGTGAATATAAATGTGATTTGAAAGGTATGGTATGATTATAGTTTTCTGAATTCCGCAGTGGACTCTCGGCAATTAGATGCTGTGAAGTGGATGATGCAAAGCGAATGATGCGAAGGAAGATTTATGGTTGAAAGTTGAAAGATGGGAAGAAAGTAGGGTAGACTTTGCATAAATAAGAAAAAGAAAAAGATGTATCGGGGAGACTTGTAGGGAAGAAGACACTGGAGCTAGTTTCTGTAAGAATAAATATGGAGCGTTTGTTTTGAAAGCGGTGCAAGTCCAGTTTGTTTGGTTTGGATAAAATTGAATGTTGGCAGATGTTGTTCCATCGGGAAGGAAGAAACACGTGGAGTTTTTGCGAGCAGTTATGACACGGACGTGACCAGGGTTGGCGTCCAGATTGTCTGGACGTCGTCCCCAATAGCCGGACATATGATATGTCGAAGAATCCAAGAATCCAAGAACTGCTTGTATGGTGGTAAAAGGTGTTTGAAAAATGGTGTAGAGTATTTAGTTGATTAAAATGTATGATTTGTTTAATAAATAAATGTTTTTTTTTGGAAGAAAGACAAGGAAAGATTTTGATTACTTTTCGGTTGACTTAATAAATTTGTATTGCTAGGTTATAATGGGTTACTTTGAATTGAAAATTCCTAGTTTGATTACATCTCCGATTCTAGATACGTGTTTGTATAAATTGTAAGAGGATATAATTGATGTATTTGATATGATGCACACACATTTGATTATTATATAGTTTAATAGGTAATTAGTATTATCATTAATACCTCCTCCCAAACGTCATCTCAAGCCGCGCAATGACAAGATTTAAGGGGGGGGGGGGGTGTCACAAGGCGCGGGGGAGGGGGGGGGGGGATGCCGAGCGAGGGGGAGGGGGGGGGGTCGCCGCGCATGCGGCGTTGTGGGGGGGGTTTCACGCGAAAAACGCGCGCTGGGGGGGCGCCGCAAGGGGCATGGGGGGGCGCGCCGCGCAAAGGCGAGGGGAATGGGGGGCGCGCCGCGCGAAAGGCAAGGGGAATGGGGGGCGCGCCGCGCGAAATGGCGAGGGCGGAGGGGGGGCGCGCCGCGCGAGGCTCGTGGGGTGGAGAGAAACGCGCGAGGGTCGTGGGGTGGGGAGAAACGCGCGCAAAATGCACTCCTTGATTCTTCTATATCACAGTTCGTTATTCTTTTGTTTATATTCATGGGTCTTATTTCTATGTAAATTTATTGAAAATAAAATAAATATTCTCAATTGTCATAACATTGATTTACTATTTCTTCTTACCTATATCACTATCCGATGTGAATATGAAATTATCCATTGTTGGAGGAAAATAAAATAAGTAACCTAAAATAGTAACAATTGTGAAGCCACCGGTGGCCACTAACCCGCCACCTGTCTATGGAAATTGGAATTGTACCACTTTCATAATCAATGGTTACGCAATTTCTTTTACCGGCCTTATGTTACTTGTGTCAAGTTCATAATTCTCTACATTCGTTTGAAATAATCGTTATTGATGCTATTGGGACGTCACAGCGTCGTCAGTAATAGCGACGAATTATGACGCTATATATGTGGACGGTATAAAATAAAGACTGTCATCCCTCTAACGCACCTCCAATATTCGACGATTGGCCCTGCCCGATTTTTTTTGTGGCAATAGTCAATCAGTGAGTCCGTTCCAAAGCACACGTCCGCATCGCCCCGGCAAAGGCAGGAAAGTTCCTCCAGGCATTACCGTCATAATACAATGTCAGGCTGACCCTTCGGAACTTTTCCTTCTTTATGACTCGTCCCGGCCATCGAGGCCGAGAGAAGCGAAGTCCCAAAAACCTAAGCTCAAAAAATAGCCGGCTAGGCACGTCCGTGTCATAAAGACATTAGTGCTGTGCACTAACAGATGCGAAACGTTGAACGTAAAATGTATCGGATGTTTCGAGTATGCGAGTTTGCAAAATGAATTCGAGGTGTTGATCTGTACAAGGAGAACTTTATTTACTCGACAGTGTGGCGGTTTGCTTGGTATTATGTTCTCTTAAACTGGATTCTCTGAGAACTGGGGACGATGGCTTTTCGGTAATAAAGGAAACAGTTAATTTGGCTAACTTGTAACGTGTTTTATTTAACTTTATGCGTACGTCTTTACTCTCGGGAGGTTGCTATTAGACTGTACGTCTGTACTCTCGGGAGGTTGCTATTAGACTGTACATCTGTACTCTCGGGAGGTTGCTATTAGACTGTACGTCTACACTCTTGGGAGGTTGCTATTAGACTGTGAGAGAGTCCAGTGGTTTGCGTAGCAACAGCTAGTTACTAAGTTCTAGGTGGCGCTGTGTGCCGCTTGTACGGGCGTACGCCACAACAGACGGTGTTTGCCCCCCATCTAGCGGAAAAACGCAGAAACCGCCAGCCAAAATCTATCGCCGATAATTTGGCTAACAGTTTGAGCCTTTTGTCACTGCATAGATTGGCGCTGTACAGATATCGGAACGGAGCTTCATTTTTTTTTTTCGACAGAGGCGCCACATGCAGCGTGCACTGTAGGATAATTCAAAAACATTAATTACAGCGATTAATACAGCAAAGACGTTAAGAAAAAAAAAAAAAAAAAAAGTAAAGTTGGTAAAGAGGACGTAATTCTAAACAGATATCCTATTGAAAGGTATATTTGTTATATTAGGTCGAACAGACAATATTAATATTAGGGAGTGTTGAAAAAAGGAAATTTTAGCCTCGAACAAAAATTAATCTATAGTTTACTTAGTACTAAGATACTAAGATATCGGTTTACATTTTTTCGTCGGTTCCGTCAGCGGGCAACGACGGTGATGTAAACTGTATATAATAGATACCGCGAGACATCATCACCGGTACCATTAGATACACATCGTGCCCTGACTGTTTGGGGATCCCAGCGTCACGTATACAATGTGAAACGCGACAAATAAACGTCTCTGATTGGTGGATAAGGCGAACCCAAGAAGGATATAAAAGAAGCGTCTTTTTCTTACCGGACTCTCAGTAGAGTTTGGTTGCTCGATCGTTTTCGCCCATATACCTTCTCTCAATAAAGGAATAAAAAAATAAAGTCTTTTTAAGAAAAGAATTAGAATCATATTCATTTTCATTCCATAATCCCAACAGGGAGGATAGACAGTACAGAAGGACTTCCGACTATCGATACATAAATATTGTTTCGTTGTATGACGGAACCCCTATAAATCAAGCGAGAAAAAATGTTGTCCTCGAGTCAAACATTATTGACCAGCCACGTTCGTCCCTGGGAAGAGGAAAATTGCCAGATGTGGATAACCCAGGGACCGAAGGCCCTAGGAAATAGCGTATTTTGGACGAAGCAATCGAAATGCCAAAACACCCGTAGTAAGCAATTTCGTTGAAAGCCATTTCCGTCTTCTATTCAAGTATTTCTTTTATGATCCACAGTTGGTCACCAAATGTCATTCCTAGTCGTTTTTTTCTTTTTTTTACGATATGCATGTTCCACCGAGAAGAGGCATTTTCGGGATCATTGTTTGTTACGGCTTATCCTTGGGACACTCGGATTCCTTCGCGGGCGTCACCCGAGGGCACGAGCACTACCTGCGGGTGACCCTTAGTTTGGGGCGGTCACTTTCCTAATTTTGCAATCCAATCAGTCAGGGCGACCGTTTCCCTCCCTCACTCCTCGCAAGAATTGAACAATCCACGAATCCGACTGTCTCAAATTTAGAACACACCCACACCGAATTTACCTCCGAGAACACACAACAGTCATTCTACCATCAACCCGAACACGGAATAGTCTACTCTCTAAAAATTATACTCTGTATCGATGTGAAGTTGAATGTTCAAATATATTCCAAGTTAAAGAAAAGAAACTCAGCTTATTATTATCCCTAGCATCTTGAAAAGTCGTAGGGAACCGCGAATATCAAATACGTGGAAAAACAAATATTTTTAGTTATGAGTTGTGTTCTTGTAAATAACTGGTGCGTGCGGTGTAATTACTAACTTTATTTGATAAGTTGCGTAGAATCACTTTTGGGTAGCGTGACGTCGTAGCATGAGAGGTATGAGGAGTATCAGAGGTATGAGAGGGATGAGGAGTATCAGAGGTATGAGAACGAGCGTCTCACTGCTGCTCTTTTTATATTATCCTGTTTGCCCCCGGCAAGGGCTCTGGACACTCCTGATTGGTTGACCCACGAATGGGTTTTCCCAATCAGCGTTGTCCATCTCCTTCTCACCGCGTTGTCCCTTACGCCCTGAGCGCGTCCTGTTTTTTTTTTTTTTTTTTTTTGGGACCGCGTGGTGATCGGAGTGGGGTGCGTTTTTTTTTTTTTTTTTTTTTTTTTTTTTTTTTTACCGAGAAGTAATGAAAATAATAATCCCCTTAAAATTTTTTAGCACTGAAGGGAAGGTTAGCGAATCGGAGAGCGTGTTTGAGGTTACTATTAATGCAGTTTATTGAATTGTTATCGATGAGCGCGGGCGCGACTAGCGTGGTGTCGCAGGACTAGCAACTTAGGACAGACTGAGCTTTTGGAGTTGCGCGTTTGTCTCTTTTATACTGGAAGAGAAGAAAGGAATAGATGGGCTTTCGTAGGAAAGGAGAAAGTTGGGAAAGTCCCGCGTCGGTCGAGGTGTCCAGATGTGAGGAGAATTGCTTTATTAGGGGTGCGTGATTTTTAGGGAATTTTGAGCATTAGGAACGGTACTTGTTTTATTGCTAGCGGCCGCGCTCAGGTAGAGGGATGCGACGCTACAATTTGTCCAAATAAATCTACCTTAGAACGTCTGAAGAATATTTCGAAATTTGTCGGACCCGAAATAATAAAGAATTTAACCGTGACGGCCGTTTTAATTTTCTAGTGTGCATGACACCTCGTGTGTAACATGTGAATTTGTTTTTTAAGCAAGGTGGACAGTGAAGATTAACAAAGTACGCAAATATTTTTACGTACAAAGTACGTAAATATAATTTACGTACTTTGCTAATCTTCACTGTCCACCTTGCTTAAAAACAAATTCACATGTTACACACGAACGAGGTGTCATGCACACTAGAAAATTAAAACGGCCGTCACGGTTAAATTCTTTATTATTTCGGGTCCGACAAATTTCGAAATATTCTTCAGACGTTCTAAAGGAAAGGTGAACAGCGTTTTTCTTAAAAATATCACTGCTACGTAGTAAAAATAATCCGGAAAGTTCTCGCTTCGTGATTTGTTCAATACTTCGAACGCGGCTCGAGTCCGTTCCGACCATCTGTCAAAGCCTCGTGCTGCGTACTCTTTCGCGGACTCTCTCTCTCGCACCATCACCTCTCATTGGTCAGTGTTTTTCGTTAATAACTCGTAAACAAAGCCACGGATTGCATTTTCGCAAAGGAAAAGTTACTTCAAATGACCTCAGCTACCCCTCATTTTCAGTTGTTAAAGTAATTGTGGAACACCTTGTATAGTACAATTTATTTCTTCAAGTAATGTGAAGTTAATTTATGAGAATCCTGGTGAAGGTCTTTTTTTTTTTTTTTTTTTTTCGAAGACGGCCGTACGATGAACAGCGATGGATGTGTGTAGCGTTAATGTTACAATATTGAAAAGTTACATATTCCGGGAATAAATGTGCGTTGTAATTTTCGGAAAGAGGAGGGTACGAATGTCCGCAGAGAGTAAGACGATACGGGGGGCAGTGTTTCGTTTAGGTTTCGTACAACTCCTCGAGCCGCCTGACATTGTCCGAAATTAACCCATAAATGCATAGAGTCCCAAAATTAATCAACAACTTTTTGCGCGGATACCCGACAACAGTTTTGATATCGATACATTTGGCTGAATGGCAGTGATTCCTTTGTCCATTGACTTATCAAAAATTAACTAAAATAATGACATTTGACTTCAATATTTGTATCTTTCTGACGTTATACCAATTGGCGCGCATTTTTGATAGCGGGTTCATTTACGTACTTTTGGAAGTGGATTATTTAGAAATATTTAGGTGTATTCGTTAAACAAACAATATTTTCTAAAGGTAAGGCTCTTATTTATTAATTTGCTAGTACTTTTGTCTATATTCCGTAACTATCATGTGTATGGAGGGCTTATTTCGTGTTGATGCAAAAATGGGACAACATGCACTAATGGTAATAATTACGACATGTATTTAGTACTATGCTTCCTTTATTGGTTTGTTGGTTTTGTTTTGGTGTGGTATGCGTGGTTTATAATTTTGTTATAGATATGTCATACTAACTAAAGAATTTTTATGTCTATTTTGCATAGTGTACCAAAAATGAATCATTAATATTTTTCAATAAAAACCCTATAAGATATGACTTATTAATTTTTTTTTTTTTTTTTTTTTTTTTTTTTTTTTTAAATAAAATTCATTAATTCATGCATTTAAGGGTTAAGAACGCGAGAGGGAGTGAGACAGCGAATGAGAGCGAGAAAGAGGGAGAAACGAGAGTCATTTGTTACGAAGGCAAGGCAAGGCAATGTCATACGGCGCCGCGATCTGGGCGCCGTCCGCGAGGGCAAGCCGGCGCATCACCTTGTTGTTGCGCCGGCTTCAGAGGCAAATGGCCCTTCGCCTCATACGAGGTTACCGCACCACGTCTACCGTGGCGGCGCTTGCTCTGGCGGGAGAAATTCCCTTCGAGCTGCAGGCGGCGATGCGCGCCTATGTTTATAGGCGCATATGCATCGCTGGCCGGGCTCGGGGGGACCCGCCGGAGCAGCAGGCGCTCCAGTGCTTCGAACTCCAGGCCCGGGGACTTGCGCTCGCCAGATGGCATGCGGGGCTTTGTTCCCATGCCAGCGAGCACGTCCCTGGGGCTCTCCTGCCGCACTTCACCTCGCGGCGGGAGAGGCGGTTATGGCAGGCTCTCCTACCGTGCGACGCAGGTATTCACCGGGCATGGCTGCTTCGGTGTCCACCTGTGTCGCATCGGTCGGGAAGCGACGACGGTGTGCCACCACTGTGGCGCGGAGGAGGACTCGGCGCAGCATACACTGGAGGTGGCGCAGGGCGCTGAACACAGGCAGAAAGGCGGGTAGGATACGGCTTGCCGGGTCCTATTCTGCTGATTCCTAAGTGCTAGGCGTTGTAGAGTAGCGAGCACACGATCCCGAAGCGCTAGCCGACCAGTGCTGGAGATGCGGTGTCTCCAAACATGGTAGTAGCTTTGCTACGACAGGTCCTACCAGTCGGCCTTCTAAATACTGGTACCTCGGGTGTCGGCGTGCCCACGAGGTCCCGGCCATCTGGCCCGGGATACCTCGGGCCGGCAGTGGGTAGGTCCATCGAGGGGGCAGTGGTAAACGGCTAAAGTTGGCCAGAGGCTCCTTCCCTTCCTCTCCTTACCTCTTCCCTCCTTCCTCGTTCTGTCCCACCCTTTAGTTGTTGGGGGCCTCGACGGGTGAGCTGCGGTATTCAGCTCGGGAACCGACCTGCTGAACCGGTAGAGCATAGAAAGGGCTCGGCACCACCAGTTGTCTGCTGACGAGAGTCCGCGTCCTCGTAGTAACTGGTAGCTCCTGTATGGCTTGACATGTGAGAGCGCGCTTATTGTGCGTATCTCAATTCCGCGCCCATGGGGGCCGTGTGGATAAGCCTTTGGGCAGGTGCCGCACGTTAAATCACTCAAGACTTAATACACTGGAGGTATGCCCCGCTTTTTCAGTGCTGCGCCGAGTCCTAAGAAGGGAAGTTGGTCGCGACCTCGCTCTCTCCAGCTTAGTTGGGGCCATGCTGGAGAGTCCGAGAAAATGGGCGGCAGCCATCGCCTTCTGCGAAGAGGTGATGCTGCAGAAGGAGGCTGCCGAGTGGGGTCGCCGTGAGCGGGGGGTGCGGCGTGTGCGGCCACGCCCAGAGCCTCCCCCCCCCCCCCCCCGAGCAGATGAGAATAGGCGGGTGGCGGGGGTGTACCAGATTACTGGTTTAATAGCCCGCCGCCTGCCACCCGCCAACTGAACATGTCCTCCCCATAGAGTGAGTAGTGACGAGGGATGTGTGGGGTGCGGTCCCCCGCAACGCCGAAGCAAGATGATTCATGGGGGAGTATAAATCACCCCCCCTGGGACGCGGCCGGCCACCACCATTCCATCCTGGTGGTCGGCCAGGTGAGGGGGAGCCGCGGTTGTGTTCTTTGAGAGTTCCCGTGGCTCCCCCGCTAATCGCAAGCGCCCTATGCCGCCGTGGGGGGGTTTTAGCGGGTCAAACCCCGCACTACCACCGTCCCGTCCTTCGGGCTGGACGGGGGTGTCTGACCAGCAGATTCCCCCCCCCCCAAAAATGTCAAGGAACCCGGTTATGTCAAGGACCCCCCCCCCCCCTAGGGTTATGTCAAGGAACCCGGTTATGTCAAGGACCCACCCCCCCTAGGGTTATGTCAAGGAACCCGGTTATGTCAAGGTTATGTCAAGGTTATGTCAAGGTTATGTCAAGGTTATGTCAAGGTTATGTCAAGGTTATGTCAAGGTTATGTCAAGGTTATGTCAAGGTTATGTCAAGGTTATGTCGGGAGCCTAGGGTGTGTGGCCTTCTCAACAGCAAGACGTAGTTGCTGAGGGGTTTGTCATCTCTATCTGAGGTACAGTCACATGCCTAAATCCTCTCACTACACCTCCACGTGGTGGCTCCTGGGTGCTGCCCGCGGGTAGTAGCTAACGGAGTGAGGGGTGGTCCTGGGAAACCAGGATCCCTAAACCGTAAACTGGTGGTCATGTTTTACCAGAACGGGAGCCTTGCCTTAACCGGCTGGGCTGCGAGGAGAAAGACCTCTATAATAAATCCCAGTCCTAAGCTTCGAGACGCGGCGAGGGGACGCCTCCGGGTCGCGCACACGGAGGTGGCCAGCGGGTGCGCTGGTCTTGAGCGTCTCAACCGACGGGAGGTGGCGGCACCCGTTGTGTATTAGCCTTACCCAGGCAAGGGCGGCTCTGCCTGGGTGGACCTTGAGTAATCGTCCGACCCCAATCGTGGGACAACAATGGAGAACTACAAAACACAAAAAACAAATAAAACAACAAAAACAACTAAGCGTGTCAACGAGGCAACAGCTGAAGTGAGCGCAATGGACGTGTCGGGGGCTGGCCAAAAGCGCCCGAGAGACGAGGATACTGGCTCCGAAGGAGAGAGTGACGGACCTCAGAAGGGAGCGAACAAATTCTGGAGACCGAAGTGGAAACCAACGGTCTCGGACTCGGACTCGGAGGCGGAGGAAAACGGGAGGCCCGTCTCAGCGAAGAAGAGCCCAAAGGACAAATACAAGAGAGACGGTCATGGAGCGGAAGAACAGGATACAGAGCCCAGGCTTAAAGAGAGGAAAACAGACCTGGCCCAGATCCAAGCACGGGAGAGGGAGTTGGTCGGCCTCCTAACAGCTGAGGTCGCAGAGGAAATCATACAGGCAGCTGAGGAAGTTGAGCGAGTCTCAACGGTGTCCAAAGGTCTCAAGGGCACCCTAGCAAAAGCCCTGAGAGATGCAGCCCTCACATTCAAAGCCGGCTCTGCGGTGCTAACAAAGAGGACCTACACCGGGGAAAACCGCGATGTAGAGGAGGAAAATGGCCGACTCCGACAAAGAAATCGTGAGCTGGAGGCCGAACTTGCTGCGACCAGAGCCGCAATGTCTGCCGAAAAAACAGGGAGGACCCGAGAGACCACGGAGGACCGACCTGCCCCTGTGGAAACCAGCAACGAAGTGCTCCACGCCGTGACTGGGATCGTCCGTCGAATAGACGCCCTGGAGCGGAGAATGGAAATCAGTCTGGGACGGGCAAACGAGGTGGCAGCGGCAACCCTGCGTCCACCAGTGGCAGCTAGGGTGGAGAGAGCCAGACGCCAGGTCGCGGAAACAAAGAACCTGGACAAAGAGGTCACAGGAACAGTTCCCACTAAGCGCGCGGCTGCGGGCCCACAACCTCAGCAACCAGGGACATACGCATGGACCGTTGTCCAATCGAAGGGAGCGAAGAAGGCTGCGGCACGGACCGCAGCACTTGCAGCAACCGGACCGGCAACGACAAATGCGCAGAGGAAAAAACAAGGAGGAAAGGGCCCACGCGTACTCGGTGCAAGGCCACCACCACCAACACGGAGGGAGAAGCAAGCACACAGGGAGTGCGCGGACCTGGTCCGCGCTCAACCAACGGCCGCCGTCTCCATTGCCTTGGCCCCGGAGGGGAAACTCTCCTACACCGAGGTAATGCAGAGGGCGCGCCAGCATGTTTCGCTGGAAGGGCTGGGGATCTCGGGGGTGCGGACCAGGCACTCCAGGACCGGCAGCCTACTTCTGGAGATGAGGGGACCCGAGTGCCAGACGCAGGCACAGAAACTGGCGGAGAAAATGTCTGCCCTCCTTGACGGTACCGGCGCGCGTGTAATCCGGCCCGTCAAGCAGCTGGACATCCGGGTGGCTGGCCTGGACTACTCGGTCACCAAAGACGAGGTAAGGGGCGCGCTCGCTGGGCTTGGCGGGTGCACTATCGAAGAAATAAAAACGGGGGAAATCAGACAGTCGGTACCGGGCGCAATGGGCGCCTGCTGGGCGCGCGGACCGATTGATGCAATGAAGAAAGTCATCGGGGTGGGCCGCGTACTGGTAGGGTGGTCCAGCGCGTTGATTGTCCCGCTGGGAGAGAAGCCACTGCAGTGCTTCAAATGTCTGCAGCTGGGTCATGTTCGGGCCACCTGCCCGAACAACGCAGATAGAAGCACGAGGTGCTTCCGCTGTGGGGGAGAGGGTCACAGGGCTGCGCAATGTGTCGCCAACCCGAGATGCCCGCTGTGTACTGACCTAGGTCGGGCACACGGGCACCGTCTGGGGGCAGCGACATGCGCCCAGCGAACGATGCGGGGGAAGATGGGGAAACCTCCCTCTGTAATAGTGGGGCAGCCAGCCTGGGGCACTGCGGGGGCGGCAACCGCGAATGCACCCGCCGAGCACATGGAAAGCAGCAATAGTGGGGAAAATGGGACGGCGATGGAAGTCGTCCCGAGCGGTAGCACAACTCAGCCTTAACCGCGGGTATGCGGGTCCTGCAGGGTAACCTGAACCACTCGCGCGGGGCCCAGGACCTGTTTGTCCAGGCCCTACGCGAGATGGGATCGGGCGTCGGGGTAATGGCGGAGCCATACCGTGTCCCCGATAATCCTCTTTGGGTGGGCGATGAGATGGGGTCCGTGGTGATCGCCGCATCATGCGGCGAGCCGGGGTCCCTGACCATCGCGCTCCTGGAGAGGGGAAGGGGATACGTCGCGGTAGAATGGGGGGACATCATACTCGTCGGTGTGTACATCTCCCCAAACTGTGTCCTCGGTGAGTTCCGGGGGTTCCTGGACGGGCTACATGTGTGTCTAACAAGATACACATCCCGCCGGGTCCTCGTTCTGGGGGATTTCAATGCACACTCAACGGCGTGGGGATCCCGCAGGACGAACACGCGAGGGGAGACTGTGCTGGCTTGGGCGGCGAGTCTGGACCTCCGGTTACTAAACCGGGGGTCCCGGCCGACGTGCGTGCGGCGGCAGGGGGTCTCCATCGTGGATTTGACCTTTGCGACGCCTGCCGTCGTGCGTCGGGTCACAGGATGGAGGGTGGCTGAGGAACTGGAGCTAGCCTCGGACCACGTCCCCATCATCATGGACGTGGGGGCTGCCCCCAACGACGCGCGGGGTCCTGTGACGCGTCAGGCCGGCCGACGACGGCGACCTCGGTGGGGTATCAAGCAGCTAAACACTGACTTGCTAAAAGCTGCAGCATTAGCAGCATCGTGGGGAGGGCGCGGATTTTCAGAGGGTGGGCAGGTGCATCCTGAACGGGGGGCCGAACTGCTGCGGAAGGCGTTGTGGTCAATTTCTGACACTGCAATGCCCCGCAGTAGCGACGCCAACCGGATGGCACCCGTATACTGGTGGTCGGCTGAAATAGCCAGGCTGCGTGCTGCGGGACACGCAGCCCGCAGAAAGTACACGCGAGCGCGCCGGCGGGCATCGAGCACTCGGGCAACCGTGCTTGAGTGCTATCGCGAGTACCGCGACGCGCTGTCGGAGCTCCGAAAGGAGATCGCCAGGGCCAAGGATCAGGCATGGCGAGAGCTCGTCGAAACATTAGACGCGGATCCCTGGGGGAGGCCCTACAAAATAGTTATGGGCAGGCTTCGTGCGCGGGCCCCTCCAGCTACAGCGGCGTTAAAGCCCCAGCTCCTCGACAGAGTAATTGGGGGTCTCTTTCCCTCCGAGGGAGATCCTGAGGAGGCCGTAACAGGCCTCGCGGAAGAACATCGAGCGGGGGCGGACGCTGCGTGGAACGAGGGGCTGGCGGTAACGGAGGACGAGCTCCGCCAAGCCGCGAGTCGGATAGGGAGTAGGACGCCTGGCCTGGACGGCGTCCATGGTCGGGTGCTGGCCTTGGCCCTGTCGGCGCTTGGCTCTGACATAAGGCAGCTGTTTGACAGCTGTCTCAGGGAGGGAACCTTTCCGTCACCGTGGCGGAAAGGAATGTTAGTATTAATCCCCAAAAAGGGGAGAGACGCGGGCTCGCCATCTGCGTGGCGACCGCTTTGCCTCTTAAACGAAGAGGCGAAGCTATTCGAGAGAATTTTGGCGCGCAGACTTGTGGCTCACCTGGCGAGCGAGGCGGCTCCCGGACTTAGTAGTGCCCAGTACGGCTTCCGGGAGGGCTTCTCTACTGTGGACGCTGTCCGCAGGCTGAGGGCGCTCTCGGACACCGCGACACAGGGGGGCGGTGTTGCACTGGCGGTGTCACTTGACATTGCCAATGCCTTCAACTCCGTTCCCTGGGCGTGTATTTTAGAAGAGTTGCGGTACCAGCGGGTGCCGCAGTACTTACAGCGGATAATAGGGAGCTACCTCTCCGACAGGTGGGTGGAATATCCTGTCGCCGCGGGGATGGCGAGCCGGCGAGTCGTGCGCGGTGTCCCGCAGGGGTCCGTTTTAGGTCCCCTGCTGTGGAACATCGCGTATGACCGAGTACTGCGCGAGGGGGGGAAAATGCCTGCCGGTGCGAGCATCATCTGCTACGCAGATGATACGCTGATTGTGTCCGCCGGCAGGACATGGAGGGAGGCCCTGCTTCGCGGTGAACTGGGGACAATTAGAGTAGTTAAAGCCATCCGGGCATTGGGCCTAGAGGTGTCGGCGAGTAAGACCGAAGCCATGTGGTTTCATGGCAAAGGCCGCTCGCGGGCACCTCCCCTCTGCGGGATGGACGTGGGGGTGGGACGGATCGCTGTCGGGGGGGGGTTTAGGTACCTCGGGATCGCGCTCGACGGTGCCTGGACGTTCGGCCGGCACTTCGAGCTCCTGGCTCCCCGGGTGGAGGGTGCGATCGCTGCGCTCGGTCGCATACTTCCTAACCTGGGGGCACCC
Source organism: Megalopta genalis (assembly GCF_051020955.1). Classification (NCBI taxonomy): domain Eukaryota; kingdom Metazoa; phylum Arthropoda; class Insecta; order Hymenoptera; family Halictidae; genus Megalopta; species Megalopta genalis. The sequence continues at coordinate 25,697,576 of NC_135014.1, read as the reverse complement.
GGGGGACGGGTCCGTCGATTGTTTGCGGGAATGGTGCGGGGATTATCCCTTTATGGGGCCCCTGTATGGGCGCGCGACATTATTGTCGGCCGGCGCGGTGGGCCTCTGGCCATACTGCGCCGTCTGGAGCGCAGGCTGGCGATTAGGGTCGTGCGGGGGTACCGCACCATATCTCACGCATCAGCGATGGCAACTTCGGGTCTGCTCCCGCTGGACCTGGAGGCCGTGTGTCTTGCGGATGTTTACATCCGGGATCGCGGCCTCCGGCTGGCTGGGGTGGCCCCGGAACAGAGGGGTCTCCAGGTGGCGGCTGAAAGGGAGGCCGCCAGGCAACGCGCCGTAGAAGCCTGGCGGCAACGCCTCACATCAGAGGTCGCGAGGGGTAGTAACATTAATAGAGCGGCGAAAGCGATCCTCCCTGCGTTCCGAGAATGGCGGCGTGCTGGACTCGGGGGGAGGACCACATACCGAGCGACGCAGGTGCTGACGGGGCACGGATGCTTCGGCAGTTACCTTTGTCGCATCGGAAAAGAGGTGGACACTAGGTGTCACCACTGCGGTGATCCTTCGGACACGGCGCAACATACGCTGGAGGAATGTCCGGCGTGGGCTCCACAGCGCCGTGGCCTGAGGATGGCCGTAGGAGGAGACCTCGCGCTTGAAACCATCGTACACGAGTCGGTTGCAAGCGCGGGGTCGTGGAAGGCATTTACCTCCTTCTGCGAGTCCGTAATGCTCCAGAAGGAGGAAGCTGAAAGGCGTCGCAGGCGAACCTGCGACCCAAATAGAAGGAGGGGGCTGCGGAGACCCAGGGTGCGTGCGGACCGCGCACTCCCGTTGGGTACCCGCTAACGCGTAGCGGAGGCCATCCCGCAGCGGATGTGACATCATGGTTCCCCCAGGAACTTTGGTCAACCGCCTGTAGGGTGGTCTCCGGTGAGCCGTCGAGCGAAGCGAATGGGATTCGTTAGCTCAACGGGCGGCTCAACTAGAGGGGAAAAGATGCTCTGCCTTCCATCGCCGAGCATCTTCGGATAACGAGGTATTGGGGGTGCCTTCAGCACCCCGGGGTGTGTATGAAGACGGGTGGGGGAGTCTGGTAGGCATGCCGGCGCGGATCCCAGACTCACCCGCAAAACCCGCGAGATGGACATGGAGGAATTGGCGGGTAGTCGTCGGGCTGGTCGTCCCCCCTTTTGGGGTCGAACAGTTCAACGGAGTCTCGCATAATCCCGCTGCCTCTCCCACGAGGGGGCGGGATATCCGTAAAGGGATTACCTCCATGTAAAAAAAAAAAAAAAAAAAAAAAAAAAAAAAAAAAAAATGTCAAGGTTATGTCAAGGTTATGTCAAGGTTATGTCAAGGTTATGTCAAGGTTATGTCAAGGTTATGTCAAGGTTATGTCAAGGTTATGTCAAGGTTATGTCAAGGTTATGTCAAGGTTATGTCAAGGTTATGTCAAGGTTATGTCAAGGTTATGTCAAGGTTATGTCAAGGTTATGTCAAGGTTATGTCAAGGTTATGTCAAGGTTATGTCAAGGTTATGTCAAGGTTATGTCAAGGTTATGTCAAGGTTATGTCAAGGTTATGTCAAGGTTATGTCAAGGTTATGTCAAGGTTATGTCAAGGTTATGTCAAGGTTATGTCAAGGTTATGTCAAGGTTATGTCAAGGTTATGTCAAGGTTATGTCAAGGTTATGTCAAGGTTATGTCAAGGTTATGTCAAGGTTATGTCAAGGTTATGTCAAGGTTATGTCAAGGTTATGTCAAGGTTATGTCAAGGTTATGTCAAGGTTATGTCAAGGTTATGTCAAGGTTATGTCAAGGTTATGTCAAGGTTATGTCAAGGTTATGTCAAGGTTATGTCAAGGTTATGTCAAGGTTATGTCAAGGTTATGTCAAGGTTATGTCAAGGTTATGTCAAGGTTATGTCAAGGTTATGTCAAGGTTATGTCAAGGTTATGTCAAGGTTATGTCAAGGTTATGTCAAGGTTATGTCAAGGTTATGTCAAGGTTATGTCAAGGTTATGTCAAGGTTATGTCAAGGTTATGTCAAGGTTATGTCAAGGTTATGTCAAGGTTATGTCAAGGTTATGTCAAGGTTATGTCAAGGTTATGTCAAGGTTATGTCAAGGTTATGTCAAGGTTATGTCAAGGTTATGTCAAGGTTATGTCAAGGTTATGTCAAGGTTATGTCAAGGTTATGTCAAGGTTATGTCAAGGTTATGTCAAGGTTATGTCAAGGTTATGTCAAGGTTATGTCAAGGTTATGTCAAGGTTATGTCAAGGTTATGTCAAGGTTATGTCAAGGTTATGTCAAGGTTATGTCAAGGTTATGTCAAGGTTATGTCAAGGTTATGTCAAGGTTATGTCAAGGTTATGTCAAGGTTATGTCAAGGTTATGTCAAGGTTATGTCAAGGTTATGTCAAGGTTATGTCAAGGTTATGTCAAGGTTATGTCAAGGTTATGTCAAGGTTATGTCAAGGTTATGTCAAGGTTATGTCAAGGTTATGTCAAGGTTATGTCAAGGTTATGTCAAGGTTATGTCAAGGTTATGTCAAGGTTATGTCAAGGTTATGTCAAGGTTATGTCAAGGTTATGTCAAGGTTATGTCAAGGTTATGTCAAGGTTATGTCAAGGTTATGTCAAGGTTATGTCAAGGTTATGTCAAGGTTATGTCAAGGTTATGTCAAGGTTATGTCAAGGTTATGTCAAGGTTATGTCAAGGTTATGTCAAGGTTATGTCAAGGTTATGTCAAGGTTATGTCAAGGTTATGTCAAGGTTATGTCAAGGTTATGTCAAGGTTATGTCAAGGTTATGTCAAGGTTATGTCAAGGTTATGTCAAGGTTATGTCAAGGTTATGTCAAGGTTATGTCAAGGTTATGTCAAGGTTATGTCAAGGTTATGTCAAGGTTATGTCAAGGTTATGTCAAGGTTATGTCAAGGTTATGTCAAGGTTATGTCAAGGTTATGTCAAGGTTATGTCAAGGTTATGTCAAGGTTATGTCAAGGTTATGTCAAGGTTATGTCAAGGTTATGTCAAGGTTATGTCAAGGTTATGTCAAGGTTATGTCAAGGTTATGTCAAGGTTATGTCAAGGTTATGTCAAGGTTATGTCAAGGTTATGTCAAGGTTATGTCAAGGTTATGTCAAGGTTATGTCAAGGTTATGTCAAGGTTATGTCAAGGTTATGTCAAGGTTATGTCAAGGTTATGTCAAGGTTATGTCAAGGTTATGTCAAGGTTATGTCAAGGTTATGTCAAGGTTATGTCAAGGTTATGTCAAGGTTATGTCAAGGTTATGTCAAGGTTATGTCAAGGTTATGTCAAGGTTATGTCAAGGTTATGTCAAGGTTATGTCAAGGTTATGTCAAGGTTATGTCAAGGTTATGTCAAGGTTATGTCAAGGTTATGTCAAGGTTATGTCAAGGTTATGTCAAGGTTATGTCAAGGTTATGTCAAGGTTATGTCAAGGTTATGTCAAGGTTATGTCAAGGTTATGTCAAGGTTATGTCAAGGTTATGTCAAGGTTATGTCAAGGTTATGTCAAGGTTATGTCAAGGTTATGTCAAGGTTATGTCAAGGTTATGTCAAGGTTATGTCAAGGTTATGTCAAGGTTATGTCAAGGTTATGTCAAGGTTATGTCAAGGTTATGTCAAGGTTATGTCAAGGTTATGTCAAGGTTATGTCAAGGTTATGTCAAGGTTATGTCAAGGTTATGTCAAGGTTATGTCAAGGTTATGTCAAGGTTATGTCAAGGTTATGTCAAGGTTATGTCAAGGTTATGTCAAGGTTATGTCAAGGTTATGTCAAGGTTATGTCAAGGTTATGTCAAGGTTATGTCAAGGTTATGTCAAGGTTATGTCAAGGTTATGTCAAGGTTATGTCAAGGTTATGTCAAGGTTATGTCAAGGTTATGTCAAGGTTATGTCAAGGTTATGTCAAGGTTATGTCAAGGTTATGTCAAGGTTATGTCAAGGTTATGTCAAGGTTATGTCAAGGTTATGTCAAGGTTATGTCAAGGTTATGTCAAGGTTATGTCAAGGTTATGTCAAGGTTATGTCAAGGTTATGTCAAGGTTATGTCAAGGTTATGTCAAGGTTATGTCAAGGTTATGTCAAGGTTATGTCAAGGTTATGTCAAGGTTATGTCAAGGTTATGTCAAGGTTATGTCAAGGTTATGTCAAGGTTATGTCAAGGTTATGTCAAGGTTATGTCAAGGTTATGTCAAGGTTATGTCAAGGTTATGTCAAGGTTATGTCAAGGTTATGTCAAGGTTATGTCAAGGTTATGTCAAGGTTATGTCAAGGTTATGTCAAGGTTATGTCAAGGTTATGTCAAGGTTATGTCAAGGTTATGTCAAGGTTATGTCAAGGTTATGTCAAGGTTATGTCAAGGTTATGTCAAGGTTATGTCAAGGTTATGTCAAGGTTATGTCAAGGTTATGTCAAGGTTATGTCAAGGTTATGTCAAGGTTATGTCAAGGTTATGTCAAGGTTATGTCAAGGTTATGTCAAGGTTATGTCAAGGTTATGTCAAGGTTATGTCAAGGTTATGTCAAGGTTATGTCAAGGTTATGTCAAGGTTATGTCAAGGTTATGTCAAGGTTATGTCAAGGTTATGTCAAGGTTATGTCAAGGTTATGTCAAGGTTATGTCAAGGTTATGTCAAGGTTATGTCAAGGTTATGTCAAGGTTATGTCAAGGTTATGTCAAGGTTATGTCAAGGTTATGTCAAGGTTATGTCAAGGTTATGTCAAGGTTATGTCAAGGTTATGTCAAGGTTATGTCAAGGTTATGTCAAGGTTATGTCAAGGTTATGTCAAGGTTATGTCAAGGTTATGTCAAGGTTATGTCAAGGTTATGTCAAGGTTATGTCAAGGTTATGTCAAGGTTATGTCAAGGTTATGTCAAGGTTATGTCAAGGTTATGTCAAGGTTATGTCAAGGTTATGTCAAGGTTATGTCAAGGTTATGTCAAGGTTATGTCAAGGTTATGTCAAGGTTATGTCAAGGTTATGTCAAGGTTATGTCAAGGTTATGTCAAGGTTATGTCAAGGTTATGTCAAGGTTATGTCAAGGTTATGTCAAGGTTATGTCAAGGTTATGTCAAGGTTATGTCAAGGTTATGTCAAGGTTATGTCAAGGTTATGTCAAGGTTATGTCAAGGTTATGTCAAGGTTATGTCAAGGTTATGTCAAGGTTATGTCAAGGTTATGTCAAGGTTATGTCAAGGTTATGTCAAGGTTATGTCAAGGTTATGTCAAGGTTATGTCAAGGTTATGTCAAGGTTATGTCAAGGTTATGTCAAGGTTATGTCAAGGTTATGTCAAG